>NC_068942.1:11487627-12687627 GCF_026419915.1 Harpia harpyja | reverse complement strand
TAACTTAGAATTTTAACTAGAGCTAAATGAACATATCCAGATAAGTAAATGAGTTATTTGAATCATTGTATATTCCACAATGAACACTCTCCTTGAGGAATGAAAAGAATTAACTGATATTTTAAACTTTTTTTCTTTTTTCCTAGACACAAGTACTCCTAGGATTTGGCAGGATAAACCAAATACTGTATTTTGAGCAAGCGTACTTCAAAGATGACTGTTCTGTGATATTTCTATTCTGACTAAAAATATTCCAAATCTCGGTGAAGAAAGCAGAAAAATTAATGACTGTTCCATTCCAAAGCTTCTCGCTTTGCAATTCTAAGAAAATATTGATAACACTCCACATACTAATAGTATATTTTTAAACCATTTTTTTGTTGCCCATTCTAGTCATCTATGCCCTGTTTTGTGGATAATGGGGCTCATTTCAGGCAATGGACAGAGATTTAGTAGAAGTGAGCTAAAAGTCCAGCATAGGCAAGAAGAATCACCTTCTGGAGGGGTATGTCTCTTTTGATAACAGAAACACCTGGCTTAGAAGATCCTTAACTGTTGGCCAGCTAATATATAGATTCAACTATTACTATTTATCCAACTCAACCAAGGGAGAGGGGTTGAGCTTTTAGAAATAGTAATATCTAGTTACCCTACAAATATGAGACTTCTCTTCCTAGACTCCACAGCCTCCCTGGGCAACCTGTTCCAGTGTTTCACTACCCTCATCATAAAAAATTTCTTCCTTATATCTGGTCTGAATCCACCCTCTTTTAGTTTAAAACCATTATCCCTTGTCCTATTGCTAGAGGCCCTATTAAAAAGTCTGTGCCCATCTTTCTTATAAACCCACTTTAGGTATTGAAAGGCTGCAATAAGGTCTCTCTGGAGCCTTCTCTTCTCCAATGTCCTATTGAGCATGAGAGAAATAAATATCAAGGAACTTGAATTAATAATTCTCAGATTGGTTTGATTCTTGTAAATACTGTATAAATGCTTTTAACTTCAGTAGCCCAACCTTATGCCTAAATCCAGGACATTTACTCTAACTTTGCTTGTGGAAATAGGTAAAATCTGTTAAATGTCTGACAATGTCCTATTTTCTGTCTCAGTGAGGTTTTAAACCAAGACTAACAATTGCTTGCTGAAAGTATCCCTCTGCATTTGGAGAAAGTCTTTCAGAGATTAATAGCTTGTCACAAAAAGCTCACTCCAATAACACTGATCTATAAAACCATATGTTCCAGCATAGGAGCACATTTCATGCTCAAAATCAAAATATATATGCACACTTGACAGTTCCATGTAACAGTATGGAAAATGTCTATATTTTTAAAGACTCTGTGAAGGATAAGAAATTAGTTACAGTGGTGGGTTGACCCTGGCTGGACACCAGGTGCCCACCAAAGCTGCTTTATCTCTCCCCTTGTCAGCCAGACAGGCAAGAGAGCACATAACAAAAAGCTCATGGGTCAAGATAAGGACAGGGAGTTCACTCACCAGTTACCATCATGGGCAAAACAGACTTGACTTGGGGAAAATTAATTTAATTTATTACCAATCAAATCAGGGCAGGGTAATGAGAAATAAAAACTAAATCTTAAAACATTTTCCCCCTATCCCCTCTCTTCTTCCTGGGCTTAACTTTACTCTCGATTTCTTTACCCTCTGAGTAGTGCAGAGGGACAGGGAATGGGGGTTGAGGTCAGTTCATCACACGTTGTCTCTGCCACTCCTTCCTCCTCACACTCTTCCCCTGCTCCAGCATGGGGTTCCTCCCATGGGAGACAGTTCTCCACAAACTTCTCTAACATAAGTTCTTCCCATGGGCTGCAGTTCTTCATGAACTTCTCCAGCGTGGGTCCTTTCCATGGGCTGCAGTCCTTCAGGCACAGACTGCTCCAGCGTGGGTCCCCCATGGGGTCACAAGTCCTGCCAGAAAACCTGCTCCAGCGTGGGCTCCTCTCTCCATGGGTCCACAGGTCCTGCCAGGAGCCTGCTCCAGTGTGGGCTTCCCACGGGGTCACAGCCTCCTTCGGGCATCCCCCTGCTCCTGTGTGGGGTCCTCCCCGGGCTGCAGGTGGAGATCTGCTCCACTGTGGACCTCCCTGGGCTGCAGGGGGACAGCCTGCCTCACCATGGTCTTCCCCAGGGGCTGCAGGGGAATCTCTGTTCCGGCGCCTGGAGCATCTCCTCCCCTCCTTCTTCACTGACCTGGGGGTCTGCAGGGCTGTTTCTTTCACATATTCTCACTCCCCTCTCTGGCTGCAATTGCCCAGTTCTGCAGCAACGTTTTTCCCCTTCTTAAATCTGTTATCCCAGAGGCGCTTCCACCATCACTGATGGGCTCAGCCTTGGCCAGGGTGGTGTTGTGGTTTAACCCCAGCCAGCAACTAAGCACCACACAGACACTCACTCACTCCTCCCCTATCTACCCCGGCGGGATGAGGAGGAGAATTGAAAACATGTAAAACACGTGGGTTGAGATAAGAGCAGTTTAATAATTGAAATAAAAAATCTAATCTAATCTAATCTAATAATAAATAGTAATATTTGTAATGAAAAGGAAGATAACAAGAGGAGAGTGAAATAAAACCCAAGAAAGACAAGTGATGCACAATGCAGTTGCTCACCAGCCTGCTAACTGATGTTCAGCCAGTCCCCAAGCAGTGATCTGCCCCTCCCAGCCAACTCCCCCAAGTTTATATACTGGACATGACGTCACATGGTATGGAATATCCCTTTGGCTAGTTTGGGTCAGCTGCCCTGGCTGTGTCCCCTCCCAACTTCTCATGCCCCTCCAGCCTTCTTGCGTGCTGAGCATGAGAAGCTGAAAAGTCCTTGACTTAATCTAAACACTACTTAGCAACAACTGAAAACATCAGTGTGTTATCAACGTTCTTCTCATACTAAATCCAAACCACAACATTATACCAGCTACTAGAAAGAAAATTAACTCTATCCCAGTCAAAACCAGGACAGGCAGGTCCATCTTGGAGCCAGCTGGCACTGGCTTTATTGAACATAGGGGAAGCTTCTAGTAGCTTCTCACAGAAGCCAGCCCTGTAGCCCCCCTACTACCAAAACTTTGCCACACAAGCCCAATACAGTGATATAGCCGGAGATGGGGGGTTTTAGGAGATTTTAATGAAACTGTGATAACTGTAGTCAGTTTGTCTTTAGGATTTTGGTCTAACCTAGGCAGACAGGCTCCTCCAGACAATATCACCTATCTTTCTTTTAGGTATTTATCATAGGATGAGTTGAATTGTCCCTTGGGATCTTTCTGTGTTGATTTCAGAGATAGCCTAAACAACTAATTTAAGTTAAGATATTTACATTCTAGAAGGCTAAAGTAATACTGAATTAATCTCACTCTATTTGACAAGCTTGGCATAAAAATCAACATATTCATCAAGTACTATTACAAATTAAATTTTTATCTAACAAGATCATTGACCTCAGCACTGTTGGTTTTTCTTCTGAAGAAAAGGCATTTACAAGCTTTAGAAAATGATACTAATAGCTATGCCACTACTTAACTCTCCCCCTTCCAAATAATATTGCTATGCATGTTTACACAATGACTGACCTGATTTTAATTTTTTCAAAATGTATAAACTGTATTATTCAATAGTTGATTATGTTATAGCTTTACAAATGTAAGCACAAACAGATTTTTCAAGTCCCTAATTCAAAAAGAAGGGTTTTCTCTTTATTACAAAGACAGATTGCCTGGTAAACTACAAATTTGAAGGGAGGAGTTGAACCATGGATTTCAACAGGGCCAGCATGTTTCCCCAAAATGTCTATAACAGCTAGATATAATGTATGGTAACAGAATGTCCTTCTGTAACTTTGTAATTCTGATATGAAGCTGTATTATCTGAAAGGACCAAACCCACTACTCTCTAACAAGCTTTTGACATTTGCATGCTGACAAGTTTCTCTGTGGTATCAACACTTGTTGCCTTGCCATCAGCAATCAGTCTGATCCATTAACTACAGTCGTGACTTAGTCATTGCCTTCTATAGAATATATCTTAATGAAAAAACTCAAAGAGTTTTCTGAAAACTTTTAATAGCCTGCACTGCACAGAAAACTGTTAGAAAATGTTGCCACCTACTTTCCATCTACTCTTAAAACACCGGCTTTCTAAATTAGTTTTATTCTTTTTGTAACTGCAGACGCTTTCTCCCAAGCACATGTCACATCACATGTAATTGGACTTGGTTTATTATATAAATAAGGCATACAGTGTACTGCAGACTACATCATATGCCTCTTTACTTTTCTATACACAGTATACAGTACTTTTAATGATATCCTTAGAGAGCTAGTCAAAGAGCTTGGGGGTGGAAGTGTGCTAGTGACTGTAGGTTCAGCTGAAACTCAGAAGGAGCTCAGGGTAGGATTTGTGGAATTTTGTTTGTTAGGTCTCCGTTAAAAGCTCTCCCTTCAGAGTAATAGGATGAGCATTGAATTCTGCCTCATGTTTGACAGACATGTAAAAAGAAGTCTCCGGTGGGCTGGAAAATATAATGAAAAAGAGCCAAAAGAAATGGTAATACAACAAACATCACTGTAATCACTGAATCATCCTGACCATATCTATAAAGCAGAATGAAAATAGAATAAACTATTATAAAAAATTAATTTATATTTAACACTTTCTTTTGTTTGATGAAGCTTGTCAGTTCCATGTAGGTAGTGTTATTGAAGTTCCACAGCTTTTGTATGCATACATTTCTTCTTTCTTCTCTATTGGATCATGGCCACAGAGAATGAATTAAAAAATAAATACTTACAAAATAGTTGTATGTCTGCAGAGTGTGTATATGCAAGGGAATCCCTAGTAAATTATGAACACCGTGCTGTCTCAGAACATTTGATTACCCTATACAGTATCTAATGGGATCTATAGCAACAATTTATGTGGTTTGGTAACAGTCATTATTTATGGCTCTGGAGAAGAAGCAATATATCTGAACCTAAACACAAATACAAATCTAAAACGATGGCCTGCATTTGAAGAATTCAGGGGAATAATTGTGCCTTAATACAGAGGTAGATATCCAGCCTCAGTATTGAATAATGTGAATGTAACACATTATGGACATTGGCTTATCACAACTCATAATCAACTATTAACTTGTAGTTTATATATGACCAGATATTTGATTAGCACAGATACACAACAGATTTGATATACAAACTACTCTGAATACATTGAGTCAATAATGGTAGAATGAGCAACCATGACTAACATCCCTCAACAAGATGATTATATCTACCAAAGTCATTTTACAAAGGAGAAATAAAGACATTTCAGTAGGGCTCTTCCTCAGTGTGATTGTCTTGTGCTTTGAAAGTAAACACATTATGACTGTGTAGCATCTGGAGTCCATTATATTTTAACTATGTTTTATACAAGTGATGCTTCCCCTTAACAAATGTGCCTGAGAGATCACTATCTCTTATTTATTCTGCATTGATCATTTCAGGTTTTGCTTTTTGCTTTTTCAGACCCAACTAAATAATAGTACAGAAAGAAGGTAAAATTGCTGACGAAAAGTCTCAGAAACTCAATTTAACATTATGATTATATTATCTATTATTTACTGGAAGAAAATCTTCAGAAACATACTAAACAGCAAAGTCATTTGGAAGCTGCTAGAAAGAAGGCTCAAAAGTCTACAGGCAAACGTTCAGCCACAGTGAAGACAGAAAGTACAGCATAGAATTTCCAGTTAACCATTGCAAAAGACTGCCAAAGGAAGTGGTGGGCTGTCATTTCTTTAAGTTTTCATATTTTTTCTGGAAGTCTTGGAATAAAAACATCATTCAGCCTAAGTGTTCTAATGGTCTCCATTGGCCCCATATTTATAAAATTGTGATTTCATAATGACTTAGTATAACCATAAAGAGAAACAACCTTTTTGATCGCCACTATGAAATAAAAGCATAAGGACATGGGCAGGGGGAGAAGTTAGAACATTATTATAAAAGCAAGTATTCCTGAAAGGACCTACATTTACCAATGTAGGTTGAGTATCACCACTAGCTACAGTAAATGGAATAGTTGTCAGTTGATTAAAACCTAGATTAACAACACAGCCACCTGCAATCTTTAACCATAGCATAGCTCAGTTTCCTGTACTCCTGTGATCTACTTTGTGTTTTAACAGCATGAGGCTTTGAACACCTCCTTGAACCTAGCACTGAGATTTAGATATTTCCATCTGAGAATGTAATCTGAAAGGTCTACACTGTTGTCTGACTTCGGTGGAACTTGCTGAGGTTTTTCCTGGTCTGACTGAAAGTCTCCTGGATGCACACTGTCTAGAAAGGCAAGCTCCTCTACCTGGTCTAAAACTCCATTGCAACTTGGGTGCTTTTCCACCATACGTCTCCACCTATGTGAGGCACAGCTTCTAAAAATCATGAACATAACTTGCCTTCCCTAGTATCCATGGCAGTGCTGAGAGGCTCTGTTCCCTCCTCCTTGCAGTGAGTTGTTATAGTCACTAGATACAAAACTGAAAAAAAAAAAAAAAAAAAAGAAAAAAGTGAATCAAGAACTGGAACACAGATTTTTCTTTCCCTGATCAGTCACTTACATTGTCAGATTCCCTTTCTATTGATATCTTCTCCCAGAAGGATGTTCATAACTAGTCGGGAAATGGGACTTGTGATTTGAAACCATCCCAAGTACTAAAATGAACAAGGGTTCACACTTCTTGGCAGTTAGCTCAATCCTTAGCCTACCTGTCAGCAAAATCATACTGTCTGAAAAACAAATGAATTACAAAGAGGAAGTTCCAGCACTTTCCTGGTCCTTTTATTCCTTTATACATAGATTTAGGCAGAGTCTCCTCAGCACATTTCTTCTCTGGTCTGAACCTTCAGTTAACACTGATCTCACAGTCACAGAGACCATAGAGGGAGCCCAAGGATTAGGATGTTTGGCCTTAAATGTTTATTATGTTCCCCATATCACTACAGCTCACTAAAAACAGAGTCACAATGCATGGGAGAGTGGAATAACAGGACACGAAGGTAATTTTTAAGACAACTTAAGAATATTTTTATTTATTTTTATTTACTTATTTATGTACAAGCAAAATTCTGAACTATACTTGATCTATCTACTCAAGCTTCATCAAAAAGATTCACTGCTCTCGAAGTTGAAGAGGAGTCAGATGTGCCTACAAGGAAAGAACCTGGTCCACCAACCCTAGACCATGCAAGTCCACCAGGAAGAAACAGTAAGTCATTGTGACTCCCTGCTCTGGGGGACAGAGACACCCATCTGTCAACCTGACTAAACATCTAAAGAGGTTTGTTGTCTGCCAGGGGCCGGGATCTGGGATGCTGTAGAGGGACTGCTGAAGCTCATCTGTCCCTCTGACTATTACTCCCTGCACTTATTCCACGTGGGCACAAATGATACTGCCATGGAAAACTTGGATAGTATCAAAAGTGACTACAGAGGTCTAAAACTAGTAGTCAAGGACATGAGAGCTCAGGCAGTGTTTTCCTCAATCCTGCCATCAAGGGGAAAGGGTGTGAGGAGAAGAGCATTGATAGGACAAGTCAATAATTGGTTGCAGAACTGGCGTTGGTGACCAGGTTTGGGGCTCTATGACCATAGGACCCTGTTTACAGATCAGTGTCTGCTTGCGAGAGATGAGATCCTCCTCACGAAGAAGGAAAAAGCTATTTTCACCAACAGGATGGCTGACATCATCATGAGGGATTTAAACTAAGAATGATGAGGGAGAGAGAAAGTAACCAGCAGTCCTGTGAGGGAGTGACAGACAGGGTCCCTGAGCAAAGGCCACGGGGCGATGTGACAAGAAGGGATCACAAAATCAACAAAATGGGTGGTGATCAGTGGCACGAAGTCTAGTTGGAGGACAGTAACTGGTGGTGTACCCCAGGGGTCAATAGTGGATCCAGTTCTGTTTAACATCTTCGTGAATGTTTGGGATGATAGGGCAGAGTGTACCCTCAGCAAGTTTGCTAATGACACAAAACTGGGAGCGGCTGATATGCCAGAGGGTTGTGCTGCCATCCAGAGGGACCTCAAAAGGCTGGAGAAATGGGCGGACAGGAGGGAACCTCATGAAGTTAATTCAACAAGGAGAAGCGCAAAGTCCTGTACCTGGGAGGAAAAACCCCATGCAGCAATACATGTTGGGGGCCACCCAGCTTGAAAGTAGCTTGGTGGAAAAGTACCTGGGGATTCTGGTAGACACCAAGTTGAACATGAGCCGGGAATGTGGCCTTGCAGCAAAGAAGGCTAATGGTCTCCTGGGCTGCATTAGAAGTATTGCCAGCAGGTCAAATGAGGTGATCCTTCCCTTACACTCACACTGCTGAGGCCACACTTGGAGTAATGCATCCAGTCCTGGGCTCCTCAGTACAAGAGAGACATGGACATACTGGAGATAATTCAATGAAAGGACACAATGATGATTAAGGGACTGGAGCATCTCTCCTACGATGAAAATCTGAGAAAGCCGGGATTGTTCAGCATGGAGAAGAGGAGGCTTAAGTGGGATCTCATCAATGTATATAAATGTGTTAAAGGGAGGGTGCAAAGAGGACAGAGCCAGGCTATTTTCATCCAGTGACAGGCACCCAGTGACAGGACCAGAGGCCAATGGGCACAAACTGAAACACAGGAGGTTCCCTCTGAACATCAGGAAACACTTCTTTTACTGTGAAGGTGACTGAGCACCTGCACAGGTTGCTCAGAGGGGTTGTGGAATCTACATCATTGGAATTATTCAAAAGCCATCTGGACAAGATCCTGAGAAACTGGCTTTAGGTGTCCCTGCCAGAGCAAGGGGTTGGACCCGATGACCTCCAGATGTCCCTTCCAACCTCAAGCATTCTGTGATTCTATGATGTATGGAACAGCTTTCTTTCTCAATTTGAACATGCAGAGAAACAAATCACTTCATACCTACCACTACACACATGAACCCTACCATCATTCTTCCATCCTTGTCCTAAAGTTTTTTTCACTAGTTCTTTCTTCAAGAGAGATCGTGTAAAGAATGAACATGTAGAGCAAAGAAAGAAAATGCCTGCCCTCTCCCTCTTTCCCAATCTTTTATGTATGAATAAATGCCATATGAAGAAATACTTTTATTTTAATTTTAGACAAACCAACTTTGAACTTGAACTGCAATGTAAAATCAATAAGCTACTATGTATTTATATTTCAATGGCAATAAAAGCCTACTTAAGGACTAGGGTTAAAGGTTCTCAACAGCCAAAATTATTAATCTACTCAGGTACTTTTTCTAATTATAATCCCTGAGTAGGCAGATACTCAAAATGGCAGGGAGAGGTTGCAGCTTTCCCTGTTTCTCCTAAAATACATTGCATGCATTTAGTACCTTTTGAGAAAATGTCACTTACTTTGCATTCTGAGTTCCAGATGCTCAGGTTGTCTGCATGCAGATGACAGATTAAGACCTTTTTATAGCTAATTATATGATGGGAGAGAAAAAAAATCCTCCCAGAGACTAAGTTGAATATGTAAATATAGAAAAACATGATTAGTTTTGTATGAAATGGAAAAATTTTAGCATTAAAGAAAACTGCCAGAAAAGGATTAAGGTTTCAGCAAGTATCTCACAATTTATCTACACTTTGTTTAATGTAAAGGGAAGCACTAGACGGTCATGAAATTCACAGTATTTCAACTTACATTAGTCTTTAGTCACTTCTCTGAATACTTGCATAATGCCACATAATGCAAACATAAAATCATCCTGATGAATCAATAGTACTAATACTTACGGTTGTCAGGAAATTTCAGATTTAGTTGCCAGTTCCTTTTTAACTATATTTACAGTTTATTATAAAAATTAAAAATACAATTTTTAAAGATATAAAGATTTAAATACTGAAATGGAATTCTGAAAAATACATAGCAAAAACAAAAAATTCTTAGATTGTGGTACATTTAACACTGGTTTCATATGGACCCCAAATTTAATAGCAATAGATTGGTATTTATCGGACGAGAAAAAGTATTCTAGTTACATGAAAAGTGAAATATTACAGAACCATAGAATCATAGAATGGTTTGGGTTGGAAGGGATCTTAGAGATCATTTAGTTCAAACCCTGCCCTGCCATGGGCAGAGACACCTTCCACTAGACCAAGTTGCTCAAAGCCCCATCCAACCTGGCCTTGAACACTGCCAGGGATGGGGCATCCACAACCTCTCTGGACAACCTGTTCCAGTGCCTCACCACCCTCACAGTGAAAAATTTCTTCCTCACATCTAATCTGAATCTACCCTCTTTCATTTTAAAACCATTACCCCTTGTCTTATCACTAAATGCACTTGTAAAAACTCCCTCTCTGGCTTTCTTGTAGGCCCCCTTTAGGTACTGGAAGGCTGCTATAAGGTGTCCCCAGAGCCTTCTCTTCTCCAGGCTGAACAACCCCAACTCTCTCAGCCTGTCTTCATAGGAGAGGTGTTCCAGCTCTCTGGTCATCTTCATGGCCCTCCTCTGGACCGGCTTCAACAGGTCCATGTCCTTCTTATGTTGGGGGCCCCAGAGCTGAATGCAGTACTCCAGGTGAGGTCTCATGAGACCAGAGTAGAGGGGGAGAATCACTTCCCTTGACCTGCCGGCCATGCTTCTTTTGATGCAGCTCAGGATAGGGTTGACTTTCTGGGCTGCAAATGCACTTTGCCAGGTCATGTTGAGCTCCTCATCTACCAACACCCCCAAGCCCTTCTCTGCAGGGCTGCTCTCAATCCACTCATCCCCCACCCTGTATTTGTGCTTGGGATTGCCCTGACCCAGGTGCAGGGCCTTGCACTTGGCCTTGTTGAACTTCATGAGGTTCACACAGGCCCACCTCTCAAGCCTGTCAAGCTCCCTCTGGATGGCATCCCTTCCCTCCAGTGTGTCGACTGCACCACACAGCTTGGTGTCATCAGCAAAGTTGCTGAGGGTGCACTCAATCCCACTGTCCATGTCACCAACAAAGATGTTAAACTATGCTGGTCCCAAAACCGACCCATGAGGAACCCAGTCATCACTAATCTCCACTCAGACATTGAGCCGTTGACCGCAACTCTTTGAGTGCGACCATGCAGTCAATTCCTTATCCACCAAGTAGTTCACATGTCAAATCCGTGTCTCTCCAATTTAGAGACAAGAATTTTAACAACTTTGTTCATTTATGTATGTAATATGTAAGTCATAAGAATATCCTAAGTCAAAGCAAGACCCACTACTGACTGATGAGCCTAATTCTTAAAAGATCACAAGTCCAGAAGCTATTAAGTAGTAACCCAAAACAATGATTGTTACTAAGCTATATGTATGTAGCTAGTGAATATACAGAATTCATGAATATACAAAATACATGAATATATAAAAATGTGCATTCATAATTTCTTACAGGCCAGTTTTGACACCTAATCTAATCAGGGAAATGATGTTAAAAATAAAACTTAGAGTTACAAGAATTATTGACACATGTACTTCATTTTCTTTGTATACTTTATCCATTAAAACTATTTAAATCTACTATGAACATTTAATTCTGGACAATCAAATACAATGTAATAATTTCCCTTTTGAATAAGTATCAAAGATAGAAAATGTAAGCCCAATGGTCTTTTATGCTGAGCACTATAGTTTAATAGCAAGACAAATTAGTATAAACAGCCACATAATCAGACATTCTACATTGATATTGATGCCTTTTAATACCCTCTCACATGGCTACAAGTGCTAATTCATGCAACTTTTCTGCTTTCAACACCACTACTACTGCATCAACATGTCACCTAAATAACTGTAATTAAGCATTCTCCGTAGCTGTTGATTACAGTATGCTGATGAACATTCCCACTGGATTTAGCAGCCTCTTTCATAACAACGACAATAATCATCTCATATTATAATGCCTGTGCTTCTGAAGACTTCTTAAATAATCTAAAATTTAAATTGTACAGACTGTTGATTATTGCAATCTAAAGTTCAACAGGAGCTTAATCAAAAAGGTTCAAGTATCACATCACTGACATCTATTAAGCAATATGGTAATATACATTTTGGGAAATAAATACTTAAGCTACTTAGTCTTTCAACCAAAGTAAACTTTTTACAAACGTCCATTGCCCTTTTGAAAAGAGCACAGGAACTTCTTATGTCAGTTTCTGTTGCAAGGTATGAAACAAATCTTTCTTTCTTTTCAGTGAGGATTTCTTCATTTTGTTAAGGTCCTTGTCATTTTGTATTGAGCATAATGACATTCAAAAAGCCAAAGTGCAGAATGATGTCTCTTATTGAGACTTTTTGTTATTATCTTTATGGTTTTGAAAGCTAATGGATCACATTTCTCTGAACTGAAACCAGGAAAATTCAATTGTATGGTAGTCACCTGCACCAGTGTACTGTCTGTGATGATCTCTAAACTCCTTGCAAACTGTATTACTTACATTATATTATCTTGCTGACATTCCTGCATAGAAAGTTATTCCATGCAAGGAGTGGGAACCCCTTTGGTTTATCCCATCACAGATGACTTAAGAGGCTACAATTTTGAATACGTGGACATCAGCAGAAAGAAGTTGTCCTGGTTTTAGCTGGGATAGAGTTAATTGTCTTCCCAGTAGCTGGTACAGTGCTATGTTTTGAGTTCAGTATGTGAAGAATGTTGATAACACTGATGTTTTCAGTTGTTGCTCAGTAGTGTTTAGTCTGAAGTCAAGGATTTTTCAGCTTCTCATGCCCAGCTGGAGGAGCACAAGAAGTTGGCATAGGACAGAGCCGGGGCAGCTGACCCAAACTGGCCAACGGTGTATTCCATACCATGGGACGTCCCATCTAGTGTATAAACTGGGGGGAGTGGGGGACAGGGATCACCGCTTGGGGACTAGCTGGGTGTCG
Source organism: Harpia harpyja (assembly GCF_026419915.1). NCBI lineage: Eukaryota > Metazoa > Chordata > Aves > Accipitriformes > Accipitridae > Harpia > Harpia harpyja. The sequence continues at coordinate 12,674,688 of NC_068942.1, read as the reverse complement.
ATCGGCGGGTGGTGAGCAATTGCACCGCGCATCATTTGTACATTCCAATCCTTTTATTATTGCTGTTTTCATTTTATTAGTGTTATCATTATCATTATTAGTTTCTTCTTTTCTGTTCTATTAAACCGTTGTTATCTCAACCCATGAGTTTTACTTCTTTCCCTGATTTTTTCCCCCATCCCCCTGGGTGGGTGGGGGAGTGAGTGAGCGGCTGTGTGGTGCTTAGTTGCTGGCTGGGGTTAAACCATGACAGAAGTATTTTAATTTTGTTTCCTAATTGTAGTCCACGTTCAACACAGTCAAATCTTTTGTTAAATCACATACAAAAATGCAAGTCTGTGACGGCTTTCTCTACAATTAGTAAGGAACATACCTAACATGAAATTCCTATGTCAGGAAAGACTAGTACAGAACCTGTGCTACCAATTTCTGGCAATTTTTAGAAACAAGTAATCATTTCCCCCCCCCGAAATGCTGCAGGACATAATGTATCTCAGCATAACTGCCCTCTAAATGTTCTTCCTTCTCATTCTCATTAGTAATTTTAGACATATATACAGGATTATTTTGTTAACCTATTTTTTAAAAATAAATATATATTCTTTTTATCTTTGGATCAAAGGCGTTTCTCTGATCCCTTTATTTCTCCATTTACCACATCTCTTGTTCAAGATGCTCTTAATGCTCATAATTGCTTTGTTAATAGAGGAAAGACAATTATCCTTCAGACAGGCTATCTATGGAACCATTCCAGAAATTCTCCTGGACTATTAAGGCACAATTCCATTTAAATCACTGAAGTTTCGCTAAGTCTGTGAGGGTCTGGGTTGAGATATCTTCTCTGAGTATTCATTTTGACTACATTGTTTCCTGGGGAATAAAGGACAATGAAGAAATAAACATGTAAGATGCACATTTGCATGAAATACACAGCTTTATTGGTTTCTATCTTCCATACTGTGAAAGACATTTGTCTTCCTCACTGCAGTTTCTTGATATAGCATCAACAAAACCATTTATTGCTTCTTAAAAGCTTTCTCCAAGAAAAGCATTTCTCTGACAGCACAATAAGCCACCTGAGATGTACATATACATATATGTGTGCACATACATGTATTTATACATATGTGTGTTCATTTGTCAGGTGTATTAACAGCTCATGGTCAGATATTTGAAACTACAGACATGGAAATGAAGCAACTCATATGCTTGTGTCATTTGTAGGATCCAGCTTTAATGTTATTTTCAAAGGGTCTTTATTACACCTTGCCATCCAATTGAAAATGCATTAGCAAAAAGACAATGCTCTTTCAATAGGGGAACAAACCTCCAGTGTATAAACACAACCTTTATATCTTACATTGACAAAAGCGGTTGAAAGGGACAGAGGGAAACAGAGTTAGGAAAATGAAGAGATTTTATCCTAGAGCAAGAAATATTAGTGATTCTTTAAATCAAGCTGGTTTCAGCAATTCCTTTTTGGTGTGCAAATACACAGGAGCAATATCTAGAGAAAAGACACAGAAGCAAATGCCTCAGAATATCCTTCCACACCAGCTCTTCCACTTTCTGCATTACTTTTCCTCCTCGATCTTAGGATGCTCTGGCCTTCTCTAACTGTTACCATTCAAAGCTTTTTTGAGAGATTCTGTTGACCTTTAAGTTCCAGGCAGAAGTTAAGTTTACCTACTGTAGCATATCCATATGAATGGTCTGGGAAAAAAAACAGGTCATTTTTGCCCTTTAATTCCCCGTAATACAAGAGAAAAGAGTAAGGGTGGAAGGAAATCAATCGTAACTTATCCCTTGACGAGTATCAGCAAACACTGTGTCACAAAACCAATGTGAAGAAATGGAGTATAGATTTTCTGCTGACATTTGTAAAGTGTTTGTGTCAAAGTATTTTTCTAATATAGCAAAGGTTACAGTTTAACAAATTAAAGCACATGTTTCTTTTGAACTGACATGCTGGTCATTTGGGTTAATTTAAATGGCTTGTGTTTCTCTAATAAACTTTTAACCTAACCTACTGTGATTATGGCCACTCTTTGCATTAATCTGCTATAAGTAATTGCTTTTTCATCAAAATGAGCTGAATGACAACAGTGTAATAGTCCGTGACTTTATCTAATACAATTTGGAGGAAATACTATATGCCACTTAAAATGTGCCCAGAAGTGAATTTGCATTTGAAAAACCTAAGCAATGATTTAGGTTTAATACCTATAATTTCTGATGGCTCAAGTGCTCTTTGATATTACTGGAATGCTTGAACAAGATAACTATTTTCCTGTGAGTTATAGCTTCTGTCATTAAATTTCCTAACAAAGACAAAACCTGTCTTTGTTTTCCTTCTTTTTTTTTTTTAAATAGTTTATATAAATATTTAGTGCTTTTGAACTATAGTGTGACAACCTATAAGGAAGACAGCATAAATGCAAAGTTGTCATTGGATTGTCATGCATTACCTCAGTAATGATCATCCTAGGAAATTAATTCCACTTTAACTAATAAATGAACATGAAATATAATTTTGCAAGTCATTCTTTATACTCTGCTCTCAGTGCTTTTTTTCTCACATATGCAAGTCTTTTAGGAAAATCCTTCATAAATGTAGTATCATTATAAAGAATTCCATAAATGTTCTATGTGTGATTCATGAAAATATGTTGACTTCCTAGCAGACTGTTCAGTACTAGTGCCAATGAATTTTGTTGTATGTAAAAAACCCAACCAACCAACCAAACAAACCCCAAACATTTTGTTTTGTGTATTAAATAAGAAAAAATGTTTTAGAAGACAGCCATTTTCCAAATAATTCAGATAATTTTGATATCAAAGCCATGGAGTGGATTCTTCTTTTTTAATTCTTAAGATTTCAGTGAGATCACAAAAAGTAGGAAATGTAGTATCAAACTCTAACTAGTCCCTTCATAAGAATGGTTTCACTCATATTATGTGTTCACCAATACACCAACAACTTTAAGTAAGCATCTTTAAATTATTTAGTGCTACATATGAGCAAAATGGGTTTTAGTTTTCCATTGTCATTAGTGTCTCGAGCACAATAAGTAAATACGTGATGACTTCCCAAGCTTTCAACATTTAACTAAACCTTCACAGATTTTGCCTAACTGCACATACATGCACGTAACGCTTACTGTGAATGGTATATGAAAGGCCTCTCAAGAAAATGAACTGTGTTGAAGAGGATAAATAATATCTTTCTAGTTCTGAGGTTAGGCTCTCTCATAAAGAGGATTGGACCATGTGTTCTCAGGATTCCTTCATACATGAAGAGTATGGCAGAAGCCTCCTTCATTCAATGTTTAAGTTACTTGATCAACGCTTGTGCAATGTGTCTCTGCATAATACAACAAATGAAATGCCTTTTCAAAGAATAGTTTCCACATTTTCCTCTGCTGAATATAATAATGAGAATCAATCATTACAATAAACGTTATATAACTCCAAAACCCAAGAATATGCAAAGAATCAACCTATTGTGTAACAATAATCAATCAACTACTGAACAGTCCGTGCTAATATGAACTTGTGGGTGTCCTTGACACAATTCTTGTTTAAGAGCAATAAATTCTTACACATGGTTGTGTCATGTCCTGGGCTCAAACATAACAAGGCTTTATAAGAAAAGGCAAAAACTCTGAGATTACTTTCACTTACCTTTAATTGTTGTCAACCACTGTTTTATTTTTAATATTACAATTTTAATCGACCTTTAAAATATAATATAATATCATTTTCAAATGAATGAATCTGTTTCAATAAGGACCCTACTATGTATAGTCAACAGAAGTTAAAACAAAAAAAATTCCATTAACACTCAGGATTGATATTGTAATGATCTATACTGGAGGATGAAAAGTTACTACAAATATGAAGGTAAAGTGTTCTAAAGGGCAAGTAATTAGAACAAGACAGTTAAGTACCAGCTAACACACAGATACTTTGCTGACTCTCTTGATGTATGCTGTTTAGATATAACAGAATTTCCATTTTATTTACCCTATAAAATGTGAATATTCTACTTCTTTGAAACTCAGACTCGTGTTCTCATAAAGTGAATGTGACAGTATGTACATATTTAGTTTAACTTGCTTAATCCCTTCAATACAGCATTCTCCAATGACAGGTTCAATTTTTTTTTTTTTTCCATGTAGCTCTGAAGTAATGAGTTTATGAGATACAGAGAATTTGCAACAAAATGTTTTTCATTGCAGAAATACAGCTTTGTCAAAATTCAAATGCTTTGTACTCACAAACTTGATCAGCAGCAAATTTTGCTCTTTAGACTTGTTTCTTGAGATCAGGAGAGACTTCTGACTTATTCTTCAAATAAGGGAATAAACAGCGCATGAATATGAGATGTAAATTTTTCATATAAATTATATGACATAAACTTCTTTTCTCCCACAGCTCGTTAGCCTCCTGATCATGGGCTTTGGCCTTACAGGAGCATAATTTGGGGTGACTTAGGTTTTTTTCACTATGCACACAAACCACCAAAATGCTTCGGAAACTCTCCAATTTCACTTCAGTTTGGAACAGGAATTCAGAAGTTTTGCAGGCAGGGACAAAAATTACCTTCCTGCCTTTTTTCTGTCCTCTGAATTGCCAGAGTTATTTCCCTATTACTCTTTTTAGTGCACACTGGTCCTTTCAAACCTTCCACACTGTTGCAGTCTTTGCCATGCTCCCTTCTAGAGAGTATGAATTAATTAAAAAAAAAAAAGGTGACCACTCAGAATGCCACAGGATCATTTGCAAAACAGAGGCTCACATGCACAGAGAGTTACTGTGACTCTAAACTACTTGCTCTTGATCTTTCTAGTGAACTCGGGTTCTGTCTAGATGTGAAACAACTGTGGTACTGCAGGGTGGTCCTGGATCAATGCACATGGTGGATACCTCACACTAATAAACTTGTATGTGATGACAGTGCTAATGTGCAACACACTCTTAACTCATTTCATCAGCACAGTTCCCAGAAAGAAACTAATAAAGCATAAAGCACATCTGTTTGTGTCAACCTAGAAAAGAAGCAAAGTCAAAATTACCTGTATCCTCTACCATTCAAAGAATTAGCGTGAGCATTTCAATTTACGTAGTATCAGAAAAGGTGAAGAGAGATGGCAATATCATTACACTACAAAAAGATAAGGGGAAATGAATCTGCATAAACCCCTGACTCTTGCCTGTGGCTTGTCTGAGCAAACTGAGCTTCTAACTCTAGGAATATATGGCAAAAGTCTGGTCCAGCATCAGAATCCCTCCCACTCAGTTGTGTCTAGCAGCTTCAGTTCTCCCCAGACAACTGAATGGCAAAATGGCCCTTGGTTGCTGATCTTGAGGGAGTGAGTGGTGAAATGTGTTTCCTGAGCTGATAAAAACAGGAAGAATTCCAAAGGCAGACCGAAAAGATCAGAAATATGCCTTTGGTCATTGGGGTTTTATTCAGGACAATAACCGAGGAAAAGATATTATTTTACTGTATTTCTAAGTCGTATCAGGGAGTGCTCAGACTTAAAAGGATGCATGCTTCTTTTCATAGAGTGTATGTATGACTAAAACAAAGTAGTATTGTGCTGAGAATTAAAATACTGAACTGTAACATTCATCTGATGATAGAAGAAGGAACCATCTGAGACCCGCACAAGAGTTTGTGCCCATTTTTCATTGCAGCTGCTCAAACACAAGGTAGAAACCTTACCTTTCTCAATCTATTAAAAGATTATTCCAGAAATTTCAAAAAAGAAAATTTACCCTAGAATACAATCAGGAGAAATTACTAATGCAAAATTTGGCTTCAATACTGAGTTTTGAACAACAGCTTACTATTTTTGTTAAAAGCATCACTTAACATTTACATTGGGCTAGGTACTATATAAACATACAGAAACAGACAGGCCTTGCTCAGAAGACCTAGGCATCTAAACAGAAAAGGCAGATCAATGTCATTACCGATACAGAATTTGTAACTGTTTTCCTTGATTTACTAGTTTTGATTTTTTTAAAAAAGGCCCCTTCATTCTTGTCTCTCTTGCTACAAATCAAACTAACTCCTGGTGTTCTGTCTTCCCTCCACCTTTCAATGCATGAGAAAGCAACACTGTGACTTTGTTTCCTCAGTGCCACTAGAAGTGATTAATTTTAACTCATGATGCTGAACAAAGTACACTGTCTATTGACTTGCAATCTTCTCCATTTTATATATTTAAATAAGATTTGAGTTAATTACTTTGGAGATCATTTACTTCTGGTTGTGGTAGGAAGCTATCACTTCTCATACTCTAGACTTTTGAAATGTAAGAAGTCATATGGGACTGCTTTTAATTGAGGACTTCCAGTAGAAGTGTTCTTATATGACTGTGATATCCTTCTATTCAAAAAAGATGAAATATTTGTTATGTATCTGGTTCACCTACATCAGATAAGGCTGTCCTTTCTGCCCTGAAGAATTCCCTTTTCATCTCCTTACTTGATCTGTCACAACTTTCGACATAACCAGAATTTTAATGCACTTTAACCTACATCACAATCTCTTGCTCCTATAAAAAACATAAAACTGTAAAATTGGATTAGCACCATAGACTGCAATATGTAATTTTAAATCAGTAAAAAAATAGGGTTGTAGACCAGGATTTAGGAAGTTCTGACTCCAATTAGATTTGACAGGGAAAGAAAGCAGTACTTGGATTCTGAGGAATGAGCCTATTAATACTTACAGCTCTAGACTGTGATTATTAGGCATTTAAATATTTTGCTGTGATGCCTAACTAGGAAAGTAAGCTCTGTAATAAAATATGCAAAAATGGTTTGAAAAAGGGGAGGGAAGTTCATAAAATTGACAGACTTAGAGAATTTTAAAAATATAATATGGAAATAAAATAGAAGTATTCAAAATTATTTCAAGGACTGTCATGTGGATGCACATGTAAACAATCCCACTGACTAATCAGAGCCTAAGTCTTGTGGATAGCTGGTAAGAAGAAATACTGAAGTTTGGGGGGGAAAATAGGTGTGAAATCATTTTAATGTGCATCTCTAAAATAATATAGGTTATGTATGATAACCTGTGTTACAGGTGAACTAGATACCCGAGATGTGTATTTCAGCTAGATGTCTCTAGATTTGGTTTATATAGATGAGATTTTCAATAGCAACAAATAACTTTGGGTGCCTAGCATGAAATAGCTTAAGAGCACATAATATTAAAATGAATTCTGTGTATGGTTTCTCTATTTAATTACAGTGATTTCTTTCGAAAACTTTGCCTAACATAGACACAGGTCTGTAAACTGTGAGGAAGAAAATATAGCCTTCCTTTTCACCATTGTAGATAATCCCAGTCCATATGCTCAAAATCTATCACAGCTTTTCAAATCAGAGATGTTCATTACTAGAATGTTAAAGTTTCTTCCACATATTTAAGAGAATTTACAATGTATGAAAAAAAAATGGTGGTCTGTCTACTCACAGATGGATCTGTCATAAAAATGTAATAGTTAGCCTTTTTACTTAGAAACGAACCAAAACTTAATCACAGGAAAATGTTCTCTCACAAAACAGTCTAAAAGAAAATAGAGCAGAACTGTCCATTCTTATCTCAATGACCAGTTCCTAGCACAAAAGTAGAGTCATTGCATCTGTCATTACTTGGGGCTGTTTGCGTATCTAATAGTTGATCACATAATTTCAAAGATACAGAATCAAAACTACAATTATGCGTAACCTATTTTTCTCTTCACATGCAAAGAAATTTTAAATGAAAACACACCAAAGGTAAGTTTTATCTCAACAAATGTCTGAATAAGTCATTAATCACCCTAGATTTCTTCTAAAGCCAGTGGTGAGAAATGACACCTTCAGAGACCAATTCATCTTAGATATATATTTTAGGAGGAGTTGAAACACCCCCTCCAGAGGTCTATTTTTCCCTAGATAAATGTGATAAGCCTACACTCAGGTAATGTTGAGACACTTTAGCAGAGAGGGAAGAAAAGCCTTCTTGGAAAACTACATATGTACCTCCTGAGGAAAGCTCTCTCAGTTAAAAGCCTCAAGAGCAGTAACAATAATTGCAGGGCAGGTGATGCAGTTAATCAGTCTCAGTAAGCTCTGACCTGTTCATTGTCTGCTTCAATTAGAGTTCTCACCAATACACACAAAGAAGCCCTTCAGAGGTTCCAGCTCTGTCAAATAATTAAATTCCAACCACCGTGCTCTCTCTGAAATAATTTGGCCCTTTGCCTGGAAGGAACTTGCTGCCTCTACAACATGCAGTATATGTTTACTATTTAAACTGTCAAGTTATTTCTGTCTTTGACTTTTTATCCTTTAAGTAGCTGAGAATACTTGCCCATAGAATAAACTGTATTCCTATCCTTCTTTCCCCTTACTATTTTATATTCTTTAGAATCATGTTCACATGAAAAAATGGTTAAGAATGGCTACTGAAGTATTATTCTGTCAGATTAAATTTGTTAATTTGTTCATCTTTTACCAATAGACTATGAAGATGTTTCAAAGACAAGCCTTTTGGGGAGATATATGTATAATTGTCCTAGTTCTTTGGGTTAACAGCAGCAGCACTTATTTGTAACATTCACTGAAGTCAGATAGGTACAAAACACTAGTAAATACTAAGTCACTATGTTACGGCCCAGCCATCAAATATTCAGACATGGCTTGAACAGGCTTACCGGAAGAGCTCATAGGTCTTTAGCCTTCCCATTAAACATAGTCTCTTTCAGAATTGCTAAACTGTTATACTCAAGGCAAAGCACTATGAATTTTTATGCCTTTCATATATGGCACGCCTAGAATATTTGGATCACAAATATTCTTTGAAGCAGCCTGAGCATGTCTACTGTACCATAAAGGAAGCAGCCTTTTCTGTGACCCAAGGCTGGATTGCAAAATACAGTGCAGGATGAATAATTTCTGTATCCTATGCTACAATCATAGGTGCACTGCTTTCCAATTATGCTGTACCCACTGCATTTGCCTCTCACCTATGTTGTACTTAGCATGGCTTCAGCTGTAGATTCAAAGCCCAGTTCTCAACATGTGTAAAATGCCCTGCTTCATATATTCATTTGTACCAGGTGAAAGACCTAGGTGCTTGTTCTCTGCATGCAAAGATTCACTACAGTCCCCTGTCAACACAAGAACTGGTCTGCCACTCAGACAAATGATGTTGTCCTCTGCTCCCACAGTGTTACACTTCTTTACTGCACAGGGACTCTGGGATTCAGTAAATGTTTTAAGAACATCTCTCCAGGATTGCAGTCACCTCAGCAACACAAGAGAATGCCATTAAATCATGATTCTGAACCCAGCAGCATGTGCTAAGGACAATACTATTTTCTGTGTAGAGTTAGCCATTCTAGAAACCAAATATTGCAAGTACCATATAAGCTTTCTACCGTGTACTAACTATATTTGGATCTACATCATCTCGGGGTCCAGAGTTAACCGTGGGCAGCCCAGGCTGTGACATCCGTTTTATGAACTCGCTTCTACGTGTAATTGCTTCTGCAAACCATGTATGATCCAGGCCTGGAATAATGCTTCCAGCTCAGATCCACAAGAGAAAGAAGCAGTTTCCATTTGCTCTGTGCCTAAGAAAAGCATCATTGTCCTCCTAGGACTGGTGGTAGGGAACAGATCACTCCACACCACAGGAGGGACTCTAAGCCACTCTTATAATTGCTGTTCGATGTGCCTTACAGGGTTAGTTGCAGCCAACCATATCCTTATTCAGACACCAGTGCTCCTAGCACCCTTCCATGTCCTTGGTCTCAGTAGTACCTCACAGCTGCAAAAACTAAGATTTTTCCTTTTTATAATAAAGGGGTAATATAATTTTTTGATACTTATGTTCTATTGCACAGAAAAACATTTTTGTTGGTTTGAATACTGGTGAAGTTTGCAAACAGATTCAGTATCTCTAAGTCCACTGTGTTTCAAACAAGTGCTGCCTATAGCCATTAATTTGTTTATTATGACTGCAATGTTCTTTCAGAAAGAACAACTATCTTCAGGCCCCAATCTAGATATAGTCATTAGTTTATTTTTATTACTATTTTTAATTCAGTCTGGAGAGCTACAGTATAAAGGTTGCCAACAATAATGACTAGATTTGAGCATTTAGAAGTAAATTACTAAGTATAATGAGAAGATGTGGACTTAATTTGCATTTACGATAAAAAAAGAACTGGACATCAGCCAGTGCTCAGATTTATTAACACTCAGAAATGCTGTCACAGCTCATGTGTACATGGGACATTAGTCATGCATTTTGTTAATCTAACATAATACGGAGCATAATTTATCAGGACATCAAAATAATAGCTTTTACTCCATTTCCCCATCTATGTGAGGATATGCACAATAGACTCCGTAGCTATACATACACTCTATTAGAGCTAATTGAAACTAGATGATACAATTAACCTGCTTCTTAGTAAAAAGCATTAACACTTAATGTAAAATTCTAATCACAATAAAAGAGAGTAACATTGGAAGGAAACGTGGTGTATAACCACAAATCTATCTTTTTAATTTCTTGAAAAATAAAATGGAAAAATAGTTACCAATAAAGGAAAATCAAAAATATCAAAAGCATCAGCTGGGCCAGCTACTGTCTCCAGCTTTATTCATTGTATTCTGATTTTCCATGGGAATGTGACATTTCAGTCACTTCCAGAAGTGATGAGTAGACTAACTCCTGGTATTTAGATGCAACACAAGAGAACTGAACAAGTAGTCATGGTACAAATGAGTTGTAAAGATAATCCATTTACAGTATACATTGCACTGTTATTAAAATTGAAGTTTAAACTTTCTGTTTAGGAAAGCATCCCAATAACACAATGAAACTGTCTCAGTTTTTCTGTTGTTTATGATTAATTTTTAATGCAAACAACTGTCGAAATTTCTAGGACTGTAATTTCTGACTTTTCCCAGAAAAAATTCTCATGTTAACACTTTCTTCATCAGTTGATTCACTGGTCTTATATTTTATTTCTTCAATTTTCTTTTTATACATGCTAAGAAGAACAATGGAAAAACTAAATTAAAGATATTTAGCAAATGACAGTATGTTAAATGAACGTTTATGGATAAAGGTCTTAAACAATGTAATACACCATAAAGACTGCAACTGTATGGAGTAATACAGATGAAATCAAACATCAAAAGCGCATTATACAGTACAAATATATGGTGATAAATATACACCAACAGATTTGAGACTGATTAACAGACAATACTAAAAGTATTTTTAAACTAATATTACAGTTTGTGATAGTTCTAGAGTGTAACCTTGGAGAATTAAATCATCTGGCTGACTGCAGAACAAAAAGCCAACACACATCAGAACATCAGTAGTGTGGTATTTAAACAAAAAAGAAAAAAATCTATCTTTTTTTTTCCTTTCCAGGATTCTAAAGGCCTTCAGGAAAGCTGAATATTTACCTGAATCTTGAGTTGTCTGTGTGCTTCTCAAAAGCATGAGAAAAAATCAAATTTACCCACTCCAGGAGTGTTGTGTTAAAGTTGTTCCTTGCTATGGGAAAGTTAGGGAGAGAGTTGGGTTGAATAGCTGATGTTGGGTTGAATAGCTGATAATGTTTGGAGGGAAGGGGAGGAGAAATTGGAGACAGGGCTTAAAGACTTAATTTGCTCATCCTGCTGGGACTCTACAGGGGGAGGAGGGGGAATTGGCAGCTGCTGCTCAGTGACTGCTGCCTAAATATTTCCTTGCTCTCCTCAAAAGAAAGATCTGCAAAGTTTTTCAAATGAAATGTAGGTACTAAAGCTGTGGCTGCCCCAGGCAACTGCCTACTTATCCTGCATCTAGGTTATTAAAAAAGTTTGGGGTGGAAGCCATGAAGAAATAAAAAGGAAAAATAAAGGAACATTGGCACTTTCAGGTGCTACTGTAAATTATTACTGGGCTTTATTTGCATAGCTACTTTCACTGGAAGCTATTATAGCAAAAAAAGCATGCGTTTAAATCCAATTTTTGTTTGTCTGGGGGACTGCATTTTGCTTTTCTCTAGGATTTATACATTAAGGTTCCTGGAATTCATTGAAAAGTCTGTGTGTATGCACAGCCACATTCAGCTAGGCCCTTTCTCACTTTCTGGCTTATTTATTAGCGTTGACACAGGTATGAGGACAAAGAAGGTTTGAAGACTTTTCTGTGCAAAAGGAACAGAAATATGTCTTAGTTCTGTTTTAACTCTGCCAAAGACCCCCAGAGACACTGCAACTGTTCCGATGGAGCAACCAAAAAGCTTCTTCCATTTCCTTTTCTAATGAAGCAGAAATACCTACTGTCCTTGATTTTTCTCCCTGAAATGCAAAAATGGTTGAAAGGGGAGGAGCTGAAGGGAACTTCTGTACCTTTGCTCTGTGCCATGGGAAAACAGGTCACTATGCCGTTTACTTTACACAGAAGTCTTTGCTTTCTGTGGTACCAATGCCCTCAATGCACAATGTACAATGCCTGCAGAGGCAAGCTTCAGAGACACACACTGGTTTCCCCATACCAAGCAAGGCCAAGGAAATTAGTATGTAACAACTTCTTTCCACCCTCCTGGCAGGAACAGACCTACAGCTGTAGTGGCAGATCTCACTCAGACTTGACATTTCCTGAGTGAGTGTTTCGTCCCGTGTTGTAAATGGCTATTGCACATTACTCCAAGCTTTGTGGTCCGTCATTCCAAGAAAAATGCCAAAATGCATCAGATGTACAAGGGATTTAACTCCCCGTTCTATAAGTCTGAAACAAAGATGAAGACAAAGTACGGAAATAGCTGTAAACAAAAGAGAAATTACATATTACAAGTGCATTTGCTGGGGAAAATACATAAGGATTTTATTGAAAGCAGATGTTCCAGCTTGGAACATTAAGTCTATTTTAGAAAGAGGCAGAAGAAAAAGCATGTAAAATCAATTTACATTTTCAGAAGACAACCCAATCATTTATAATCTTGGCATCATTCATAATTAAGTCAGATTATTAGTCTAAAAACAGAATGAAAGTGTCATATAAGTACTTCTGTGAAAGCAGCAGTAGCATACTTAATGTTTACTAGAATTTATTAAAAATGTGGTAGAAGAAAGTTCACTTAAGAGAAAGGAGAGCAATTCCATGCTGCATTTCAGAAAGGAGTTGAATTTACTGCTAGCGTAACATTAGTATTGTAATACAAAATTGCACTAAATGGCAGTAAGTGTTTTAAAATGTAAATAATGTGAAATTACTAGATGTGCATTTAAATGCAGTGAAAGTAACAATCTGCTATCACTTGAAAAAAATACAGGGGGGGGGGTTTCATGGCATTCTGATTAAAAACATATCACATCAAGGCTTTGTGATTCTCATGCTCTCCATTAATAATGTCTGAGACCACTTGAACAATCAGAACGACTGGGAAGAGCTATTTTAAGCATTCCAGATTTCTATATAATAAGAATATGTAGCAAATTAGTAATGAGCCAGTGTAAGGGATAAGGTTTAAATAATGTAAATGATCTCTGTCTTAATATTTTACAACAAGTTTCCAGATGACATTTCAGATTTTGATCCTCACTGAGCCGCTTTTCACTGGATGAGGAAGAAACCTCATTCCAAGGGCAGTTCAGATGATAGTGTAAAAGGCAAAACCAAGCTTTTTTTCTCTCATAAAATGAGGAACAGGTAAAGTACAATAAGCGTTTTCTCCATCAGTTCTTTGACCAAATCCCTCCTCAAGTCATATGAAATTTACCATAAAACCTGCCAGTTCAGAGCTCATAGAGCTCTACCCTGCTCCTGCTGTAATGTTTATACGAATGAGACTAGAGTGGAAGCAGATTTATTCCTAAGAGCTCTCTTACTGACCTGGTTTACTGACAAAACTATGAGGATTGAAGGGAGATTATACAGAAGCAGCTCTTTCTGAAGTCATGAAGAGGCAAGGAGTTGATTGAGCAAAACTGAGACCTTTTTCAGTCAAGCAGTTCTTTTAGAGGGGCGGGAAGAAGGCTTGCCCAAGGACACTAACCTACTACTTTCTTGTGTTAAACAGCAACAAACAACAGGAGTAGTACTTGGCAAAAGGAGAAAGGATGCAATGAATGGTATGGCCTGTTGAGGGGGAGAACAAAGGTAAGTAACAAACACCAAAATTACATTCTTCTATCAGAGAATGCTTTATTCGTTAGTTAGACAACTGTCATGTTGTTCTAAGATGACCATGTACATTTTTCTTATAGTTTCATTCATCTTTAAGTGTCATTGTTTTATGCACAAAATCCTTGCTAAATGAAAGTTGTGTATACCCAGCTGCCTAGGAAAGACATACAGCAAGATCAGAAATTTCCACCAGCTTAAGTTAATGCTGTCTCCTAGTCTCTAGACAGACCAATAGTTATTTGAACATGGCCTGTAAAAACAAATCACAAAAAGTTAATTTTTCTGAGTGTCAAATGTGGTTTGTGTTTCCAGCTTTCTTTTTCATAAGCTTTCTGTGTTTGAGTTTTTGGTTTATTTGAGTTGTTGTACTTGGTGAGCCATTAAATTGGTTTAGGAATGAAGAAAACTGAATTTGAATGACAGCAGAGCTTTTATGAAGCAAGAACTCCCATGCATTTACCAAAGGTATGAGGAAATTACTGATGAGCAAAAGATGGGAATTTATACTTCTTTTATCTGCCCAGATCAGATGTAGAAATGAACTGGGGTGTTACCGAGCACAGCTTCAGACACCGCGACACCTGGTAGACTTCATAAGCTTGAGCAGTGTACATACGTTCTCTGTGCAAGCATGGCGAGTTATGGAGCCCAGGAGTGGAGTTCACCACAGTTAATTCATGGCTGCTGGGACTGATGGAAAAATCCAAAGGAGAAATTCTTCTAACTTTTCTGGATAGTGTATCTGATTGTGCCTCTGAGGTGGACACCATATGGACATCAGTTTTCCTGGCGTGAAAACTTCTTTTGGAGATAAGATTGGGATCTATGTTAGACTACAGATTAAACTAAACAGCATGAATGAATGTGTCCTCTCAAGTTAAGGTGCCTGGAGTAGTGACTGTAAGATTCATAGGACCAGTGAGAGAATGAACATTTGGGAAGTTATGTCTGTGGGTCAGTGGGGTATGCACCAGAAAAGGAGTTATCTAGTGTTTTATTCACTGTTCCATACATCAGGCTCTACGCTAAAGCATGTAACTATCATGTAAAGTGTAATGAATAAAACCCAGTAAATATACAGAGTTCAAAATTAAAAGATAAGAAGCAGAATTGTTTAACTTCCAAACTGGAGGACACAGCATTGAAATCCATTTCTCCCCCACATTTATAAGTGATCTGAAAAAGGGGTCGAATCGAGAGGTATTCAAAGTAATGTGGAGATTAGCAGTTAAGATTAATAAATGTGAGTATCAGGAAGTTCTGAAAAAGAACTCTGATAGTGACTGGGCAATAAAGGTATAAATGAAATTCAGTAGAATTTTATATTAAAATTAAAGACATGGGAAAACAAAGCTCTGATTTTACCTATACAGTGATGGACTCCTGAACTGATTATTAGCTCTTAAGAACAAGGAGAATATAATATTGAGATTATAAAGATAGCTTTATAAAAATGTCAGCTCTGTGCTGAATGGTAGTTGGAAAAGCAAAAAGAACCTTATAAATTGTTAGAAATGGAATAGAAGACAAAACTGCAAAGCATCAGTAGACCGTGTTATAAATCTATGGTCTTGAATACAGGGTGACTTACCACAGTAGTACTGGAAAATATTCAGAAAAGGATAAAAAGGATGATCAAATGGATAGAATAACTTCCATAAGATGGTTGACTGTTGTGGTTTAGCCACAGCCAGCAATTAAGCACCACGCAGCCGTTCACTCACTCCCCCGCCACCCAGTGGGATGGGGGAGAGAATCGGAAGGAAAAAGGTAGAACTTGTGGGTTGAGATAAGAACAGTTTAACAGAACAGAAAGGAAGAAAATAATGATAGTAATAACAATAATAAAATTACAATAATAATAAAAGGATTGGAATATATGAAACAACTGGTGCACAATGCAATTGCTCACCACTCGCCAACCGATACCCAGTTAGTTCCCGAGCAGCGGTCCGCCCCCTAGGCCAACTACACCCAGTTTATACACTGGGCATGACATCACATTGCATGGAATATCCCTTTGGCCAGTTTGGGTCAGCTGTCCCAGCTGTGTCCCCTCTCAGGTTCTTGTGCCCCTCCAGCCTTCTTGCTGGCTGGGCATGAGAAGCTGAAAAATCCTTGACTTAGTATAAACACTACTTAACAACATCGAAAAACATCAATGTGTTATCAACATTCTTCTCATACTAAATCCAAAACATAACACTATACTAGCTACTAGAAAGAAAATTAACTCTATCCCAGCTGAAACCAGGACATTGACCTAAGGAGACTAGCACTCATCAGCCTGGAAAAAAATGACCAAAATGGAATATGATAAAAGACTACAGAATCATTAGTGGTAATGAGAAGATGAATAGTGATTCATTGTTCATTGTCTTTTGTAGTTAAACACGAAACGGACATTAAGTGAAAGTGGAAGGTGGCTGATTCAGATGAACAAAACAAAATAACCTTTCACCCAGTTTATAATCACTGGTTTGCAGAAACTGTAAGACTATCCATGTCCAATGGGACAAACTAATGGAGGAGAAATCCTTTGAAACACTTAAGAATGATTTTAGATTCCATGAAACAAGTGCTTGGAAACTAGGAGAATGTTTGAGGGAAATATCACAGCACAATCATCTGGTTTTTACATTTTCATATACATTGTCCAATATAAAGGTATTGTTAGCCTGATTTAGTAGAGCAATATCCATGTCAGCATGGGTTCAAAATCTAAATCTGCAGCAAAATGTTCCCATCAATGACCTCTAGAAATCTGCTTTCTCCCTCCTGTGCCATAAGATCTTTCCCTTGGAAATGGGAAAGAAAGAGGGTAATTTGGAATCCTCATAGACTATCCTGGGAACTGAACTCAGTCTCTTGGAAATGACATGTAATCCTCAGGGACTTCTATTTTAAATGAAAGTACTCTGCTTTTGTTTCATCAGACACTGTCACTATGTGAACTTCCAGAGCACACCTAGAAAACGCAACACTCACAGCTTTATGTGCCAAGCATTTCTAAATGTTTTCTACCAACCATTGACACCTCTGAGTAACAGCAAACAGCTGACCTTTATGAAACCAGATACAAGGATCTGGATCATCAGACTCTTGTTCTGCTGTTGTAGACCCAGTAAAAGAAAAAAAAAAGTGTTCTGGATGAAAATTTGGGACTAGTGTTCCAAATACATGGGAACGGTCCCTGTGTTACAAGGCTGTCTTGGGCCATCTTCTCATTTCTGGGATCTGAATAGCAAGTACAAGTAACTGAGGTGCACATAGTCTTTCAGATTTCCAGTCAAAATTCGACAAGTTTGTAGCCTTTCGTTGGTGTGACAAGACTACCCTTTTAGCTGAAGTAGTCTTCTCTTTCCCTGGTGTTTAGTCATCTGATGCATGTGATCTGAACAATCATAACCCCCTCTGCCTTGAATTTTAATTATATTCAATCAAATCCTAGCTTCTGCATGCATATATCATTTGAAGCGATGAGATTATCATGGGAATTCTGCAGATACATGGATTGTAAATTTAGGGGTAATTATGGTTTTATTATTAGGTTCTGTTCCCAATGCACAGTATTACATTAACAACATTTTCTGTAGAGATTTGAGAAGGGTGCACTTTTTTTCTCTTTAGGTTGACTTCCAGGGGACAGTTTCAGTCCATTTGTAGCTATTGCTGGGTTTTGTGTCATTTTGCAATTTTAGTCCTCCTGAGTACCTAAGAAAATAAATGCAAGAAAGAAATCTTTGTGGACGTATACAGTGCAAACCTTGTCTGTTGTCCTGTCATATGCATGTTTTATTTCTTTAGGGTCATACATAGAGTTATAGCTACTATTACCAGAGAAACAGATAAATATTGCAATGATGGCAATAAAGAAAGTTGATGATATGTCATTTACTAAGTGGATACACTTATTTAAAGGATATTAATATTTTGATAGAAGATCTTGCGTGGTATTAATCAAACAAAATGCTCTTTTCTCTGCCTAGTGCACACTGAAATGAAATAGCTACATAATAGACTCTCTATATCTCACTGGTATGCGGCACATTCAGAGTTGTTTAAAGCCTCCTTTTCCTGGGAGACTATCTATTGTTCAGGAAAATCACATGTAATTGTTAAAAAAATGCTAAAAGTTTATTGAGCATAAAATAATAATAATAAAATCAATACTATAAAAATGATCTGAGATAGTAGAGAGACATTAGCCTTAACAGCCGTAGAAAATGTTGTTATAGAATCAGCTAGAACACTTAAACGTTATGGACTATTGTTCTATTTCCTTGCTTAATAAGGCTTTACTTCAGTGGCATATGAGTATGATTTAATTTTCAGACACACCTTTCTGTTGTGAGACAAAATTCACTGTACCACTGGTCAATAAGCAAATGCAAAGTTCAAAAGACACCAGGGAAATGAGTTAACAAGTTAAAAATAGAAGAATCAAGGGTCATGATTATCCACTTTTACAGGAGTTTTATGCCAGTGTCCCCCTTTGAGTACCAAAGTGAACTGAGTCTAATGCATGACAATTATGACAAAAATATAACCAAGGCAACCCCTTTATAAAATTAAACATTGATTCATGTATACAGTCTATTAATTTTAATCAGAAATAAAACATTTTTTTTCAGTTATGAATTCTCTTGATTTTTACGTATCATTTGGTGGTCAATTTCTTATGAAGATAGTGAACATAGCTCTCTGACATATTAAATGGGCATCCACCAGCAATCCCTTTATTTTAGCTAGCACTTTCTGTTGAATCTCACATTTTTTAGCATAAATGTTCATTGGAGGAGAAAATAGTATCTCACTTCCTCTCTAGAAAAACGTCCAGGTTGCTGACTGGGACATGCATCTTGTCAGCAGGAGAAGTAGGTTCAGCTTCTCAGCAGAGAGAGTTGAGAATTGAACCCAACCACTTTACATACCAAGTGACTGTTATTTGTTTGGCATAGGGATAAAAGCACCAAAACATCCTATATTTTTATAAAGGGCATGCTTATATTTTCATAGCATTAGAAATCAACTAAATTATACCAGGAGATAATCTTTTAAAATATCAAGCTCTCCATGCAAAAAAACCTTCCACCAATTACAATAACCAACCAGCATCACCTCTCTTCTTGCCCCAAAATCATGCAGTCAATACTGATATGCTGGTTTTGTCTAGCATAAAGATAATTTTTTCCATAATAGCTAGGATGGGGCCCTGTTTTGGATTTGTGCTGAAAACAGTGTTGATAACACAGGGCTGTTTTTGTTACTGCTGAGCAGTGCTTACCCACAGCCAAGGGCTTTGCTGCTTCTCACCCCACCCCACCAGCGAGCAGGCTGGGGGGGCACAAGGAGTTGGGAGGGGACACAGCCGGGACAGCTGACCCCAACTGACCCAAGGGGTATTCCAGACCATGTGACGTCATGCTCAGCATATAAAGGTGGTGGGAAGAAGAAGGAAGGGGGGGACATTCAGAGTGATGGCATTTGTCTTCCCAAGTCACCATTAGGTGTGATGGAGCCCTGCTTTCCTGGAGGTGGCTGAACACCTGCCTGCCCAGGGGAAGTGCTGAAGGAATTCCTTGTTTTGCTTAGCATGTGTGTGCAGCTTTTTTCTTTACCTATTAAACCGTCTTTATCTCAGCCCATGGGTTTCCCACTTTTATTCTTCCGATTCCCCCATCTCACCAAGGGGGAGTGAGCAAGCGGCTGTGGGGGGCTGAATTGCTGGGTGGGGTTAAACCACAAAAACTGATCAGCCCCAGATTTGCTGGGGTTGTGTTAGTAGAAAGGTCTCAACTAACATGCCCAGTCCGCCCTTGTTTAATTAGTGGGGTCACTTGCAAGTTTCCTTGACTTCACCATGACTTAAAAATTATTTTTGATATCTGCCTGATCAGCAGAAAAGCTCAGCTGGAGAATAGGAAAGGATTTTCTTCAGTGATTTCTCCTCTTCCTGAAGGTATGTTGAAGATCAAGCAGGTTCTTCAGATATGAATGATATATTAGTGACTCATAGTACTAGTAAATTCAGTATGTACAGAAATGTTCATGGTCAATGAACTGTGACTATTTACAGAGGAGACATGTAGCGACAACATGGACCCCAAACATGGCCCACCTAAACCAATTCTGAGATGTGGTTTGGTCATTCAAACACTCCAGGAATACCCATATACTCATAAAGCTATCAAAGCTATAGAAACTCGGAGAAATCAGACTATTTCCCTGAGCAAAGACTAGCTGTATAGCTGAGAGTTGCATGATCAATAATGAGTGGTATGGCATCAAGCAAAGCATCCATGATGGCTGTATAACTTGTCTTTATTCAATTATCACTTTGCTTGTAGCATTTGTTACCTGTAAATTATTTGGGCAGAGAAAGGAAAAAGTAGTCGGCAGCACAAACGAAATACTACCTCTCTTTTTCTTTCCTGTTTTCAGCTCTCTACTCTTATCTTTTCTCATTTTTCCTCCACTTCTTTCATGCTGATAAGTCAGTGCAAGACCTTCCTTTCTGAATAAAGGGTCTGAGCGTCAAAAGCAAATGTTAAGTGTTTGGCAAGATAGCACTAAATGACCAACTTCTGCAAGAAGAATGGAGGGGCACACAGATGGAAGAAGCTGAACAGATGCTATCAAAGTTGTAAACGGAAAAAGCCATTTCACTTAACTTTAGATGTTTACTTTGTGGACATCTGTACCTGAGATAGCCTTTTTAAGCTCTTTTTATATTTATTGAAAAAAACGGGTTAATCTGATCTCTAATAGTCACTCACTTTGTAATACTTCAATTCAGAAGTGATAGTCCTCCATGGACCAGGAAAGGAGCTTTGAGGAACTAGCTCATAGATGTCTCCCAACAGCCAGATGGATCCCAACAAAACTGTGTTATCCTTGTGGCGTTTCCAAAACCAGACCAAAAAGCTCTCAACACCTCTGGAATGCCATGGTGCTGCATGTACAGTGGCCAGAAAAAAACTAACTCAGATGAGTCCATTTTTCCAATGAGTACCACTACTATTAGTCATGCATTAGAAAAAATCCCAAGATCACTCTTCTAATTTTTTCAGGCCAGTACAGAGCCCCTTGATGTTTTAGTTCATAATCTTTTTAAGAATCTGCCCCTAGAGTTTGATAGCTCCCTTAATTTTCTATTGGCAGTCAGAATCACAGCATCCATTTATGTTTAATTTGAAATTCTCTTGTTTTAAAATCTATTCTAAAGAAAATAATCAGAGCAATAACTTCCCTCCTAAAGGGTACACTGTGGTACTCTTCTTTTCTGAATTTTGTTTTGCAATTAATTCTTTCTCTCCTTAGGAAAAAGAAAAGAGTTAGTAATCATGCCAAGCTGGCTGATCACTGCAATTATTTGACAGTGATGTTACTTCTAATTATCTTCCCTTTCATTTGTGAAGTGGGATGGTAGTTTTTTTAATTTCAGTGCACCATTCTCCCTTACCGTTTCTGTACTGCCATTTGTTCAGCTACATTTGGAGGGAAAAAAACCTTTGTTAAAACCTGATAAACAAATAAGCACACCATGGGGCACATGTCTGTAAAGAATAATCCTTCCTTCACTGTGCAAGCAACTCCAGGGTATGTTGGACTTCACCTTATGTTACCTTATGTGTCTGTTTCTTTTCAGACTCACATGTAACGTTACTTCACAAAGATATTAATCCAAGAGATTAGTGCGTGTTTCTTGCGGTGCACGTGCAGAATGAAATCTTGGCCCTTACCTTTGCAAAATGAAGCCAATGGCAGTACTCCATTAGTCTGCATAAGGCCATGATGGTACTTTGGATATTTGCAATCTACCCTCCAGATTTGCCCTTGCTGAGGGCAAACAGTGCATCTTAATTTATATACAGCAGTTTTTCCTTTTAAAAGCAGCTGCCACTTGTGCTGTTTCATGTAACCAAGGGAATTGCCCTCAGACCTGACAAAAGGGGTAGCCACTTGTTCCCATGCAGAACTGCTCTCACTGTAGTAGACTTGCCACTGCTGTGACCAATGCAGTAACCTCTTGGGTGGCAGGGAACAACGTGCCCCAAAGAGCAGCATCTTTCTCAAGGATACATTAAGGGGATTCTTCCAGGAACTAGAAACACCAAGTACCAAGAAAGTATCCATGTAATCTGCTCCTGGCTGCATACTGATTAATGTGTAGCACAGTCCTATAGGGGTGTAAGCATGCTTTGCACACTGTTTTTGTTTGTCACCTGTACATCTTTAATTTCATGTTGGGCATGATGACTTAAAATATTAGGTGATTTAAAATTCCCCAGCACTTTTTGGAAACCAAATATTTGTGCCATTACAGTATTTGAGGTAGAGAGGTTGGTTTTCTTCCTTCATTTAATTATTTTTTCTCTTCTGCATTCTTAGCACAGTGATTTCTTCATCAAGGTTTACTGCCTTCATGTTAATGGGCTCTCTAAAATAACACTTGTTCTTCATCATCATTGGACAGTTTTAAATGTAAGATATTACAACGGTAATCTTCAATTTCTGAGGCTCTTGATGTGCTTACTTCTTTTTAATACCTCTGCTCATGCTTAGGATGTTCTTAGCATTTAAAACAAGAAGTCACTCCAGGTCTGGGATTGAAGGTGAAACTCTAATACTTTTCAAAATCTAAAATATAATTTTCTCTTGGACTGCAGACTATATTAAGAATAGAAGATTTTTAAATCTCTAATTTTGGAGTAGAGTTTTTTAAAAAAAAAAAACCACTTGTCCAACAGACTAGAAATATATAGCCAGAGAACACCCAGCATGGAAGTCTTTTCATTTGGACTAGATTTCTTCATATGACCACATTTTCATATGTACAGGGCTCTGATCAGAGTCTAAATGTGCCATAGGAAAAAAACCTAAATGGAAACTGTGCCTTGTATCTTGGACTGCAAGTGGCATCAAAAGTAGGCTCAATAAATATATTTTTAAACAGTATTTCTCTACAGACCCTGACCTTAATTTTAAGGGAATCCAGTGCTTCACTATACTGTGAATATTTTCTACAGTATTACATATTACATCTACTCTTTCATTTTCTTCTTTCAAAGGGAACACAGTTATAAAACAATGACAAGAAATTTTATTGAGGCATTCTGAACTCTTTCACTTCAGCCCATGACATCTTAACCACTAAGATTCATGAGAAGAAAAACTACCAGGAAGTGTTTTTTAACCATAACTTAAGGTCCTTAAATTAAGTGTGGAAAAACTCATGTTAAAATTAAAAATTGTTGTGTGAAGTTGTACATGTAATATATGATATAACAGAAGGATTTAGAATACTGAGATAAAATACTTAAGAGCAATAGGTAAAGTTGATGAAGTGCATGGTCCCTCTTTTCTTTGGATATGGTACAAGCTGAACAATGCTACAAATGTGCTTAAAAGTGGATACTTATGTTATTATCTTGTTGAATAAATACTTCATATTTCCTGGGACTGTTTCCACTCTTGAGATTTAGTTCAGTGTATAGATTTGGTACTCGAAAGAATACCTGTGAGCAGAAAGGCAAGTTATGTTATTTAGTACTCATTCCCACATTTCTGGTAACTACACTCTTCAATGCAAAGGACAAGGAAACTATGGCTGATATTCTGTGTATGGGCAAACACTTAAAAGTAAATAAAGTCTCCACTGATGACAGATAGCACCTTTTCTGACTATGACAGATAGCCATTCAGTGAATTTTCTATATATCCTCTGCAGAAATTCTATTTCGTCAGCCTGATAAGGAAAAGTGATAGCAGATAGAAATCTGTGTCAACATAAAGTAAATTAAAAACAGGGGTCTTTCATCCGATAGCATCTTTTTATATAATGTAATTTCTTTAGCTAATGTTCTGTGTTTTACTTCAAAAGGTTATAGAAAAAGTGTGGCTGGTGGATTATAAAGGAAATAGGCAAAGCTGCACAGAAAGGCATAATATCATGTGTAACAAAATGCAGTTGTTCTAGTATGTATTATAAAACACTTTATAAAAGCCATACATTCCCTCTTGCTCTAGAAAAATCTAGATATTAAGGAGACAAAATACATTCAGGTTTATGAGGATTGACATTGTCTATTTCCTGTGAAGTATAATGGCCAAATGACAATAAAGTTTGCATACTTCATGCTCTTCAAACTTTCTTTCATGCTTGTTTTAGATGTGATTTGATTTACTCCATGTATTTTAATATTCAAGGAACCCAGGAGAGCAAAATGGAAAGTTTTAAACGGTGAGTAGAAAATTCCATGTAAAATTCCTATAAACAGTGGTGGGATAAGTTTATCTAATTCTCCACGGTTTGTATTGAAAATTCACTCAAGAACTCTAACAATGGAGCTTTAGTAGAATACTGATTCATTCCAAAAGATTTTCAGGGACATCTGGTATTTCACAAAAAAAAAAAAAAAAAAAAAGTGACAATTGGGTTATTGAATATTTCAAAGGAGACGGAAACATACTGATTTGTCACAAATAGTAATGCCCATCACTGTTTATCACCAATTGCTTTAGAAAGATGTTTAAAGAGAGCAATATACATAATACACATTCTATTTGTAAAATCAAATGTTCTATGGTAATCACCATTGTCTTTAACCTTGAATCAACTGACAAAATATGATTATAAATATATGTTCTCTCTGAGAATAGGAGAGGCAACATAAGTAAACAGCACACAAGAATACATTACAATTACTTTTAAAAATAGATTCCATTACAATAATTTGATGACCAACAACTAGTTCAGCCATCATTTGTACGCTATTATTTTTTACTGAATGAAACCATTCACAAATTGTCAGACTGCACACTTACTTGTAAAACCTAGTACATATAATTTATAAAATAAGTATTAATGAAAGGAGGGGAATTCAACAATGCAACTTACTGCATCATGCTGTGTATTTTTTTGCACAGCAGGTTGTATTAAAGGCCATTGACGTGTCATCTCTTTATTGTGTATTTAGTGGTTTTGAAAAATATGAGATTGATAATTCTGAAAAAGTCTTTCTTTTACCTAGTGTTAAGATTGATCCCACAATACTTTGTTCATGTGATTTCCATTTTTTCCTGATAGTTCTAGCTGTGACATGATATTTCCATTCAACTCTTGACCCAAAAAAAGGCCCTAAAACTTGAAAAATAACGTAAGCTTTAAATTGCTAATTCAGGAAAGCACTCAAGCACATATTTAAGCATAATTATGTATTTGATTCCTACTGACTTTACTACATTTAGCTGAATATGAGTAGTTTCCTGCACCTCTAATGAATTTTTGCAAGCCAAGTTTCTGGTCCACAGTCTACAGAATTCAAAGAGAACTTCTGTGCAAAGCAGAGGTAAAATGGTTCATGGCCAAAGTTATCAAAGTACCTTTATAGAAATGTGCTATTGAACAAAAGGGGTGCTGTAGATATTGGATCCACCAAATGACTGACAAAAAAAAAAGCTATAGAATATAATAGAATAACATATCAATGCCAGTAAAGTTTCTAAAGAAAAGTTATCATACACTATTCATTTATTTGGTGGGTTTTATAATGGTAATTTTTTAGGAGACAAGTAAGATCCAATCTTAAAAAAGAAACAGCAAGAAATACAAATTACTAAGATATGAATAGGCATACCCTATTTGCAAAATTGCAAAGACACGGAATAAAACAAGTGAAAAACAGAGCTGAGGTTTTGATTATTTATGAAAGTAGGCAACAAAACATCCAGTCTTTTTTATTTTTTATTCAGAACAAAACCCAGAAATACAAGACAAAATCTAACAATAAAATTGCATGCACAGGAGTTTGGTGGGATAGAAGTATTCAGAGCAAAACTTTTCAGCACATTTGAATGTCTGTCATGTCTTAGAAATTCAAAATGTTTCTTGTATCTAATTATACTAAAAGTTACCCTTACAAAAATCCTTTAGAATAATATAAAAATTATAACCATTATACAAATTTTTATTTGATTTAAACTTGGATAGATGAGAACAATATTATGTACTGGACTTTGTATGGAATAACAGCCAATTACCATCAATAGAATGAAATGAGGTGATTATAAATGCTTATAGTAAGGATATTATAAATTTATTTGCCTATATTCTGAAAGCTGTCTGATGTTGAAAGTGATATAAATGAGGTAGAGAATCTGCCTGCACAGAATTTTCCTTACAGAAGGATTCAGCCTTGATAAATTATCCTGTATGCACACAAAATAGTTAGTTTGAATTGAAGCATAAGATATGAAAAGTATATCTATTTTGCTGACATAGTGACAATGTCATTTTTCCCTGGACACCGAAGTGGCTTCTCACTGGTGCAATTTTAAAATATAAATTCCATTAAATTGATCATGCACTGAAGAAATCAGATAAAGTGATTAAGTGTTTTAGAAACCAAAATTTTCTTGCTGTTTTCAATGGAAATTGCTGGATATAGAAATATCTGTGGGCACCGCTCGTTATTAGTATATAGAAGAGCATTATTATAATGGTCCCTTTTATATTGCAAAGTTTTTCATGCAGACGTGTATTGGATTTGCGTGGCAAGGTTTTGGTAGCAGGGGTGACTACAGGGGTGGCTTCTGTGAGAAACTGCTTAAAGCTTCCCCCATGTCCGACAGAGCCAATGCCAGCCGGCTCCAAGACAGACCTGTCCTGGCCAAGGCCGAGCCCATCAGCAATGGTGATAGTGCCTTTGGGAGAACAGATTTAAGAAGGGAAAAAAATTGCAGCAGGCACAGAAATGACAGCTGGAGAGAGGAGTGAGAACATGTGAGAGGAAACAGCCCTGCAGACCCCCAGGTCAGTGCAGAAGGAGGGGAGGAGGTGCTCCAGGCGCCGGAGCAGAGATTCCCCTGCAGCCCGTGGGGAAGACCATGGTGAGGCAGGCTGTCCCCCTGCAGCCCAGGGAGGTTGTCGTGGTTTCAGCCCAGCCGGTAACAAAGGGCCACGCAGCCGCTCGCTCACTCCTCCCGCCCCCCTCCGGTGGGATAGGGAGGAGACGGAGGAGAGAAAAGAAAAAAAACCTGGAACCTCGAGGGTTGAGACAAGGGCAGTTTACCGGGACAACACAGAAAAAAGGTTACAACAACAACAACGGTACTAATGAAAGAATATACAAAAAGAGTGATGCACAGTGCAACTGCTCACCACCCGGAACCCAACGCTCCGCCACCGAAAGTCCCGAGCCCTCCCCCCGCCCCGCTCCCCATTTATATACTGAGCATGGTGTCACATGGTATGGAATAGCTCCTTGGCTAGTTCAGGTCGGCTGCCCCGGCTATGCCCCCCCACCTCCCAGGTTCCTGTAAATATTAACTCTATCCCAGCTGAACCCAGGACAGAGGTCCACAGGGGAGAAGATCTCCACCTGCAGCCCGGGGAGGACCCCACACCGGAGCAGGGGGATGCCCAAAGGAGGCTGTGACCCCGTGGGAAGCCTGCGCTGGAACAGGGTCCTGGCAGGACCTGCAGATCTGTGGAGAGAGGAGCCCACGGTGGAGCAGGTTTTCTGGCAGGACTTGTGACCCCACGGGGGACCCACGCTGGAGCAGTCTGTGCCTGAAGGACTGCAGCCCGTGGAAGGGACCCACACTGGAGCAGTTCATGAAGAACTGCAGCCCATGGGAAGGACTTATGTTAGAGAAGTTTGTGGAGAACTGTCTCCCGTGGGAGGGACCCCACGCTGGAGCAGGGGAAGAGTGTGATGAGTCCTGCCCCCAAGGAGGAAGGAGCAGCAGAGACAACATGTGATGAACTGACCCCAACCCCCATTCCCCATCCTCCTGCACTGCTCGGGGGGAGAAGGTAGAGAATTCAGGAGTGAAGCTGTGCCCAGGAAGAAGGGAGGGGTGGGGGGAATATGTTTTAAGATTTGTGTTTATTTCTCATTAGCCTACTCTGATTTGATTGATAATAAATTAAACTTATTTTCCCTACATCGTCTGTTTTACCCATGATGGTAATTGGTGAGTGATCTCTCCCTGTCCTTATCTTGACCCATGAGCCTTTTGTCATATTTTCTCTCCCCTGACCAGTTGCAGAGGGGAGTGATAGAGCGGCTTTGCTGGGCACCTGGCATCCAGCCATGGTCAACCCACCACAAGATGAAAATGGTGCTTCATGAAAGTTTTCATTTCTCTTCCATGTTGACCAGATGTTCATCCCCTCCACAGTGTTAGTAACTGTGATGATGTCACTTATCAGAGATTTTACAGAAAAATCTCATCAGAGATTTTACAGAAATTTATATAGATAGTTTTATCTAGAATTTACCCCCAAATCCTTTTCACAGTTTTCAGCAATACTTAAGAATTTAATATGAAATTCCAGATGTCTGCAGAGATTCATAAATTTATTATATAGTTTATAGGATACTTTATGTTTTCTGTAAGAGTTTACTCATATAAATTTATTCCTTATAATTATTTTTCTCCCATTTGTATTTTTTATAATGTCTTAACATTCACGGCTTTACAAGGACTCTGAGCTATAAGATGACAGAAGGAAAATGTAGGAAGGCATATATTAATAAACATAGTCAGCTGAAAAACATGTAGCAATTGAGAGATCTTGGTTGCTGTAATGTGCCATGGTGTATCTGACTTTGTGATCTAGCTAATTGTGCCACATTATTTTACAAAATACACGTAGCCCAGTGCAAGCACTGTATAAGTCTGCAGCTTGAATCCTTCTGTCAGGTACTGTTAGTATTTCTTTAGAAGCCCACATGAATGGACTACTATAGCATTTGTAGCCACTTCAGTTGGTTGATGAATAACAAATCCTGTATCATCTTAATATTAGTTGTTATGACATAAATATAGCAGGACTTGTAAAGCAAACATTTGTGAACCTGGAGTTCCTTTTTCCAAATAAATCAATAGAAACAGGTTTGAAGCTTCTGTTACTAGATCATTCCTACATGCATCCCCTAACACTCCCCATTTGAAAAGCTAAAAAATCTGAAAAGTCTGCAGGACAGGGCAAAGAGAAGGGTTTTGATCCATTCAGCACTTCCACCCAGCAATTAAGCTGTTTTCCCTTTTGCTTTGTGGGTTGGTGTTTGGGGGGTTTTGTTGTTGTTGTTGGGGTTTTTTTCAGTAATCCAAAGCCTGCTAAAATATTTAACTCTCTTTAAAAAGAATAGAGAAGGGATCTTACAAGTTAATTGCTAAATAATGTAGACTGGGAAAGGGCTGACCTTTCTCACTCTTCCTGTCGTTCTGTCTGGAAAGCTTTTCTGCTCTATTACTTTTCCTACTTGTGGATGTTTGGGTGCAGGCAGGCAGGTGTAGCAGAGGTGAGAAAAGCACAAGAAAAATGGTAATTTGAGACTTTGTAGCCACTATTTGGGGCAAAAATCCAAGTAGCTTCAATCAATACCCTTTACTGTTACATTGTAGAAAATTTGCTGCTGTGTTTTTTTACCTTTCTATATTAAGGATGATACTGATTGCTACAAAGGTACCAACAAAGAGAGATTGATCAGGGCATTCTGGAGACAAAGATAAAATTGCTTTGTGGTTGCAATAAGTCTTGTTCTTAGCGGGAAAGAAGAAACAAAACGTACGTGATACAGCAAAAAGCATTTCGGATACGATTTTGTCATGTTAATTGACGTTCATTCCTTGTCATTTTCAGGAAAACTTACGTCTTTTGGTTGGCTGAGGTTCAAGCTTACAATGTCACCACAGAGAGCTGAAGAAAAACTTAGACCCTGTCATTTCATTACCAGAGAAAGCTCGGTATCTCCTCCTTTTTATTTCTCAGGTGACTGAAGCATTAGGCAGTAATATCACTTGCCCAGGACTGTGTCCTTTGTGAGCCAAACCCTCAAGTGTCAGAGCAGCGGTGCTTCCTGAGGTGGTTTGCAAGCACTGACAATGCAGGCAAGCAGGAGAAGCAGCGTAAAGTCAGTATGGATTAGAAAGGCAAATGAGACTGAATACAGGGGGGACTAAATGTGATTAATACCTCTTACTGACTTAACTTTTGTCTCCTTGCTGAAATTCCCTCTCCTTTTGGTGGAAACAAAATCCCACCATAAGGAAACATGGAGATTATATATGTATTTAACATTTCATTCTTTCTTTATACTGAAGGGTTTTCCTCACATCCACTGAAATAAGGATGTCTCCACTCCCTTTCTACACGTTTGCCAAGTCCAATATTTCATGGAGCTTTAAGGTGATAAGTATATTTTCTGAATAAAAAGTTATCCCCTACATAATACTCTCCCTCAGAGAGAGTGGGACCACAAACACACAAAATTAAGAACAATTAAATGGTAATCAGTTGCACTAACTGTCAGCTGGACAAATTTTTACGTTATCCATCCTGCTTTCCCTTCTGTCTCAAAACAATTTCTTCATAACTGCACACAGATAGATTCCCCAGCACTGAAGAAGAGCTTTCCCCCATCTTGCTCTTCAGAGTATTTTATGGCTAGTTAGCTGGACTACAAGAAGAGTGAAAAAGGATGTCCATGCAAGATGGCTTTTTGTGGAAGGGAAAGCAAGCACGGCCCCTGACAGACTGGAATTAAGAATGCAAATGTGTACTCACAGCTTGGCAAAATGCTCAAAAAATTGGTTTTTTTAATACCTTTTTTTTTTTTTTTTAAATTCACCATCTGGTCTTATCTTTTAGAAAATGCTGGTATGCTGCTATGGTACTTAATGGCACCTGTAGTACACCTGGTAAGTATAGTAATACACATTTCATTGAATACTGACCTAAAACAATTCAGGAGGAAAAAAAAAAAAAAGAAAGAAAGAAAGAAAACCAAACATACACACACACACCCCCAATTGTATTTTTGCAAATCTTTTCTGACTGCCACAAACACTGCATTACACATGGGAGTTGGGGGAGAAAGGGAGACTAAAAAGAGGAACATGAACAAATGACCAGAAAAAAGGAGTTTGTATGTAAATTTCAGTGCCCTTGGACACTCACTTAATATCTCACTCTTTTCCATTCTCTGAAAAGGGTATGAAGCAGTTAGAATTAATTTTATGTGACACTGAAAAAAATATCAAGTACTTTCATAATTCAGACTAAAAATCTACTACATGTTGTGTATCCTTTTATACAAAAAAAAAAAAAAAAGATTGGTTTTTTTTTCCCCAGAAATGTTCTGCTCATTTGCTCTGCTTTTCTACAGGCAGAAGTCTTTTGCACCTTAATTCAGGAAGCACAGAAAAGCAAATGTCATAAAACTGAGGACATAGTTGTATTTCTGAGATGACAGGGACAGTAAAGTAAAAATAGAATTGATGCTTGAGAATTTAAATAATTTTACTTGTATACCTGATGGAAGCTGCCACAAAGGCAACCTGGTAAACATACTACAAAGAAGAATATAACCTTAGCTGGAGTCCCAAGACATCTCTGATAAGCTCACCCAAAATCTCTGTGATGGGGAGTAGTTGGCAGGACAAAGAAACCTTGATGGGTGCAGGACAAAGAAACTGTGATAACAAACTGACCTTCCAGGAAAACAGGAGTCTGCAACAACTATTCTGGGAACAGATGTCCTACACCCACTTACTTATCTACACTATAAAGGTACAAAAAGTAACTCCCTACCTACTCAAAGAGAGCTTCTCTGCACATTTTTCTGGTGCTTGGCCTGCACAAGATCTCCTGGATGGACCAGACCATTGCTAGGGATGCCTGGCTGACTCCGCACTCCGTGACACAGATCATCTTTGAAGTGAGAGTTTTTCCTTCGTCAACTGGAGCAGCTTGGTGACTGTTGTAACAGTAACACCTTGTATAATATATTTATACGCCCATACACACAGGTAAAGGTTCGTAAGTATATATTTGCTTCAGTAGTTGGAATTCAGTAATAACTTATAACATACATATATTTGCTTTACTCTTGTAATATACGTATGCTTGCTCTCCTAGTGGTAATTTTGTAGTGACTTGTACATATATACTATATATTTGGTTTTACTAATGATAGCTTTGTAGTGATTTGTAATAACAAAATTCTCAGAAACCCAGACCTCTGTATCCTTGTATATTGTGGAACCCTGAAAACCCCACGGTCCCAATCTTTGCACACCTGTCAGTCGGGGAACCCTCATAGGTTGTCACCATGACCACTACAACACCACAGCAAAATGACTACAACAGCTAATGGAGAAAAGCCTCTCAGCATAATGGCAGAATGCTTAACACGCTTGATAAGGTCAATTTCCACATATTTGATAAGGTCATTCTCTGCTGTCCACTTCTAGATAGGGATTTTTTTTGTTGTTATTTACCATTTCATGTTTCATGAAACTAATACCTACCAAGGAGAAAACAACGGGATATTTCTTTATTACATTTGTGTTAAACGAAGAAAATCTTATTATTTACAATCATAAAAATTTTTTTTGGAATATCAACAATCTTACGTAAGGAAGTTATACATTAATCTCTTAGTAATATTTTATGGACTGTCAGTGAGACAGAGCCATTGCCTCTAAGCTAAATTTTTCCATATTATTCAAAATTTTAATTTTAGTTCATGATTAAGATTCTGTCATGATGTTTAATAGAATTAAGTTTTCTCCAATAAAAGATAGGGGAAACAGTGCTCCTCAGCTTGTAAGTTTCTGCCATACAATGCTGAAGTCAGGAGGAGTTACATCACTCACCTGAATGAGGACTGAGGTCCCTGGAGGATCATTAACCCAGATAGATCTAAGTGCCCAAAATATATCTCAGTGGGCATCAAACTGTTTTGAAAACAGAGCCCTCATTCTGATAAGGACCTGAAT
The DNA here is from genome assembly GCF_026419915.1 of Harpia harpyja. Lineage (NCBI taxonomy): Eukaryota > Metazoa > Chordata > Aves > Accipitriformes > Accipitridae > Harpia > Harpia harpyja. Next base: position 12,641,678 of record NC_068942.1, on the reverse strand, counting down.
CTGACTTATCTATCTTTGAATTGGTACTTCTTTGGAATAAATTGGAAAAGTGATAAGGGGAGGAATAGCTTTCATAGATCTCCACAGAGTAAGAAATATATTGTGCTATAGTAAACATTCCAAACATATATTAACACCAATAAATAAAGATAACAGCACAGATGAGAACATTGATACATTCATAAATTTTGATCTGGTTTCAGTTTGTGTATGACCTCATTTAATCTCTGCATGTTTTTAAGGTTGTCATAACAATCTCTTCTAATCATTTTTATTATTAAATGATGCTTCATAGGACAGTTCTATAATCCTGTCAATAGCCATTTCATCATACGCTTTAATAAATGAGACTTATTAGTCAACTGTATCTACCTCCTGGTAAGATAAATATTCTAAAAGTTGGATAAACAGGACAAATAAAAATCCTCTATTAGAAATGTGCCTCCCTATTTACAATGATAAATGACTGGCTCTGCCATTCATACTGCAGGACATATCTGCCACTTGCTCTGCCCCAGCTCACCATATATATCCACTTTGAGTGCACACTTGGCCCTCTAAAGCCAGACAGTGTATGTGAAGAAAAAAAACACCCCTTATTCTTTCAAGTCACTTTGCATACTGTCATATTTCTGCATCATATTCTGCTTCATCCCTGCATGTAAAATAACCAGCTTAGACTATATGCATGATAAAAATGTAAATAAACTACTTTAAAAATGGTAGCTATTATCCCACATCCATAGCAAGTCAATGGAACTGCTCATGATCTAACATGGACTTAGGCATTATGTGAAATTATGATTTATGTTGATAATATCTACTGTGCAATTAGCATTTATTTTGATAGGGTGGAAAGTGAATAGAATTGGTCAGAGAGTAATCATTTTTTTCTGTTATTTAATTTACTTTCTGAATTTACAAGTTTATTCTAATGTTTGTGCTATTTATTTTATTACATGAACCATACACTCAATTGTCTGTTATCATGTCACATATTTTTTGCTTTATTTCTTGTTCAGTGGCTGAACAAGCATAAAGATATGTCACACAACAGTGGCCCAGCTGCACAACTGTGGCATGAAGCAGGACTCTGAACAGCAGCAGAATCCAACTCCTTTCATGTTTCCCCTCTTCAACTCCCACGTACATAACTTTCTTGTAAGAAAGCTTCTGCAAGTACTTGGCACCACATCACCCTGCCCTGTGTCAGCTAACCGCTAGATGCATTGCTCCCAAAGCGGAATCTGTGACCCCGGAACAGGTACTCAAGGCCAATATACCATGGAGAGAGATGATCACTTCAGTGCTGGATTTGCAATAGTGAGCATGCTGAAAAAGAGCTGAGCTGACTAATAAAATAATGTAATTGAGAGAGTGTATCTTAAGCTCTGTCCTAATCCACGGCAGAAGCATTTAATTCAAGGCTGAGTGGAAGCAGCTGGTACCTCCAGCCAGGATTTATAGTCAGAAACACTCCCAGAACTTGGAGAATAAGTTGTCTACAAGACAGCAAAGAGGGAACAACAACAACCTACCCTTAATGACATGGCAAGAAGAAGGGCCTGAGGTGGGGAGATTCCCTTTTGTCCTTCCCCTAGCAGTCATAACGTTAGCCCAGAAGGTAACACTAATACGCTCACTTCTGTCTGTTCTTGGAAGTAATTGCATTTCCCTCCAGGTCTATCTAACCCACAGCTACTGCCACCACAATAGCAAACACATTGCTAAGCCACAGTTTATTGTGGACTATCTAATATTTTCCAATACTGAATTCATTTTCCAATCTTTCTCTATTTCATCTACTGAAGCTTCCAGTCCTCTGCTCCCTAAACTCCTTTTCTCATCTATTCTCCTTCACTGCTTACCATAAGCAGTTTGCACCTACTAGCGGAGGTTCCATTCAACAATGTCCCATTCTTCTTGAATCATATTTCGCCTTCAACTAGCAATGAGATTTGCTGTCTTGGCCCTGGATGAGGGTTGCCTTTCTCTTGATAAGCAATTACTCATACCAATCAACATCAGAAACAGATGACCAAATTACCTTTGGTATTGTGTTTTCTCTTCTTTTGTTAGTGCTTAGTTTTGGGAAGACAAGGATCAGACATACAAGTGCTACTACAGCAGTTCCAGAGTATCTTCACTAACTTTTTTCTCTTTTTCTCCCAAATGAACAGTTTTTACTACTTTTAATACTGTCTAAAAGATGGCCATCCAGGGTTTTCCCCTCTGTTAAAGCTTTCCACAGCTAAAGAAAAAAGCAATTGAGAAAGCAATATAAAGTCCTGCTGCAAACCCTTCATTTTGAGCATACTGTATTTCTTGGTGCAGATGAGCCATCCACTAATAAGTTTTTCAAATTATCCAAACAAACTCTGAACTTCCTGCTGGTTCATTTCTCTGCATCCTTCTCTTTTCTCTTGTTGTCAGCGGCATGGTTCCTTCCATGCTGTTAGACCACCTGTTCAAAAGAATAATAATAACAATACCCCTTACTGTTAAAAATATAGCATTTCTCCCAAGTTAACAAATTTCCCATTACACCACTTTAAAATTATCTTGGCACAATTAACATATCCTGATTGATCCCATTGGAAGTATCCAGGCACTATAATGCAACTAGTTAGTCTCCACAGGAAGAGTCAGCCAAATCACCTGCTCACACTCATGATGGGGGTCTAAATTGAATTCCACAGGCACAAGCTCTGGTAGAAGCCATAGTTTATTTAATATAAGGAGTAAGCTGTGCTGTTATGGAAGTAGCTGCCACAATCCCTCTACCACAGTCAGTGCAAAAAAAAAGCTCAGTTTAGTGTGTACACCACAATCTAGTATCAAACCTCTTTCCTGCAGCTGGGCTCCCTACAGCAACGGTTACCTCCAACAGAGAGATGGTTCCAAAATTCAATTGCCTTCCCTCAAATACTAAATCCAATAGCTTATATTTCTCTAATTACTCTCAATCCCAAAGCATCCCTTCCTATCCCCAGTAACAAGCTGAGTGTGGAAGTGTCTTGCCCATCCTCAGACCTGGGGATAAGGTTATTGACATTCTCCCTCGATACCTGCGTAGCTTAGCAATGTCCTAAGGTTTGTTTAATTGTGGGAATTATGATTTTCTTCTATTCTAGTACAATTTTTCTCATGGGATAGCTTTGCATCAATATCAGCCTTTCTACAGCAGAGAGAACAGTAGAAATCTCCAGCTGTGGGGTGGAATCAGGTGCATATTTGAGTTCAGTTATGAAAAATACAAATAAATTGTGCAGATTGCTGAGTCAAGATTTGGCCAATGATACATGTGCAAGTGTGGAATACAGCTGATTCCAGGATTTATTTTATACTGTGAGAATGATGGCTTTGTTTTGTATTTAAAAATGAAACAAAACAAAACTAACAACAACAAACAAAAAAAAACTCAAACAAACAAACAAAACCCCCACCAAAACCAAAACCAAACAACCACACACAGATCCCGTTGTGTTAGATTCTAAATACAAAGGAAGAAAGAAGCAATTATTACCCCAAAGTACTGCAATCTAACTACATGAAGTAGTATCAGTTCTTTTAAAGAACAGGACTGAGCAATAGATTGTATACTCGAGATTTTTGAAGGTTATGACAAAAATACCAGAAGTGACAGAGGGAGGAAATGAAGATAAAATGACTCAAATTCAGTCCACAGTCTTAATCAAGCTCATCTTTTCCTTCCTCTGAGGGTCCTGATTAGCTGCACAAAATGACTGATCCCAAGCTACAGCTTATTTTGAAGATACTAATACTAGACTGAGGCCACTCCTGTGAATTCTGATGAATAAAAATGACATCCAAGGTCATAAAACCAACCAAACAAATAAACAAACAAACAAAACCCAAACAAACATGGGATTGCTTGAATATACCTGCATGCTAGTCCTGTAAAATAGTTAGTTATATCCCAAAGATTCCTAGGACAATCAGATGGCTTTCTGAATAATTCACTTACATTGCTGAAAAAATTTCCTCCAGACTTTATTGGATATGCCCATGGTATAACTCCAAAAGAGAGAGAAGCATTCCTTTTCCACCTAGACTTCTGAATTCATGCTATAGCCACCATTGAGCATGGTTAGAAATTACAGATGTTCATCTTATTAAAAGTCTATCTTTTGGCATGATTTAAACTTATCTGCCATGTTCACAAAATCAGCTCCCTGCACTTTAGAAAGGATTTGAAGTATCTGTACCTTTAACAGCAAAACATTCAAAGAATAAACTCTGTTATGCCAAAAGAAAATGTTCAACATAGTCAGCTCTGTTCTTTAAAGGTCGGTGTTGAAACTTATATATGTAAAACAAATTTTGATCTTTTTTTCCTTTTTGAAGGTTTTATAGAAATGTTAATTATAACATTAGGCTTTGCTAATATTATTCGGTTTTGGTTTGGGGTTTTGGTTTGTTTTTTTTTTAATAAGTAAAAAGCAAGGAGAGGCTGGTTTTTGCTGTTGTTTTGTTTTGTTTTTAAGTTAGAGACATGTTTTCAAGTTTGGTTAGGAACAAATTCCCACGTGTCATGGGTCTGAGAGGAAGAGAGGAGCAGGGAACAAAAGGTCAAATCTCATTTGCTGCTGCATATTTCTGTGTGGAAGCCATACCCACAATGGGAGAAACATGCAGCCTGGGAATGACTTGTGTCTAAGGCACGGAAAAGCCTTAGAAAAATACAATTTAAACACAGTTGTGAAAAAAATCTACCTAGGAGTGCTATATTCTTCTTTTTTTTTGCTGCTGTTGTACGGTTGGGGTTTTTTGTTTGTTCGTTTTTTAGATTTTAATGTTAATGATTGCCTACATAGAGAAAACGCATCCAAGGTAGTATGTTTTCCCTGAACACTCTTTAGTTCCATCCTCCTGGCAGATATTCAGCTTCTACTGTTATTCACTACTATCTTAAATACATTTACTATCTTTTTCATTTTGTTACCTAAAAATCTTCTCCATTCAAATGAGGATAATTGGAAGCTCCTTAATTTTTTATCAAAACTTAGACTCTTGTGACTCAATAACACTTTTGCTGCATCTTCTGAAAGACACTAATATCCTCTCTATAGATCAGTGAGTAATTGTTCACAAAGTTTTTTGCCAGAGGACTCCAAGTGCATGATATGATAACGGTATAATCTTCAGTTTAGAATTCTCTCTTTCCGCTGGTACTGACTCAGACTCTGTTTGTTTTTCTAAAGGATGCTCTGCATGGAGTAATCAGTTTCAGTGATTTTATTTTTTTCTTCCCTTACAGAGTAACCTCTTCTCCTAATCACTGTGTTGAAAGCTTCCTGTATTTTGAATTAGTTTTGAAAACATAAGCAATAGTTTTCTGAGAATGACTTTTTTTTTGTTGGGAAGCTGTCAGAAAATTTGCTCTTACAGACAAGGGCGCATTTGTTTAGATCACCAAATCATTAATCAATGAAATGAGCATCAAAATCAACACTTCATAAATATGCTAACAAAAATATAGACATGCAACTACTCAATGACGTACAAGCAAAGCTGGAAGGACTTGAATTTCAGGCTTATTAATTAAAAAAAAATCTAATCCCTTAGAAAGAAAATAGAAGAGACAATAGGAAATGAGAACTTGATTTGTACAGAGGGAAGAAAGAGGAAGGATTAAGCTCTCTCTCGTACAGCACATGATCCATGTGACAAGGAATAGATTACAGCACTGTACATATGGATTTCCATGTATATATATATATATATCAGCTACATTAAACTGACAATGCAATTAAGCCATAAAGGGTTTTATCATAGGCAAAATTCCATTAACCCGTCAACAATATTTTTTCCAATTTTCTTCTGACTTTAACAACTGATGGAGAAATGTTCTTTTGTTTCCTTCCCTAGATATTATTTCCTGCTTCTATCAAACCAGCTATCTATCCTTGCTTTAGATGAAGCCGAAAGCTAGAAGCCCATAAGTCCCTACACAAGGCTTTTTTCATATACATACTGAGGGACAATTTATTGTTGGATTTTAACATGAGTGGTGTATACAGAAAAGAAGTTTGAGATCTGAATTTTATATTGTCTTGAGCGTTAACCATTAATAAGGGAAGAGGACTCTTGTTAAACTTGCAGAATAAATCTGTTCTACTACTTCTGCAGTAGTCGATGGAAACAAGCCCTTCCACTTGGCTCTATTTGGTTGTAAAACTTGGGTGATTCTGTCAGTCATTTCAGTGGCAACATGACAAGAAGAGCAGCTGCAGATGTCTCCAGCTAATCTCTGAAGTAACTACATTTGTGCCATTTCAGACTTGTCTATACTGAAACTCATTCTTTGAACTGAATCTGGAAATTACCTGTAAACCACCGCAATCTACAGATTACATAGGCAATGAGCTCCCAAGGGAGAAAGCTATAGACAGGCAGGCTATGGCTGTAACCACCATGCTTTGCTGATGAACTTTGACGGATTCTAGATGTAACTGGAGGCATTTCCAGTTAAAGCTTCTTCAGCTTCATCTATCCTTCAAAGAGGCAGAATCAATAAGCAATGGAAGAACTCTTTAGCCATGTCAGAATGGGAAGCTGAATACTAATTTTTTTTTCCTTTTCTAATTTTTTGTTTAGCTGCTATACAAATGTCCCAAAACCAAGAGTGAAGTCTCTGGCGTTGTTTACTGTATGTTTCTTCACTGTGACTTTTTGGCAGAGTAGTTTAAATGTTTCACTGTAGAACAAAACAATTGAAGAAATGTAGGATACAGCTGAGTAAATGAATTATATAACAAAATTATTTTATTTTATTAATTTTGTTTTATTAATTTTATCTTATTTATTGACAGTTTAAAATACATAACAGTAACTCAGTAAGTCATTGGGATTGTGACCCGCAGAGTAAATGTGTTGCTGAGCCTCCTCTGGATATTGCTCTTTACAGACAAGTAATGCTGTCTGCTTCCTTCCTCCATTTCAAATGCCTTTACATCAGGCATAAGACACACAGAGGGGGACTCATCTGATTAAATGCAGATGTTAGGACTAGTCAGTCCCTCTTCTACCCATGGAAAGAATGGGCATTTCCAGGGCACAATTCTTCTCATCCTCAAGGAGACATCTAAAACAGCTCAAATGATTCATGCCTTTAAATAGTTTATTTCTTCTCACTGAGACTAAAGGACATTTAGGAAAATAACTCAGATGTAGATATCTTTGCTATAGACACCTAGAGTTCAGTGAAATAAATCAACCTTCACAGCCAGCTATGACATCTAAAATTGTCTTAATTTGTGCATACCTCAAAGTATACCATAAAAATAGTATAGTCACAATTTTGTATACAATAGCAACCCTTTTTCTCTAGTACTTGCAATTCAAAGAAAAAAATGATAGTGATGGATACACTACAGAAGGCAAGTAAAAGAAAGAATGGAACTTACTATTACTATTCAGTAATGCGTTGACCACTACATGAAGGGATGCAACTGATCTAGCTTTGATGGAGGGATTCAGCCTAGAACACAGTAAATGGCAAAGCTGTATTTATTGTTCTCTGCTCAAGTTTTTGTTTCCAGAGATCTCAAAGCATATTATAAATGAAAGAACTTTCATGATTTTAATTATATAGAGACATAAACTGAAGTGCAGAGAAAGGAAGATATCTAGCAAAGGTTGCTTATTAAGCTAACGATAGAGCTGGAGTGAAATTTTCCTTAGTCCCATTTCAAGTCACATTGGACTTTTATATTGTTTCAGTTCCATAAAGTCTTTCACATACAAAAGGAAAACAGAACGTTGGAGATCAGCAATGTATGTATAACTGTCTTGAAGAAAAGGCAGTAACACATTTTGTTGGTCACAATGCTGATGAACTAGTTTCTATGACATTACCAGAAATGGATTTTATCCAAAATTCTTGCTTCCTTTACAGATAAAATAGAACAAATTTACAGGGTTACTAAATGTTTTGGGTTTGGGGTTTTTTTTGGGCGGGGGAGCAGGGGAAGTCTTTAAAAAGAAGAAAACTCTTCTGGAATCCCTATTCAGTCTGTAGCATCTCAATTGCTAAATGTAATTTAAAACTACAGTGATTTGATCTTGTATACTGGAATGTTTGTATGAATGGTCTTCTTCCACATTTACAACAAATGACTGTACTGGCTGAGCTGTGTATACAGACTCTTGTGTAATTGTCAAACAGATTCTGAAGCAGGCCTTTTCCTTCTTTTTGTATTAACAACCCTTTAAAAGCTCCCTTCTTCTGAGGAACAGAAATCAAAATCAAGTAGAGTAATAATCAGCATAATACAACTAATTCAGTATTTCAGAGATAAAACAGCATCTCTGATGGGGAAAAGAACCCCATCATACCTGTAAATAAGTCTTTTAAAAATACCTCACTATAATGTAGAACTCTTTCTTCAAGATATTGAAACTTTGATTTTTTTGTGAACTGTAATATGAGAGTGGATAAAAACTACAGAAGTTATATGTGTATAAAAATTAAGAAGTTATGTGTTATATAAGTTAATTGTTAATTGATAAGGTAGAAAGGAATTCTTCAAACTGTGTTATGTGAAGACTTTCAGCACAGACTGCCACTTGAAATACAGCATTAGTTACATTAGCAGGGGACTGATGAATTGAGCTACGCCTAGATGATCCTGGCAGGCAACCCATACCCCATGTGGCAAAGGCAGCAAAATGTGTGCAGGTCCCTGCTATGCTAAAGTGGGAGGAACACTTTCCTGAACCCACACATAATGATTGTTTTGTCCTGAGCACACCACCAGGCACCAAAAATGGAGGATACCATACAGCAATAACAGCAACAGCAGAAAGAAAATAACAAAAGAGCAAATGATGTATCAAAATAATCTTACATCAGGGAAGAAGTCTTTCCTCATCCTCCGAAGCAAGTGACTGAAGGTCTTTGTAATTTTAATCATTATCTTCCTACAGTTGCAACTGTTCTGAACCTGTTGAAGGCATCCCAGGCAATCTTGTCACCCCCTCTACTCATTAAAGAAGCAGACAGGCAGACAGCTTATGGATTCATAAATTCCAGAACCACAAGGTAACACCAGGTCTATTCAGATAACAAACTCACGGGGAGACTGCAGGAAGCAAAAGGAAGAAGATAGTCATGTGTAGTGATTTTTCTCACAGCAAAATTGGAGTTAAATTTTGTGAGTCACAGAAAATGCACAACTTGGAGGAAAAACCAGGGACATTCTTTCTGCTAAAGGACATACAAAAGCTTTTTATAACAAGATTTTTAAAAATTCCTGCAATGAAACCCAACTATGCTGTTTTATGCAAATTTCTCCTGGCAACATATACAGTATCTGTACATCTATAGCCCCCAGACTGTCTGTTTAAAAATAATAGTAATACTTTTAAAAAAATGAGAAAACTGTGATTCAGCAACACTGTAGGTTATGTGAGTGAACAGATATGTAAAGGAAAATTTACTCTTTCAGTCTTTTTACAAATTGCCCAGGTTAATTTCCATACCCCTAGCTTCCACCTCAAATCTCTTCTAACTTGCATTCTCCTGTCTCTGATATGGTTTTAAAGGTCCAGATTTTATGAGGACGAAAGTTATCTATGGGCTAACTTTCAAGTATGGATGTAATTAATATGAAATTCAAATTATTTAGATATATGACTTTTTTCTTGATTTAAAAGCATTATAATCAAGACTCTACTGAGTATTTTTACATCTTATTATGCAGTGCATTTTACTTTGCATGTTAATACATCATGCACGCTTTACAGTAAACTACAATTCACCTAGGAAAACTACAACAGCTAAAAAATTACTGGAACAACATAAGAAGAATAGACCTGTCTATTTTCAGAGTTTAGTATTCTAAACCACTCATAATTATTACATGCTTTACTGAATATACTATCATTAATGGAGAAGCAAGTGAAAATTTAGGTGTTATTGGACTCCCATTCATCAAAGATTATTAATCAACACATACAGCTGAATAAGAAGTTCTTTTGTTTAACAAAGCCCACTCACTTAACTGCTGCATATCAGGTTGTTTGGAAAAGTGATGAAAAAACACAGCAGCCTATTAATTAAATATAAGCCAAAAACCAAATTAATGTTTTCAGGGCACTTTTCTAACATAGAGACAACTTCTAATTTCTCAAAAAAGCAGAAAACATACAAAGCCTGCTTAAAGGTGCCATGCCAAGACTTAGAAGCAAGTAGGGAAGACCCTACAGTTTTGCAGAAGTGCTGGTCATCTAGATCAATGGTATGCTGCAGTGGGATTTTGACCAGCATTGGATCAGGTCAGACACAGTTTGTCTAACCGATAATCTCCAGGCAGGGCCTTTCTGTGTAACTTCACAGGGTTTCTGTTGACCAGTCTGCAAGTTTCTCATGGTCCCTGTGTTTGAAGCTATGTTTGAAAACTATCCCTAATCACCTGCAAATTTGCTAATCATGCCCTGTGGGTCACCATCCAGGTTGCTGATGAAGATGTTGAAAAATAGGGACTCTGGTATCTACCCTTTAAGCCTGGCAGTCCAGGCAATTTTCAATCTACTTATAAGTCCATTCTTCCAGACCATATTTCCAAAAATGGATGGTGTAGGAGAAAGCATCAAAAGCCTTACTAAAGTCAAGGTACATTATATCTACCAAACACTCCTCATCCACTTAGACAGTAATTTCCTCACAGAAAGCAATCATGTTGGTCACACGCATGATCTGATTACCTTTTTACCCTTCAAGTAACTGGAATTAACTTTGAGGAGGACATGCTCCATAAGCTCTCCAGAGACTGAGGAGAGGCCAACTGGCTCTAGTTCCGGGTCCTGCTACTTGCTCAAATCTGCTTACTAGCAGATCCCAACAGTTGTAAAATCCACACGAAGAGATACCCTTCTTGGATGCATCTCTCCCATGCTCTCTGGTAACGTGGCTGCCTCTGCCCATGTGAGAGGGTGTGCTCTAATAGAGTCACCTTGGTGTCAGGTGCAGGAGTTGCAAGAAGCATCGAGCAAGCTTCTCTACATCAGAGAAAATGGTCAAAAGAGAAACAGGCTCTCTGCAGAGACTGCAGCAGCAAGAGCTTTAAACTCCTTGAGGATGAAAGGGATGGTATGGCCAAGACAACACAGGAACAACAAGACAACATAAACTCCCACGAGTGAAGAAAGGTTAGAAGCTTGGAAGCTGGTGACTTCTGGCCAGAGGGCGAAGGCTCCATCTCCACAAGCAGCTCTTCCCCTAGAATATAGGTCGAGGGTCTGGCAACAGAGGTGGAGGAACAAGTTCCCAGGGAGGTTTTGGGCTGGACATCTCACATCTTCGTAGTGAGAACAGAACTATCAAGAGGAAGTTGTGTCAGTGGCTGGCAACTCCTGCCCATATGGGGAAAAAGTATTCCTCTGCTGATAGACCTATTTTTTCCAAGAGCTTTTCTATTCTCTCAGATGCTAATTATTTGATGTTGCACAAAGACTGGCATAGATCATCTGATCTTCTGGCTATTAGCCCCTGCTATTGATCAATATGGGCACCATGCCAAGGTAAAACCTTGAGCATATCAAAGGGTAACCATAAAGCTCTAGGCACAAAGGTGAAGGGGATAAGACTGTGGGTGATGCCCTTCTCAGTTCTTCCAGCTGGAAAAGGAGACACTCAACAGGTGCTTCTGGTAGATCAGTGTCTGGCTTTAGAGATGGTAGTGTCAGCAACAGCTTCTTTCGTCATGGTCTTTCATCTGAGGATAAAGGACTCTGGGAAAGAGATGTGAACCACCTGACTAAACGAAAAAACACATTTTTGATCAGGCTTCCTAACATGGGGAAAGGGAGCTTTAAACTAATTTCACTGGTTCATGGGGAACAAAGTCCAGAGGTAAGAGAGGGAGAGCTGCAAATAGAGGAGATACACAGAGAAGAAAGCCACTGGGGGCTTTCACATTCTTACTCAGAAGAGAGGATATCCAAAGACTTTCCTCAGGTGGCTACATACTAATGTGTATAGCTGAAGCAGTAAAAAAGAAGAATGTGAAGTTCGTGCACAGTCGCAGGGCTATGACATGACAGGAATCACAGGCACTAGATGGGATAGCATGAAGGACTGGGTCAGAGTCACAGACCGTTACAGGCTGCGTGAGTCTCTATGGGGAGGAAGGGTAGGAAGACCCCTATGGTAAGCTGCTTTTCGACTGCCCGGACCTATAACATCTGAGAAATGCTTGTTGAGAGTATCTGGGTCAAGGACAAACATCAGAGGGTAACATAACACCAGGGATATTGTGGGAGACCTGTTACAGACCAGTCAGACAAGAGGAGGCAATATATGACATTTACCCCAGAAAATTAGTGGTCTTTCACTCATGGGCCTTTCTGGAAGCTGCAACTTCTGCTGGAAGATCAACATTGCATTATACAAACACTACAGGAGGTTCCTAGGCTGTAGTGATTTCCTGAAAAAAATGATAAAGGCAACCACCAGGAGTAGTGGACGGAAACTTTTGATGAGCTATAGCTGTAGAAAATTGCACAAGTCTCACTCTCAATGAATAATTTGACAAATGCCATGACATTAAGCTGCAGCAACACAGTAAAGATAGCACAGTTATATACTAGCAAAAAAAAGAGTTGGATGGCTCATAATGTCAGTGAGATTCTAAGCAGATTATAATACATAACAGTTCCACCATTTACTTTAAAATAGAAGTTGAGTTGTAGTATTAGTCTAATGCCATAAACTAATTACAGCATAGAGATGAAAGAAAATCAGGCTTTGAATTTATGGAAGTCTGGCCAGAAAAGTCTCCCAAAGATCACGAGATTTTACTTCACATTACAGAATTAGCTACTGAAACATTTTATAGAGCCATCATGCAGATAAATGAAGTTACACAAAGTAATGTAAAGATTGTTCATAACACAAGCTGACTAATGGCAATGTAAACTTATGAACAAGCACTCATATGGTGCCCAGTGATGGGAAAAGACGTAATGGGCACAAACTGAAACATTAGGAAACACTTTTTTTACTGTGAGGGTGACTGAGCACTGGCACAAGTTGACCAGGGAGTTTGTGGAGTCTTCATCCTTGGGGATATTGAAAAACCATCTAGATATGGTCCTGGGCAATTGGTTCTAGGTGGCCCTGCTTGAGCAGGGGATGGACCAGATGACCTCCAGAGGTTCCTTCCAACCTCAACCATTCTGGGGTTCTGTGATTCTGCAGCAGATCTTGTATTTCATAGTTCAGAAAATGGGGGACGGAAGGAAGAAGGGAAGCAAGGAAAGAGGAAAGAGAATATTACCTCACTTAAAAAAAAGAGGAGATAAAAAGCATTCTAAACTGAACACTCATGTTATGGTTATATTAAATATACTTTTGTTTATGCTGTTTGTAAATACCTGTGAGTAATTTAAGATCCAACATTTTAATGTAATTATTAAAATTCCATCACAATGAAATACTTAACTGAAATAATAGCTTCCAATCAGGTGTGAAATACTTTACTTATACAAATTCGTGTTATTTTTCATTTATTAAATTTATTAAATAAATTATGTATTTATTTAATATTTATGCTAGTTTTAATTAAGCTGATTTCTAAATAATTTTGATATTAGGGAAGTACATAAATGTGGTACCCTATTCTGTAAAAGTGCAATATCTACAGATAACATGGGAAAATTGACACTTATAGAATTTCAGCACATCATTTATACATGTCAAAGTGTAATAACATGGGATGCATCACCATAAATCATTTCTCTATTATTTAAAGCATCGCAAAGGTCACCTCCAGACTTAGGACAATACTAGTCATATTGGTTTTATTAAGTGAGTGATTAAACTAATCATTGAAAGACTGCTATTCACACTTTGCAGGCACAGTCTGTTCATTCCTTTTTCTTTTTGTCAAGGATGACTTCCTTGGTGTAAAAAGAAAACAACAAGTAGAGAGATTCTAAGTTAAATGAGTCTATTAAATAGGATGTTGATTGCATGGCTTCTAGATAAGGAGCAGCAGGTTGCTACAAATTAAATGCCAGCTATACCTGAGAGGGTGCCTAAAGAATTCCAAACCCTGGAGGACTTTATCAATTGCACAAATGTATTGGTTCATGCAAGACAAGCATATAAACAGTCAAATCAAAGGATGTAAAAGGTGCTGGAAACAAAGAATATGTTTCTGTATGCATTGTGAAAGAGTTTATTTTATATTCACAACACCAGTTATTTGGACCAGCAATATTTGTAATGACCATGGAATATTAAATTGGTAAAAAAATTATTTTAAAAGGATAATATCCCTGGGTAATCTGCAATGTTTCTTATTACTGCTGTCTGCTATTAAAAAAAAAAAAAACCCAACCAAAAAAACAACAAAAAAACCCCAACTGATAAACAAAAACCAACAAAACCCCAAACAAAACCAACCAAACAAAAGCAGCTGATATTGAACACACTTTGAGTCTTTTTTTAGTACTCATCTAGTGTCAAATAAAACTTTTTTCTCCCTCTAGAATATTCATACCAGCCTAAACTTGCAGCTATATGGATGAATATTGCAAGATTGACACATTAGACTTTTGTTTCAGTGAGAGTATAAACACTGCAACAATTTTTTCTAGCCTGCTCTAGGAAGCTGAGTTTCACCAGATAGGAATTGTTTGTCTAAGCAAGACTCTTGGCTACTGTTCACTGTCACAGTAGCCCATACTGGGTATAAAGCTGCACTCTGGGTCCAGAAAAGTCTTACTCTAAAAGAAACAAATCCTTTTACAGAAGGTACTTTCTCATGGACAGCAGATTCTGTTCATGACTCCAACTTCTGCACTATGTGGTTTTTTTTTTCTTTTGTGAAAACACAATAAAAACACTATTCTCACTTGTCTGGAGCACCTCCCGTTTGAATTTTTCCTTGATATTACATATCAGAGACATAGCTGACAGTTATATAAGCCTCAACTGGTCATCTCTTTGACCAATGGGAAGGGGATTCAGTCCTAAAACACTTGTAGAAGATAATGAAATCAAACCATCTTGTGCAGCAGGCTCTTCCTTTTCACTGATTCAAAAATAAATCTCAAAAATTAGCTTAGATTTAGATAATTAAATGTCTAAAAGTGTCTAAAGGTGAATTTTGCTTTCCATCTTCAATCTATATTCTGTCATTTGCACTCTTTGCAAAATACTTTTATTGATAAGCTCATTTCAACCAAATGTTAGAACCAACACACTGCCCTCTATCTTCTTGACCTGTCTGGTTTTGTTTTTGAACCAAGTGTTTTCTTTAACCTGGTCCTCCTTTGTCCTCTGTAATTCCATCTTATCCTGGCTCTCCTCTAGCTCTAAAAGATCCATCAGCCTCTGCTCCAGGTGATTCCTGTCCTCTTCACGGTGTTTCTATAGTTCTGTTGCAAGGCTCTGGGATCTTTTTCCTTTCTAGGTTATCTTTGGTAACCTCAGCCATAAGCACAAACTCATCTATCATCTTTATGATAAAGTCACTCTGATGATTCTGTGAATCTCCTTCCTTCTCTTTCCTTCAGGTCTGCCTCTTTCTGTCTTACTGCCTGCCATCTCATATGGGATGTCCTACCACCAGCTTAGAGCTTTCTACTTTCCTTCCCAAAACCACCCAACTTGATCACTGTGAATGTCACCTCACTACTGCCCTATCACACCACACTTTAAGAGTATTTTCATTTTCTCAGATTTCTCCCCAGGATTCTGTGTCTGCATATCATTCATGAGATTTTTGCTTCATTTATTCCAAAAGCACATGTTTTCACACAAGCTCTTTTTATCTCCTATCCTGATGACCATTACATCCCATTGCCCAGCCTGAACCTGTGTGATCAATATACATACATTGAGATAATTGCTGCAAAGATCATACTTCAAATCAGTCATCTGTTCCTACCATTCTGATAAATGCTGTGTCATGCTCTTCTCATATTTCCTTGCTTGCTTGCTTCTAACCACAGGATTTTGGTACCTTAATATATGTCTATTGTCATTTGAGATTCTGTACAGTACTTGTGAGAGGCTCATACTCTCTCCAGTCAGCACCTGGAGACAGACAGGATCTAAACCGGCATCTAAAATTATGCCTATATTTCGGCAACTGATTTCCACCGTTCCTATTTTATACTTAACTTTTAGACGGCCCACTGGTATTGCTGCTTCTTCACAGTGCCTGCTAATACCCAGTTCAATGTCACATCTGGGGCTGTCAGATGCAATCATGAAAATAAAATCACAGTCAGTGAGGTGGTTTCAACTCCTGTTACTTCTTTTTTCCTGAGGAAGGACAATTGTAATAGAGAAAAGCAGATGACCGTTGGTCCAACTTTTGCAACTAACATGATTTAGAGGAGCTTCCTTGGGTTCTGCACTTTTCAGACTGCAGCAATCTGGGTATCAAAAAATGGTTCATGCTGCTATAAGTTGATCAAAGTACTGTTCACACTCCTCTTTAAAAGTATCAAGTTCAAACGTGGAAAAGCTTGAATCCAACCCTTTGCTTCATGTATGAGTTTGTCTAAATGCCTGTCCCTGTCACATTCGGCAAACAAAATAGAACAGAAATTATGTTTGCCTTTCACAAAGACAGCAAAACAAGTAAAACAGGAGAAGGTTATGTTGGAGGAATTTTCTCTTCATAATAGATGTATAATGAACAAACATTCTTGTTTTGCATGGAAAAACAATCAAGGGAACAATTCCACTAATGTAGTCAGTAAAATAAAGAGATTCTATCTTGATAACAATTTATCTCCCTCATCAACAACTTGAGTTGTACATGGGTCTATTATTTTAATCAGAAAAAAGCTGCATAAATTTGTTTTATTTTAAACATGGAAAATAAGTGAGAGCCTCCCCCAGTTTTCACAGTATAGAGTATGAAAGCTACAGATCTTTCATTATATTTTCATCCAGCACACAGCAGTGTAAATTGTCTTGACAGAAGAATATGAGGCTCAAATGGTTTTGGCAAGTGATTAAAATCCAAGGGGAAGTGGTGATCATCTGAAACACTGTTTGTACTTAGTGGGTGGCAATGCTATGTATTTACAGTGAAATAAAGAAAGGCCAAGAAACAACAAAAACAGTGTTTTAAATGTTGGTGGGGAGAGAAAAAATGTAAAATCAGAAGAGTTGGTAGTCTTTGAACACACACTGATGTTCTTCAAGCAGCTTCTTGCATTGGACACCTGCTTTGAGGATTTTTTTAAGTAACTTCAAGTAATTCTGCAAATCTTGCATAATTTCCACTGTGAATTTCAGATAACATACAGGCCATTCAATATACTTTAACCTTTCCTGAATTCATGCTTCAGCCACAGGCACTGAAAAAACAACAGAGAATGGAGCCTGTCAAGTCCAACATTCTCATGGTTTGCCACTTTGGTTTCTATTCTGAGCTGTGGTTGGCCTGGGATGTACCCCAGAGAAACTAATCTGCAGGAGTCAGCACCTTCACAGCCTTTTAAATTTTCATTCACAGCTCCACCATAGGAGCTACTTTTTCACCAAATAAGGATTTCCCCCACACCAGTATTTATACCCTGTCCCTTGCCCACCCTGTCTTCTCAGAACAGGTTCTTGTACTTCTTTTGCTCTGGCTTTTCTCAAGAAAGGACCATCTAAGTCCTAGATGAATGGCTTTTACACACAGAAGTACTGCCAGATTAGTAACAACTAGGTAGCAGCAGAAAGGAGAAACTGGTAGGAAGGGACAGGGACATCAACCTATAATTTTCAGCACAAGGCAGTGAACATGAATTTTACAGACAAAGGACCAACAGGAAAAGGGAGCCAGATTTTAACCAAATCAAAATAGCTTCAGGAGAGCTATAGTTTGGAAGATTGAAATCAGCAAAGCCGTACTAAGACTTGTCCAATTAAAAGCTTGTCTGGTTACAGAAAAGGGCTGAAAGGAATTTCCCTGCCTTTTTGCACAGCCCAGTTTCAGCAGATGTGACTTTGGGTGAGAGAAAGTCAGTCTCACAGTGACAATGGGAAGCTGCTTCAGGCACTAACTACTACATCAATCAAATACTTTCCACAGAAAAGCCTCTCATCAGGCAAATACTGTTTCAATGGAATGAAAGCTTCCAGCAGCAACAATTTCCAAGGAAACCAAGCAGGCAGACTGGGCAACTGTCTGTTGCCCAGCATCTGCATGGCCCAGCTGCCTCACTGGGCTGTAGGACAGCTGACAGAATCTTGGCCAGTTTGCCATGGAACTGGTGAGTGAGAGCGGAGCCAGGAAAGGCTCCAGTTTGAGTTTTCATAAGGTGTGAGGAAGGGCACCTTAAGAAAGAATACAGAATTAAGTGAATCAGTGGCAAGTAGAAAATTTTAGTGAAATGCAAACTGCAGTTTCTTAAATAGATTCTCTATTTGACCCTATCTGTTAAAAATGGTTCCCTTATATCCCATTACAGTTTATCAAGCTTCATCTCCCAAATGATAATCTTTAGATACATGAAGAGCCACCATCAGATATTCTGCTTAGGAGAATATCTTAGAAAAATATCCAGTTTTTCTTACAGAAGTATTTACTTATGATTTTCTCTGACAAAGAGCAACTCCATTCTCATTACATAGTTTAAGTAGCAATGGCTTTATATATTTATTATACACAGTGATTTCAAGGAAGTGGATGGTCAGTGAAACTGTTGTGGGTTTTTTCTGATGATATATAGTTTTCTGCAGAAAGTGACACTGAAAACACCTCTAAGTTAATTATCAAATTGTTGTAAAAGAAAGAAATAAGTGAGAAAGAAAACAGACTGTCGATTGCTGAGTGGGGATCTATACTTTCAAGTTTAGACAAATTTAGGTCTGTGTGAAAAACATGAACCAAATTTCAAAAGGTAGGGTATAATTAGATAATGTTATATGTATATTCAGACTTCCCAGTGTTGATTACACCTACACAGGAGCTAGAACAAGTAATAAGAAACATTTTTTACTTTTAAAATAATCCCTTCAAATGATGTCTATACTTTATATTCATAAATTATTACAGTATATTTGGAAGGTTTATTTACATTAAATTTAATAAAAGTCAGTTAACATTTTAGAGAATGTTCAAGGGAATAAAAATTAAAACCTGTATGAAATAACACAATGAAACCATTCCTCATTTTATTTAATTTTGTGACTGGTTCTAATACATGTGGCATAATTTAGAAAGACATTCACCCTTGATTTAATGACTCTAAAGCGTAGAATATTCATTGTACACCAAACTGAATCATTAAAATTACCTTTAGAAAGTACTTTATTTATCATAGAATCATAGAATGGTTTGGGTTGGAAGAGACCTTTAAGATCATCTAGTTCAAACCCCCCTGCCATGGGCAGGGACACCTTCCACTAGACCAAGTTGCTCAAAGCCCCATCCAACCTGGCCTTGAACACTGCCAGGGATGGGGCATCCACAACCTCTCTGGACAACCTGTTCCAGTGCCTCACCACCCTCATAGTGAAGAGTTTCTTCCTTATATCTAATCTAAATCTACCCTCTTTCAGTTTAAAGCCATTACCCCTTGTCCTATCACTACATACCCTTGTAAAAACTCCCTCTTCGGCTTTCCTGTAGGCCCCCTTTAGGTACTGGAAGGCTGCTATAAGGTTTCCCTGGAGCCTTCTCTTCTCCAGGCTGAACAACCCCAACTCTCTCAGCCTGTCTTCATAGGAGAGGTGTTCCAGCTCTCTGATCATCTCCATGGCCCTCCTCTGGACTCACTCCAACAGGTCCATGTCCTTCTTTTGCTGGGGGCCCCAGAGCTGGACACAGTTCTCCAGGTGGGGTCTCAAGAGAGTGGAGTAGAGGGGGAGAATCACTTCCCTTGACCTGCCGGCCATGCTGCTTTTGATGCAGCTCAGGATAGGGTTGGCTTTCTGGGCTGCAAAGGCACATTGCCAGGTCTTGTTGAGCTTCTCATCAACCAACACCCCCAAGTCCTTCTCTGCAGAGCTGTTCTCAATCCACTCATCCCCCACCCTGTATTTGTGCTTGGGATTGCCCCGACCCATGTGCAGGACCTTGCACTTGGCCTTGAACTTCGTGTGGTTCGCACAGGCCCACCTCTCAAGCCTGTCAAGTTCCTTCTGCATGGCATCCCTGCATGGACATGTAAAGGTTCTGGACAGCATTCTTGGGCTTCCACAAATAATAAACCAGACTCTGGGGAAAAAGTGGGAATTAGGGAAGCTAATGAGAAATCATTTTTAGCAATGAAACTTAGGGAGGAAAATTGTAAGCATTTAATCTTATTCTTTTGGTATTTTCAAAAGGAAGGAATATAAATTTAGGGGCTTAGACTTAAGTTCACTTAGAGACATCATTTACCAAAACCAAGGAAGGACCAAGAGGGAACCTCATTTCCGTGATCCTCTTCCTGCTCCTCTTTCAAAGTTAACAGATGTTAACTTTGGTTTTAGAATGTACAAAGACCCACTGATTTCTTCTGCTTCATGGAAAATATGAATACATTTTCTTTTCAGATTAACCCATTTTATTTTGTTAATACCTACTTGAGAAATAAATGACATTGTTATTCTAACAGATGTAAGATCCAGAATGGTCTTTTGATTTTTAGGTGATTAAAACAAGGTCCTGTCTGTATAATCTCTAAAGAATATTGTATTCCTATGTAGTGTAATCTATAATTCTGTGATTCAGTAAATTGTCATGTATTATACTAGATGACTACTGTAACCCCCTACTAATGTCATTGCTTATGGAAAGGTTAATCATAAATCATAATTGCTATACCAACATAGATGTAACTTCGTGGTTTATGTGGACAGAGTATACATAGAAGGAAATGCATCTCCCCTAAACCAAAATGGCTGCTCCGTTTTGATGGGTATTGGTTGCAAGGGATTACTTTTTAAAGTGAGGTTTTTCTGTAGAAAGTTACCAGCTGGGAAATGAAAACTGGGGACATCTCAATATATCTCAAGATGAGATACGATGGATGAGATGGAGTCTAGAGCCCAAAGGAATAAAAGGACTGGTGGGAGTCCATGAATTCTCAGCGGGAATAGTTTTACTAATGAATTTTCAACTGAATTGCAAAAACAGATGTTATCTGTAAGACCTGAGGACACTGGAAATTGATTGTGCTTATAGGGCATACAGAGCAAATACCTACTCTAAATGAGTTTCTTCTTTACCTACCTCTGTGTTAGAGTTTATGGTTGATGAGATGATCTGCAAGGGAAATGACATGCAATTGCCACCTTCAGCTCTTAAACAATAATTACATTGGTTTAATTGTTAGGGACTCTAGGAGATGATCATTCTAGTTTGTGAAGTTTGTTTTTTCATGTGAATGAGTAAGATGCAAAGAAGTTTGCTAGTGTGTCATTGCTTCACACACCCCATGATTTGCTTTGTAATCCTTTCTCCTACAAACAAACAAACAAAAACCCACCAGCCAAAAATCAACCAACCAAAACCTAAAAAAGTGGAGACAGCCCATCCAAAAGTTCGGAGAACCATGAATCTTCAGTAAGCACTAGTTCCCTCAGTTGGAAAACATTTAAACATAAAATAACTTTAATTTCAGTTCATGTAAAATCTAACTTGAGAGTGTACAAAGCTTGAAAACTGTTGCTACTTAAGATGTGCAGTCTGTCATTCACCAGCTGTATATCTGGTTCTCATTTGTGGTAATCAGACATTTCTCATCATACATTTCTTACTTATTGTTTGCACTGTAAGCACTAGTTGTAAAGGCTTGCAAAAGACACTTTGTTCCATGCCTTTAGAATAGACTCCATCATGTCTTTGTTTCACTCCTGTAGCCACTGTTCTGGAAATTGGGAATTATGAAAGAACAGTCTAAATAAAAAGGGAAGTGCCTGTAGATTAGAAGAAGCAGAATGAAAAACTGAATATCAGATTCTCAAAACAGATCATAGAAATGCCATTTATACCATACCTAATCCTAAGCAAGGCAAACACTAGTCAAGATTATTGGCACTGATTCATAACCATCACAATAACAATCACAGGGAAGGATCCTGCTGTGTTAGAGACTGCAGAGAAATGGGACAGAAAAATCACCTTGTTCAAAATGCTTGATGCTTAAGTGTAAGTAATGATGAAGTGAGTGCAAGAAAAAAAAATGAGAGAATTCTATAAAGTATCCTAAATTCTGGCTCTGGCACACTACCTGCTTAATCATTTCCACTCTTATTTTGGACTTTCCATTAAAGGTTACTGTCAGGAAGAGTATTACGAGAAGATTCACAGTTACAGAGGTGGTTTTGCAGGTGTTGATAGGTGGCTCGTTTTATATAGTAAAGGCTTTTTTTTTCTCTTTTATGTTGTTGCATTAAAATAGATTGTGGTTTGGGATGGTTTGTTTTGTTTTGTTTTGAGGTTTTTTTCCCCCTTTGATTCTTTTGGTAGAAACAATGATAGAGGGCCAAAATTTACTTACATTTTACTGTGTCTATCTCATCCATCATTTTTAACTTGTTAGGTCTTATACTAACAGCCATGGAGACATTTGCAGTGACAGATGATTGAGGGCCTTCAGAAGTTCGTGCTGTTTATTGTCGCAGCTCCATTTCACCTGTGGTTCTTATCTGGCTTTCACTGTGGAGGCTCTGGAGTGTTCCCTTCTATTATCTTTTATTATATTGTATCCTGTCCTGTTCCATTCCAATGCATTCTGTTCCCTAAATTCCATGGTTATGTATAAATAACTAATAAACTTATTTTAAGGAATCTTTGCACAAAACACCTATTTCCCAGCCCACCCTGAACTCTTACTGTAAAATTATTATTCCCTTCTACAAAGATCTTTTATTCTTGTTGATCTCATTAGCAGCTATATTTCTACATGATAATTCTAAGAGTTAACCTGAATCCAGTTCATTACCTACCATCCACCCGAGTTCAAAGGAAATGGGTTTAAATTTCTTATAATGTGCTCAACATTAATTCTAGCCTATATCAGTTAGGAATTGACACTTTAATTCTAATCTGCCATAGTGAAGAAGATTAAGTAAATTACATGGTTGGAGAAAAGTTTGACTCTTCTTTTTTTAGCACATTCTCCAAACAATCCTGAAAACCACAGCTAAACAAATTATGGATCCAAATTATATATTATCAGATACCCTGGCATGTTAGATCACTTGTTAATGTGAGTTAAAAGATCCAGTATATTTATAAAGAAGAATTCTTTTCTCCAGTAGGGTTTAAAAAGCAAAAAACATACTAAAGATAACTTCAAGACATAGCCATTATCTAAAAAGCCCAAAAGGTCAAAATGGTGAGGTGAGTCATTAAAGGTGCATCACAGCAACTCACTGATACAGAATGTGTAAAGAAAAAGCATGATAGGTATTCCAAAAATCAAGGAAATGTCACAACAAAATATGACAGGGCATCTCCCCAGAGTGTAAAAAATATGAAAGTCAGAATCAAAGTGACCCATAATAGCCCACTTAAATTTTCTCCATTTTTTCCCAGGTTTTCCATTAATTTTACATTTAATAGCCTCATTCCCATAAAATTCCCATTTTTAAAAAGCATATTTCAAACTTATGAAATTTATATTTATATTATTTCTCATCTTAAATAATTAAGAATTTACCTATTTCCACACTTTCATGATTTGTATTCTTCCTGTGTTATATACCCATTTCCAAATAAAAAGATTTCATTAGCCAGAAGTTATAAACTACATGCCACACTGATGATTCTAAAAGTGAAAATGAAATGTGCTCAAAACTTCAAAATCAGTTTCTCAGTTTGAGATATGGTACTACATAACTTATTTGTACAAACAAAAATAATTGCTTTTTAAAATGTAAGTCTAGTTTGCATTCCTACTAGAATGTTCAGAAAAAATCTAGTCAGCTTTTATAAACAGATAAATGCATTTGGTCTGTCTGTTACATTGTATGAGAGCCAAAAGTGTATTAAAGAAAAATAAATCAGCTTTGCATTAGTTTTCTGCTCATTTTTCAATATTTCTTTACATAGCAAATTTTCAGCATTTAGGGGTATTTGCAAATACAGCAGATTCTGTTCTGTACAGAAACTATTTTGAACAAATCCCCTAAAGAAAAAGATGTACTAGTCATTTTAATCTGAGTCATGTAATTTGTAGACAGGCTTCTGAACTAGCCTATGAGTCACATGAAAGTAGAAGATAAACTGCATAATGAAATAAATACTTTTGAAAGAAAAAGGGGGAGCTATTGTAAGCTGAGAAGGTCTCTGTGTAAAACATATCGATGCATAGATGAAAGTAAAAAACCCTATTAAGATTAGCAGTAGAAACGTCAAAACAAACATTTTGCCCTACTGATTAATAGTGGAAAATTAGGCAATTTCCCAGGGTAAGGCCACAAGTTTATGCTTTTACTTGATTCTCCCCAGACAACGACCAATTACAAATGCAACAGAGCACTTGGAAACTGTGATAATCTGATTTTGCATCCAGACTTTTAACTACTGCAGGTAGGTCCTACCTGTTCAGCTTATTAGCATGTATTAGCTTGTTTGAACACCCTGTCTAAATTGCCATTGAAATAACTTGAAAACTCAGCAGAAAACTTCAGATTAAGTATGCCCTTTTTTAAGACATTTGTTGATGAAAATGATGCAAATATTAAAGTTGTTTTTTTCCCCTCCCAACATTAAATGTCAAGAAAATCCTAAATAGTGCTGCTTGTTCTCGTATTGCTTAGGGCAATACCCTGCTGAGATCTGTACCACACAGTTGATCTAATTTTCCTCATAGTTCAGATGGAAAAATGCCAGAAAATTACTTTGCCAAACACCATATGCCAAATGGGGACTCTCCCACCAGGATTTTTCAGAACACATTAAGGTACTCATCTGGTACTCTGTAGGGGAACAGCTTTCATCCAAAAGAGGAGGGTAAGGAGAAAGAATTGAGCAAACCAGCCTGCTAAATTGTCCAATACACTTACATATACATCAGTTTAGAAGTGTTAGAAGAGTGGAGCAAACTATTCATAAGTGCCCAACAAGATGTTCAGTTCCTCCTAGTTTTACATAGGATTTCGGTTTCTGTGTTCATTTGCTTCTTACAAAATTTGGGATCAAGCATTGTGAACAAGAAATGCACAAAGTACAGCTGGCATTAAGCTATCATCTTCTCAATATTTTTCTTTACTTTCATCAAACAAAGAGGCAAGAAGCACAGTTTCATGTATTTAATGAAAAGTTCTAATCAGACATCTGTATAACTTCAGCAGCTGTACCTTTTGCCATAAGCTCAGAGTTTCTAGTCTTTAATTTTGCTCTGACTACACTACTATACAAGGAAGAATAGAGTGGGAAACAGTTGCAGAAAGACATTATCTCAGACAGATTAAGAAAACTGTCTAAGAAGCCTCACTAGTGTGAAGAGGTAGGACAGCAGAGTTTTCAAGGACAGTTGCCTCAAAGCAGCACTTTCTGCAGTCACTTTGATTTTTGAGGGTTTACTCCACTGCAATTCTTATTCTGCTCCCCTGCACAGTGGAGTCCAGACAGCCTTGTAGTCCACTAAGTGCTTCGGAACTGTAAACAGTCTAGTCCTTTTTTTAAGAAATGGGGGTTTACAGGTCTGTTGTTCAGCAAGGCAGACTGCCCAATTCTTAGAAGAAAGTTTTGGTATGTATATAGAATCAATGCCAAAAGTAGGATTTTGAAACTTGGGTTGCAGCTGCAGTTTCTATGTAGCTTGCATGAGTGTATACCATATTAAAGAGAAAGTAATTTTTTTTTTTTTTTTTCAAATATTAGGGTACCACACTTAGACACTAACATACAAATTTAACCAATGAATCACCTAAATCTCTATTCCAGGCAGCTGGCTGTTTTCTTATGAAAAAGGTTATGTGTGTGTATGTTTGGAAAGAAAAACATTCATCAGTCTGTAGAAAGGCTTAGATCCAATTCTGAAGAGAAGAGAAGAGAAGAGAAGAGAAGAGAAGAGAAGAGAAGAGAAGAGAAGAGAAGAGAAGAGAAGAGAAGAGAAGAGGAGAGAGATGAGATCACGGTCAAAAGTTTTTATTCCAGGGTGTTTAACTAACAAGTACATCTTCAAGATAGCACATGACTCTTCAAAACAGTTTATTCAAGAAAAGTTGTTCTTCTGAAAATACAAAAATTTCTGCATCTTTTCTTCACTTTATGGCAAGTAAATTTTAGACAATATCTGAGAGAACATTTCATGTCCACTTAATGGAAATTTAGTATCAGAAGCATATATTAATGTAAAAGTAACCACAGGAAAAAACAGTCAAATTCAGGAGTTTTGTAATGGAACTTAATGGAACTAGCATGTCCTGTCTCTTCTGTGCTAGATATGAATGGTGTAACTTTATCCACAACTTCTGTCTTGATTTTTATTTAGTGGACATCAGCTGGAGAACTGTGACAGACCTCGGGATCAGACTACTTATAAAATCACAGAAGATGTTTTGAATCTCATCATCTAAATTCCAAGTGCACATCATGAACATTATCCTTAGAAATGCTGGAACATGTTTCTTTCTAGTCATCCTGCAACTTTATCCTGTGTTATCTAGTCCTTGTGAAATAACGTTGCTGTCATAACACCAAGATGACCAATTATTTTAATCTGTTCATCTGTTCATCTTCCTATTCAAGACCTGGGTTTGCTTTTTACTTCTCATAATCTTATTCTGATATAGCTTGTCGGCTCTTACTTTACCCTGTTTTCCTCATACCGTTCTTACTCCAGTTCCCACAGTATATCTCTAAGCCTTGCAATTTCTTCATACCTTTTTGACTTTTGGACAGTGCTCTATATTTTATCTGCTTGCCTGTGTAGATTGTCTCTTAAAAAAAAAAGAATCTGTGCAGTCTGAAAAGAGAAGACAATTATTTTCAAAAACATCAAATACTATGGCATACACACATATGTCCACAGAAAATACTGTTGTGCTCTAAAGGAGAATTTCCATACATAGCCTGTAGGTAGAAAAGGAAGATTAGCAGGAACTGAAACTGATCATAAAAACCCATATTGTTGAAAGAACTACTTGCCTTCACACTTCTTTTGCAAACTGGAGACTATTTTTCAGACTCAAATATTTTATACAAAAATTGATAACATGCACGAGACATAGTGGTCACATTTGACCAAAAATGCTGTGCAGTAAAGTCTGAAACTATATTTTGTACATTGCAATTGGATTCCTTTTTAATGGAATTGGCATCAGATGTTAAGTAGACCATGAATGCCAGACCTACTGCTGAGAATAAGAAAGGAATGAAGACTATTAGCAGAAGTTGGCTAGGATATCATAGTTATAGTCACCATCATCAATCTAAAGAGGAGCTTTCACTACAAGATAGGATTTTATCTAAAGGCACACTGGCAGAATTACAGAATTTTTTTAAAAAGGTTGAGAAAGAAGCAGGTTTTATAATAACTTCAAAATAATATCAAAATTGAGGTTTTTGTGTATGCAAAAATATAAGCAAATTCAAGGCAAAAGAGCCTGTGGTGACTAAAAGAAAAAATGTATTGATCCTCTTAATTTGACTGAAGAAGGAAGAAAGGGGAAGGGAAGGGAAGGTAGGGGAAGGGAACTCATTGTAGGTTCATGGTTTTCAACTTGTGGCTTGCAAATTCAGGGGAAGGGTGATCCATGAGTTGGTTTTAAGTCTCAAAACAGAACCGAAATAAGCTTATTGTCAGCAAGTGCAAATTCACTGCACAGAGGTTCACTTTATATACTGAGGAGTTTGCAGTCAAAAAAGATCTTGTTCCCTTAGCTTTAGTGTTGCTGAACACATGATCATGAGTATCAAAACCATTTTGAATTGGACACAGTAGTGTCCAGTAATGGCTTGCAGCTAAGGATATAAGTGTAGTACCAAAAATTCATTCAGACCTTGTAACCGCTACTTTTTACTATTTCCAGTCTGATGGGTGGGATGGAAAATAATGTCAATAAAGTAGTACTGTTGAGTCCTATTGCATAACAAAAAAATCACTGTGGTGCTGAGGTCTTGGGAGAGATGGGCAGCACTTCTTGGAGGCTGACTATTGTCAGTTGATTTAGTCAATAGAGTGACAATCAGCATTCAATACTTTCCACAACGTTGACAGTGTTTAATTGTAACTATCATCTGGCTGGAGAAGACAAAAGCAACACGTGCCTTTCAAGTTTGGCATGAGTAGGTGGCTGCATTAGGCAGAGGCCCGTAGTGCCTATAGTTAAAATGCTAATATTGAATGAGGCAGACCACTTCAGAACTCTGCAATTAATTACAGAAAAACACAGTCTAGACCCTTATGCCAGAAGACAGGCAGTCAGGTTCCTCTTTATTGTTGCAGCTACTACACAGAGCTATGCATTAGGGATTGTTCAACCTGATGCAGTGATTACACAACCTTAGAAAAAAAAAAATCCTCTTGCCCTTGATAAAAAGCAATAATGTTTTACCATTCCAGTGTTTCAGTTCAGCAGCTCACATCTCATAGATTCACTTCTCTGCTCTCCTCTGCTGTGGCTGACAAAAGAGTCCTACTGTCTCCTACACGTGTGTCTTCCCTGCAGGAGGACTTGCCACCAGTTAACTGTATAGCACACAGGAGGTTTTAATCTTGTTTCTGACCAGTGTGGTGAAATGTCTCAGTGCAGCCCAGAATTGCTAACATTCAGTACACTATTCCAAAGATATTACTTCTTCACAGAAGTCTATCTATCACTTCCTTTTTTGTCTCAAGGGCATATAGCTTTTGCAGTTCCTTTCCATTTCATCTCAAATAAAATAAAATAAAACAAAACAAAACAAATCTAAAACAAAACAAAAGGATTTTCCTCTGACTGACTTGTCAGCAGCAGACCCCTTAAACTGCCTGACAGAATATGCACTGAGATAGCCAGGGCAGATGATATTCTTCTTCTCTTTTAGGTAGAAATATCAGTAGAAAATGTACCTTGGATTACTCTAACAACCAGGTGCCAGGTGCTGGGGTTTTGTTCTATTTCATTTGGACATGGTGCATTTTCAGAAGGTGTGGGGAAATATCAGGAGTTTTCTTTTCTTCAATCAGCAAATTCATGCTTGTTAGAACATGGACTGAAGCCAAGCATGTGCAAGCTCTATTTTAGGGATAAAAGCTTTGATTTAAACATTTAGATTAAAAGTTTTGATGTAAAATTTGGTTTATATTCAAAGGCAACAAATCTCTTGGTCATATGAAAACTCTTGTCTTTTTACAGAAATTAGTAAAAAATCTGGTATAATAGTATCTAAACTGGGAAACAAACCTTTTAATACAATGGTACACATCAGAATTTATGCAGTCTTGTTTGAATATGACTGGAATGTGGGAAATTCATGCTGGAAATAAGGAAAAAATTGGATCATGAGGTTCATCGAATACTGGAACAAGTTACCCAGAGTCATTGTGGAGGGTGCTCCTTAAAGGTGGTCAAGACTTAACTGACCATGGCCCTGAGCAACCTGATCTTATTAGACCAGTTTTCAGCAGGGGGTTGGACTAGATGACCTCCAGAGATCCCTTCCAACCTAAATTATTCTATGACTATTTTATGTCTTTCCCCATCAGTGGAGATAAAGCAGAAGATAATTGTCTTCTCTTGTAGCAGACTGTACGCAGGGTCTTGAGCTCAGTCATATTACTTATCCCTAAGCAGTTGACTGCAAATCAGTGTGAAAGCTCCAGAGTACTTGTCTGAGTAAATTTATTTATATGTAAACTCCTGGAGTTATATGCAACACAGGGCATGGTCTGCGCAAACCTGTTTGTGTTCCTGGGGCATTTAATACCAGAGATCATGAACACCATCAATTCACATTTCCTTACACTTATTTGAACAAGAATGGTTTACACTCTCTATAGGTATTTGTTTGGTGCTGCTAGTAGAACCTATAGTTAGATAAGTGTTACTTCTGATGTAAGAGCATAGGAACCACATCAAAATATTTGGAGAAATTATATGACATAATGTTTGTACATCTTTATATTTATAGTGATCAATCTCTGATAAACAACTCTGTAAAGGTGAGTCTTCGGCAGGTACTTAAATATAAAAAGGATAATGGTCTTCCATGGTCTGGAAGGTGAATGTAGCATTGGACCACGAACTGTGAAAAGATGTAGAAGCAGTGAGGGTCTGGACCTAGGCCATGGGCTCCCAGCTTGGAAGAGCTGTGATCTACCGTGAACAGACTGAACAGTGCAGCTGGGTATAAACAGCAGGTCCGATGCACCAGGTTTCCTAAGCATGTGCAGACAACTGACCAACATCCTGTCTCCCCATTCAGATGATATAAGACTTATTCTCACCTACATGATGCCTGAAATCAAAGAGTACGGAAGACCCCTTGAGAAGAGTTCACTAGTTGTCTGCTTCCACCTTGCTTCATTAACAGGCAAGGTTTCTGTAGCCAAAGTATGTTAGCATCCTTACTGGCTCTTGATGATGAAAGCCAATAGCTAACCAGTGTCTGAAAAGTAGCTGTGAGGCATTTAAAAAAAAAAAACACGGTGAAGTTTCTGGTGAATATTTCAAGGTCTGTGGTTCC
Organism: Harpia harpyja; assembly: GCF_026419915.1. NCBI lineage: Eukaryota > Metazoa > Chordata > Aves > Accipitriformes > Accipitridae > Harpia > Harpia harpyja. The sequence goes on along the minus strand of NC_068942.1, from coordinate 12,611,082 downwards.
TTTGCATGGTCAAATGGGAACTGCCTCTTTTATTGACCACATCTGTCAAATTCTCAAAACTTTAGTTCTCTGACCTTCTTGAGTGCCTCAGTCAATACTGATTTTTTTTTTTTTCCTTGCTGGCTTCTGATGTAGCAAATGTAAGAAATTTCAGGCATCACCTGGATTTCCCTGATATTAGAAGGAGCTATTTATTTCTAATGTACAGAATTCATATGTCCTCTAAAACATCATCACCCAATGTATCTGCAGTACAGCATTGTGTACTCATCAGAAGCCATTTTTAGCAGTAGGAGACCGTAGCTATTTCTGATAAGGACACTAAAGGTGGCTGATGATTCTACTATTCTTAAAGCAGAAGAACTCCTGTTCTAGGGTAACAACATTTGCCAAGCAGGCACTCCAAAAGCTTTAAAGCTTTTGATAGGAATTTCAAAGCTTCATTCCTATCCTGACTGTGTACAGAATTAACTGGTGCTACACTCAAACAGCTTTCCTTTACTTTGTACCTGTCCTCTACCCGTTTTCTTCATCCTGCCTTCAAAAAAAAAAAAAAGGATTCATTTCTTCTCCCAACAGACTAACTTTTTAAGAGGAGATGGTGTAACTGCCTTTATGTTCCAAACAAAAGAACAGCAACATAGGAAGTTGTTTATCCTAAGCCTGATACAATCCAGCAATTGCCTTACTGGGCTCACTTATACAGCAATGTTTTCTGTACAAAGGAATAAATAAAATTTGGGATTGGTTAGGCACAAAAAAAATATTATTACTATTGCTGGGACTACACCCACATTTACAACAGTAAGTAAAATGGTATGAAAGAAAAAGCTAAGGCATGCATTATTGGGTAATTCTGAGAAAAGAAAGAAGCCAGTGGAGGGCATTTTAGTTACTATGGAATGAAATGAGCAACATACAACTTTCTTTCTTGAATCCCACTTAGGATTATGAAAGGAATGTGAATGAGAATAAGATGAACTTTTAACATTTCAAAATAGGAACTCAAAAAATGACCTGCACAATAGATACATTTTCAGTGCGGTAAAAAATAAGCTCTTCCTTGGGTTGTAAGAGAAAGCATGGTCTCTGCCCCAAAGTCCTTCTAATCTAATTTTAAAACACAATAAAAGAGAGTGACAGGAGGAAGGAATGCTGGTAAGAATTCTAAGGAGAGGATTACAAGGTCACTTATATGTCAGGCACAAACTTGTGGTTCTGTTATCCATAATCAACTCTGTATTATTGAATTCAGTTTGCCTTGGCACCTCAGTCATGGAATGTGCCACTGACAGACACTGCAGTGGACATTAATGTATCTCCTCAGAGCTACAAAGCTTCAATATATAAATTACAAGCAAGCCAAGAATTCCAATTTTATGCTTAAGAATAAAGATAGTTTAATGTGCTGAATCTCAGAGCTCTGTATATTGAACTCCAACGAAAAAAAATTAATTCCCCTAAGAATACAGATACTAGTATTTCTTGCAACAGTACTCTCTGGATATTATTGCTTTTCTAAAGATGACTTTAACTTCTATAAATAACTTCACAGAACTCCTGATAAATATATGATGTTCTCTTTTGATTCATGAATTTGGTCAGTTGTGTTACCCTTTTGTTTGTGTCATCTGAAGAGCATTAGATTTTCATTATGTGAAATGCATAAAATGTAGCTAAAGGTACTCAGGAGTCAATAGCAAGGTCATAATTTACTATCAGGATTCTGCTGACATTTACAGACCATTTAAACTTTGTTCTTCTGCTTTATAACATCAGCGTCAGCACAATCCTTGAAGTGCATCACTGCCTGCAGTGTGGTTGTAATGGAACTCATATGAATAACTAGTAAAGAATTAGAATTCCTGTTTATGATTTATCTATGCACCAGCTGTAAACATTCTAGTAAGAAACACTTCATTGTAGAACAGCTGAATGAAAATGAACATTGAGCTAAACCTTTTAAAAAAGAAAACTTTCTGTGAACTGTAAGGCTATAAAATCATGTGAATTCTTCACAAATGAATCAAGAATTAAAGGGGTACCTTTTCTCCAGTGAGGACAAAGAATCCTCTTCTAACACTGGGTAACTAAAAACATACTTTTAAACAATTATTAGAGGTAGAAATAATATTTTACAATGTCGTAGACCTGTTAAAATATGCAAATTGGAATTATTGTTCTCAAATAAAACATTAATGAAGCCAGAGAATTCTTTTCATGCTTGTATTACTGTTGTAGTTCTTAAAAAGTATCCTACTTGGACAGAATTTGGTACACCTGAACCATCTGTTAGTGGAAGATAGCCCATCAAAAATACTGAGAATATCTATTGCCATGAAAAAAAAATACTAAAAATGTATCAATATTTAAATATCTATAAATACATAAAATTTTCTATAACTATATAAAATTAAATAGAAGTATATAAAATGTATACAAGATTTATAGTGTATGTATTTGTACCAAATGTAAAAGACTTCCACAGTTACAGAGATTCCTCCATTTTTTTCCTCTTGGTGCTGGACTGATGGATGTTCATCTTGTGTATTCTGTGAAAGCAATCTGAGCTAGAGGTTATATCCTAAAGTGAGGGAAGGAACTGCTAAGCCCAGAAGCAACAGAACAGGAGAGGAGCAGGAGTGGAAGCTGTTGGAGCAGAAGAAAGAGCAGGGATGATGACAAAACAGGAGAGTCAGAGAGACTCATGGTTTTAAAACAGAGTTAGAAGAGATGAACACTGAACAGAGAAGTCAGGTTTTTAAGGAAATTCTGAATTATTTGAGGAGATAATCAAAGTAAGTCTCACAGTCAGAATACCCTCTTATTTAATTGTCTTGTACTAATGAACTGTCATAAAAGAGACTGAGGTACCCTTCTCATCAAAGTGGTACAATAAACTGATGTACAGTACAGTGTACATGAGCCAAATGGTACTTTTAGTAATCTGGTCTGGATTTATCACTTTGAATAGCATGTCACATAACTGCTGCAATATAACTTTGGGGTTGGAGTTAGTTTGCAACAGATTGGCTTGGAGTACAGCTAGAGTACATTCACATCTGCCTGCAAAATATTGTATAGAAATAATCCTAGGCTGCTACACCTGAGTATCCACTAGAGACTAGATTTACTGGCTATACATTCATTCTCTATTACCATCTGGTATCTGTGTCAGTGTTTCTAACATCTTGGTTGAGATTAAAATCAATGATTTCTGGAAGGAAGGCAAGGAAGCTTATCCAATAGCAGCTCCCAAAGCCAACCAACCTCTAAGCCTAGTTGCAAAGTCAAAATCAGGTCATGCCTGCATCAGGTTTGCATTTATTTAGCTGATAGATTTGGTTCTCTGGTGAAAGCAGACCTCTGCTTGTATAAGAAGAATCCAAACAAAGAAATACCTTTCTCTGCTACGTCACATACTCATTTTTGTCCTGTTGTAACTTGATGCAGAACTTTTCTTTCAGGTTATTTTTCAGTTTGGTTTTGTTGAATTGGAAGGAAAATAGCTCTTTCTAGCCAAGAACTTTGATTCCATTATACTTTTATACTTGAAGTGTGGCTTCCTCAACTTCTACGAGTATGGCAATGAGAAATGTCAGTTCACTCCAGACAATGAAAAGAGCGTTTCACGCTAGCGTTTTCCTCACTACTAGATTTTTCTGTCTAGTGCTTCTTGCAGTCCCTTATGTTTGGATCAGAACAAATTTTCCTTCTCTGTGTGCCTTGCCTTTTCATATGGACTTTTTGTCACTGACCTTGGTAGTTCATTTATTGAGCTCATTTGACCCAAAGTCCCACTCTAGGTTGTCCATCATTCCAACTCTCAGTTTTAAGCAGAGAATCTATTTCTTTTATGGTCTTGGTACACCTTACTTCTAACCTCCAGATGCTGTAACATGCTCCATACTGTAGTATGCAGTAGGCTTGTCCATTTATGGCCTTACTATAAAGCATATTTGAAGCTTCTTCTTACATGAAAAGCATACTCTCTGGCATCTTTTGAGATCAAAAAATCTGGTCATCTTCACCAGTCATGAAATAATAACCTGTTGTTTTCCCTGATTACTATTGGCTCCAGATCCTGTAATGCAGTATCACCACTTATGTTAGCTCTTTCACTTTTCTTATTAGCTAAATTAAAAAAAAAAAAAATCCATAATAATGAAATATATTCTTTTCAGTGAGGTCATTTAAATGAGAACTTACAATGCAAGAATTGTCTCTTGGAAGTTGCAAGCTGAAGAAAACTTCCAGAAAGATGAAAAAGCAGGGGAGTTTCCAATACATTCTTCAGATGAATGACTGGTTCAGAATATGGAGAAGAATTATGTCAAGGAGATCCTATACCCTCTAAGTTTTCACACAGGCCTCTTCCTCACCTCACCATTTCTAAATGGTACATTAAGGCTTCCAGTTTGATGATTTGGCATTTCAGTCTCTAATATGCTGATAGATTGAGTTCAGCTTTCTAAGTAACCTTGTAACTGCAGCAATGTAATAACTGTAACTATAGTAAAGCTTCTTTTGCTTGGAGTACTGACGGTCATTCAGATTAGTCCAATTGACTGGTTAATATCATACCCTCATTATGCTTTCTAAAATGCTTTGAGCTGTGGATAATTGCTTCTGGTTCTGGAAAAGAATGAAGTCTCTTTCACAACTTACTGGTTTGGTGGTAGAGGCTGTATTTGATTTAAATTTCTATGGGGGTGTCTAACAAATACATCAAAGGACACAGAATGGTGCTGCTTCTGTTTTAGTCATGTTTTTTAAGGATTTATTACAACTTCAATAGGAACATCTGTCAGTTAGGGCTATTTCCATGGGCCCAACCAAAACTGGAGGGCTTGGAAAGCAGTATAAAAGAAAACGGTATTTTTTTCCACAGGCACAAAAGTAAAAACTTCTTTTGTTTCTGCCAAATCTTCTCTCAGAGAAAGGTCTTAGGGGAATTCCATTTAGCAGCTTTACTCTTTTTTTTTTCCTTGCATGTTTTATATATTTACTGGTTATTGTTGCCAAAAAAAATGGTTGAGCGGAAACAGAGGGGGAGGAGAGAAAGGAAATCACAATACATACAATGCTTTTCGCAATTTACTATTTTTTTTTTATTTACTCCCAAACAATTCAAAATAATAATACGTACACACACACATTTATGCATGTACATTTAGTGCCATACCCTTCCCTAATAACTTACTCAAAGGAGTGGAAGCAACATAGCATATATACAGGCAATAACAGAGCACTTGCATACACAAACTTAGCAACCAGTTTCAGCAATGAGTATCCACACTGCTCTGAATTAAAATAATTGTAGTTTTTATGCCCTAGGTTACAAGAATCACCCCATAGGCTGGCCCAGACCATTGCTTTTCTTTCCAGTCATCCTGACCCAGCAGTACATCCAGGCTTCTCTGCTTTGCTCTCTTTGGTTTTGCATAAATTAATTTTACCCAACTCCCAAGGTTGCATACCTTTAAGCACTAGCAACTGACCACTAGTGAGCTTGTGTAAAGACTCTGGGCTTTGGGTATCAACTGTCAAGTCCTCTACTACCATCCCCTCTCTGTACTCCTGTATGCTACATTTTTGTTCTAGGGTCATAGATAGTTCATGCTATACAGGAAAACAACTTGCTATTAATACATGTTAGTCACAGAATCATAGAATGGCTGAGGTTGGAAGGGACCTCTGGAGGGCATCTGATACAACCCCCATGCTCAAGCAGAGTCACCTACAGCAGGTTACCACACACCTACAGCAGATTAATCGCACAGTCAAAAGACACATATAAACCCAGTTCAACAATAAGCCACACAACTGTGCTGCACAAAGGTAAAGCTGAAACCAGTTTTTACTGCCGTGTTACGTCTGTATTGCTCTTGGTAGCCGTGCTTGAGTTAGGGTTGGATTTCCTCAAGGCAAACGGTGTAAGCCAGGTACAGCCATGCTGTAGGCCTTTGCCCTGGCTCACGTAAGTTGTGTGCATAATCATCTTTCAGAGAAAATGCTCACCCTCTTCAGTTTTCTGTAATAGAATTATACAAACATATAGAAATTTCATTTAAGGAAGATAAGGTCCAGTTCTCTGTACCAGTAATTGTCTTGGGTCTTCAGCAACAGCACACAATTTTCTCATTCCACTATTTATGAGATTGGCATTGCTTCTGGAGCCACACTATCCTTCCTGCAAGTGAACTGTCATTTACAGATTAAAAACTGCAGTGTGGGATGATCAAAACACTAATGTGAAAAGTGATTGATTAATCACTATTTGTATACTCTGTCTGCAAATAGAAGGCATCAGAGGCATTAGCAGAAAGAATCTACATACATGTAATCTGAACAGAGTTCTGTGTGGAGCTGAAAGGCTGTCCATACCTCCATAAAAGATTTTTCCTAGGAGTCTGTGATTATGTGTACAGGAAGAACTGCTACAGTGGTATAATGCAGGCTCCTAGGATCAGCCTTCATGGAGGCTGAGACTGGCTGCAACAAGAATAATTTTTCAGGCTTGTGCCAGACCACTACCTGATAGGAACATCGGTGACAAGCACACACCAATCTGCATTGTAATCTATGCCACACATGGAGGTTTTATATTCCTGGCCAGACAATACAGACCATCACTGGCACCTCAGTTTGGCTATAAGCTCTAGAGGGTCTCCATATACAAACACGTTAAAGGCTTAACCTCAAGATGGCAAACTCCCAAAGCTCACTAAGATATCTGCGTACAGAACTGTGTGCTTCATTTTGATTTTCAGACTATGAACAAGATCAGAGAGCACCTTCTTCTAGACTGGATCTACGCGCTGGCTCATCTTCTCCCTACATAATTAAAATCAACACAGGCAGTAAGCCCACTTCTTGTAAGAAAGGACAATCCATGAGGCAGTATATGTGCATGCTTTATGACAGCACACTACAGCAAGTACATGGGCAAGCTTGTAGACCTGCAATATGCACAAGTACTGCTCGTTTATAATCTCCTCAAGCATCTTCTCCATTTCTTGTGATAAACATTCTCTCCTCCCTCTTTCCTTCTTCTACCCCATTAACCTGTTTCTTCTTTACCAATCTACAAATGACTCTGTGCAAATAAAGAATTCACTCTCACTCCCCTACAGTGGACTGCTCTTGCGGGTGTACTTAGACAAACCAGTATCACACACAGAAAACATTTATTTCTAACACTATAGCTTGCATAGAATGTCAGTGTATCCTAATGTTGACTTTTCAAAATGTTGAGTGTGTGTTTTTACTCACATAAAAAACCCCAATTTTAAAAAGTATTTCTTTTCACAAAAGAAGAAAATTGTTAAATAAGTAACAAAAAACATCACTATTAACAGATGTGGGTGGGTTTTTTTTTTCCTTCTAGCCCTCAGATATAGAAAAAAGTGTAGTCAGAGATGTCAACTATTCTAGTCTCAACAAAAAAGCTTTAAGGAAAGTGCTAAGCAGCATCTAGCCACATGCCTTTTGGTGCTCTTCCTACACATCAGACCTGACTATTTTTCTGTGATTTTAAAGGAAATATTTTTGACTGGACACTTGAAGTCCTCTTCTCCTAGTCAGTCCCTGAACAGTCAGGCAGCATTTCAGCTCAGGTGCCAGAGGCAGGATGGGCAAAGCATCAGCCAAGTCTGCATTCCATTTTTTTGTATTATGGAGCCACTGTAAAGAAGGCAGGATTTAAGTGATGATCAAGCTGTCGTGGTTTAACCCCAGCCAGCAACTAAGCACCACGCAGCCGCTCACTCACTTCCCCCCCACCCAGTGGGATGGGGGAGAGAATTGGGGGGGGAAAAAAAAAAAAAAGTAAAACTCATGGGTTGAGATGAAGACAGTTTAATAGGACAGAAAGGAAGAAAATAATAATGATAATAACAACAATAATAAAATGACAATAATAATAATAATAATAAAAGAACTGGAATGTACAAAATAAGTGATGCACACTGCAATTGCTCACCACTCTCCGACAATGCCCAGTTAGTTCCCAAGCAGTGATGCACCCCCCCAGGCCAACTCCCCGTAATTTATATACAGGACATGACGTCACATGGTATGGAATAGCCCTTTGGCCAGTTTGGGTCAGCTGTCCTGGCTGTGTCCCCTCCCAACTTCTTGTGCCCCTCCAGCCTTCTTGCTGACTGGGCATGAGAAGCTGAAAAGTCCTTGACTTAGTCTAAACACTACTTAACAACAACTGAACAGATCAGTGTGTTATCAACGTTCTTCTCATACTGAACCCAAAACACAGCACTATACCAGCTCCCAGAAAGAAAATTATCTCTATCCCACCCGAAACCAGAGCACAAGCCCACATAGTTTTACATTCTTGAAAATCAAGTGTATTTGCAGTGCAATAATGATCACCACTGGCTGCACTCTAATTTGCATTATTCTGCCCAGCAGATTTGAAGAATGTCCCACTACACAACTAAAGGAATTTCTTCATAACTGAGAAGAGAAATGCATATAGATGTTTTAAGTCTGATACACCTCTGACTTATCTTCATGTTATCTTTTACTTTCCTCCTTTCACAATAGGGTTGTACTATACCTACTAAATATTCATAAGAAAATTCATGGCAGGGTATCAGGGTAGCAGTATAATCTATAGCTACTAATGCATTTATAAGGGCAGGCAGTACCCTGGGGATGACCTGTGACCTTTCACTAAGAGAATGACATCTAGTTGTAATAGGTTTTTATACCCAGGCAATTTAAACATGTCATTACAAAAAGGATTTGGGCGGTTGTTAAAGATTTGTTAACATATTCGTGAAATATAATGAATGAATTATCATTCCATTTAAACAACAAAAAGAAAAGGTTACCCTATTCCTACATGATGCCTCAATCCTTCTGATGTCGTGTAAAATATAGTTGCCTGTTTGTGCTTGATAGAAACCAATTTAACAGCTGAGGGACTATAAGGCTTTTCTACTCAGACCCAAATTTATTTTTCAAACTTCCATTTCTCTCATATATCCTGAGATCAGGTACTAATAGTGAAGGATTTTGGGTGTTGTAGGGTTCTTTGGTAATCAATAGTCTCTCACAAAGATAGGTGGCTAAGGTGTGTCCTCATGGCAAGCTGCGCAGAATATGACCTCACTGAAAATCTCTCAGATCCCCAGGCACAACCAAATGAATGCACTGACAATTATTACATGCAACCTTCATTCACATATCTGATTTTTTGGCCATACTGATCAGTCTCAATGCTTAATGTGTAGTTTATGGTGACTTTATTTCTCTTAACAAGAAGGGAACAGAAGGTAAGGACTTTACTGTTTTTCAGTTATAGCCAGTTACATAAAAACTGTCTCAAGGGTTTTTTCACATAAATTTTGTATGTTAAGTATGTAAATATTTAAACATACATCTTTTGTAGGAGCTATGCTATAGCCAAATTGCTTTGCAATGGGAAATTTCTATAAATAAATATAATTAAGTTACAAAGCCATGAAAAATAAAGCATTAATGAATATTAAATAAAGATGACCTATTTAACAAGCTGTTTACTTTATGCCTGTTTCAGAAAGGCTTGCACTCTCTGTCTGATCCCAGGCTGCAGAATGGGAAGGATGCTAAAGAAATTAAGAATATCTTTACTGCTGTCAGAGTAATAGGCTCTTTGTGTCTAGTACTTATAATAAAATATGACACAATCCTCACGGAAAGATTGGTAGCTTCTAAAATTAGGATAAATATTCAAAACAAGTTACATGAAAACATTCACAATGTTTGTTTTAAAATCACAAAACTCTGAGAGGAGAGAAGGACAGGCTGATTCTTCAATTATATAGTTATGTTAATTACATGAGTGATCTTTCAGGGGTTTTTGTCTTCAGAATTGACAGATAAATGAATGGGGCCGTACAAAGACTCTGCAGTGGAGTGAAAAAAAGTCTATCTGCAGAAACAACTAAAGCAATTTTATAACTAAAATCTTGTGAGATTAATATCTTCTTTGGAATGATTATGATGTATGGCAGAAGAGAAGATAGCTGGTTGCTGAATGCATCTATTTCTGTTTGCTAAATCCAGCTCTCGCAGAGAATACTTGTTGCATTTGAAACTACATGATCAGCAAAGGCAATCAAAAAAGGTGGGAGGGAGAAGAGAAGGAGGAAGAGGTATAGTTTAAATATTCACCTAGAAGGAGAGACAAGTGGATCTGGATGATTTATAACATATGGAAACATGCTCCCCTAAGTTATAAGATTTCTTCTGGCAGAGACAGATTTTGATATCACAACATGGCGACAGCCAACCCAAAGATCCTAGAGCAGGAGATGAAACAGTAAATAGTAGATGCCCAACATGCAACCTGAAGCAAGTATAAAAGCTGACATCCATGATGTTACACGTCCTGCCTGGAGGAAGCAGTGTCTTCTCCCTATCTGGCTGGTAGAAACTCAGCCACTATGGAGCCAAGAATACAAGAATTGCAAGGGAAATGGGAAAGAGGCAGAGTAATTATCTAGAGGAAAGAAAGTTGCTGGACAGGAAAGCTCACACAAAGAGAAGCACGAGGGGGCAGATCCCAGCATTTCTTCGCTCTCATTCACTCAGGCTGTAACACCAGGCTCCCCAAGGTCCATCTTACCAGTCGAAAGACTCGTGTTCTTTTGCCTTTATGGTGGTCTGACAGGGAGAGGGCAGGGAATGAAAAGTGTCTCTCCACCGTGATTCCCACCCCAGGACATCAAAAGCAGTCTGTAGTCTAAGGGTTAAGGAGCTGATGGGGTGGGGGGTGGAGGGACCAGATATGGATCGTTGCAGGCTACACAAAAGCTAGAACTAAGACTTTCTATGTCATCCGCAGATGGTCTAATATTGGTTGTTATATAGCATATGGATATTTCCACCTCCACACAGAGAGTGTCAGCTAACTGCTCCCAAGTCCACATCTCAGGCAACTAAACTTCTCATTATTCCTGGATTGATGTCTTCATCCTGTGAGGACCCTGGTGTGTGCCACATGCATCAGATTTGTCCTAATGACTAAACTGTTTTACTGCAAACATAGCAAGTCCGTACTCCGTAAGTCTGAAAATAAACTGTTATCTTTCCAGAATTTCTGGAAATTTCATATCACGCCTCCGTTCCTTTTTTTTTTTTAGTATTCATGTTTGAGAACCAAGGTATAGCTTTTTCATTCTAGAAAAAACTAATTATCCAAATAGGATGGAATTGGATTTTCTTCCTTATATTCTTTCACATCTTATCTTGACATTTAGTTCAGAAATATGTCATAACAGCTAAAATAGGACATTGAGGTGAGAATATGTGAACTCTTTCAAAGCTCCTCAGATCTCCAATTATAGCTGCATTGTTGACTTGGGTAACTCGGTTAATGTGCGTGCCTCTGCTTTCCTTTACTGTAGATATAAGTTATAAGCTTATCTGTATTGTGAAACTGCTGTGTGTGAAGACTTACAATACCTGATTATAAATTGCTTTCTGAGAGCCTCATAAAAAGAGTGGAACTTACAGCTAATGCCAGGAATGATTATTATCATTAATAACAATGAGATATGCTATGCTGTTAAAGCAGTCATTTTTTTCCCCCTTGTTGGATTAAGAAACCTTTCTGTAGTCTTTGTGTAATCAGCGATATGGTGAGCATTTTGGGATCCTTCAGGATGAAAAGGACAAATAAAAAATGTGACGTGAATCATCACAGTGTTAATCATAGCATTAAGTATTCATTAACTGAACATTTATAATTGAGTAGGGGGGAAAAATTTACTTTGTGATACACTCCAAGCTCAGATTTGCTGCATGTTGTGAATAGGGCAGAACAAGCTGAGCAGGCAAAGCCGGCAGAGGTATTCTAAGAGGTCTGGCTTTCACTTCATTGATTGCTGTCCCTGACTTAATGTCATCAGGTGCATGATGATTTACAACATACTGGTAATAAAACAGAGGTATGTGAGTAGAGAGATAGCGAGCTTTTTTTTTTCCCGTGTTCATCCCTACAGTTCATTCCCTGGTTAAGGCAACACCATGGTGACAATCAGCATGCAGCAGAACATAATGAAAGTGAAGAACCGTGGGCAGATTATGCTGACAGAAAGATGCCTTCTTTCGTTGCACTGTAAGTGATAGTCTGTCAAACAAACATGAGCCAATGTTTTTGAGCTCTGTCTAACAACACAAACAATTCAGTCCAAAAGTCTGAAAAGCTCTGATGTTCAACTGAGGGAAAGTTGCAATGGAATTGTAATGAGAGATGATATATTTCTACAGCTCTGCTGAAGATGAGAGACATACCTATTCTATAAAGTTATTAAACAAGCTGAAAATCCCAATGGCCAGTATGCAACATTATTGAACCAGAAGTTCACAGTTATTCTTCTTGCTTGTTTGTCTGTTTACTGTAAAGGCTGGCAATTTAATAGTTTTTTTGAAAACCCCTAAAATCTTCCATAGTGATAAAAACATTCACAATACATTTTCTATTCGTTTTCTTAATCAAATTGGGACATTTACTAAAGATTTTAGTAACAACGTAAGTGTGCAAAAGGTGCATACTTATAATTAAAACCTAAAAGGGCATGCAGGCAGAAAATTTATTTTTAATTACAGGAGAGTATTCTTCAGAAAGTGTATAAAAGGGAGCAGAATATGGTGGTGAGTGTCCAGCACAGACAGAATTCTGCAAAAGTAAAATACACATTTTAAACTATACCATGTAGTCAACAAATCCTAAAAGAGAAAAAATTAAAAACACTGTAGTGGTAGACAGAGTATCACACATTGGCGATCTGAAAATGTGAAACTACAGGAACAGACAGACTAGTGCCTAGACTTATTGAGCCATTTAAGTAATCTTAAGACTGAGATCCTCCTTTAAGCTAAATTATAAAAGAAACTTCTATGGTGTCTCCATGAGTGATCATGCTAGAACCCATACAGTTTAAGTACCAGTACTTTGGGGACTTGCCAAATTTTACTCAAACTATTCTTCTATTTTAATCCCAAATTTTAGAATAGACATATCAGAATGCAAGGCTTCTTCAAGTCAGGAAGTTTTGCAATTAACTGTTTTGATTGTTTCCCCTGCTTCATTCTTTCTTTTTTTTTAATCTATATTAACAAACAGAAAGTATTTATTTCTTGTAATTTAAAACCAAACCAAACCCAACCCAATATTTTTTACCCTACTGATTTATTTTCCAACTCTGCCTGAAAGTCAAGGCAAACCAAGTCAAGGCAAGAAAAATGGACTCATTTCCTAAACCCACAGACCAAAAAAAAGCAGTTTTAAAGGTTTTTGACATAGAGGCACAGTCTCACAGTCATCATGTTTTGAGCTGGGTCTGACTAAGATTCCTGAGATTTGATACTTAGTCTAGAAATGACAACATTTTTGCATTTAGCAGGAGGATTCCTTGTTACAGACTCAAACCAAAAGCAAGACCTTCCAGAAAAAATGATGCTTCAAAGTGATGGAGTATCAATTACGTCCCGAAAATTTTATTCAGGAAAAAAAATCAACAGATTCATAAACTCATCTCTTAAAAGATCTTGGAACAAATAGCTGTGGAGTTCAGCTTGCATTAAAAAAAATCTTCTTCACTCATTAAAAATCCATTTCATTTACATTCTGGTGATAAAGTTTGTACTTCTTTTTGCTTGGTAAGAATAATGTTTTTATTTGTAGACAGCATAAGATGGATGATGTCCTTAACAATTCAAAGCTTTACTTTCAACTGCTATTGTAAATGCTATTATATGGATACGTCAGCAGGCTATATTCTGCAAACAGATGCAAGAGAAAACTGCCTGCACACCAGCACTGTTGAATCAGAGCCAGCTTTAGGCTGGAAACTGCATAGCTATGGCTAGTGTTATACTGATTCTGCACTATTAAAGCCCTTCTGAGAAATGATGAGTATTAGCTTGATGTGGATACAAAAATTTGGGGCTTTAAGCTGGTTTGCACTCAGGTTTCTCAGTGAAAACCTCAGGGAGGGACAGGATAAACTCATGTCTTCTGGCAAAATCCAGTGTGGATAAGCACAAAGCAGCCAGTGTCTTCTCACTTCACAAATTCAAAGGACTTGAAAAGTTAGTATTTTTGTGATATAATTTCCTTAGGTGCCTCTTCTGAAGGCATTCTTTTGAAGATTGGGTTACTGCTGAAAAGTAACTACCAGAGCAAGTCAGCACAGCAGTTTTTTGGTGTATGTTTCTTGTTCATTACACTTTTGAAATTTGCTTATACAGGTTATTCCACTGCAGATAGTGAAAATCCAAAATCAGGGTAAGCCCTTTGGTGGTTCCTCTATTTGGGATTTAGCTTTATTACCTCTGCCAAATGACAGATTTTTTTTTTTTTCTCTCAAGTTCTGCCAGATGACATCATTTCACAATAATTATTAGAGGCTGAACTCTAAAGTTACAGCTATGCTAGTGTATAAAATAGTCCAGGGACCTTTCTCCATCACAGCAGACAGGTGGCACAGCATAGCTTGTCCCAATAAAGTTAAACTTCCTTAGCTCTAAATCAGTGTGGCCCCACTTGGTTTGTTCACTAGAAGTGGTCCTTGGCCCATGCTAGCCCCTATGCACTGCTTGGCACCATTGCAAGAGACAGACTACAGATTTGACACTGTAGGTAACAAGACGCTAACACTCACACACGTCCTGGCCCTCCAGCCTACTAGTTAGCAAATACCGTTCTTTGAAAGTGTTCGTTTTGGCTAAGTTCAGAATCACTGCATGCAACTCTGCTAAAGCAGACCTTCATGTCACCTGCAGAATGTCTACTGATAAGCTCGTTATCTAGCAAATTCTGCAGCCTTTGTCTGCAGATTTCATTGTTATTGTCACAATGCTTATGTGATTGCACAGGAAACAGAAAGAAATTAAGTAATCAGTGTCTCTACCAAAATAATGACTAGTCATTTGGTCTTCTGAAGGGACTATGTGATACATTCATGGAAATTAACACCAGTTTATTGTGTTGCCAGTTTTTATAATATTTATGTACTATTGTTCTTGTTTTCCCAAAAAAATCTTGTTTTGCCCATGCCAGATCCCCATCTGCCCTAACTATAAGCATGTGAATCTTCACTAGTGTGCAGTGAAAAAAAATCTGACATATTGTTTACTGAATGTAAAGTTTCACTTTAATCCTATTTGGGTTTTGAACACTTAATAATTTAAAATGGTTAAGCGATAAAACTGTGTATAAAAATTATGCTTACGTATGTCAAGGGAAACTAAGCCAAAGTAATTTATACTACCTTTGCCAAAGCTTGAGGTTCTCAAACTGTTTGGAAATCATCAGTTTTAAAAGGTATATGACTAACTATAGGTTTGATTGCTAAATCATTGTCTAGTTTTTTCTTCCCAAGAGTAGCTGCAGCTTTATCTGTGCATTCCAGATTCCATAGGATTTTATAAGGAATGTATGCAAAACAAAGTATATTGATTGGAACCCTTATCAATAAAACCAGAAAGCATAACCACACCATACTGCAGCATATTTTCTCATAAAATCTCAATACCCTTAAACATTTTTCTCAGAAGCAACATGAGCAACAAGCTACAATAGCTATTGTATTCCTTACAGAGAATTAATAGTTGCAGATCCATCTTTATCTAAAACAAGATAACAATTATATTAACACATTCTTTGCCTCATGAATACTCACATCAAAGAAATGAAAAAAAAGTGTGTTTTTTAACAAACAATAAAATATCTAAGATACACAAGCAGAAAAATAGGGAGAGAGGAAGAAATAAGCTGAAAGCTTTTGTCTGTGGGTGATCAAAAACAAATGCTATTTTCCATAGTAATATAAAAGTCTGCATTAATCAATACCCTAGTCCAATTACTTTTCACCCCTCATCTACTGTCTGCTTCAAACATTTTTAATCACTGAACATCCTCTTTTTAATGATGCAAGTATAGGAAGTAATAACTGAATTTGCATTACCAGACATCCAGCTAAGGATAGACAGCAAAGAGAAGTAGAAAACCCAGCAAAAGGGCATTTGGAATTGCATTATTTCACTGTTCCCTCCAGCTGGGATTCAAAGTAAGCTACCCACTGGCAAACAACCATATTTTATAGTCACTCTCCCACTTCACTTCTTACTGAAAAAAATCTTCTAGCTCTCTTGGACTTGTCATTAGTATGAGTAAAAATATATAATTGGATATTGATTTGGGAAATTACACCACCTCAAAAGGCATCTACAATTAGCTAAACACCATGTATTTGCAGTAACACTGCATTTTCGAAGTACACAATTTTATTGTTCCCTGCACTAGGAATGCAAAGAGAAGTGCAACATTTGTGCTTATATTTTCCCTGTATTTTTCTAAATTTACAAAAATGGAGACTGTTTTTCTTATTTAGACTAATTTTTGCAGCGTTCTACATTGAAATCTTCAATGTAGTTGCAACCCTCAGTCTCATTATGACTGCAAGCTAGCCAACAGAAGTCTGTTATTCTTATAATGATTTAAAGCTTCCTGCAAAAAGACATGCCTGTGATCGAGTCCCCAGGAACCTGTATGGCCCCTCTTGTTGTGGGGATTAGGCAGGAACTTGAGGAATGCTCAGGCTATAACTTCACAGTGATTCAATTTCACTCTGCCTGATTAAAATTCCTATATATATTCACTCATAAAAGATAAGAAGAACTGACTTTTGGTCAAGAGATTTAAGAAACAGAACGTGACTTATATGCACACATCACATCTTCAACAGAAATATAATAAAAACATTGGCATTTTCTGTTTTCAATACCAGCTGAAAGCTATCTTGGCCACATACAATTATTTTATTGTACAGCCAGTATATTTTTAAAATGCATTACTGCATTACTGTATATAAAACAGTATTATATACATTTTATTTTGTAGGCTGACATAACAGACAACCTGCAGATAAAGCGAGTCTGACAAATTGGCAGAACCTGGATATGTAAGGGAAAACTGACATGTAGAACATTCTTAAAATAAGAAAGAATGGGCTAGATTTGAATATAACCTTGGAAATACAGAGCATATTAACATATCAGACAGACCTCATTCTATCCAAGGTAGCAATTGTATCATAAGGTTTTCATCACTTTTTTTTTTTTTTGCGTTTTTTGGAGCTGAAGTGAAGAAAGAAGATTGATATTTTGTTTAAAGCCACTACATATATATAACCAAAGAATGGTAGGAGTAGCACGGAAATCATGATGGTTTGGGGATACATGAGCCAATGTTTGTAGGCAGAGGCAATAGCATAATTAGAACAACTGATATAGTATGACAAACATTGAGAGTGGGGAAACTGAGCCACAGATGGACATAGCTCTTCTGCAGGATTTTAGAGAGTATGACATAAAAATGCCATGAAACCAGTTTCAGATTATGTATTTCCACTATCTAAATGTCTTTGACAGGCAAGGAAAAAGGAAATTATTCCAGTGATTTGGATATTGACACATAAATGCCTACTGGAATCAGTAAGATTTGACATTTAGCAGACCCAGACTTACTAGATAAGAATAGAGGAAAAAACAATACTGCCTGACAATCTCACACCCAAATGGTGTTCCTTTAACAGTGTGCATGACAGAACGGCAGAATAGCATTTATAACACAGAGACTAATCTTTCAGAGGCCACTTGTTGACGCGGAAGTCACGGACACTGCACACAATCAATATGATCAAGCAGATGCCACTTTATTGCCAAGATAGCTCAGTTTATATGTTCATTCTAGTTACTGTTCACGCATAAGCAAATTAGAGATTGGTTAGTATGAGCTGTCCACGCGCCTAGTTACACCTAGTGATTGGTTATAACAACACTGTACACGCGCATAAACATAAGGCATAATTGGTTGTATTAACTAAAACATGCGAAACTTGTCTCAGTCTAATTGGTCAAGATAAGCTGTGGAATTGAGGTTCTTTGCCAAGTTCCCTTTATCATGGAATGCGCACCTGTGTTCTTCTAATTGGCATCTTTCTTTTTTTGTCTTCTTGTTTATTCTGTTCAAGGCCTTCTAAAGGCATCTGGAATGCTCTTACTACCGTTAGCTAAATATGTGTCTACAAGCAAAGCATCCTTGAAGTCTGCTGCCTACAAAACATCCTTGGCTCACAAATTGATCAATTCTATCGAGTCTGGATTGTTCACTGTGTGCCCATTACTTTCCAAGTATCCCACAGCCACTCACAAAATTTTTTCCCCCTTCTTTCCATTTTCCCCACGCTTCTGTGCTGTGAGTTACTAAAGTTCAAATCTACGTTTCTCACAGTCTTTGGAGAAACAGTCTCAAACTGTCTGGGAAAATCTTTTGTACACTAACTATTCCTTAACCTATTTACAAAAAGTCACCTTTTGCGGCAAGTAATGTTAAAAGCACTTGTTTCTGTGAAACTCCTCTACAGATCAAGAGACTAGAGTTTCCTAGAAATGTTAATTACTTATTTTGTTGCACCCAGTAAGCACTGGACGGAAAAAAGATTATGGTGATGTCCCATAAGGCTGCCCTTCCTTTCATAAGTATCTTCATGAAAGCAGGCAGCAGTAGTTATAGTCATTGGTACCAACAACATGTTTATTAGCTGGTAGGAACCAATTCTTATAAGGACCATTAAAAGCATGCTTTATCACCTTGCTTCCTTACAGGTATTAGGGCACGCACTTGCAGGAAAGAGATTGCAGTGAAGATGTGATTAATTTCCCTGAATTTTAGAAACTTTTTTTCTCTGTAGTCTCAACATGAAGGTATTCCAAAAATATAAGTAGAAACACATGCTACTTGCCATCTAAGTGGCAGATTGAAGTTCCTGGAGTGGTTCTCTTCTATATTTGAATGCTCTACACTGTATATCTACCACCATCTTATAATTGCACTGAAAGCAAAATTTCTCTTGATTTTTCCAATGTCTTCTGAAATTGAAATTGGAGGTAAGTCTTCCACTGACTACAGTGGAGCTTGGCATGGGCAGGATATAACTATGTACAGAGGGTTCCTTTCATTTAAATGTTATTATTTAGCAGTTCTGCCAACATGGTAGCAGGTATTTATAAGTGTTTTATTTCTTGTTTCCTTTTTTCATACATCATGTCCTCAGACAACTTTTCATTTTTTCAAAGACTCCAACAAGGTAGACATGTCATTAACCTCAAATACGGAACTTTGTCAGAAACACTTTCTAAAGGAAAGATAGCTTTGTCATTTCATTAGAAAATTTACAATAGGGTTCAGAAACACTTTTATTGGTATCCTCTTTTAATCATCAAGCTTGCGCAGTCTCCCATCATAACCTCTGATTTCTGGGTTGAGGCTAAAATAATTTCCTTTGCAGGAAATCCTGACACCTGAAGCCCTTGTCATGACATTAATTTAGTTACTGAACTCTTACAATTAATTTATAGGAGAAGAATTTTCTTTTAAAAAATGTGTGTGGTTTTTTTTCTAGAAGAATATTCAGAATACATTTACATATTTCTGATGAAATGTATTACTTTGTACCTTGTTCCTTAAGGGCTTTAAATAACATTTCCCTCTTAATTTTATATTTTTCTTCATATTTGAACTCCTCTTGATTAGTATTTAGCTCTCCCAAGGTAATAAGGTCATTCAAACAATGAAATGTCTGTCTGTCTCTTTGTTTCCAAGGTTCTATTCTTTCCCTAACGGGCCAGTTCTTGCCAAGCAGGATTATTTCTGTGCGGAATATGTTTCCATGCAAAGTGTCTTAGGAATCCTTCAGTGTTAAGTGGGACAATTGGACTTTACCATACAGTTATGTTCTTTATATTTGAATAACTTAGATACTCTATAAAGATGCCTTTATACTCTCAGTTTTTCCATGAGACCAGAACTTTTGTACAAATGGAGAAGTAATAGAGAAGAAGTGGGGGCTGAGTCCAATTAGCAATAAAGCTTTTTGAATGCTGATGCTGGTCCACCCATGCTTCAAAATTGCTATATGCAAACCAGCTTCTCCCTATAGGCTTTGTACTCACAGTTATCATGACACTTTGCATTAGGTAATTAGATCTGCTCACATCTGCCTGCTAAAGACCGTACAACTGTACTTTTAGATGCTAAAGGAGAGACACCTTTCTGGGAAAGCATGTTGCTCTGCTCTCTTATATTCAGCAAACAATTCAGAGTGCCATCCTAGGGGAGGGGGGAGATGTGCCTGGCCACAGGAACAGGTTCCTGTCAGTGGTGGTGGTGGTTACAGAGCTCCTTGCTTGATATGCTGACCCCATTCCAAGTTGAATTCCTCCTACCTTTCACACTGCACAAAGAAGGCTAGGACACCTCATGTCACAACACCGAACAGTAGTGCAAAGGTGTCCAAGATGAACACAGAATAAAAAGGAGGGCTGCTGTACTAGCAAAGTGCTGTGCCCAAGATAATAAGTTTAGCCTTCTGTGAAGGCAAACAGGGAGTTTACTTTCAAAATCCATGCACTTATAACTAAAAAGAAGTTCTGTGACTACTTTCTGGTTTGGAAAAAAAAAAAAAAAAATTCTCCCTTCCTACACTGCCCCCCCCAACAAACCACACTCTACTTTTAAATAGAGATATTCCAAAACTGAAATATTTTCCATTTGGAGTTACTGTTCTAGTGCTTCATGGGAATGGTCAGTCAGATCTCTTCCACTCCCTGTGTGTTAGTATGAATCTTTCCATCTGTACTTTCTTATTATATCATAGCTATTGCCTGTTACTACTGAATATCTTCCCCTATCTGATAGCAACAGTAACAGAGATATAACACATAGAAATGTCAATAAGAATGGCCTTTACTTCCTGATTCCATCCTAGTGTTTAGATTAGTATTACACACAGTGACATTTCAATATTTCACAAGGAATTCTTATGTTAAGGGGGTGTTTTCCCAAAAATGTTTTTGTTTTTTTAGTATAATTTTTAATACTAAAAATAAAAATGTATAGAAAAAACTCAAAATTTTTCAATTAAATTATTTATTGAAGGTAGTCTTTTTATAGCTCAAATATTAAACCATTAAATCCCGGGATGGCTAATCACCACTAAAACAGTGTCTTCAAAAACTGCAATTGGTAACTTTTGCATTTGTAATTGTTAGCTCAGACACCATACAGAGCAATATAAATACCCCAGAAAAGACCTCACAAATCAACAATAACAACAAAAAATGCAGAACTATCAAACAAAATACTGGAAGTTATCACTATTTTCTTTTTCTTTCTTGGGATTTCCCACAATAAATCTCTTTCTCAGAATTGAGAATATGCATTTTGAGAAAAAGCAAACACATTCTAGGAAATGTAGACAAAGGCCAGTATGTTTGTGTCTCTGTGTGTAACGTATGTGTGCACACTAAATGAAGAACAATAGAAGGTTAGAAATTATCCTGAAACCAGATTAGAACATTTTGTTTGCAGCAAATTAAATTAGTAATAAATATGCAAATAAGACTATTATTATGTAAATTTTACAGTTTCAGTATTCTCTTTGGTGGAGAACCATTTCAACACTTTCAGTTAAAAATTATAGTTGTAATCATAGATTTTAAGAAAAAATTTCTTGACAGCATATGAAATGTTGGGAAAATATGATTTCTTTATCACATTCCATCTTACAACCACCTTACCAACGGTTCCAATCACAACCTAAATGCTATTACAAAAAATGAGTGGAGAAGCTGTACAAGACAGTTACATTTCTTTTAGCTTCATTCATCATGAAAAACATCTTATGAAATGTATCTGTGCAAAAAGACAAACTTTGTCACTTTCTTTCCAGTAAATCCTCCCTCAGTCAAATTCTTCTTTCTTTCTCTCTCTCACACACATGGAAACAAATACACATGGTCTTTTTTTTTTTTTTCCACATTTCCACTTGAAGGAGAAATAGAAGTACTAATAATGGAGCAGATGTTTTAACAGGTTCTCTTTATTGAAATCCAATTTACTTAATCACGGTATCTCTTCAAACATTTTCAAAACAAAATTAGCAATTCTTCATAACCCTATTGAAAGCAGTTTGCCTAAGTATTGTCATTAAATTTTTTATATGGAAGAATCTAGCATTGCCAGCTTGTGCTAGGGTAATGAAGGATAATCTTCGTTCACTGCAAGAATAGTTATAAGTACCATTTGTGTAAAGTTGCAGTATCAGTATTACTCACCCTAAGAACTAAGCAGTCACGCTTCGGATGTAACAGACCTTCCACATTAAATTGTTACACAGGTGGAGCTTTTCAGTGATGTTCCAGGCAAATCCTATTAGCAAATTTCATGTTGCTAATCACTTTGGGAGATCAACTGATCGATGCCTACTGGCCTTTTGATGACAGTTACTGTGTTAATTATTAACATGAAATGGGAACACAAAGGGAAGGTTGTTGTCTTGTACCCAAAAGCAAGGCTTAGAAGAGTCCTTACTGGAAATCAAATGATATGCGCACAAATTTTCAGATTCTACAGAAACAAGCCAAAGACTGCATAGCTTCCAAATTCACTTCTTTTAACTCACTCTTGTTTCGGAATGATAAGAAGTGCTCATCTTTCTTCTTTTTCATGATGGATAGTGTGGACAAGTATACTGAAACATCAAGAAGATGTGATAGTCTTAAGATGGGAAATAGTATATTTCTCAGTCCAAAAGTGTCTCTAGGATATTTTCTGTAATTTGTATGGTAAAATGTCCTGACAGGAAAATTAAAAAAAAAAAAGGAGAAGAGAAAGAAAACACTGCATATTGCACTCTGCATATTAGAAATCTCTGCAGAATGTTCTGATGTGCTGCCCCACAGAACACAAACTCATCCTGCACACAGCTGATGGGCTCACACTGAAGAAGCTGATGGTGCAGTTTGTGGCAGCTGGCAACGTATGTTGGAGAAAAAATGAGGGCTGCAGCAACAAAAAGCCATTGATACTTCTCTTTTGTAGTCCGATGTACACTATATGGAATCTGCCTAGATTCTGCACCCTGGAATGGTGTGTGGAAATTGCCAATATTCAGCCTCTAAGGCTACACCTTCTCCTGCCTGCCCTTGCAGCAATAGTGGCAAGCGTATGACTCAGACAGAAAGAACAGATATTCCTAACAGGAACTTGTCCTGTATAACCGTTCCTATTTTTAATTTAGTTAACATCCAAAATATTACATAGACTCTATGCTCCTTTGCATACTACTTAACATTAAATCAGATGTGCAACAGTGTCGTGGTTTAACCCCAGCCAGCAACTAAACACCACGCAGCCGCTCACTCACTCCCCCCCACCCAGTGGGATGGGGGAGAAAATCGGGAAAAGAAGCAAAACCCGTGGGTTGAGATAAGAATGGTTTAATAGAACAGAAAAGAAGAAACTAATAATGATAATGATAACACTAATAAATTGACAACAGCAATAATGAAAGGATTGGAATGTACAAATGATGCGCAGTGCAATTGCTCACCACCCGCCGACCGACACCCAGCCAGTCCCCGAGCGGCGAATCCCTGCCCCCACTTCCCCATTCCTATACTGGATGGGACGTCCCATGGTATGGAATACACCGTTGGCCAGTTTGGGTCAGGTGCCCTGGCTGTGTCCTGTGCCAACTTCTTGTGCCCCTCCAGCTTTCTCACTGGCTGGGCATGAGAAGCTGAAAAATCCTTGACATTAGTCTAAACACTACTGAGCAACAACTGAAAACATCAGTGTTATCAACATTCTTCACATACTGAACTCAAAACATAGCACTGTACCAGCTACTAGGAAGACAGTTAACTCTATCCCAGCTGAAACCAGGACAAACAGGAAATTTGGAATGGGCTCTGAATTATTTCATTCACATTTTCTCCTGGAGGACAGGAAAATTAACATACTATCCCTCATAGAGGAGGATATGTAAACTGTGTCAGTAGATTACTTTATTTAAAAATGCTCTCCATAGTGGGACTGGAATGTCTTATGTAGTTTTGTATTGTCTGGACTACTAAAGCTTGATTTTGCAAGGAAAAACAGTGCCATTTCAGTGAGGACGATAATTAACCATGTGATTTTACTGTGTAAAGTCCTACTTATCAAACTGCCTGCAGGGCACTTATTGTAGAAGTTGATGTCACCAAAGACATTGTGAGCTTTGGATGATGGACAAATGTGGTTATTGAAGGTGGATTTGCATAATTAAGCAACAAAGGCAAAAAAAGTAAGCAAAAGAGGTTTGAAATTTTTTATTGAGAAATCACTCTTTTAATTAACTACTCAATAATAAAAATGTTGATTGGCCACTGCATGCCTCTGAGACATAAGGTAGAGATTTTATTAGCAAGTGGGTGAAGATTGCTATCAATAGCTTTAAAAGGAAATCAGACATTGCTTTTCCAGTAGCAATCAACCCTGAGTAATAGGAAGTTTGCCCACATGTTAGTCGTATAAAGGTTCTGACACTGTTTCTAGAAAGAATAATGAACATTAAGATCTAGAGATCCTCTCCTGCCACTAATGCTTTTAACTAGCAGATGAGGCCTGAGGGTCATTTCAGTTTTCAGGTAGAAATGCAGGATGGACCAGAGCAATCAGAGAGGTAAAAGCGTAATCAGTATATGATTGAGATTAATGTGAGAAAGATAATCAGCAGTTTCTGTCTCTCAGGAAAACTGTTGACCTGCACAGCAGGGATTGGATTTTACTCAAGAAGCAGCAAAGGCAAACAGCAAGAAGTAATGACTACTTAGAGATGGGGTGGGGGGAAGTAATCATAAACAACTTACACTTCTTTTAGATTAACTCCAGAAGGGAAAAACATGGACCATAAAATATTAGTAAAAAAGACCACATGAATTTTAATGTAAAATATAAAAATACAGAAATGACAGGAAAAATGTGTAAATTAGTCTTTCACTTCTGTGTAGAACTGGAAGGCAATGTGACCCAGCAATTGTATGTGATATATAAATAATGAGGAAATCAAGAGCTAATGTCAGACTTCACCATTATATATTCAGCCAAAAATTCTCATTTAAGTTTAAACCACCTAAAGGGGGGAGGGCTGGATTCAGTTCTCCACATACACTTCCTGCTTATCTTCTCAGATCACTAGAAGTAAGATTTTCAAAGGTGCCTTAAGACTCTAAACACCACTTCCCTGCAATAAAATGTAAAATTCTGTTACCTACTTTAATTCTGAAAATGAAATTTTTTCAAAGTGTTTTGGGAAACTTTACTTTTATTCTTTCCTTTTCTTAGCCTTCCATGTGGTGACACTATCTGACTACACAGAGGTTTTATAAAAGAAAGAGTGTATTAATAGAGGTATTCTAGTTTAGAGTGATCACAACCAGTGAAAAATATGGATAGCTAGATGGAACACTTGAGGTGACAAACAGAAGTAATTTTCTGTGATTCATAAATGACACGTCTCAGACTAAGAAATACCTAGAAGTAAACACCTGTGCAAGAGAAATTTTCTGTTCTCATTGCAATGATTTCTATCGTAACTGAAAAAATGAGAAAGAAAAACATAATCTGTAGTATAGGAAATCTCTCCTGTATTACAGAAAGAAAATTCTCTTTAAGAAGCAGAGCTAGAAGAGGACTATGGGCAGAATGACTGCATCTGCATACAATTTCACAATTCCAAGAATGGTTGGTACGATCCATTTAGTTCTGAAAACACTTTAAAAAATTAAGTTAAATTTAATCAGGCAGTTAAATTTCTGTGCCTGTGCAAACTCAGACATGTCTCAGGCTTCCCAGTGTTGGGAGTCCCATCTACGAACACCCTCAGGGATGTAATAGGTGGTGGGGCTTTTAATGACGCTACCACACAACTATGGCTTCTGGCTGCACACGGACATTGTGTTTTCTTTTAAATTATCATATCCCTTGTTTTTTAAAACAATACTTATGCTAGGGTGACTAGCTGAAATTTTGGACCTCCTTACTCTGAAGAGATACGAAAGAGTTTCCAACTCCTTTGCACTCCCTTGAGTGTCCCAGTCCCTTTTTAGGCCATAGGGCAGACATACCTGTGTACATGCATGTGTGATCAACCTCCCTGCACTGCGAAGATAACTTAGTGTGCAGCAGACACAAGCTTCACAGAGATAGAGAAGAAAAGCTAGTGAGTGTCCCTGCATAGTATAGTATTCTCTGGGTTGTTTGTGCATCCTAATCTATGTTCCTAGAGCTGTACCCAGATCTTTGCCTATTTATTAACTGTTGTGAATCTTCCGCACAATGCAGCAAGAAGGAAAATTGTAGTTATTTTAATTAGGATGCCTTACTATAAGCATACTAATTGATTAACTAAGTACGGTATTACAGCAGCTGTCTTTATTCCATTTCAAAAGCTCTGGCTTTAAAATTTCACCAAGAAATGATATCTACAAACACCAAGTTTTAATAATAACTTGTGTGAAACAATTTCATATTGAATTAGTAAAAAGATAAAATTATGCATGCATATCTACTGTTAGGTGGGATGAATTCTATTTCTAAAGTCTACACTGCCAGATATTGAGATATCCAGGGTAGCTCTCAGAAACAGGATACTAAGAGTTACAATAAGAAACAAGAAAGAAAGCACCAAATTGGAAATAATATGCCTGAGTTTTGGCTGCCGTTGTCACTCAAAACATGATTGAATTTCAATGAAACATAAATCCCTTTAAAGCTGCTGTTTCTGCCACCCAGATAAAGTAAAAAAAAAGAACTTTTCAAAAGGACTGCCAGTGTGACATATAATCATCAGCTACAGCTCTGCCTAAATGGCTGGAAACATAAGACAATGGAAGGTCAGGAAGAAATGTTAAAAGACATTTCAGGTATTGGACTTTGTAATTTATTAAGCGCCTTAAAATCAATATGAGACTTCAAAGGTGCCTGTGACAAGACTGCAGTTCATACTAGTAAAGTATGAAAAAATCAGCTTCATCTGCCAGAAAAATGTGGACAACATTCATTGGAAGACATTACAAATGCTAATATACCATAGCTAACCTAGAGATGCAAACAATTTTAACTTCATTAAGGTATGTGGCATCCAAAATTATATGTAATAGAGGTCATTACCTAGGATAAGAGACAGCAGTGTGAGGATCAAAAGGAAGTGCAAATTAGACTTGGCTGTCATTTACCTATCCAAGGAAACGACGGCACACTGATGAGAAATCCATCCTAAGGGTAGAATCTAAGTATTAAAAATACAGAAGACCTACAAAAGCTCTCTGAGATCTGCCAAAGCTTAAACTGAATTAGACAGATGTAGCTTACTCCATATAGAGGCAAACGAGTCAAACCAAACTATGAGTGTACAAGCAAGCCCTGCTGTGAATTGAGTTATGGACAATTCCAGTGTCAAATACTGCAAAAAGAGGCAGTAACAGCTAAATGCTGTTACATGTTTAGAAAAATACCAGCAAATTCCTAAAATCAAAATGACTTTTTTTTTCACTTGAAGTAATGGATTTTTGAATATGAGGAAATAACATTGAAAAAAAAAAATGCCCAGCTTTGCCATGAGAACATTGGTCTTTCAGCACAAACATGAACACACTAGATGCTCCCACTCCCTGTCATTAGCAAGTGTTTCCTTTATCAATGCTTTCAGTTTCAGAATCACAATTTTCATTATAATGTACAAATGGCAATACTGAGGCAGATATATATAAAAGACATGGCTGATCTCCTTCGGTAACAGGCAACACATCTCAGAATCACAAAATCATTTTTATCATTCAGGGTGGGAGGCATATGACTAAAAGTTGATAGAATCATATAATCATAGAACAGTTTGGGTTGGAAGGGACCTTTAAAGGTCTAGTCCAACCCCTAGATTTAATTGTCTAGATTTCCTCTCAATTCCTTCTAGAAGTACTTCTAAAAAGTGGTTTACCTCATCATTAAATGAAGGCCTGATAATACATTCATTATCAGAATTGTAACCATACCTTTCTCTGCAATGACTGTAAGGGGAATTAACAATTCCAGATTGTTTTAGAGTGGTTTTGAAGATTCCCAAGAAGGTAAATGCACACACACTGACTATAAGGGAAAAAGCAAGCATTTTATTAACTACACACATGAGTTACGTTAAGGGTATTTTACAAAGCAAAGAAAAACTATTAACATACTGACCCAAGGACTGTGAAGAAGATGAACCATCCGTACATTCCGTACATTCTTTTGCCGTCTTCCGCTGCGAGCCCAGTCCAGCAGTCGGTAGGTGCCAGCTTTACGTGGGCGTCCCCACGGAGGCAACGTTGACCTTGCCGTACACCAGCCCACTGCTCTTCGGAAAACCCCGGTATTTTATACATTTGTGAAGGAACAGGTGTTGACACTCGCGGCCAATGAGTGTCGAAACACGCCTCGATTGCAACATAGGGAGCCTATGGCACATGCGCCCACTGGCCAGGCGCGCTGTACGTGCCATAGCCGTCCCTTCTATTGGTTCATGGGCTCTGTGCACGTGGCAAATTACCATAATCCATCAGTCACGTCCACTATGCTCTAACCAATAGCAGGACTTTTGCAAGGTAAGCAAAATTATGTGTGGTGCCTTGTTTTCCTCCATTATTGCACGTACTACCTCCCCTAACATTGCTCTACTTTCTTATCCCCATGTTCAACATTTCAAACAATAGACAATAAACTATCTGTTCCCTGTGCTGACTGCGTTTTTTAGTTGTCTACTTCTTACTCAGTGTTCATCCATGGACCAAAATTCCATCTTTTAACCCTTCCGTACACACAGATGCGCACATCGGAAGCTAGGTGAGGTGAATCCTCTCTACACTGTTGTCTACATTGGCACCTACAATGCATAGTGTCAAGAAAACCAGCCTAGCTCTTGAAAACTATTGTCAGCAGATTGCAGCAGAGTATGGAAAGGACTCTACTGTATTGCAGTAGAGTATGGAAAGAAGGATGTCATCAAATTGAGAACAAAAAAGCCTGAGTGCTGTCAGCTGCTACTGACACACAGTCAAGAGAAATGGCAGATCCCTGGCAATAGTTAGGAAGAGTGCCTAAAGAGCTAGAAGAATTTCAGTGAGGGGAGAGGAGAAAGAAGGAGGCGCAACTCCCCTTATTACCAAACATCTTCCTACCACTCCGAGTACAGCAGAAGCAGTATATTAACATAGTTCTGCCCAGACAAATATACCCTGCTTCCTATCCTGAGCCACAGCAGTTTTAACTTGTATGAAAGGGCTACCGTGGCACACAGTGATTTAATCTTTTCACACTGAGCTCTCACAGTAATAAGCAAGCCCAGATCACTGCGGCAAATGTGTTTCAGATGAGGTTATGAGTCATTCTGAGGAAACAAAAGTAGCCCATATAAGTCTCACTGCTGCTGAGTACATGTACTGAGTACGTTTCAGAGTCCTTCATGTACAAAATTCTCTCATGATCTGCATCCAGCCAGACCTGTTGTTACTATTTTGCATTTAACAGGATTTCTGTAACCAGGTAAAAACACCTCATGATCTGAAGCAGTCTCAAATAATACATAGGCAATTCTCTATGTATTAGGTAATATTCTCTAAGATTTCAAGACACGTCCCAAATTTTAAGAGCTGCCACCTCATTATTTAAACTAAAGATTTTGAAGTGTTTTGTAAGTATTAATTATTTAAGCCCCACAACACCTTTGTGATCAAGTAAATGAGCATTATCAAGGCAATTTCCATTGCTGTCACACAGTTTTAGGGTTGTGATGAAAAGCTGCTCAGGGGTCCAGGCTTTAGAAGCCCCAGCTGAAAAGAACTGCAAGTACATTTATGTAGAAAGCCAAAAAGTACAGAAATTGACCCAGAAGGCAGCTTAATTGTTTTCTATTAACATTCAAACTGAATGACTTTGTACACGTTTCTTCCCTGAAAATGAACAAGCCACATTTGTAGAGAACATTCCTTTCATCAAAAGGTATTTTTCAATTTAGAGGGAAAGATGGAAATGGAACAAGGAAACAACTACAGAAAGGAGATCTATACCTCATCTTCTTTGTTTGTAGGGAAGAGGATCAGAGGTACAAAGGTGGATAGTGGCATGGATAGGAAACAAGGATCTCAAATCCCCAGCTTTTTATGCCTCTCTCTGCTTCCAATTAACATGAGGATAAGTTTTAAAGTGGAGTATATGGTATGGATGGCGTGTATAACTAAATCAACCATTTATGTGTGAGGAAAGGTGTACATCAGCTACTCAGGAACCTTTGCTTACTTAACATGCTCCATACTTACACATTCGTGTGCTTTACACAGATATACATTTATATCTAGTTTATTTATTCTTATGATAATAGGATAAAAATAGATTAGAACAAGGGTTATCCCTCCATTAAAAGATCTAGTTAAAAATGTTCAACTACAAGTTTTGCTGTGGTCCTCACTACTGATATATTCCAAAGGTATTCTCTGCTTGCAATTAAAGATAGTAAAGAGGATTAGGCTTTACCACTTGAGAAGTCACAGGGAATACTTCACAGATAAAAGACAAGGTAAGGATATAGATGGCTTATAAATTACCAGCACAATTACCATCATGCAGTATTATTTTTCCATGGCTTCAGTCCTAATGAGCTAATGAAAGAAGATATCACACATTATCTACTTTGTCAGACAAGTTGCTAAAATACAAAATGTAACAAAACTCTGCAGTTGAATCACAGAATCCAAACTACTGAAGGTAATTTTGCATATGTCAATTCTACATTCTCTTTAACCAAGACAACTATCTTGTGTCTTGTGAGCTTTCATTTAGAAATATTTCAGCAGCAAGAAGTGACAATTTTAATCCTCAAAATGTAACTTACTTTGGTTAGGAGGCACAATTATCAAGAAAAGCAAGTTAAATTTGTGTATAAGAAAGTACAGTATTTGCTCATCAGTTACAGCATTCATTGCTATTTTTCATGAATCATAAGAAAATAGTGGTTTTATTTCACAAGAAAACTGCAGACTTTCATGAGATGTTATTATCTCTCCTGTTCACTTAACGGAAAACTTCTTGGAACCACCAGCCATACAATGAAAAATCTGTGCCTGCAACAGAGTGTAATGACAAATGACAACAATCATACTGTTATTCAGTATCAACAACAAATAATTAAACAGTGAATGAACCTGACAGAAGACCTTTAAGATGTTGCCAAACTCTATATGGAAAAACTGAGCGTTTATAGCACATCTAATGATTTCATCAGTCTTAATTGTAACTACGGCTGGGTGAAAATCTCATGTGCTCTAAAAGTAATGAAATATGTGTCAAATGTTTGAACAAAACAATTAACTTGTGCCCAAATATTTATTGTTTTGCAAATAATCAGAAACTGGGGGAAATTATGGCAGTTGCAAAAGAAAGTCTATTGTCTTCACAAAAGAAATTTCCTTGCACACCAACTTTGAGTAGTAAACTATTTGAGTACATTTCATATAAAGTTTCCTTCCCCCCGCTGTAGAAATATTTACAAAATATCTTGCATTTTAAATAGAAAAAGAATTGCTCGATATTGACAAGCTTACATAACATATGTTGGTATTACTGACACATAAACAATATATTCAGTGTTCAAGGTCAGATTGGATAGGCTTTGAGCAACCTGATCTAGTGAAAGATGTCCCTGCCCATGAAAAAGGTTGGACTAGATGATCTTTAAAGGTCCCTTCTGACACAAACCATTATATGATCCTATGATTCTACTGGTTGTACTCGATTCCTCTATATAAAATAGGATTATTCCTTGTGGCTTGAAAGGAAGCAACACAGAGCTGAATAATGTAGCCGTTGAATTGAAGATATAATTTAACAAAAAATATATATCTTCAAAAACTGTGTGAGCAATCTATGTTTATCAGTATTTCTGCATTCTGCTTCAGGAAGACAGAGTAAACAGGAACCGGGAAGTATGTAAATGGCGGACTACAGTTACTAGCTATAACAGTAAACCCAGCAAGGAACACACATATACACACAAAGGTGAAAGCACCTAAAAACTTGTTATGATTTGTTGTGGCAATATGGTTATAAAAGGTTTGCATCAGGTTGAATTACTGGGCTTCAGTGGCTGTGTTATTCACCTTCATTAAATCTAATTTTAATACTTAAGACAGGACACCTGAACAGAAGAAAAATATTAAGGATTAGTTCATTGTGTATGCTGAAGAACAAAATGAAATTCATTACAGGGTAGAGAACCAACTGCAAGTTGCCCATGGAAGAAAAAATGCTTCAGGAATGAAGACAAGTCTCTATAAGCAGACTATTGGAAAACTGAATTTCTCTAATTCAAAACTCAGTTCAGAAATCCAGGCTGGAGACCAGGATGAACAGGGAGGATTTGGACTTCATGAAAACCCAAAGTCTTTATGAAAAGCACTCCCAGAAATATTATAAACTATTCTTTACAATTGTGAAGAAAACAGTTCCAATGTAATCAGAAGATCATCCTCTTTACTGGATGGCTCATGACTTCACAGATCAGAAAAAGGACTGAGGCAGGCTTCAATTTTAATGTTTAAAGAAAGATGGGAATTTTTGAAAATTTCTTTTTAAAAGTCTTCAACGTATTAGAATTTCCGTCTTGCTAAATAGATTCTGAAGGATACTTTTTAATAGAAAAAAATGTCATAATGCAGCGGTCTTCAAAGTTTTAATCAGACAACAGTCTTCAAAGTTTTGAAGACCAAATCAATCAGACAATTGCCTTCAAAGCTTTAATCAGGAAAAACTGCACTCTTGCCCAGTACTTCAAGTTGAGATGAATGAGTATTATGGCTGTTAAATCTAAGGCAGATGGATCCCAACATTAGTCTGGCCAATATGAGGTCCATTGAATTTAGTGAAGAAAGGAGATGGCTACCTCCAATGAAGCGAGGAAGAGGTGGCCCAGGTTGGAAAGTGAAGAGTGCTGGGGGATGTGGACAAGAGTCGCCTTGTAATCAACACAGGAGGTAAAAGGGGCTCCATCCTGATGTTAGGAAAGCCAAAACCACTTGGAGTTTAATCTGGTGAGGGATATGAAGGGCAACAAGAGGGCTTGTGCAGGTATATTAGCAGCAAAAGTAAGATGAGGGAAAATGTGGGTCTACTGCTGAATGAGACAGGGGACCTGGTGACAAAGACCATGAACAAGGCAGAGATACTCAATGCAACCTTGGTCTCTACTGATAAGATTTGCTCTCAGTAATGCCAGGTCCCTGAGACCAGTGGGAAATTCTGGAGCAAAGATAACTTCTCCTTAGTAGAGAAGGATCAGATTAGGGAACATGTAAACAAGCTGGACATACACAAGTCCATGGGACCTGATGGGATGCACCCATAAGTGCTGAGGGAGCTAAACAGTGTCACCATGAGGACTCTATTGCCTTTGAAAGGTCATGATGATCAAGGAGGTTGCTGAGGGCTGGAAGAAAGCAAATGTCACTTCTACCTACAAGAAGGACAAGAAGAAGGAGCCAGGGAACTACACATAGGTTTGCCTAATCTTGAATCCTGGGAAGGTGGTGGAGAAAATCCTCCCAGACATAATTTCCAAATATGTTAAGGATAAAAGAAGGTGTAACTCTAGAGGTCAATACAGAGGCTAGTACTATTTAATATTTTTATTAATAACCTGGATGATGGGACAGAGTGCACTCTCAGCAAGTTTGCAAATAATACAAAACTCAGAGGAGTGTTTGATACATCAATTCCTTGTGCTGTCATTTAGAGAGACCTAGACAGACTGCAGAAATGTGTTGACTAGGATCTTGGGAAGTTTTACAAAGGGAATTGCAATATTCTGCGCCTGGGAAGGAACAACCTCATGCACCCGTATATGCTGGGGGTTAAAGGCTCAAAAGCAGTTTGGCAGAGAAGGATCTGGGGGTCCTTGTGGACACCAAGTTGAACATGAACGTGAACTTGCAGCCAAGAAGGCCAAACAGCTGCCTGGGCTGTATTAGGAAGAGCATAACCAGAAAGTCAACGGAGGTGATCCTTCCCTTTTGCTCAGCCTTGGTGAGACACACCTGCAGTGCTCTGTCCAGTACAGGGCTCCCCAGCCCAAGAGAGACAGGGACGTACTGGGGCAAATGCAGCAAAGAGCCATGAAGATGATTAAGGGATTGGAGAATCTGACATACAAGGGCAAGCTGAAAGAGCTGGGGTTGATCCACCTCAAGCAGAAAATGTTCAGAAAAATTCGATCAATGTTTATATTCATACACGAAGCAGGTATTTTGGCTTTATGTGGCAAGGTTTTGATAGCAGGGGGGCTGCAGTGGTTTCTGTGAGAAGGTGCCAGAAGCTGCCCTATGTTGGACAGAGCCAGTTCCAGCTGGCTCCAAGACAGACCCACTGCTGGCCAAAGCTGAGCCCATCAGTGACGTTGGTAGCGCCTCTGTGATAACATATTTAAGAAAAGGTAAAAATAACATGCTGTGCAATAGCAGTTGGGAGAGAGTAGTGAGGATATGTGAGAGAAACATCTCTGCAAACACCCAGGTCAGTGAAGAAGGAGCGGGAGGAGGTGCTCCAGGTGCCGGAGCAGAGATTCCCCTGCAGCCCGTGGGGAAGACCACGGTTATGCAAGTTGCCCCCATGCAGCCCATGCACATCCATAGTGGGGCAGATATCCGCCCTGCCGCCCATGGAGGACCCCACACCAGAGAAGGTGGATATACCTTGAAGGAAGCTGTGACCCTTTGGAAAGCCCGTGCTGGAACAGGCTACTGGCAGGAACTGTGGCCTGCAGAGAGAAGCCCGTGCCAGAGAAGGTTTTCTGGCAGGACCTGTGACTCTGTGGGGGACCCACGCTGGAGCAGTTCGTGAAGAACTGCAGCCCATGGGAAGGACTCACATGAGAGAATTTCATGAAGGACTGCATCCCATGTAAGGGATCCCACACTGGAACAAGGGAAGAGAGTGAGGGGGAAGAAGTGGCAGAGACAAAGTGTTATGGACTTACTGCAACACCCATTTCCCATCCCC
The DNA here is from genome assembly GCF_026419915.1 of Harpia harpyja. Taxonomy (NCBI): domain Eukaryota; kingdom Metazoa; phylum Chordata; class Aves; order Accipitriformes; family Accipitridae; genus Harpia; species Harpia harpyja. Next base: position 12,576,107 of record NC_068942.1, on the reverse strand, counting down.
CTGCACTGCTTGGAGGAGGTAGAGAAGTCAAGAGTGAAGATGAGTCCAGGAAGAAGGGAGGGGTTGGGGGAAGCTGTTTTTAGATTTGTTCTTCTTTCTCATTATCCTACTCTGATTTGATTGGTAATAAATTAAATTCATTTCCCTAAGTCTGTTTTGCCTGTGATGGTAATTGCTGAATGATCTCCCTGTCCTTAACTCTACCCACAACTTTTTTTCATTCTGTTTTCTCCTCCTGTCCTGTTGAGGAGGGGGACTGATAGAATGGCTTGGTGGGCACCTGGCAGCCAGCCAAGGTCAACTTACCACAGCAGGAAGTAAAGGAGATGGAGCCAGACGCTTCTTAGTAGTATCCAGTGCAAGAACAAGAGGCAATGGGCACAAACTGAAATGTAGGAAATTCTCTTAAAACATAAGAAAAAGCCTGTTTATTGTGAGGGCAACTGAACACTGAAACAGATTGTACAGAGATGTTGTGGAGTTTCCATCCCTGGAGATATTCAAAACCCAACTGGACATGACCTGAAGCAACCTGCTTTAGTTAATCCTGTTTTGTAGAAGGGCATTAGATTAGATGGTCTCTAGAGGCTCTTCCGCAGCCTCAACTATTCTGTGATTCTGTGAAATGCTAAGCTTTCTGAAGTTGAATTTAAGTAGGACTTGTGTTGCATGGGAATCACATTGGCTCCCTGCTGAAAGACAAATTTCACTCCTCAGTGTTCAGCTATGCACATGAGCCTGTAGGTTGAGAATATAATTTGAAGATCTTTAAACACAACTTAGGGGTAGAAAAGTTAGGAAAAATGAGTGACTGTTCTTCTATAACTGAGAATGGTGCATTGTAAATATTTATATGGCAACATACCCATGTATATTTACTTTGCTGCAATGCCGAAAACGCTGTTAAAATCTTGCAGAAAAGTGTCTTATGCTGTTAATATTCAGCAGTTCTTATTAAGTTCAAGATCCTGTCTTGGCTTGATTTATTTATTTTTAAATAGAGAATATTTTCTTAGCCCTGAGAACATTGCTTGAAGGAACAAAATATTTCTACAGGCAAATACAGCAAATTAAACTCTGGCTTGTATATACAAAGGCAGGAAATACTAATGCCTTAAAATAATGAAAGCATATGGTAACGACCAACATGAAGAGCAAATTGTAAAATAATAATAATAAGACTGTAGAATAAATGTCCACAACCAGCAGATATCTCAAGAGTACTCTTAAATGTCTGATCACAATGAATTATGAATTTTTCCTGGTTTTGTTCTTTTCCCTGTGGAAGACTGATCACTGACCTGCCTAGCACATGCTGGATGCACTTGCCCAAGGACAATCTAATCACAGAAAACATGGAGGCAGCATGTGTTAAATCCCAACCCTAATCAAGGCTAAAGGGGAAAGGCCATAATTTCTACCATATTTGAAAAATTTAAAGCACTTATCAGCCCTCTGCAGGAGAGGACTCTGATGGCTCTGAATTTGAAAGAGAATAATCACGTGGTTTTCAGCTCTCCTGGTTTAGGCTGTGATCATTTTTAAATCTGAAAGTAAAAGGCTACAAGCAAACATAAGCGTGTATATTAGAAGCAAATCACATTAAGTAAACTACTCAAGATGTACTCTGGGGTAAAGACTTGTAGCCTATATTCACTTCATGCACAAAATAGCATAACAAATACAGGCATTGCAGATCAAGCTGTGGTTCACTATGATGAGCTAGTTGTTAAAAGCAGATAGACAGACGTCTGAGAAAATGAACACTAAACAGATGCTGAGAAGGCTTTTACCACTAGTGTTGTGGTTTAACCCCAGCCTGTAACTAAGCACCATGCAGCTGCTCACTCACTTCCCCACCACCACCCAGTGGGATGGGGAGAGAATTAGGGAAAAAAAAGTAAAACTCATGGGTTAAGATAAGAACAGCTTAATAGGACAGAAAGGAATAAAATAATAATGATAATAATAACAATAATGACAATAATAATAAAAGGGTTGGAATATACAAAACAAGTGATGCACAATGCAATTGCTCACCACCCGCCGACGATGCCCAGTTAGTTCCCAAGCAGCAATCCTTCCCCTCCCAACTCCCCCCAGTTTATATACAGGACATGACATCACACGGTATGGAATACCCCTTTGGCCAGTTTGGGTCAGCTGTCCTGGCTGTGTCCCCTCCCAACTTCTTGTGCCCCTCCAGCTGTCTCGCTGGCTGGGCATGAGAAGCTGAAAAATCCTTGACTTAGTCTAAACACTACTTAGCAACAACTGAAAATATCAGGGCGTTATCAACGTTCTTCTCATGCTGAACCCAAAACATAACACTATACCAGCTACTAGAAAGAAAAGTAACTCTATCCCAGCTGAAACCAGGACACACTAGCCATAATGCCTAAGACTTTCCCATGTGTGTCCTGTGAAAGACTTCCAGTTTCCCATTTTAAAAAGTAGTTGTAACCACTTCTGATTGCAAACCCTAAGGAAAGTAGAAAGGACAGCTTTAAAACAGCCTTTTCCTCTTCAGATTCTTACCTGGTGTGGGACCACAGTAATCTTTCAGGGTACCAGAAAAGTCGCATGAGGCCACAAATCTCTTTCAGAATTTATCTGGAACTGGTAATTCAAGTGGAAGGGCAGCCGTCAGCTCCAGCAGCAGGAGGCAGCTGCCTGCAGTTGTCTGCACAGGTAAAATTTACTCCAAAATCTTCGCAGCCTCTCTGCTGTGGTCTGGGCTCCTTCTGCAGCATTTGAGAGGACAGGTGGCAGTGGCATATAACTGCCATAGCTGGAGGCTCAATCCCTCCCACATGTGTGGATCTACTTTAATATAGGGGCAGTTAATAAGCTTGTTGATTTGGGGAGGGGGTTTCGATATCAAAATGAGTACAATTGAACAGGATTATGATGGGTAAAGTCATGTGTGAGCTGCATATATTCATTCCTTTACTAAAAAATCCTAAAGAAAAAACATCACAACTATTTACAAATAAAATATTCCTCTTGTCGTTAATTTAAACTGTACATGCTATTGTCAGGCTGTTTGGCAGCAGGGCCATGCTGTAAGTGGGACAGAGATGATAAAGCAGAATACCAAAATATTTTACCTTCACTGAACTCCTGAACGTATAAATGCTGTCATGGTCCACTATACACTTAGACGTTACCACATGTGAAAGACTGAGGAAGGAATGGAAGCAGGGTTGCATACAGCCACTCCCAAAGTAGATTAGACTATGATGCATAGGCTAGAAAATTAAGCACTCCTGAGACATTCGGATAAAACAGTTTGGCTCCCTTCTTATGTCTTACTGAAATATACATCTGGTGGATAAATGCAGGTCATTTTCATAGTGGTGTAGAATCAAATAGAATCATAGAATCACAGAATCATAGAATCATTTCGGTTGGAAAAGACCTTCAAGATCATTGAGTCGAACCATTAACCATGCCCCCTAAACCATGCCCTGGAGTACCCTGTCCACTCGCTTTTTGAATACCTCCAGGGATGGTGACTCAACCACTTCCCTGGGCAGCCCATTCCAATGTTTGACAACCCTCTCAGTAAAAAAATTTTTCCTAATATCTAACCTAAATCTCCCTTGCCTCAACTTGAGGCCATTTCCTCTTGTCCTATCTCCAGCCACCTGACAGAAGAGACCAACACCCACCTCACTACAACCCCCTTTCAGGTAGTTGTAGAGAGCGATAAGGTCTCCCCTCAGCCTCCTCTTTTCTAGACTGAACAACCCCAGATCCTTCAGCCGCTCCTCATAAGACTTGTGCTCCAGGCCCCTCACCAACTTCATTGCCCTTCTCTGGACACGCTCAAGCAGCTCATATATACCTTGTCTTTTTTCTCATTGACATACTCCTGCCAACATTATCAATACGAGCTGTTCAAAGCATTCCAATACCATGAGTGAAGTCTTCTAAGATGTTGGAGTATTGTAAAAATAACATATTTAGTATTATTTTATTAGCATTCTGGGTTTAGATCATAGGGAGTAAAGTAGGTGAACCTATCTTTTTTTCTAGAATAATAATTTAGCTTTCTCCTTGAAGTTATAGGCTATTCTGAAATAGGAATTGTATCTTTACCAAGTAAATTATCACTGTATGGCAGCGAATCCAGGATTCCTTGAGCCTGAAGGAGAGCAAGCAGAAAGGAGCATACATGTAGCTCAGTGACATGGGTATTGACCTAGCAGTTGGGAGACCAGCATTCCAGTCTTGCTCCAAGTACTTGTTTGTTTGTAGTAGAAAGATATGTTACATCCTTTGGAAGGGGGACCTGAGCTAATATTCCCCTCTCCTGAGTCAGTACCCTGAACACTGTGCTCAAGAAAAAAAATACCATTCCACGTCTTTTGAGGAGCTCCCAGCCATAGCTGTGGGCTGTGTGCTCTGCAGGAGGGTAAAGTGGGAAACAATAAAAATCCAGTCAGGAATAGCATGAAGTAAGTGATAAACCACTCAGTTGTGTCATGGAGGAGGCTGTTGTGGGCATGCACAGAGGCAGAGCTGTGTGTTCCCAAGGCACTTACCAGAGACAAGTCTGGTGTCTCTGGGCCTTATATTCTTTTGAAGTGAAGGAAGAAAGTTTTTAAGCTCAGTCTGTCCCATACTAATCTGAATCTCAGAATAAAACAAGTAAATAATCAGTTCATACTGTGACACCAAAAGCCTCAAACTCCAGTCCAAAAAATCCAAAAGACATTTCAGTACTTTGGAGACTCTGAAATGGCCTCAGGAGTTTCTTAAAGTGAGAAAATCAAACACGGCATTTAGCAACAGCATTCACAGCATGACAAACAAAGCACTTGTATGAATTAAAAAGGGTTTAGAAGAACAAGAGGCCTTCCCCCCCCCCCCCCCATAAGATTGCTTAATCTTCCAATCCCTGTTTAAGAACAGCTCGAATTTTTGTTTTTAATATTTCTCAGCAGTCTTAAATATTTTAAGGGACAAAGAAAGTACATTCTGAAAACAACTGTTATGAAATGGAAGCAAGTTCAAGGAGTCTTTTTTGCTAGTGTTTCTTAGCACTAGATCTGAATACACACATAATGTCCATCCCTCCCTCCCCAGATTATGCCAGTTTTAAGGTAAATAACAGATCATGGCTTCCTAACTGTATTTTAAAGCGTATTTTCTTTTACAAAGACTTAAGTCATAATACAAAATGATTTTTCACTTGGCTTTAAAGACCAATTATTCTGAAAACTTTAATAAAATCTAATAAAAATTGAACTATCTAATGAAGCACAGCAGTAATTTAGTGGTGGTTAAAACTATAACCATGGCAACAAAGAACAAGAAAAACGAAAGGTACTTTCCATCTCTGTGTTGTCATGATTGCAGAGCTATAATGGAAAATTTAAAGGTTTATTTAATGGTATGTTTAAAAATGCAGTAATTGTTCAGATCCTACCAATCTTTGCTTCAATTTAAACAAAAATATATACACATGTATAGAATAGCTTGGCTAGTGTAGTCTAACAAAAAGGTGACTGAAAGAGGACATGACTGTCTTCATCTATACATTAAAGGTTATATCTCAGGGAAAGAGAAGACCTGTGTAAGCTATATTAGTACATAAACAAATGGAAATCAATTGATTCTGACAGCATCCAGTCATAAAATTGGGGGAAGAAAACTTTCTAACAATCAGACCAGAAATGCTCTGGAAGAAGAAAAAAAAATTGTTCAGGAAAAAATAAATCCCAGCTATAGTACTTCTAAGATGACACGAACTGACTCATGAAAGGAATTCAGTGTCATGATGCCTATGGGTACATCTACGTTAACAAGTATCCTAGCAGAAATTAGGAGTAGGAGTAGATATGTGAATCAATGGAGTTGATGCTGAGTAGTCAACATCCACAATATATGCATTTCAGGGGAGGTGTTTTTGACTCTGTCTACCATAGTCCCAAGGACTGAATGTCCATTAGCCATTGCATGAAATGTACTTTTGGCATATATTTTCCAGCTTAATTACATCTGAAAGTAATCCAATTTGTGGTCTCTGATGTCTCTCCATGATGAAAACCAAATGTGAGAAAGGAAACATTTGGGGGAATTGCTTGAAAAACACTCTGCAGTCCACACTAAAAAGCTAATGTAGATGTACCCATCTGGTAGAAAACCAGAATCCACTAAATTTTGAGAGGGAAGTTGCATATAGATGTTTACATTTATTTAAAAAAAAACCCCAACTTTATAACACTGAAGATGTTTTAGAATGCGTGTTCCCATGTAACAAGGGAGAATATAAGGATCAGACTATTAACCCATTTGGCAGAAAACAGTAAGAGATGATATACAAAGCCTTGTGGTGTTTCAAAGTTGAAACATTTTGTGGAAAGTAATGGATATCAGGGTCTTTCACCACTTAATGTTGCATAATGACAGTTGTTCTTGTGCTGTTAGAGGTGTAATTTTAAAAATAAATATATAAAAAATACATTTTCTATCATTAGAATCATAGAATGGTTTGGCTTAGAAGGGACCTTATAGATCATTTAGTTCCAACCCCCCTGCCATGGGCAGGGCACCTTCCACTAGACCAGGTCACTCAAAGCCCCATCCAACCTGGCCTTGAACACTTCCAAGGAGAGGGCATCCACAACCTCTCTGGGCAACCTGTTCCAGTGCCTCACCACCCTCACGGTGGAGAACTACTTCCTTACATGTCATCTAAATCTACCCTCTTTCAGCTTAAAACTGTTAACCCTCATCCTATCACTACACTCACTGATAAAGAGTCCCTCCCCATCTTTCCTGTAGGCCCCCTTTAGATACTGGAAGGCTGCTATAAGGTCTCCCTGGAGCCTTCTCTTCTTCAGGCTAAACAACCTCAACTCTCTCACCTGTCCTCATAGGAGAGGTGTTCCAGCCCCCTGATCACCTTCATGGCCCTCCTCTGGACGCACTCCAACAGGTCCATGTCCTTCTTACACTGGGGTCCCCAGAGCTAAACACAGTACTGCAAGTGGGGTTTCACGAGAACAGAGTAGAGGGGGAGAATCACCTCCCTCAACCTGCTAGCCACACTTCTTTTGATGCAGCCCAGGATGTGATTGGCTTTCTGGACTGTGAGCACACATTGCCAGGTCATATTCTGGTTTTCCTCCACTAATACGCCCAAGACCTCCACAGGGCTGCTCTTAATCCATTCTCTGACCACCCTGTATTTGTGCTTGGGATTGCCCTGACCCATGTGCAGGACCTTGCACTTGGCCTTGTTGAACTTCATGAGGTTCTTATGGGCCCACCTCTCAAGCCTGTCAAGGTCCCTCTGGATGGCATCCCTTCCCTCCAGCGTGTCGACCGTACCATACACTTTGGTGTCATCTGAAAACTTGCTGAGGGCGTGCTCAATCCCACTGTCCATGTCATCAACAAAAATGTTAAACAATGCCAGTCCCAACACCAGCTCCTGAGGAATGCCACTCGTCACTGCTTTCCACTCAGACATCGACCCGTTGACCGCAACTCTTTGAGTGCGACCATCCAGCCAACTCCTTATCCACCGAGTGGCCCATCCATCAAATCCATGTCTCTCCAATTTAGAGACAAGGATGTCATGCGGGACACTGTCAAGTGCATTGCACAAGTCCAGGTAGATGACGTCCATTGCTCTTCCCTCATCCACCAACACTGTAACCCTGTCATAGAAGGCCACCAAATTTGTCAGGCATGATTTACCTCTAGTGAAGCCATGTTGGCTGTCACCAATCACCTCCTTATTTTCCATGTGCCCTAGCATAGTTTCCAGGAGGATCTGCTCCATGATCTTGCTGGGCACAGAGGTGAGACTGACTGGCCTGTAGTTCCCCAGGGTCTTCCTTTTTTCCCTTTTTAAAAATGGGGGTTACATTTCCCCTTTTCCAGTCAGTGGGAACTTCCCCAGACTGCCACAGCTTCTCAAATATGATGGATAGTGGCTTAGCCCCTTCATCCACCAGTTCCCTCAGGACCTGCAGATGCATCTCATCAGGTCCCATGCATTTGTGCACCTTCAGGTTCTTTAGATGGTCTCAACCTGATCTTCTCCTACAGTGGGTGGCTCTTCATTCTCTCAGTCCCTGCCTTTGCCTTCTGCAACTTGGGCGGTATGGCTGGAACACTTGCCAACGAAGACCAAGGCAAAAAAGTCATTGAGTACTTCAGCCTTCTCCATATCCCAGATAACCAGGTCTCCCATTTCCTTCTGGAGAGGGCCTACATTTTCCTTAGTCTTCCTTTTGTCACCAATGTACCTATAGAAATTTTTCTTGTTGCCCTTGATGTCCCTGGCCAGATTTAATTTGTCAGGGCTTTGGCTTTCCTAACCTGATCCCTGGCTGTTCAGACAATTTCTTTGTATACTTCCCAGGCTACCTGTCCTTGCTTCCACCCTCTGTAGGCTTCCTTTTTGTGTTCATTGGGATGCATCACTTCTGAACATGGAGGAGGTGATCCTTGAATATTAACCAGCTTTCCTGGGCCCCTCTTCCCTCCAGGGCTGTATCCCAATGGTACTCTGCCAAGCAGACCCCTGAAGAGGCCAAAGCCTGCTCTCCTGAAGTCCAGGGTAGCGAGCTTGCTGTGCACCCTCCTCACTGCCCTAAGGATCTTGAACTCCACCATTTCATGGTCACTACAGACAAGGCTGCCCTTGAGCTTCACATTCCCCACCAGCCCCTCCTTGTTGGTGAGAACAAGGTCCAGCATAGCACCTTTCCTCATTGGCTCCTCTATCACTTGGAGAAGGAAGTTATCATCAACACATGCCAGGAACCTCCTGGATTGCTTATGCCCTGCCATGTTGTCCCTCCAACAGATATTGGGGTGGTTGAAGTCCCCCATGAGGACCAGGGCTTGTCAACGTGAGGCTGCTCCTGTCTGTCTATAGAGGGCCTCATCTGCTTGATGTTCCTGGTCAGGTGGCCTGCAGCAGACCCCCACTATAATGTCACCTGTCCCTGCCTTCCCTTTAATCCTGACCCATAAGCTCTTGGTCAGCTCCTCATCCATCCCCAGGCAGAGCTCCACACACTCCAGCTGGTCATTGACATACGAGGGCAACAGCCCCTCCTTGTCTCCCCTGCCTGTCCTCCCTAAAGAGCCTGTATGCTTCTGTTCCAACACTCCAGTCATACGAACCATCTCACCACATCTCCATGATGCCAAAAAGACCATAGCCCTGCAAGTGTGCGCACACCTCTAACTCCTCTTGTTTATTCCCCATGCTATGTGCATTTGCATGGAGGCATTTAGGTTGGGCTCCCGATGAAGCTGACTTACTGGCTGGAATTCCTTTGTGCTGCTCTTCAGGTGCTCTCCTGCTGACCTGTGATCCCTCTCCAGGCTCTAGGCATCTTATTTCTGGCACTGGCATCAAACTGGTAGGAGTGGGATGGGTTGAGGTTCCCCTCCCCCGGCAACTTTAGTTTAAAGCTCTCTTCACCAGCTTGGCAAGCCTATGACTGAAGATGCTCTTCCCCTTCTCTGACAGATGGCCCCCTTAAGCCCCCAGTAGACCCAGTTTCTCAAAGCAAGTCCCATGGTCTAAGCAGCCGAACTCCTGGCTTTGGCTCCAGTCCCATAACCATGTGTTGATTCACCAGGTTTGACTGGCCCTTTCAAACCCCTTCCCTTCGACTGGAAGGATTAAGGAAAAACTGCCTGCACTCCAGTCCCTTACTGCTGCTCCCAGGGCTCTGTAATTCTTCTTGATACTCCTCAGACTGCTCCTGGCTATGTTACTGGTGCCCGTGTGAAACAACAGCAGCAGATAATATTCATGTATATAATATATATAATGTACATAATATAGATAATGTATATATACAATACATGTATATAATACATAAAATATACGTTCTATATACAGAGAATGTACTTTCATAATATAGATGCAATTATAGATAAAAGTTAGAGCTAGGAGGGGACTGCAGGAAATCAATTCAAGGTGGATTTCCAGATTTTTAAATTCATTTTTCTTTAAAAAGAGAATCTAACTCTTCACAAAATTAATATCTATGAAAAATATAGTTTCACATCTAAGTATGCCTTCTCCATTTTGACTGCACTTTATATTATAAAAGGTAATGCAAAAGAAATACATGAAACAATAGGTAATTTCAAAAGGAACTATTAATACATTTCATTTATAAAATATAAAAATAGTGTATTTCAACATTTTCAGGACTGCCTTCTTCCTCTTATTCCCCCTGCCTTCAAAGGACATCCTGATAAATCAAAATCAATTTTATGCAGTGTTTTGATCTTGACAGAATTGCACTGTTCTGCAGAAAAGGGCCCGACTCAATTTTTGTCTAAACTGTTCTAGTCACAATGTTGAACTTGCATCATCAGCCACAAATTATAAACTCTGATGAATATTTAGAAAAGGTATAACAAAATTAATCTGCAGATTAAAGCAGATTCCTGCTGCCCAGAGACCCATACCAACTGTTTCATAAACACAGTTATTGAATCTCTATAAGCCATTTAAATTAATATAATGATAAAAGGTAAAATATAATTTTAACAAAGCAATTAAATTACTATAATCCTAACAAGGACAAAGCTGATGAAATGCAAAAGCATCCTATACAGGAAAGTACATGCAAATAGACACTTATAGATAAGTCTGGTTAAAATTCTAGGGGATTTTAGGATTTTATTGGCATCATTAAGGAGGGACAATTTTACACCTGTTATTCCCTAAATTTACTTCAGCTGCTGTTCAGAAAACAGCTGAACTGCTTGGAATTTGATGTGAAAGGAAGGAAGAGGAAACGAGGGTTCATAACCCTTCCAGGAAGACAAAAATAACAGACTACTTTGAAAGGAATCCTTTGCACATTCATCTTGATTTTAATTTCTGCAGCAAAACAAATCATCATACATCAAAGACATATGTATGAGCTTCTCTGAAAAGACTTCTAAACCTCAGTAGAAAAGCCATAATTGTTTTGCTTTCCTAAATCAGACCAGCATCCAGTGTCCCTTTGTGATAAATTATGTTGCTTCTGTAACACGGCCTCTGCCCCCACCTCTGGCTTCTGCCTCACCGTGACAGAACTCTGCTGATAACCTAAGACAGGGAGATTTGCACATTAATTATGCACTAATGCTTAAAAAAAAAATCTTTACATTTGATTTGATAATTATTTAATTGTATGTTATATTACTTGTTTACTTACTATACTTACAGTACTTATTACTTACTATAGTTTTACAGTTGATATCAAGTAGATATTTACACAGCTGGGCCCTGTATCATCATCTAGTAGAAAAAACATGTAAACCCAATACATCTACCTAAAGTGATTTTATAATTTTAGTAGTAGCTAAGTGCTGCCATCGACATTAAACGAAGGCCCCCAACTGACCTCCTTTGTTCCGCTCTGGATCTCTAAAATGTATTGATTCCAGTTCAAAAGCCACATGTAGGGGGACTGAAAGGTGAGAAGTAATTCTATGCATCAAGCCCAGCTTCCTAGTTCAGATGGTGGAGAGGACTTGTGTGGTTGAAGTGCTCGTTCAGGTAAGCCGTTCTGCTTTTCACAGCAGTTAAAGGCAACATGGCAACCAGATCTGTGTCCACAAGAACATGATCTTTGGAAAGCCTGCCTGTTCTTTTCTGGTTTACACCAAAAAAACTATTTATTCCATTAAATTTTCTCTGGCAGAAGCCAGTAATCTGGCATAGCCACCGCCTCTTAGTTTCTTTCTTGACAGAAACACAGAAGAGATTAACACAGAAAAGCATGGCTCCATACCACTTTATCCCTCTCTAGTGTTTTCTCTTCACCACATAACAGAAATCTACCTATGGAGTAATGCATCTATACCATCCATATAAAGGCTTGTGGAACAGCTTATGTTTTTTCCCCTGTGGTGTTTCCATGTATAGGTGTCTGATTTGCTAGTCTAGTGCTCAATACCATGACAAAAAGTATGCTGTTATTGCCTAGGTGGAACGTTTCAAATGGTTTTAATTTTTTCACGTTTCGGTTAGAGAATATATGGAGTTACACGCTAAGTTGTGGATACATTAGAGTTAGATCCAATGTTGAAACACTGTTTTGGAGACTGTTCTTTCCAGAAATAGACCCAAACACACTTTGAACTTCAGAAATATCACTTTTGTGTTGCTGAATCTTCTTTTTCCATCTGCTACTTTAAAACTTAAAAGGGTAGGGATATTGTGGGCATACCACTAGACTTGCTTATGCTAGCACCAGTCCCATGAGATGAGCCTTCCAAAAATTCTGTCTTTAGTGCCCTTTGAATTCATTAAGGGTTAAGAGCTCTCATCTTTCTGCCTCTGCCTGAGATATCTAGCAAATACAGTGGCAATGATCACAGATAATCAGCAATGTTCACTTTCATAGACATGCAGCCCAGGCACTGCACACCTATTTCATATTCTGAGCTGTACAGATGTAAAATGTATAGGTTTTGTCTTGCTGATTTTGTACTCTGTTATTTTGCTTGCCTGCAGTTTTAACTGCTTCATAATTTATTAATACCACTTTTCTCTAATCCTCCTTCAGCAAACACAGCAGGGTAGCCTTCATTCAAGCAGAAGTCACAGTAGTCCAGGATTTCTGTTAAACTCTGCACCTACACAAAAATAAGCTTTTAAAAACTCATGATAGAATTAGATTTAGACTTGGGGGTTTGGGGCTCATTATTCAATACTTACTGAGGCAGAAGTATGATTTTAAACCAAAATGAACTCTGGGAATCTAATAATTACCTTACTTCTGGTACAACTGTGGAAAGCTATTACACACTGGTCTATTATACTTCTTTGTTACACCACTCTATGCTTACTGAAAGTCATGCACTTTTTTGTGCAGAGAAAAACTCTTAAGCAGATGCATTGAAAAAGAACAGATGTGTTCACAGAACAAATTTTCCATGCTCCATTTTCCACTATGTATGTTTGTTTGCTTATGGAAGTAGGAGACATAATTCAGGCAACGGATGGTAAAGGACCTGACTATCCATACAAATCATATCTGTTTAAACATTGACTGGAAAGGACAATTCATTTTAAGGGATTTTTCTTGGTTGTGTTTCTGTGCCTAGAATTTCTATAACCTTCTTCAAAAATTAATAGGCTTTAGACCCTCCAGTCACCTTTATGGGGTGAAACTTGCAGTTGGTCTTAGGAAGCTCTCTCCTGTACACCTGCTACTACTGAAGGGCAAGAGACAACCTTCCCTATGGGTGCTGCCTAGGAAAAGCTTTCATATTGACAGATGAACCTAGGTGAACCTATCCTACTGTTAATCAAGACTTTTCTTACTCTAAAAATGAATTCTTGAAATAAAACATATTTTAATGTGCATGAGAAGTCAATAACTAAACTCCAAAGCTTTTGAGTGAAACTTCTGAACATTAGCTTTTTTCAAAACTGTTTCAACAGAGCCTGGTATTTGTTTGCAAGAAAAGATAAGATATATTGTTTTCTTTATTTTTAGTGGTTATGTCTTTTGTAGAGAAAGCATGCAACAAGAATATCTGTCAGAAATTCCAAAGAAAGCCTTCCACTCTGCCATTTATTGAGAAATTCTATCTTCTGCGTTCATTTTAGAATATTGTTAGTCAAAAAGATTAAGTTTAGTTTAATATCCCTTATGGTTTCCTGCAGTCACATAGTAATTCATTACTCTCTGCAATGTTTTGTGATTGATGCTATAAGGCACAATAGGCCGGATTAATCAAAGAGATAACACGTAGATTTTCACTTCTTGAATATTAATGAATAACTGGGACTCTTATTCATTGGCATTCAAAAACAGATAAAGAACCAGCAGGAAATCTGTAGTAACAGAAAACTGGCACCGAATTTTTGCCTTTAAATTAAAACTGTGCAAAAACTATTTCTAGATAACAACAGAGTTGAATATTTATGAAGTGCATTTTGTTTAATAGCACTCTATATCAACAATATACTAAACCAGCAATTAACAATATAATTACATACTTGTTTTCATATTTTAATAACTAGAAACACCATTTATACAACAGTGGCCAGTTTGCAACTGATAAGCACTGCCTCAGTACAATGCTTCCTACAACCTCTATGTGGGCAGAGAAGCCAGCACAGCTTCATCTCTTTTTCAAGCAACAGCTTAGAAGATACTCAAAAGGCGTCTCATCTTGGGTAAACCAGGAAATGGGTAAGTAAAATACATACACATTAAATATGATATCCAAATTCCTAATTTGGGCATACACATTTTGAAACCACAACAAGATGACAATCTATCTGTAGGAACTTCCTTCCACTCTCATTGTTATTGATGTCATCCTGGCCTCTCCTTAGCCCTGTAAATGTTTGTGTTTCTGCTAGCAGATATATACAAAATATCCCAAGCTCTCAGTTCTTGGATTATTTGCCTTGCCTGCTTAACTCCATTCAAAATCATTCTCAACTTGCACAACAGACTGCTGCAGAAATCTCTGTCCTGGCTGGATTGGGCACCTGCATCCCACCAGTTGGAAAATGACCTGGCTGCATCTATACCTCTAAAAGAGTTCCAGGGAATATCCCTGAGCACTGCAAGTCGTTTGTCAGCACTTGCATTTTTAAGAACGGTCTTTAGATAAAATTTTCCCAAAGTCAGCACAGCCCAGGCTGTAATCCTAACAGTTGAGAACTACCCTCAGAGACAGAGAACAGCCATGAGCACATTAAATTTCTTAGTATGAATACAGTCATATGGGCCAGGAACTTGCACTTTATTCTCCTTAATTCCAGGAGAAGTCCTTAAGCACCTGGGTATTACAACTGATAGGCAGAGTGCATCTGAAGTTCTGTTTTGACTTTCTTTTAAACTTATTAATATTTAATTATGTAGCTAGTATAGAAACTCAACGGGAGAAAAATGCAATGTGAGAATCCACTGATCTGATGGTTTGGGCATGTGGAAAAAAATGGGATTATATTTTCCCTGCACAGCCCAGCAGGTGAGGGTTTTGAAAATATCCTCCTGGACTGTAAACTGTGCATGCTATCATTAGGCTGTTAGTTATTCCTGACCTAGGTGTTTCATACTGGGATATTTTGCCTATGTCTACACAGAGGAGTACAAACAAAAGTAGACCAGGCTCAGTGTGCCAGGCTCACCAGGTATGAACCCAGCTCACAGAGCATTCATATCTATTTGCATCCAGCACTGTTTGCATCAACTATTAGATATCTCCTATTTTGACGTTGTCACTTTCTGTGAACCCCTATTCTTGGGTAATGACTTCGTTAAGAACCATGTAAGAATAAGTGCACCTGACTCTGGGAAGCAGTTTCTGTAACACAACAAGGAGTCCACAAGTCAGGCTTTGCAACAAGTGCAACGAAGCAAGTTCTCCACAGTCGTTTTAAGTATATCTATCAATGATTTGACTTTCAGAGGTACTGACTATGCACAAATCCCAATGTAAGTAGATTAAAAGTGAAAACAGAAACAGGAGTTTGTCAGCCCTCCAGTAAAACAGCAACTGTATTTCGTACAGTTGAAATACATAGTTGCTGATGTGAAACATTAAAACTCCTTTAGTCACAGAAAGGAGTGGACTATGAAAAACAAACATGAGTGAAAAATAGATATTTGTGCATGGTGACAGAAAATTAGCTACATGGAAGTTACAAAAATATTTGTGAAATATTTTGCAAGCATGGTTATCATATGTGGCTGTGAAAATTAAATTAACCATTTTAAAAAAACTGTGGTTTGACTTAATTTACACATTAGACATTTTTAGTGTTCAACCTAACAAGCAAACAGTAACACTGTAAAAAGTAGGTTTTATTTATAACCAAATATTTTCAGTAATAAAAAAGTCATGTCAGAGCAGAAGTGCATCCATGTCTTCAAAATGAGCAGTTATTTTCAGTTCATTTTCTGGTTTTACTTAAGAATCCCATCTTAGCCTGCATTAGGAAAAGTGCTTCAAAAATACCCACTGTGATAAAAATGAGTGCCCTTCACCAATCACTTCATATGCTCCTTTTTGAAAGTTATTAATTTATTTTTAGTGTGTTAATGTATTTTACACAGTTCTGTTTAAGTTGCCTGTTTGTAGCTTTGCAGTCCGTAAAAAGCTTTACAAATATTCCATGCTGGACATATCTGGCAGTTCTTTTCATGATTTTATTTCAAAATGCTAGAAATAACCACTAGTCTGATACTTAAAACTATTTCTATGATAAAGTTAGAAAAAAATGTGGGAGAACATAGCTTAAAATACATTTTTTTAGGCTGGGATTGTCTGGAACCGCTTGGAAGAAACTGTATTTGGCTTGTATTTTCATCTAACTGGCACCTTCAATGATAAAATGCAGGAAGCGTGCTCTGAAATTTGCATTATTGCAAGGTATTCTGAAAGGACTAAAAAGTCAGTAGGATTAGGATCTGAGAAGACGAAGCCTTCTTAGTGTGGGGAAGCATCAGTGAATTACTAAATGCTATTTGGGGTTAAAGATCCAAGTAAATGTGACAGGTGAAGAGAACATGTTAATGACCAAGAGGTAATGAAAAAAAAAAACTTTTCCAAATCTTGCAGTCCAATAAAGGTTTTTCAAAGAGATAACCATGTGGTAAATATCTTTAAAAATCAAATTCTTTTTAATGAGATTTTTAAAATTCAAGTATCCATCCTATATCAATTTTCCAAAGCTCACATATAATACGTGAATATTCTTTCACTCTCCAATGAGTTCTGACTGGCCCAGGAAATCATCTCCTATTTTACTTATACATGTTTACTGTTAATAGGTTTAGTATTGTGAAAATATTCTACATGAAGAAAATTGAAAAGAAACCTTTCACTTTAACCTGAATCAAAATACTTAATTTCAAACTGACAGCAGTTGCTGCTATATCTCTCACTGTACTTTGTTGTTGTACAATTTTTGAGGAATATTATGTTTCATAGATATGCTATCACCATTTCCCACTGACTATATAGTGCCCCAGAATTTTAAGCATAATAAGTTGACAATGTACCATGGTAAATACAGTTTACTCTGTAGTATGAGACATTAAGGTCCCAGAATTAAATTTCCCATGAGGCACATTAACAGCTCTGGCAAACGCAGATTATTTCCAAGCATGTAAATCTTAAAACATTTTTGTTCCATGCAGTGTTACTCTGTTTCAACTGTTGCCTTAAATCTGGGTAAAAATATATCTAGAAATACCATAATTTAATACCACACACAAGTCTGCTTTCTTTGAGTGACTCCAACACTTAGTTTTCCCTTCTTCTGTACACTGATATGACCATATCAGTTTACTAATCTGGAACTGATATGCATTATCTGTTTCTCCTTTAT
This sequence comes from Harpia harpyja, assembly GCF_026419915.1. Taxonomy (NCBI): domain Eukaryota; kingdom Metazoa; phylum Chordata; class Aves; order Accipitriformes; family Accipitridae; genus Harpia; species Harpia harpyja. The sequence continues at coordinate 12,558,754 of NC_068942.1, read as the reverse complement.
TGAATTTCATTTTTCTGCACATTTTATTTCCCTATTCAAACAAACCCTGCACCTATTTATATATTTTTCCCCTTTTTCTTTCCTCTGCCTTTCCAAAATTCCCATTTCGGTGCCTTTTTTTTCCTCCTTGGAATACCCGCTTCTCTTATAACTTATCCCATATCTCTTTGCTCTGTCACTCCCTAGAGTTTTGTTGTTCTTTACTAGCTCCAAGTCCTGACATGATTTTTCCACTTGGTTCAAGTTGAAAAGCTGATTGATTGACATCCAGAATTTGAGATAAAAGTACTAGAATATGCCAGTGTATTTCCAGAGGAGACACTAACAACAATGAACATGTGAGCATCCAGATTTTTTCTAAGAGGTGGCTCAGTTCTTTGAACAGCATTTCAATAATCTGCAGAGTCAATCATTAATCTGTACAATGTGTTCTTGTATCTTTCAGATTTAATGAGTGTTGATTTTACAAAGAATTAGAAAACTAGGAAGAGCATATGGAACTGAAATATTTGAGCTCATATATTTTGGAAATTGAATGTAATTATCATAAGAATGTTTATGGCTCTTAGTTACTTCACAGTGAAGAAAGATACCTTTAATGGAATTCAACATAAGACTTCTTAAGTTCATAACAGCTATGTTATAGATCTTTTATAGTTGTTTAAAAATTGACCCTTTGTTTAGATCCGAAAGATGCTTATGATCAAGATCATTTTTCTTGAAGAAATCTGAAACTTTGTATAGTGTTACACTACAAAATAAAATAAATGTCAGGTACTTAAAGCATACAAATAGTAAAATCTTGACAGTACTCCCACTAAATGGCAATTTCTCAAGGATAATAAGCTTGTTGTCATATTTCTTGATGAAAGAGTATAAAAAATGTGCTGTTCAATAAATGAATATCTCAAGTTCTTTCACATTTTTTAAAAGTGCTGGTAGCAGGATCCATAAATCTACAGGAACATTTGGGGCAGCAACCATACATAGTGGTCCAAAAAATCAGTCCTGAAGTAAATGGACATGTCTCTATTGGCATATAGGGAACATATTTATTCTTATAAGTGCAGAATTTTATCTTAAGTCTTCATCAAAGGCTACCTTAAGGAATGACATATTAATTTTTCACCTGTCATGAATATTTACTGGAAATTCCAGATTTCCTGGAAGTCACAGTGACAAGATATGACTCCATAAACCATTATTTCCAGTGGGTCCATCTTCAGTTGCACCACTGATAAACTAACAAAAACAATTAGTATGGGAAGAACTAAGACAGTGGAAGAGACTGAAATAGCCTTTTACTGTCAACACATTTACCTAAACCCAATCTAGGATCTGAGAGTCCTTTAAGTTTATTAACTCTAAAAAGCATTCAAATATTGTCTCGGTTTCTGATCCTTCACATGCATTCCCAGGATAACACTCAGCAAGCAACCTGTTACTGCTAATGACCTAATTACATTCTGTAACTGAAATTCTTGACTTCAAGAGAGAAACAAAAGACTTCAGGAGTAGGAGGTCTCAATTTTATTCAAGGCTGATGACCCAGAAATTCTAGAATAAAAATATCTTAGAGAAGAAAAATCATGTGAAGAGCAGCTCCATAGCAGAGTGAATAAATAACCTCTTAAAGAAAGATAAGAGATACATACAGGGGACAGGCAAGAATATAGAACAGAATCCAAACTGGTCAAAGAAATTCCTACACTCCATTTGTTCAAGAAGTGGAGAAATAAATTCAGACTGTACAAAATGAGACTGAGGCAGAAATAACAATGGAAATCAAACTCTTGCCATTTGGTTTGTTCTCTTGCATTGAGAAAGGGAGGACAAAGAAAGAAGAAAAATGGAGGGAGAGAGGGGAAAAAATCTAGATATGGCTCAAAAAAAATTTTTTTTTTTCTTCCTCTTCACTTACATCTATTTTGTTTCAACTTGGAGCAGTCACCAAAACATCATGTTTTTTCCCAGGAAAACTCAATTTTTCTTGAAGGATAAGATTTTTCAATTGCTGCTGATTCATGTGATGACTAATGATTGGTTCAAAACCCCCATTCAGAAATAAGTGGGATGTTGTAAAGATGCAGTGAAATACATCAGTATGAGGTACAAACATACTTAAGCATTTGTTTGGCAAAACCAAAACTTAAAAGTTTGTACAGGCAGGTCTTCAAAATACCAGAAGTTTAATTGGAGTGCCCAGAAAACATGACTCTTCAATGAGCAATTTTACTGGTGGTGGTTGATCAAAGAGAAGAAAGAAACTAAGCTCAAGAAAGAGTGACCCTGGGCAAAGGAATGAAGAAGATATGTTCTCAAAGAAGGACTTTTTATGCTGCTATATGGCCTTTTGCTCTTCCAAGTGATGAATACAAATTTGAGGTTAAACTTCATACAGGTATATTTTGGAGACATCCATGTTCACAAGTGGAAAGGGAAGAGGTTGGAGCAACAGTTCATTTCTCTCTAAAGAGAAAAGAATAAGGGACAAAAAATAATTCTTTTTCTTGCTCATTGGGAAGGCAAGATACTTCATTTCTCTGACATCCTTAGTGCTACACTATTTTCATTATGGCTTACTGAGATTTAAAGTTCTATTTTTGGTGCAAGAAGAAATTCAGACAAAAATAATTCTTTCCTCAGGAAAAGAATTTCTATTAAAGTAATTTCCACTCTTTTTGTCTTTACCAAATTCAGAGGTGCACAGGTAGAAATACTGTCTACTACATATAATTACATTATTCCTTTGCAAAATTGACATTAAAAAGAAATACTGATTGATGATCAAGGGTTCTGCTTACTTACATTATTCTATTTATATTACATTTCTTACTTACATTATTCTTACTAAAATTACTCTATTTCTGGACCACCATGGACTTACCCCTGACTTCAGTAATGTTGCCAATGGGAACAGCTATCTCTGCAAGTGGCTTAGGGCCCTCTATATCTATGAGAAACTCCTGACCTGATTAAGGGCATTGTTAACGTTACTTGAATAAAAGGAACACGAAACTCAAATCAGACTAAGGTGAATCAGCTTGAAAGACTGAAAAAATAGAAGTTGAAAAATGTTTAATTGCCCCTAAGTATGGCCCAAGTGTATGTCTTAGTACCAGAAAAATAAGCATTTATATGCTGTTTTTAGCACAGAACATTTTGGGGTATGCTGTCTAAAGTAATTTAACGAACAAGGGCCAATACCTGTCAAAGCACAAGTGTATCCTTTGGGTCAGAAATGACACCTCATGCCTTTTATCACATGCTGAGGGGCCATAGTTGGTGAGGTGGTAGGGAAACATCTGAGGGGGGAAGGAGGGTGTTCCACATCATTTCATAGAAGTACAAGTGACCAATAAACACAGGAGTCAATGCCTCTGCATTTCCTCCTGAAAACCACCCCTATGTATACACTGCAGGAACGCAATGCAACGACTATACTATTTTAGTGTAAAATTTATGGGTCAATAGATTTGTTCTGACTGCTTTATAGTTGGAGGAATACACAAAGAGAGAATGACTGCTGTCACTTGGGCAATGCTGTGAAGGTTCCGTCTTTCACTAAAACACAGTAGATGAGGCCTCTGTGTGTGTGTAGGAGTGGGGTAGTTTTACCCATTTTGGGCACAGAGATTTCAGCTCTGCGTGAAATGGTTCCCACAGAACTTGCCCACAAGTTGCTGCTATTTAAGGAGAGGCCCCTGGCATGCAACTTGGAACAGCAGATCTTGCAACAGAACTTTAATTTTTGGTAGAATATCTGAAATTATTTTAAGTGAGATCAAGCAGGGTACAATTAAAGCAATCGCATTCCTGGCAGTGCCCGTCTGCAGTCAACGCGACTGCTGTGCCGGTTTCTCTGCCAGCTGGTAATGGTGCTCCAGAATTCACGCTCACAGCCCGACTCAGACGTGCTTCCTGCTTCGACACGATAACCGCTCAGAAATGAGATGCATGTCTGTGTCTCTCTCCTTTTTTTAACTCTCTCTCATTTATCTCCATTTTAAGAGCCAATAATGAGATGAATTAAGTGGCGATGCCCTTTCATTTTTCCTCATTAGGGTTGCTGGCTCTTTCAGCCTTATCCCTGCTGAAGAATTACTTCAGGGATGCAGCCATCTTGCAATTCCTCTTCATTAAACTGGAGGAAATAAAAGTATGTAAAAATCACATTGTCCCTGTTGCGTCAGCAGTCTGGATGAAGAATTTAATGGTTATAAATGGGCTGTCTCTTATAAAAATACCTCATATGTGCAAAGGTAAATATAACTTTATAACATTGTATGTGCTTTGCTTTTGCTCATCTCTTAGAATGCTGCCTAAAACTTTAGGGTTTGTCCAGACTTTCTGTCACTGATGAAAACTTATTTGTTTTCTCAATTTTATAATGTGAAGATGGGTTATACTTATTCAGCACAAGGAAGAATGAGAAACCCAAATGTATCTCTATACTTTTCCTCACACTTGAATTCCATTTCTCTCTCTAGCACTTTTTTTCCACAGACAGCACAAGAACAGCCATCTGACTCACTCCTAGCTTTGCTACATTCCTGCCGACACTACAGTTAGACAAAAGTATTGAAGGTGGACTATTTTCCTGTTACAAAGATAATGTTTCATCAAAATAGATATTTTGGAAATAATGTCTGTTTGGTGAACATTTTTCTACAAGCCAGTTGAAAACAAAATTTCAGTTTTTCAAAACAAGGTTTTCAAGTTCCAACCAGTGGTGACTTCATTTAATATTTCTTATATTATTTTGAGCGGGTTTCGGTAAAAAGTTTAAAAACATTAAAAGTTAAAATATGTTATTATAAACAAATGGCCAAAAACATACAAATTTTTTACAATTGTTTAGTTTTGATGTTCTGGAGTTTCCTATGGAAATTCCAGCCAACATTCATTAATAAAAATAATTTTAAAATAGCTGGAACAAAGGATTTTCTGAGAAAACTTAAAAATTCAGTACATTTATCACACTCAGAAGTAGCGCAGTCATGTATCACACTCCACTGGGAAAAATTACATCTGATTTTTAATATGAGCTTTAAATCACAGCATCTTATCATGCTGCCAACATGAAAAGAAAACTTATGTTTGATATTCTTGCTCATACAAAATTATTTTGGTGTTGCTATTGTAACACAATGAGAAAGGAATAATTTCTGCAACTCTATTAATTCTTAAGTCTTTAAATAGAAGTACAAAATGAAGAAAAATATAATAGAATCTAACATCTATCGTAATTAACCCGCTTGAATGACACTGCATTTATTTGTGTTTAAAGTGTCTTTGTGTCCTCTCCTGTGTTTTTTGCAAACAAAAACAAAGGAGGAGAAGGGAGAGAGAAAATTAAAACCAATAAAAAGTCCTTCCCTCCTCCAAATAGGTACCATGATCTTATTCACTGGACAAGTTGTAACAGTAACTAAGGTGCAGAGCTGGCAGTGAGAACTGCTCTGGCTGTCTTCCCTTGCAATGCCAATTGGGCAGTGGAGTTGTGGTCCCAGGCTACCTTGAAGAGCAGGGATTTTCTTATGATAAGACTCCCCGTCTCCTTTGTTCCTCAGTAACTATCTGTGATAATAAGCAGAGAAAACCATTCACAGCCTAATAGGTCATGGTACAAGTCTTTATTATTCTACGCAGAGAACAGACTTTTCTGTTCATTAGTGTCACTTTGAGACAAGACAAGAAGACTCTTTTGCTGTCATTACCAGGGAAGAGCTGAGCAACACTGCAGTCCTGCAACCAAATGGATGCCGGAATTGCATGAAGCTTATGCCACTAACCCCCATAATGTTCACCTAAACATGAGTCAGTAATGCTGTCTAGAAGTGAACGCAGGAAAAAAATTCCACTTTCCTGAGAAACAGTGTTGTGGCTACACACCCTGGCATTTTTAGGAGTTACTGCTGACCATGCCCTCACCCTCCACAATGCCTAATGGAAGTCCCTCACTTTATTTTAAAAGAGTCTGTCTGTGAAATACTGTTCATTTTTATTACCTCAGGTTTCATAAAGACTATCCTACCTTCCAGTATCTAACAGGAGCAAGAGACATTAGAAAAGCAGTTCCATTGCAAAGGAAAAAAAATAAATCCAACTATTATTACTTTTCCTTAATCTATACCATTATTATAAATTATAGGACTGTTAAATATGGTGTGTCACTTTAATCTGTTATTTCATACCAAACATTATTTGCATATTTTGATTTCTCATTTATAACCACCTATGCTCATTCTTCACTTTTATTTGAAGTATAATTCATTTAAAAGTCTATAACATGGATAAGAATCTAGTTTGAAATATAGGCATACTTAAGCTTTATAAATCGGGACTAAAGCAGTAAAAAGAAACATCGAGCATTTTCTTCTTTTCTGCAGATGGACCCCGAAAACATGCAAAGAATTCACATACCTTAGAGCAATAGACATAATTATTTTTTCTGAAACTAAACTATTGGAAAAGGCATTGCAAGGCAAGCAACATTGACAGCCATTTCACAAATGGTTGGCTTTTTTAGGTTTCTATTTTTATGGTGCTAAATCTAGGCAGCAATATTAGTCACTAGCATTGGTCACAATCATAAAGAAACATAGACCCACAATTTCTTAAGTCTACATTAAGATAACTAAAGGCAAACTCTGTCTCTTCAGAGCTAAAATGCAGCAGCTGTTAAACCCAGGGTGCATAAAGATTCCTCAGGCATCTGTGTTCCCACCAGTTAAAAAAAAATAAAAACAAACAAAAACCCGCTTAAACTTCAATAGTTATAATCAGTGATAACTACATGAGTCCTGACAATGCTGGGCTCTTCATTCTCTAAAACAGAGTTAACTATGTGAAGCATTTCTTTCCTTACCTTGCTTGTAAGAACATTTTCAGCTCACACACCCTCAAAATGAGGGCTGCACAAAACACATAGTAGAGGTGGGTAACAGTCATATACCTTATATCCCAGGTCGTCCTTCCATAGTGTGTTACAGGTGATCAGACTTACTCACCTCTTTGGCCAGACTTAAGCAGAAGATATGACCCTGATGCCTGGCATGTTTTACTGGGAAAGCTCTTCTCAAGTCCAGGTTTCTAGCCAACTTTAAGAAAAGAGTGCCTAAATCCTTACATTCTCAGCTCACTTTGAGATCCTCGATGCCACATCTGTCCTCTCCTACATAAATCCTGTTTGCAGGAGAGTAACTCTCAAGCTGAAGTGATTTCAATTCTCTTAGTCATCAACTGAGATTAACTTCATTTCAGTTAATGTAGGAGTCCATAACAAGTTTTCCAGGTCTCTTACTACTTTGTAGTAACTCTATTTATAGTAAATAGGAAGAAATAGATAGGAACCAAGGATACTTTACCTCATTCAAAGAAAGGATCAAAACCAGATGAGACAAATTACTTTGTGAAGGCACCTATTCTCTTTAATTGCAAAGGAAAGCTGGCTGACTATCTTAGATCAAGATTATTCAATTTTAGGTGACTTAAAACAGGTGAAAAAAGGACCAATAGATGGTTTGATTTCAGAATTCTGTTGGGCATCGCATTGCTTCATTATAAGGTGGTACTTGGCAGCACTGATAAATGTATATGATCAAAGCAGGTACAAACTGCACTTCAAAACACCAGGCTGCACCAGTCCTGGAGACTATATGTCTGCTTCAGCTGCGTTTAACATACACTGTTTCTGAACATCCTTGCAGAAACCTATCTGCGGGTGAAAGCCTTCACACGTTCCCACAGTCGCCTGTCCCTGTTAACACCACCTGTCATCACCTTCACAGTAGCAAGGAAATTGCAGAGCAAAATACATGTGGAGGATATTTCATAGACATTTAAAGTTCCCATTTAGATTTTCAGCTATTTTTGTGCTGTTAAACCTCCTTTCTGAAAGGCTTGCAATGCACAGGAGTAGGTTTGCAACTGTAAATAAATAACTAACTTTGCCTTTCAATGCAGAATTCAGGCCCACCATCCAGAAAGTTTAACCACTGGTGTTTTACTGTATCCTGTCAGAAAACATAGGATAGAAGAGTATTCAGCCACAGGCAATAAAAGCTTCTGAAAGGGTTTTTATGTATGATAAAAAGATACCTCACATCAAGTTTAAAGTCATTACAAGTTAATATTGGATATAATGTTTTGAGTGCAGTGCTTGCTGGAATGAGGAATCCATTAAAAGAACTGGCTTTGCAAATTAAAATTCCATTTTAAAGGCTGCAGGTTGCTGATGGAAGTCAAAAGTAATTAAAAGAGCTTGACTCACATGTTCAGATGATTATAGCATGTTTATTTATTTTCTTGACCAGGTGCTGTGCTTATGTTTTCGCCAGTCAGCTTTCTTCAGGCAAAGCACCTGCTTAGGAAGTGAAATAAATACAGAACATCAGTAGCATAGGGGAGGCAAGCCTTTACTTCATTGGACTTAAATCAACATGAAGAGAAAATACTTAAAATTTAAAGGGTTATTACTACTTTGCATATGGTTTTCGACACCACAATAAAGTCCCCCCATCCCACAACCCTCCATGCCGATTTAGGAAATCATGTATTCAGGTTTCTTCTGGACAAGTGGTAACAAATTTAGGGTCAAGTCCCAGAAGTAATGAACGCACTGCTGATGGGTAAGGGCAGGAAACAGCCATTCCCTGAAAAAAGGTGGCCCAGGTTTCTGAGGCCAGATCATGCTAAACTTTTCTCCTCCCATGCAGCAAAGCCAACTTGCCTGATGCAGTGAAAATGAAGAGAGGGGACATTCCAGTAAACCCATAATTGATTTTGCTTAGGAAAATGTTGACATGCAGAGTTCCCCTCCTTCATCTCCACCAAAGATATGCTGCATACCACTGTGGAAAGTCTATCCCAAGGATTAGCTTGAGTAAACTCTTCCCCACTCTGAGCCAAAACTTCTGCCTGTCTGCCACTTCTAAATCTCTTCAGAGCCAAGGTGACAACCTGGACCATAACACACTGTAGGGGCGTCTGAGGTGCTCCAAACCATTCTCTGGGCCTAGCATCAGTTAGCATGGGAGCAAGCACACCAGCACTGTAATACGCTCCTCTCCTCCTAAATAGCAAATGGTCTCTAGGCTGCTTCATTCCCTGGTATAAACGCAACCTACATAATGTGAAGGTATGTCTGTAGCCATTGAAAGCAGTGCAATTTAGGGTGCCCAAATTCTTATAAAGCCATGTGAAACTTCTGCAATATTTTCTAAAGATCAGAAGAAAGTAGGAACTGCATCAGGAGCAAATGGCAGGGTTTGGCTGGGGGAGGGCTTCTGGGGTGCCCTGTGTGCGAGGTGTCCGTGACCTGCCTGTGCCAGGCACAGCTGATTCTACCAGAGATGGATGACACCAATGTGAACTGCCCACCACACCACAAAACTGCTGCAGGCAGGGAGCCCGTGGCACCTGTGCTCAGGCAGTGATGGTCCACTGCAAAAGGAGCTTGTGGCTTAAGCTGAACATGAGGAAGGGGAGGAAAGGTGCTTCCATAAATGTTTTCTTTCTTCTTTGTGGTTTTGTGTGTGGGTTTGGTTTTTTTTCTCTGTGCTGGTTTTGGCTGAGAGATAGAGTTAATTTTCTTCACAGTAGCTAGTATGGGGCTATGTTTTGGAAAACAATGTTGATAACACAGAGCTGTTTTCGTTCCTGCTGAGCAGTGCTTACACAGAGCCAAGGCCTTTGCTGCTCCTCACCCCACCCCACCAGCGAGCAGGCTGGGGGGGCACAAGGAGCTGGGAGGGGACACAGCCGGGACAGCTGACCCCGACTGACCCAAGGGGTATTCCAGACCATATGACATCATGCTCAGCATATAAAGCTGGGGGAAGAAGAAGGAAGGGGGGACATTCGGAGTGATGGCATTTGTCCTCCCAAGTCACCGTTAATGCCTGTTGGAGCGCTGCTTTCCTGGAGATGGCTGAACACCTGCCTGCCCATGGGAAGTGGGGAATGGATTCCTTTTTTTCCTTTGCTTGCACACATGGCTTTTGCTTTCCCTATTAAACTGTCTTTATCTCAGCCCATGAGTTTTCTCACTTTTACTCTTCTGATTCTCTCCCCCATCCCACCGGGGGGAAAGTGAGTGAGTGGCTCTGAGGTGCTTAGTTGCTGGCTAGGGCTAAACCACGACACTCTCTCAATACATAAATCAGTAATCAAAACTTTGTGTTAATTGGCAGTAGATTAAATTAAGAAAAGTTCCCCAAAGTCAAGCCTTTTTTTCCTGAGAGCCACTCAGAGTGGAATTACCTTCATCCATGGGGGTAATGTAGGCAACTATTCAAGCTCATACAGGAGTCAGCTGGCCTCCCTTCATAGTAGTTGTGGGTGCTTCTTAAGAGGACAGGCAGTTAAACACATTAAAAGTGGTTATTTCTCTCTACTGACTGCATAAGCGAGTCTGCTGGTCAAATGCAAGTATCTGCTTTGTTAAAGTCAGAAGTTAGCTGAGATCATTGCACCACTTAAGGGAAATCCCATTTCAGGCTAAAACATTTTCTTTGTTTGATTTTTGTCACTGCTAATAGTTGTTTTGCTGGTTTTTTGAGAGTCTTAAGTTAGATCAAGAATCACATAAGATTTTTAAAAAGTTGTGCATCATAGTTCATAATGTCAAGGCTGAATATCAAATTATATCAACTTAAACAGTTTGTAAAACAAGAAAAAAATTATGATACAGTATCCCACACAAAGTCTGTCTAAAAATATTTCAGATAAAAATCTATTACAGTGTTTATGCAGTCAAAGAGCTGGAGTTGTAAATTACCCATTAATCTACCTGGTCCTAGACATGACATGGGAACTAAAGCCATTTTGTAATGCCCCCATTCTGTCTGGTTTTGACACAGTTAAATTAAAAGCATGCAGTCAACAGCTGGTATAAACACCGACTATTCTTCTTACTAAACAATATGAAGCAAGGAAGCAACTTTTCAGATTGTTTTATAAACCATAATTGTTCAGCTCCTGTTGACAAATTAAGAAGCAAACAGAAGCTAATCATGTTCAAATAACATGTTTCCAAGATGCAAATATCAAACGCTTCCTTATGAAGTATACTTCAGCTAGCAATTCCATATGTTAATTCACATATGTTTTGACTAGAAGGTAATGGGAGGACATTCAGCAGCCCTCAACACAATTTTTCCCCATTAGATGAATGATTCAGAAATATATTAATTTTCCTATGTCATTTAGTGTACAGTCATTCAGTCTTTGACACTCCGTGTTCAGTATAAGCATTATTAAAAGTAAACCACATTAATTATGTAAATGCAATTATCAATGGCTCTTGAAATGACAAGAATTAAGCATTTTACCAAGATTCACAAGAGGCAGAGCCCATTTATTTAAATTCATTGTTATATAGTTAACATAAACAAGATCAGACCTTAAGAGGAGTCTCTGGGTATTGACTTTGCATAACTATTAATATTAATTTAACAAAATTCGCAAGCATATATAAAGTATAATCACTAGGATTTGAATTTAATAAACTATGCCAAGAGTTTTACCATTGCCTTTTTCAGGACAAGAGATGAAAATGTAAACCAAGGTAGATGGGTGGATTATATGCATATTATTTCTGGACCACAGTAGCTTTTCAAAGTTTTTTTGTGAATCACCATGCACCATTATGATTAAACTTTTCACGTAACAATTTAAAGCGTGACACTCATGATCTTCTTAACAGTAAGTGGACCTACTACTTCAGCCGATGTAGCATGTCCTCAAATGTCAAGTGGAGTTCATTTCTCATTCACAGCAGTAAGAATACTGAAACTGTGTAAAAAGTTGCAAGGTAATCTCTTTACATAGCAATTATAAATGTTTGAAACAACAGACTGTAACAATTCTCTTTGGAATTCAATCTTCATACCTAAGTGTACATAATATTTAGGCCTAAGCATATAATTCTGTTTGAATTCCATAGTTGCAGTACTTGTACTGCTTGGGCACTGAGATGCAGGCAAACTAGAAATAGAGGTGTATGATTAAAGGAGCCATTAATGCTCATAGTTTATGTTGTATTCAGCAAAAAAGACAGCCAAAACACTTCACCCTTGCCAATAAATGCTATGAGCACCAAATATTCCTTACAAAAGGAGAGCATCAATCCACACATTTAGCAACATTCATAAGTTAATGTTATCAAAACAGTAAAGATGTTAAAAATATTTATCTTATTCATTGAGGTAAGAGTAAGCAACTTACATATGCATTTTGTGTTCCCAAATCTATCTGAAAACCACGACCGCAACAGGAATGAAGGGCACGATACTCAAGATATGATGTGTACACATAGCATGAATATTTACTTGCAATTTCTCCAGGAACAGGTCAATAATCACAGCTTTTAAATCTCTTGCAGGGTACTGCATTAATAAAGTATTCACAGACTTCTCTGAGGTGGTACTATTAGGAAGTAAAGCACACAGCAAAAGGCAGTCTTGCTCTTTAAGTCAAAAAGGAAAAAAAAAATGCACATTAAAGAGATATTGGCCTTCTGATTATGCTATGGTGGGTTCTGGATATTATCACCTTCTTAATGCATCACTACAGGGAAACGGTAACTATGGTTTTGCACTGGATAATAGAAAAAGCTAAGAATTTAGAAATTTAGATGGCTAATACTAGGTGAGTGTGTGTGATCAGCAAGTATTTGTACAGCTAAATTCTCCGACTTACCCGAACAAGGTCTCTGTACACACAAAGGCTGCTGGCCCTCAGGACCCCATAACCACGTCCTTCTGGAGAAAGCTCTAGCTAGTACTGGTCAGCACTGTGTCAGGGACTTGCCAACAATGAGTACATTGAACAAGAGTGCTCAAACCACAGCACTGCCCTGGTTTGCATATTTGAAAAGCTCTAAGTCCATCTGGCTTAAAACTTGAATCTTGACAAATGTTCCAAATTACTGGAGATGCCCTCTTATCAGGAGGAAATCTCAAATGCTATAGCTAGTGTATCAAGTACAGAACCACAAAAAGTGGTTCTCCATAAGCTATATAATACAGCTTTCACCATATTACATCAGATGTTATGATGAGAAATGGGCTAATCTTCAATAGTTTAAAAGACTCGAGAAATGCAAAAAGATTGTTTAAAGCTACATTTTCTCCCCCATCAGCCAGTCTTTCCTGGCTGAAGTTGCAGCTTGCAGGGGCTGAACTGGCATGTAGAGTTTCTGCTTATCATTGTTCTATTTGTGCATCATGCACACAACATATGGTGTTACAATAATAAAGGATGCAATGGTTTCTGAAGTTTGTTTCAATTTATTCAAAGGATCCTGTCCCAATTTTTCCAAAGCTCATACAAACCTTAAAAATATCAAAATACAACATCTTTTTTTTTAACCTCAAAGCTACATCCCTGCACAGTAATTTTCTTTACTGTGTAAAAAAAGAATCACAGTTTTAGTAATAAAGAACAAAATTAATCTAAAAATTGTACATTTAAAGTGTATACAAAGCTGTTTAAAGAAGTTGGAAATTAAAACTCATCTGTTACTGTAAAAGTCCAAACCAACTACATTTTCATTAAGTTAAAGCAAAATTTTAAGGATTATATAGTTGTTTTCTGTCAACATTCTCTCTTCTGTTTTTGTCGGTGAAACTTTTTGGTCATTGTCACTGAAAGGCCCCTTCTGACAGGCTATAATAAAAAGCTAAACTATATTGAACTCCTTTAGTATTTTGGAAAAAGTTTATGACTAAGAAACACTGAAAAGATCTGTTAATGTGGTAACTAGAGTTATCAAAGAGTAGGTTCAGTTTATCAGTCACAGTAGTATTCTCATAATCATAGCTTAGGAGACTTCATTCCATTACATATTTTTAATTTAAAGTGTCATTCATTAGTGGCTGAAACAGCATGCTGACCTGATTAAAAAAAAAAAATAGAAAATGTAATTATTCCAGTTCTGCTTAAGTAAAATCCTTTCATTTCCAAACAACATTGCACTGTTGGTCTCCAGATTCTTTAATTTTTGCTAAGGAATATATTTTCTATTAAAGACTGCTAAAGCCATTGATTTACCCTTTGTGATGAAACTAGGCCAGCAGGCACAACTGCAACAGAAGATTTTTTACTTTTTTGAATAAAAAGATTTGAGCTAAGACAGCAAGTTCCTGGCATCCTCGAACTAGCAATTGTTGTTTGCTTCCCTGAACAGGCATACACGCCCTAGAAAAATGGTATCAACAGAAAAGCTGTAAAATATTTTGCTACAAGCCTCAGAAACAATTTTGGGGTTAGTTTTTGCTTGAAAATCAAAATAAGGCAAATGTTGCAGACAGAGATTAATGGAATTATAGTTGTTTTGCAAACTTTCTATTTGGTGGACTAAACTGGACCCAGATTCTCAAAGCTGTTTGGAGATGTCCCACTGATTCACCAGGAGGAGGGGCCTGACATCACTGGGAAAAAAAAAATAGTCTGCTATTAAAATAAGGATCTATTTGTACACGGAGTTCCTTAAGATCCAGCAACTTCCTGAGGATCCTCAGTCTACAAAAAGCAGCTGACAAAGTTTGATTACCTGGCTATGTTAGAGCAGGTATCTAAGCTACATGGTTACATCAGGCCCTCAGACCACTCTTACCAGGACATTTTTGGCATTTAGAAGCTCCAGGCTAACTGAATTCACCCAGCAGCATAATTCAGTTGAAAGTAAATGGCTTTCAAGTAGCTGCTAACTGTATTGATGTCATCTGTCTGCCTCTGACAAAATAGGTAATAAAATACTTTGCTCCATATTCACAGAAATATAGAGTAAATTAACTGCTAGAATTTGTATTATTCAAGGAATTAATAAAGAAGAAAACTATATGGTATTAAATATGTGAATACAAAGATAAGCAGATTAATACAAACTCTTCAACCGATTAAAGGTCTGACAAACTGTAAAATGAAAGATTTCACATGAAAGACTTTTTTAAAAAAAGAAAATGTTGAATTTCATAGAGTTTTGGGATCTTAAAGTGTAACAGTTCTTTTATATTGGAACAGTCTTCATATAGGACTTCTGCTTCTGGTGATTTGTAAATAAATGGAGAGATACCCAGGTATCCACAGAAAAATTTTGAGTTTATGGGCATGAAGTAGTAAGGTGATGAGCATCTTGCACTCTTCCAAACATATACTCATTTCTGTTTGGCAACTGCTTAGCAAAGTGTAAGCAAAAAATTCAGCAAAGGAAGGTCAGCAGGAAACTTGCTTGGAAACTCAGCACATTGTAGAAACAAACCTTAGGGCTTTTTGCCATTAACCTGTTTCTGGGACCACAGTAAAATGCTTGTTTTGGTTTTCAACAGGGAGGTTTAAACAGAAATAAATAAAGCACAAAATTTCTTTAAATCAATTTAATGTTATAATTGGGGATAAATGCTTAACAATTCAGAGAAAAAGATTTAGTGAAAGAATGAGTGTATAGCAAATCATAGTATGGGCAAATAGGAAACAATTTATCAGGTCAAGGAGAGAAGTAAATTAGTGTTCCAATTATTACGTTTGCAGAAGTCCTTGATGAGTAGTTCTTCTCACTGTTAGACAACCCAAAATAATTCAATTTTGCAGAGTAAGTTTCCCAAGTAATTTGTGGGAATTTAACTATAAGACTCGATAAGACTGATGGGAGCCTTATAACTGATCTCTGTTCACCAATATGCTAAAGGTATTTACCTCTGAGATAGTTTTTAAAGGTTTTAGACCTCGTCTTCAGAGTGATTAGACTCCAATGTAAGGAGGACAACCTACCCTTGGCAAACATTTGCATGTGACAGAGGATGGTGATTTATTTCTACAAGTGCTGTTTCTCAGCTTCAGTCAAAGGGAAAGTCCACCTTAACTTATTTGGATAATAAACATCTCTTTTTGTATTATAATTCCAGCTTTACCAAAAAATTTTAAAAGTGAATGATGGTTTTTATGAACATATCTTATGTTAGTTAGGTAAAGGACTTTAGAAGATTGGAACTTCCAAAGGAGTCTTCAGCATGTCAGCAGTGATAACAAAACTGTTATGAGGAGTGTTTTTAATGTGAAAAAAATAGAATATTTCTCCCACAGACACACAACTCCCAGATTGATTTATTCTTCAGCATAAAACTGCTTCAGCTGTAAAATGCTTTGTTCCCCTTTAAAACATTTTTAAGACCTTTACCATCGGGAAAGATTATATCTGCCATGCTAAATAAAAAAACCACAGGAGTCAAATTCATTTTAGAGCAAACAAAAGCACACCAGAACTCCTCAAACTTAGAAGTAATAGGATTATATGTTTCCAATACATTTTCAATATTTAAAACACACAAATATAAAGCAAGCCACTTCATAAAGTCCTCATTCTTCAGCAGTGTATGCAGCCTTGAAAATAAAAGGGATGTCATTACTTTGTATTGTTGCACATTAAGGTCATCCTTCTTACCCTCTTTCATTAAAGTGACTCTAAGCTTGTCTCCCAGGTCATATCAACCACTGTTCAGATAAGAAAGAGAGAAGGCAGCAACATAGATCTTAGGACAGTTCAGAAGTAAACAGCCAAAAAAAAAAGCCCAACCAAAAAAACAACACCTAAAACCTAAATAAGGCAACGGTAAAGCCAACAAGCAAAACACAAATACTTGTATCTCTGGCTGTCCTATTTTTCACATGACTTTGCTTATATCTGCACTGAATATTTGTGTTTGCAAAAGCAAGCCTCAGAGCAAGCTGCACTTTAGGCTCCATATGTCCATCCTGAATGCATCCCTCAAGTAACAGGCTTTGCTGGCTTTCTTCACTTTTTTTCAAGTGGGCCCATGTTGTTCTCCCTCTGAGGGGCACCTGTGAATCTGCCTTCTCCCTGAGAACATGTCCAAAACCAACCCTTTCCAAACAGGCTTGTCAAAAATGATATATCACACAGAGCTAAAGGAAGCTGCAACAGAGGCCCAACATGCATGTTTCCCTTCCTTACACCTTACTCCTTGACAGTTTTTGGCAGTAACATCCAGCTCGGTTGAATGTGGTTTTGCTGAAAGAGACAGGCTGTGCTGTGTTGCTTTCTATAAGTGGATCTGTCCCTCTAATAGAGGGCTCATAATCCATTCACCCCTGATCATTCCTGCATAGCTAGCATTTGTTAGTATATGTATACTGGCAGAAGCTCGTATCACTTAAAAAAAAAAAAATAAAAAAATTTTTTTTTCTTTTTACAGCTAATTTTGGAAGTATAAATCTTGATAGGGTATTGAGACTACACAAGGATTATACCCCTATGCAAGCATGGGCTTTTTGTTCTTTTCTTCCCATAAAACCTTTGACAATTCTTTGACACCACCATTATAGTCCATTCACCCCTTCTCCCTCTCTTCTCTCTCTCTTGCACAAATACACACACACATAGAGCCTGGTTTGAATTAACTCAATGCATTGAGGAAAAAATGGTAAATAGAGGAGAGAGAATGTGGTACCTGTAACTAAACAGAACACATATAACTTGCCCATTCTCAGTAATGGATGTTTACAACAACCCAAGGATGACAGCTTTACCAACAATATAAAATGCTCAGACTATAACCTAATATTTTATCTTCTAATGTAATATATTTGAATTATAAAATTGCTGAAGTGTTTTCAGCAATGATTTTCAGAGGGACTGAGATTCACATTTATAACCAGCAGTATTACAGGGGACTCCTGACTGAATGGAATAAGGTGATAGTGTGTGTCTTGTACCCACCAAACCATTTATCTTTCACTGTATTTGTGCTTTTCTAACTACAAAGCAATGGACTAAGTGAGAGGTATAATTATTCCTATCACAGGGAAAAGCAGAAAAGATGAGGGGTAGAGTAGGCACAAATCAATATTCCCACAAGCAAACAATTGCTGTAGAGGTGCACATTGTATTAATGAAGAGTGAATATTGATTTAGTTAATAGCAGTGTTCCAGTAAACTTTCATAAGCATCAGTGACCCTGGTTTGTGAACTCTTCCATGAAGGCAGATCCCATTATCTGTATGGATTCCTGTTCATTTCTAGAGGGCTTCTTCCATGAAAAGCAGTTTAAACGACTAAGGATTACTAACAGCAGAACAGTTTTAAATAGTTATAATGTAAACTTTTTTCAGGCCATTAAGCTTTACTTCTTCCCACAATTCCTAGGAACCTACAAATCTCAACCTATTCCAAGTCCAGTCCTGAACTTGCAAAGATATACAGGTAAACAGACTGACATTTCAGATATTTCCCTGAAAATTCATTGGAAGCTGGTTGCATTTTCTGTTTGCATGGTCATAGTTCATAACTTTGGGTGCAACTTCACTGTTTCAAGACAACCTGTATTCTATTTCACACATCATTTGAATTCATGAAAAAAATAAATTAGACTAGAAATAGTGAGGGGGGTGGGTTTGTTTTGGTTGGGGTTTTTTTTCCCTCTAGAATGAAACTGAGGAGTAAAACTCCCTTAAACATTTCTGCAAGAGTACTGAGAAAGAAAAGAAATGCTGCAGTATTAATGTCTTTACAAATATTGGTAAAATACAGTTGTTTTTTCATTGTTAAAATATAGCTAATATTGTCCATACAGTCTTCTAAATAAAACCAGCTGTATGAAAGTGTCTTAAATATAAATTTCAACACTATAGTCCAACTATACTTTCATGAAGGCCTGTTACACTTCTAATTTTTAACAATTAGGAAAAGAAAAATTCTTTTCATTCCTGTTGACTTTAGCTAATATAAAGTTTTATGCAGTATAAATGCAGAATAATATTTAGTGTTCTGGATCTTTTTAAAATCTTGATGTAGTATCAATCCCACCCTTTCTTTCCAAGTGTTCACTTCTAATCAGAAAAGGGTATGCCTTTGCTTCTATTCAAGTAGGACAGGTGGACTGAAGATTCAGTTTGCCCTAGCTCTCTGTCAACAAAGGGTCTACCAACACACTAATGTTGCTCTTAATTAGCTTACACAGAATTATTTTAGCTTTTATGCAGTAAAAATGATTGGATTCAGCATTCAGCTAGAGATATAGATGCCTACAGGTGAGAGAGGTGTCTAAGCTTTCATTATAGTCAAAGGCAGTCTAGTCAATATAATCAACGGTGAGTGATTCAGCAGACCAGTCACTTGGGCAGAAATGCATTACTTAGATATAAGCAATGGCATGTCATCATACCTGAGATGCTTTTGGGTATACAAGACATAGGAATCAGCAGATAAGACACTGGACCAAAGGGTGACCTGGGCCCCCAGGTCTTGTCTAGCCACAACCAGGGTACTGCAAGGTATCTATCTCTAATGTCACCAGACAACTCCAATTAAGCAAAGGAATCAATGCTCCTTGCATCTTCAGTCCAGAGGGGTAGATCGCTCTCCAGGTACTATTTATTAAGTCAATATACATTAGCTCAACTGATATAATACTTCAGAACTATAACTCCCTCTGGTGAATCTTAAAATCTGTTGAATGTTCATGATCTAGTCCTGCTTCCTGCATAGTCACTGGTGGATAATTAAAAGGCCAAAACACAGCTCGTACTCCCCCTGTTTCAGCTGAGATCAGCACAGGACTTGCCAGGTTGATGCTCTGGGACACAAAGAAATTCCCCTGAAGCAGATTGCTGTCAGCAGGGTCCCAGCACTTTCCTTCTCCCAGGAAGCCAGGAATCTCCCGCCATTATGCTACAGGGATACTGAAGGGAAATTTGGAGGGGAAGTGGTCCTCCATTGAAAGCACTGCTGGATATGCATGAAGAAAGAGTTTCACCCTACTTTTGAATCCAGATAAACCTTGGGTCCCTCTGTAGTTCATCTGAAAGTGACACTTACTTCCAAAAGAAAAAAACGCGAAAATGAATGCACTTAAGATGTGATTCAGTCTCTAAAAGACGGCTGTCTTTCTTTGGTGACTCCAAGGGAGTTTTGGCAGAGTCAGGTCCTCATTTATTGCCTTCAGCTAGGTAGGATAACTTTAGCCCTTCTGGCTAGAAGGTAGTCAAAGGTAATACAGGGCAATTATGTTTTCTTATTTCTCCCCCCCCTCCCCCCAAGCCTGCTAGAATTTTATTTTGGAGGTACCCATTAGCATATTTTGATGGAGACTAAGTTTGACAGACACCTGTTTAGTTTTGAGACAGCCTTCTCATCTTTGTAGTTCAATGAAAGGCTGCCACAGAATAGGTTGTCAGTCTCTTGACAAAGTATATTTTGCCTATAAGCCTCAAAAGACATTTCTGGTGATTCTTCTTAAAGAATTTCATTTTACAGCAAATAAATATTTTTCCTTATAAAAATCATAATTTTTTGGCCTTTTGTCCTCTCCTAGGAAAAATCCTCCAATCAACCATGCCATCTCTACTGATTTTTAAAAAGAAGTTAAATAATTTTACTCATAAGATTTCTTTATAATACCACAATATCTACATATATATCTACTCTGACTTCAAGTATGGAGGTTTCTACAATTCTTTTTCAGAGACTAGTCTACAGTCTAACAGAGCTTACCCAGATGATGGATACTAGTCCATATATAAATACAGCAAGGTAGATATTAAATTGTTCTTTATACAGTACCCAAAGCTGTTAGTTAAAAACAACATTTGGGAAGGTATTTCGATGCTGTGAAGTGTTGGAAATGTTTTCTCTCTGAAAAAAGTTTTAGCAATAAACAGTTACACATAAAGACAGCAAGAGAAAAAAACACCTAAAAATTTTTAGACATGCTCAAGATATGGTTTTGTGTCTGAAGATTTAGAAAGAATGCATTGTACTTCTAATGTAGCATGAAGCTGGTATTATTTTTCCTTCAGAAAAGAAATACAGGGGTGAGTCTAGTATTACATAGCCAAAGTAATTTTTCCTGTTTCTACTATGGAATTTAGTGTAATTGTACCAGCAATAACCTTGTCTATTTTTGCTATTTTTGGTGAAGCAAATTAGACAAGTGAAGAAGGAAACTGGTGGGATTTTTCTTTACTTTTGAAATGTTCTGTAATTAACAGCTCAATAACTGCACATCCCCAACCTTTCTATTTTTTGTGAAATAAGTTTATTGTTTCACATTTCGCTTTCATAATCTTATTATAATCAAGAAAAAATATTATCCAATCCACTGGTTTTATAGATATTAGGGAAATACTTCCCTGACTAATTTCATGTTATTTAGAAGATATCATTTTATATCAAGCAAGTACAGATGTGCTATTTTTAAATTACTTCGATATATTTCTGGAAATCTAAGTACTATCATCACAAAAGGATTGTGTTCTTGAACCAAACCACAGCTTTGTATAGAAGTATCTTGCTTTGCTGTCATTTAGAAAAATATGTGCATTAGTGCACGAGACAAACATTTTAAAGAATATTATTATTAATATATAGATTTTATTAAAGAAAAAAGAAAAAAGGAAATGCAAAGTACCCCGAAGAAAAATTAAGAAGACCATCCTCTTTTTGGAAACAAGAATATAAATCCTAAAAGAATTGTCATTTCATGTAATGATTTAGTAAGTCTATTGGCTCTCAGTGAGATAGATATATTGTTTAAGATACTAAAGAAAATTATTAAACATATCAAACTTGAGAAGGCACAAATCTTTCTAACAGTATTGTACTAACTAATCTAACTAAAAAGCCAAAATTTTTGTCAGGTTTGGAATACTCTGCTCCTCAAGTCACTCCTAAAATTTGTTGTCTCTGCTAGTAAGAACACTATTTAAATGGCCTAAAGGAGCTCCAGCAGGAAAAGCAATGGACCAAGCAGATAGCACAAGGCAGTCTCTGCAAGACTAGAACTAAACCATAATTTCCCCTGTCATCAGTACAGAATGAGGAACAGATGGAAGATTCTGCAGGCATTAAAATGTATTTCCACCCCTGTGTATATGTGACTTTCGAGCTTCCCATCTATACCTTGCTATAGTACTAGTAATGAGAAACAGAAGTAGCTCCAGCACATTAAATGAAGTTATTGTCTCAGAGAGGGAAGCTGATCATATCTTCCTCAAGAACACGTATACTTGTGCATTTAGTAAACTCATGAATTTGCATTATATATCTATCTGATGTTCAGTGACCAAACTATTGTAGTCTTTCAAAGTGTATAATTTTTAGGAACTATTGTAGAAGCCTTATATGCATTTTTAATACTCCACCAAACTTATTACCCATAGGCCAGACAGGAATGAGAGCATACCTTACTGAACACTAAACACAGTACACACTTCTGACTTCAAATATTTGATAATCTAAAAAACACAGGACAGAAAGGTGAAAGAAGTATAGTACATAAGCAGTGCAATGTCCACAACCATTGAGTTAGTTCCTTGCTTATTAATACCTGAGAAAGTATCCAGGGCCAGGAGGAAGAAGTATGGTTGGCATAAACAGACAGTAAGAATATAGAAAAATCTGTTCTATAGCATCAAAGGTCCCTGCTTCAGCTGTTTCTGTTCCTCCCAGACAGGGTTTCTCCCAAAGCTGCTTGTGGGTGTCCTCTAATAACATTTTTGTGAATAGAAGGGAAATGACCCCAAGTCCATCTTTTCTTCAACCTTCAGCATACCTGACTCCATTTAACTTATTTTTGCTTCTTTTCAGTATATTTCCTCATGGCATGAACCATACCTGAATACATGATACCTCATGAATTATGATTAGAACTATCATTACAAGCATGATTGAACACTTGCTGCCAAGCAGACTTGCCTAGACTTGCAAATTCTTTTTACAAGGAGGCGAGGAAAAAAACCACAAACCCAGGACTACTTACAATTTAGGAAATAATAGAAATAAGTAAGCCTGATACTACTGTATGTTTTTATTTAACATGGCTTTCCTTTTATTTAGCCAAGACTGATCTCTCATTGTTTCAAAAAGTGTCCCTAGCTCCGAAGAGATTTATTATTGATGGATTTCACAAATAACAGTTCTGCATTCACTTTATTCATTCTTCATAATTTTCAGGAAAATAAAAAAATGTTATGCCTACTGGATATCCTTCCTCTCTGTGCTTAGAGACATCTTCACAGAACTCCAGCAGGTCAGTGTGGTGGGATTTCCCTTTCCAGAAGCTGTGCTGAGCAACTGTTTCCAGTAGACTGCCCTTATTCTCTTCTGCTCTATGGATGCTACTGTGTTACCAGGGAAGGAATTGAATTTGCAAATAGTTTCACCTGGGAAAAAAAGAATGCATGAAAGTTAATTGAGATCACTCATGCTCAACAAATTTTATTTACAAATA
This sequence comes from Harpia harpyja, assembly GCF_026419915.1. Lineage (NCBI taxonomy): Eukaryota > Metazoa > Chordata > Aves > Accipitriformes > Accipitridae > Harpia > Harpia harpyja. The sequence continues at coordinate 12,535,502 of NC_068942.1, read as the reverse complement.
TGCAAAGCTGGCCAGTTTAAGCTGCCATGGAAATTGTTTATGAAAGACAGTGGCAATTAGAGATGCTGGACTAGTACAAAAAGAAGGTTTACTTATTTTTTCCAACTGTGTTTCAATCACACTTAAAAATAAGGTAAATGGGCACACAAATTACCAAATCCCCTTAGTCCTGTTTAAAGTCCTTTTTAAAATTAAAACTAACAAAATAACCCTAGGGGGAAATAAACAGAACGGGAATATTCCCTTAAAACACTTCGCTGGAGACCTTCATTTATAGTTATACCACAGGACAATCGGCCCTGAAGAAGCTTCATTATCGTGGCAACTATGACTTCTATCTCTTCAAATCCGTTGTGACAACATTAGTTTATTTTTCTAATTCTTAGAGATGAACTAACAAAAAAATTAAAAGACCCAAACAAAAAAAGAAAGCTAAAGAACGAAAATTATCCAGAAAATTTTACCTATCTACAAGTGCTAACTAAGTGCAATGAAACTCATTTCTTTCTCTTATATTCCCTCCTTGATATTTCTCCTTTTTCAACAGTTACCCGGTTTAACATCCAAAACTCTATTTTCCAGCATTGCCGTGAGATTGTGATGAGAGAGGCAGCTGAAAACATCTTTAACAGGCTCATTCTGGGTTTGATCTTGCCAGCATAGTGCAGAACAGGATGTTAGACTGTAAATCTGCAACAGGAAAGCTGCAAGTATCATTTGACACCAGGAAGACAGAAGCATAATTTTCTGTTTTCTGCCTTTACTTTTTTCCCTCTCTCTTTTGTGTACCTTCATATTGGTGTCTTTAAGAAAAAAGACTCCCACAAGAACAGCAACAGTAACACATTCTGTCCACTGCAACTTTTTCTCTTTCACAGAAAGGGAAGAAAAAGGCTTTGTCTACAATAACATCTAAAAAACTGTCATAATAGGTTTCCCTGATAAACAATATTGCCATATAAAGAGCCAGTACAGCCAAACCAATGAGAATTAGGAATGCTCTTGAAAGGACAGCCTTATTTTACACTCTACAGTTCAAAGCAGAAAATTTAAATATGGGACTAAACATAATTTGCGAAGGGAATAAGTAGAGGAAGTTGGACCTGCTGAGTTGGACTAGCTACCACAACCTGGCTTAACTGTTTAATGACAGTTTTAGCAAGAGAGACATACTAACAACTTTAACATTCTCTGCCTTTTTTTTTCTATTGACAGTATTGTAATAAGGTCAATTTCAGCTAGCATCTGTAGGCATTATAACTCATAGAATCATCACCATCTTTCAGTACCTTATCAGAAAGAACACTGTGGCTGGCACCCACAAAAATGATTAACATTGCTCATCTGAAATATCCACTGGGACAAACTCACTTCCAGCAACCATTTGAAAAACACACTTCAGCTTCGTCTGAACTAAAGCTGCCAGGGCAGTCTATAAATATTGCTTACTCTTGGCTGCATCCTGAGGAACACTGTCTGTGATTTTACAGCCTTGCTTTCCTCTTCAAGTTCAAACATAGTGCTATGCCTAATGGACATTATCTCTGGAACAGCTACCTTCACATAGTACCTTTTCATCAGTTTTTTTCAGATAAGCCCCATACAGCTCAAATTTACACTCATCAATTGTTGTAGACCATTAAGATCTTTGGTCATTAACTTGTTGCCTCCAGAGGTCCTATTGAACTGTTTTTCAAGTGCTGGAACTTACCCTCCAGGCCTGTAAAACTAGAGGCCCCTACTGAGGATACAATACTGTCAGCCAGTGAAGGTTTCAGCTGTTTAACTTACTGCTTCAGCAGACAGTGTTTGCCACTAGGCATTCTGATTAGGTCAAGTAAGCAAGAAATCACAGCAAAATAATCCAACTCTCAAGAACGAAACTTTTTTTTTTTTTTTTTTTTGCAGAGAAGCTGTATCCAAACGTTCAGTCTGAGCCCTGTGATAATAGGGCCCCTCAGTTATTTTCGGCTGGTACTTGCCCATTTCATGAACAAATGCTTACTCTTTAGCATGAAAGGATCGGTGGAAATAATAAATATCTTCTACTGGGGCAATGAACAAAGAGGGAAACAGAATGGCAAGCTTTTGGACTCAAGAGCACCTCAGTGTTCGTCAGATCTGAAAAGTGACAGAAACAGGGTAATTAGAAGATACATACAACTGCTCTGAGTAAAATGAAATTATGTTAATCAATTAGATGACTTGAGAGAAAAGGTTAGTTAGCATCCAGTGAACAAAAAGAGAAAGGTGAGAAGCTGTTAGCTCATGTGGAGTAGAGGCAGAAAAGGGGGTTTAACATCAGTATTGGAGGAATGGGTTAGCTGGAAAACTGCATAGGCCATTAAGCCAATGTCTTTATTGAGCTCTTTATTTTTAGTAGCAAGTAGAGTTATGAATTTCAGTCTGCAGGTTCATCTTTTGAAGGTACTCTATAGGACTCCTTAGAGGATGAGGAATGAGCAGTCAAAAACAGAGTGAAAAAAGGTTGTCTTACTGTTAAGTGGCTGTTTCTGTCCTTTGCAAATTGTCTGAGCTAGCTCATTCTAACACATAGCACTCATTTAATTGTAGCCATATAGCGTTCACAAGGGCATTTGGTCTATCAAATTAAGTACACCACAGATTGGGCTGAACATGCATAGGACCTATAGATTTTAATGGGTTTGTTTGGGAGAGTATTATTTGTAGTAACTGTGGAGAGTGTTGGCATTGCTCTGGCACAGTCTAATTCCATTTGACTTTTGTTGATGTGAGTTTATTGTTGAATATATGATTGGTAAGGTAAGGCAGGGAATAGTTTAAAAATTATGAAAGGAGTCATTATCTGAATCTATGTAAGGCAGAATCTGCAAACAGCATTTTCAGTTTTTTACTAAATTGCTCTGTAGACCTCAGTCTGGAATTAGATGTTCTCAAGGGTGCATAGTTAACAGGGATTTCTTGCACTTGTGTAGATAAAACTAACTTTGGCAAACAAATGCCTTGTACTTAATGTATCTTTTAAAGTTAAATTAGAAGATGTTACTTTGGAATTATAAATTATTTACTCACAGTAGAGTATTATCCTGAGTAATTTAGGAAATTTTTAAAAAATTAATTCTTTTGACAAATACTGAGAAGGAATTTTAAGAGCAACGAAATCTGTTTTCTCGGTGATTGAAAGTGAAACTCTTGCCAGTAGGAAGATTCTGTAGAAAACACTGTGTATCAGTTAAGCTTAGTTTCTACTAGTTTCTACTAGTAGAAAAGCCTAGTTTCTACCTGACAAATTAGAGTTATTAGCAGGCTAATGAGAGACTATAACAGTCTGTAACCCTTACCAGATTGTAATAGCTTCCCAAATTTTCTCTGTGCATTAACATTTAATAGGAACAAACAACTTCATATTAATAGAAAGTAAACCTGATAATCACAGAAAGGACCCTTTCAAATGATCATGGCAAATGGGGAGCATCAGAGAGAAGTTGTCATTGATCATAATCCATGCTCAGTTTAAGTTAAATGAGTAAGAATTGAAATTTGAAAGGTATGAAAATTTTAAGAAAAGTAGTAAATAGAATTTTGTACATGCTCCATTTTCCAGTGTATCCAAGTCAATGTATCCTACGATGAATATTTACAATTGTGTGGGTTTTATGCTTAAACAGTCAATGAAGTCCAAAAATAATGATTAAATCTGCCTTAGTGAGTTTTGTGACATGATATAAATGTGTATAAAACTAATTACAGACAGGTTTTAAAAGTACTTGCTTTCATGTCCTGGAACTTAAAAGTTCAACAAATCCTACCTTACAAAAAACCAAACAAACAAACAACAACCCCCCCCCCCCCCCCCAATTAAAAAAGTCAGAGACTTTGATTCACGTACAGACTAATCTAGATCAGATTCATCCAGAACTTTACCAAATCAGAAGACAAATTATTTATCTCTTTGCATGGTCCACACAAGAAAAACATAAAGAAAAGGCATTCCTATGGTCTGACATCAGAAAACTCTTCTACTACAGGGGCACTAACCATACCAACCTGTACTAGTTTTGGATGGTATAGAATCAAATTTCTTCATAGTAATTTGTATGGTGCTATGTTTTGGATTTATGCTGAAAATGGTGTCGATTATACGGGGATGTTTTCGTTCCTGCTGAGCAGTGCTTACACAGAGCCAAGGTCTTTGCTGCTCCTCACCCCACCCCACCAGGGAGGAGGCTGGGGGGGCACAAGAAGTTGGGAGGGGACACAGCCGGGACAGCTGACCCCAACTGACCCAAGGGGTATTCCAGACCATAGGACGTCATGCTCAGCATATAAAGCTGGGGGAAGAAGAAGGAAGGGGGGATGTTCAGAGTGATGGCGTTTGTCTTCCCAAGTAACTGTTACACGTGATGAAGCCTTGCTTTCCTGGAGATGGCTGAACACCTGCCTGTCTATGGAAATTGGTGAATGAATTCCTTGTTTTGCTTTGCTTGCACGTGCAGCTTTTTCTTTACCTATTAACCTGTACTTGTCTCGACCCATGAGTTTTCTCACTTTTACCATTTTGATTCCCTTCCCCATCCTGCTGGAGGGGGGAGTGAGCGAGCAGCTGTGTGGGGCTCAGCTGCCTACCAGGGTTAACTCACAACAGAACAACAACAGAGAAGGACAAAAGAGAACTATCTTAGTGGTTAGCAAATACATTTGGATTGCAGGGTAATGGAAACAATGACCTAAAACCTCAAACTGGGTATTTAGGTTATATAGAAAATGCAAAGACAGACAGACAGAAAGAGAAGCAACAAAGAGCATTCAGAGCAGAGAGCTGCCTGAGGGAAAATCTACATGGGTGTTTCCAAATAGATCTGAGCTATGCTCTGTGCTAGCTTGTGTCCTGTTTCCTCAGAGCACAGAGTCAGTTTGTATTTCTCTGTACATTCCTTTTCAAAAGAGATCTGGAACAAGCAGAATAAACACATGTATTCCTTTCAGTCAAACTTTAAAAATTTTTATCACCCACCCAAGACAGAGAAACAAGCTAAGTTCCCTCTCTTTGAATTCAAGTTCATCTTCCTGCAGAGGACCTTGACACCTACAGTACAGACTTATACGTTAGGACTGGACAATACCACTGATTGTGAATGGCAGGGACTTTTTGGGTACCTATGAAATCCAGCAGGCTGAATCCTACTAAATTTTTAGTTATTTGTTTAAAATTAATAAATAGCAAGAAGGACAGCAACTCTGAGGCCCAAATAAATCTAGAGCATATCATTATTTTCTCAGTAGCTTTGGAAATGAGTCTTTCTTGGATGTGCCTCTATACTAAAACAGCATGTGAGGAGCTGTATTGAGCTGGACTTTAGATTGCCCACACTGAAGAACTGTTAGTTTCCCACTAATTCTGTTTTTCAGTGTACCAATTACTTCTCTTCAAGACAAAACATGGTTTAAACAAGAATTGATGCTGGAGATCCCTCCCAAAAGGCAGACCTCTGACCTCTGCCTAACACTGTCTTCCAGCTGTACCCCAGTAGGCATCATATCCTCAAATATTCCCCATGATATCATGACACACTAATGTGTACTTGGTTTATCTCTAGTTTCATTCTATAAAATACTACTATTGTGAGCAGTACAGGCCTCATATTGTTTCAGGCATTTACAGATGAAAAAGAACATATAAAATTAGCTATATCTTCAGGATATGTGGGATATGATATGGGGCCAGAAGAGAAATAAGACCATACAGTGTTTTACTTAGTGTGGGCACAGGTAACCAGCTCCATGGAGGGTGTGCACACACTAAGCAGTGTGGGCACAAGCCACTGGACATCATCTGGACTTGGAACATCTCTAGAACCAGTGCCTTTAGGAACATAGATGCAGCCATAATGACCCAAATGTCATCAAAGTCACAAGTGCACATTTATTTTAAGTCATTCAGCCCCCGTTCTCTTATGTTAGCACTACATATTTATCAAGGGGATAACAAGGCTTCTAAATCTGTACCAAAAAAAATGAAGTTTTGATATATTATAAACCACTAGGATACTAACCTTATCTTACTAAAATCTTGAGAATGGGGGTTTCCTTATTTTACAAGTCCTGTGGAGCTACTGATTGTGTTATGGGCAAAAAAGTTTGCCTTCCCCAAAATCATTCTTTTCATGTCATTTGAGCTAATAAGTGCTCAGTTTTGGTCAAGGTCCTGAAGAAATGTCTGTGCACTTTGCATGCAATGTGCTGCCCTTACAAGACCAAAAAAAATGATTGCAGTCCTGTGGAAAGAGTGAGGATGTAATAGTATTTTTCACGTTATAAGAAGATATTTTCAAGTCAGAGATTACAAATTTCATATCTAATTCTCGTGATGTCTTAAACAATAATATTTAAATATTAATTTGCAATGTCCTAAAAACCAGAGAAATAGAAATTAAACTATGGCTGGTAAAACCTACTGATAAATACCTGCCTTCATGATTTTTTTCTGGGTGTAAGGATATTACCATCATAGAAAATACTTTTAACATAACCAGTGGATCCTTACAAATTGAACCAGCAACATTTTTTTATTATTTTGCATAAATAGTGAAAAAATATTAACACAAAAAATTTATTGCTGTAGGCTGCTCAGCCAGTATGAACTGATTATATATGCAGTGCCACCAAAGCCATTAGTATATAGGTTCTCTTAATTTAAAAGCCAGGCCCTACTCAGGCACTGTGATTATTGTTTTCAAAGACTGCACATTACATACATCAGATATGAAATTCTTCTTTCCAATTTCACACAGGAGGTGGTGTCACACGTGACATTTCCAGAATGGTAGTCCTGTTTCAGAGTGAAAAAATGCCTCAAAACACGTGACTTTGTACTGATAGTTTTCACTCAATTGTGTAACTGACCTAACATAAATGGAAGCTTCTCTATCACTTACACAGGAAGGATATTGTCAGTTTTATGTCAGATTAGGCTCTTACACAAGTTGCTTTTGCATTTTCTTATGATTCTAGCATGTCAGGAAAAAAATTTTTCACTATTTAGTTTCTTCCAAGCAGCTATTTCTAACCCCATCTGGAACTGAGCTCTTCCTTTTCGAAGACATCTAGAAAGTATAAAGGCTAAAAGCAGACCAGGGATCTGGCTGTAACCCCATGGGCAAGTGGCATGGCATGACTAGCAATACATATAAGGAAAATTTCCCCACCAAAACAGGTAGCTACATCCCACCTATTGCTTATCCCAAGCTGTGTGTTGGGAGTGGTCCATGGCTCATGCTAATTCCTGAATTACATTTGCATATTATCTTTGATGCTATTAGTTGGCATGGATAAAAAACAACAATTACATGTTATGGATAGAGATTGCACAATAATCAAGCCCTGGTCCTAGACAGCTTATTTTACTAGTATAAATATAGCCACAGATATCAGAAGACTCAAGGCTACAGCATATACAGAAGAGTATGTGCTTTGTCATCTCAGTATCCATTCTGTACAAAAGGAGGATTTGGTGGGATGGATTTTTCTTTGCTTGTTTTTGTTTGAACACAAATACAAAGGGCATAAGATGCTCTCAATTAGTATTTCTGTTAATGACCTGAATAAGAATAGGCAGTATTTTATAAGCTTGAAGGAGAACCCCAGGCTAGAAAGAGTTGATTCAGCCAGCAAGCACATTAGAGGATGATTATTAGAATTCAAAATGATGTTGACATATTGGAAAAGTGGCCTAAAAATGTAAGATACAATCTAATAAAGACAAGTGCTAGATTTATACTGTTAGGAAGAAATAATCACAATACACAAATGTCGTGTGGAGAATGACTGAAAAAAAAGCAATGGCAGCTCTTCAGAAAACTGTCTAAGCCTTATAATAAATAGATCACATGCTAAGCATGAATCAACAGTGTCATGTTGTAGTGAAAAAGGTAAATGCCAAACAGAAATGCAAATAGAATCATCATTTAGAAAACACGAGCTTAATTCTTCTGCTGTACTAAGTGCATCATTAAGCCCCCAGCTGAATACTGTGTCCAGTTATGGACATCAGACTTCAAAAATAACATAAACCAACAAGAGAATTTGCTCTACAAGCAATGAAAACTATCATAGGTATAAAAAAAATATAATATTTGAGGACACATTGAAAGCATTAATTCATATTCATTTAGTTGAGAAAAAATTTATGTGTGGCATAGTAATAGGCAGAAAACATTCAGAAAATCTTGATCTTAGCAAAAAGTAAGCTTTTCCCTGTCCACTGCAAACAGGACAACAAAGAGTGAGCTTAAAGGGGTTTAGGTGGGACATACAGAAAACCTTTCTGAATCTAGGGCTTGTCAAGCCCTGGAGCAGGTGGTTGCCTGAGCAGATATGTAATCTCCATTGTTAGAGGTTCAACAGACACCAGCTGGGGAGGGTTTAGGTCTGTCAGATTCTCCTTTAGGGCATCAACCTCTGATGGAAAGATCATGGTGGACTGAAAGACTTCTTGATGCCCCTTCTGTTCGCTCTTCAGTGAGTCTATGATTAGAACAGCAATGGCTTGGATCAGACTCCAGCACTCTTTTTACTATCCTTTTTAGAGCTGATATAAAAAAAATGGACTGAAGTATAGAAGGGGAAGGTGAGGTGAGAAAGAAATGAGAAAGGAGAAGGAAAAAGGAACCAGTAATGGAAGATTAAAAAAAAAAAAGGTGAAAGAAGGAGAACCTTTCATTGGGCCCTAGCTCATTAAAGAATGTTGACTCTGCAGCTTTGTACATGCATATTACAAATTAATTTGTTCTGGGACATGTTCAGGCCTGACAGGATAAAACCCTGAGCAACCTGATCTGAACTTACAGATGACCCTGCTTTGAGCAGGAGTTTGGACTAGATTATTTCCTGAGGGCCTTTCCCACCTAAATTATCCTATGTTCCTATTGTTGCTACTCCACTTTGGCTCTGTAGTTATGACCACCTTTCCAAACACATATTTTATTCTTCTAGATACATAAGTGTAATTTAGACATATGCAAGCCCTCTTGCAAAACCTTTTCTGTTTAGAAAAATACAGAGTGAAGACCAAGAATACTATTCTTTCTAGAAAAATTAAATAAAACCTTGCAGATCTTAAATTCCTAACAATTAATATGCCTTTAAAAATTCCTGATTTGTGGTTGTTTAAAGCTGTGGAATTTGTATCATTAATTATCGGTGGGTGACAACCTACTGTAGCCCTAGATAAAATGTAATTTTTGCCAGTGTTCCAATTTAAAAGCAGCTTTAAAGTTCCCTGACTCAAACATTTAACCTGATTTATGGGTTGTGCTCTGAGAGTACTAAGGCTAAGTCTCACTAAGATCACTTTAAATGACTTTTAAAATTAAGTAAAGAACCAAATGTAACTACTAATCTAAACATACTGTGAAATATTAATTATGCATTTTAAGCAAAGGGAATAAACAAGAAATAATTTAATCTGTGACATATAATAAATCCCAAAATGTATCCTTGCTGAAGGCATTTTCTAAATAAACACTTGTTTTTAAGCCACAAAGGAACTGAAGTTGAAGCCATTAATTACTGAGTCAGAAGCTGTTTATTAAAACATTTTTTTCAGTCACCTGTTAAAATTACATAAACATTTCTAAAGGGTGAATACATTGAGAGAAAAGTAAAGTAGCCTAAATGAAAGGGAAGGAAAGATCTTTGTGTTATGCCTGGCAATGTTTGTTAATAACATAAAACTACTTAAGATCAATCACAACTGCCGAGCCAATGTAAAATATATTTTAAGTTCACAGAAAGTTCTAATATTTCTGTCAACATATTACACAACTGCAAAAATTGAGACCTAAACAAAAAATTATACTTCCATAGACAAATTGTTTGTGACCCCCTAGGTACACATTCCTCATGTTCTTTTCATGCAGAAAGTCCCCTGTGCAAAGTAAACTCCGCGCACTGCAGAACCTAAATATTGTGTATACATTCTAAATGAAACATTGCAAAAAAGGGCCTGCTATTGCTGACTTCTTTTCACGGGACAATTATCTCGTCAGTACTAGAATAGGATAGCTCAGGAAACCTTCCTGGAGCGTAAATACTACTTCATCTTCAGGAAGTATTTAACCCTTCCAGTCCTTTTTCCATACAATTTGAGCACTACAGGGCCATGTACCAGTTTACTACTGAAGAGATAAGGTGCTTTTTTTCTAGCGAGCTATGCAGATGTCAGTTATATAAAGTCCACAGAGACACTATTAAACTTAGAAGCATTGTAAGTGAAATCCTACTGCCCTCCAAAACACATAAAGAAAAGAAAACAAGAACAAAAACATTGACCTGTGGAGTTTTCCCCTCATGACTTTTCTTTAATCTGAGTAACAGTGCTATCTCACAGAACACTCACCTGGGGGATCTGGAGATGTACATGTACAGATGTGAATATTTAATAAAAGAGACATTGGTAACAGTCAGGATGAGAACAGTTCAAATACTCTATCTAGTATTGTTCACACTCAGTCTTCTTCCTTGGCAAAGCAACGGCAAGAAGACAATGGCACTGAAGTCTGGACTCAGATGACCCTTTTTCCCACTCAAATTTACTAACTTTCCATCCTTCCCACCCAGAGTTGCTACCTTTCCTTTTTGATCCAGACAGCCTAGCAATTACAGATCTGTGTCTGGATTAGTGTACAACTTATATTTCAAGTGCTCAGTACAAAAATTTTCCCAGGACCCTGTGCCATGGACCTTCAGAAAGTTCCCTCAGAGTAAGAGTAGAGAACATGGCCAAACATCAGTCAAACCACTTTTGCTGAGTGCTGTGTATGTCCCTAACAGTCCTTCCTTTCTTCTTCTAATTTACGGTCTCAGTAAACACTCATACATACACTTCTGCTGCTGAAAACCTGCCCTGTTCCTAATTTGACTTCCTATCTTTTCTTCTGAATATGTTGATGGTATACCACCTCCTTTTCAATAATCACACCACAAAACATTGATTGTCATGTAAATAGGTTTAGTTTATGTATCTCTGCAGATTATTTTTTCTCAGTATAAGAACTTTATAAAATATTATTAATCTGGTAATGCACTTGGGGCTCAGCTACTTGTGTGGATTGACCCTGGCTGGACGGCAGGTGCCCACCAAAGCCACTCTATCACTCCCCTCCTCAGCTGGACAGGGGACAGAAAATATAACAAAGGGCTTGTGGGTTGAGATAAGGACAGGAGAGATCACTCACCAATTACCGTCATGGGCAAAAGAGACTCAACTCAGGGAAATTAGTTTAATTTATTACCAATCAAATCAGAGTAGGATAATGAGAAATAAAAACAAAATCTTAAAACACCTTCGCCCCACCCCTCCCTTCTTCCCGGGTTCAAATTCACTCCCGAATTCTCTACCTCCTCCCTGCCAGCGGCACATGGGGATGGGAAATGGGGGTTGGGGACAGTTCTCTGCTGCTCCTTCCTCCTCAGGGGCAGGACTCCTCACACTCTTCCCCTGCTCTAGCGTGGGGTCCCTCCCACAGGAGACAGTCCTCCACAAACTTCTCCAATGTGGGTCCTTCCCATGGGCTGCAGTTCTTCATGAACTTCTCCAGCGTGGGTCCTTTCCATGGGCTGCAGTCCTTCAGGCACAGACTGCTCCAGCGTGGGTCCCCCACGGGGTCACAAGTCCTGCCAGAAAACCTGCTCCAGCGTGGGCTCCTCTCTCCACGGGGCCACAGGTCCTGACAGGAGCCTGCTCCAAAGCAGGCTTCCCACGGGGTCACAGCCTCCTTCAGGCATCCCCCCTGCTCCTGTGTGGGGTCCTCCCCAGGCTGCAGGTGGATATCTCCTCCACTGTGGACCTCCCTGGGCTGCAGGGGGACAGCCTGCCTCACCATGGTCTTCCCCACGGGCTGCAGGGGAATCTCTGCTCCGGCGCCTGGAGCACCTCCTCCCCCTCCTTCTGCACTGACCTGGGGGTCTGCAGGGCTGTTTCTCCCACATGTCCTCACTCTGCCAGCTGCTGTTGCGCAGCATTTTTTTCTACTTCTTAAATCTGTTATCCCAGCCATGCTTCCACCATCATTGATGGGCTCGGCCTTGGCCAGCGGTGGGTCTGTCTTAGAGCCAGCTGGCATCGGTTCTATTGCACACAGGGTAAGCTTCTAGCAGTTTCTTACAGAAGCCACTGCTGTAGCCACCCCTGCTACCAAAGCCTTGCTACAGAAACCCAACACACTACTATACCAGTATGTTGTACTTACAAACATGACAAGTGAACATTTTCAGAACACTCCCTCTTGGCTTGAACATGGGGAGATCTGACTCTCAGCGAGTTCAGAGGTTATATTTTCACACCCACATAAACATTCTAATTTTTCTGACACAACTCTCATGTGTTCTTTCACCGGCCTTGTGTCATTAGTCAGGCCTGATTATTGTCTCTTGCTCCTTAAGCCATTGCTACTGAAATCCCTGCAATTCTCAAGTGTAAAACACATGAGATCAGCAACAAACGGACTCAGTCTCTACAGCATTTTAACAAAAGACGAATGTCATGCCAGCAGGAAGCAGGACAGTTCCTGTGTATGTATGTATTTCGATGTATACCATACTGTGCTGAAGTACTCCAGAAACAGAGTATATTGATTCACAGAGTCCCTTGAAAAGGAGACATGCCACAGGAGTACAGTGCAACCTCCTTTCAATATGACCTTTTTTCTGTGGAAAAAGGGAAGACAGTGAATGTGGGGGTTTTTTTGTTTTAGCAAAGCTTTTGATGCTGTCTCATGGCATCCTTTGGACAAAATGTCCAGCATACAGCTAGACATGTACACAATACAATGAGTGAACAATTGGCTGACAGGTTGAGCTCAAAGAGTTGCAATAAATGGGGTAACATCAGGCTGCTGTTCAGTCACTAGTGGTGTTACCCAGGACTCAATTTTAGGCCCAGTTCTCTTCAATGTTTTTTATCAATGATCTGGACACAGGAGTTGAGTGCACACTAAGTAGGTTTGCCAACGAAACTAAATTAGGAGGCATTGATTCCTTCAAGGGTAGAGAGGTCTTACAGAGACATCTGGATAGATGTCATTGACTGTGTGAAATTTAACAAGGACAAATGCCAGATTCTGCACCTGGGATGGCATAATCCTGGATGTATGTGTAGACTGGGGGACAAGAGGCTGGAGTGCAGCCCTGAATAAAGGGATCTGGGGATTTTGGTTGATGGTAAACTCAATATGAGTCAACAACGGTCCCTGGCAGTCAAAAGAGTCAGCTGTACCCTGGGGTGCATTAAGTACAGTATAGCTAACTGGACAAAAAAAGTGATTTTCTTATTATACTCAGCACTGCTGCAGCCTCACCTCGAGTACTGTGTTCAGTTTTGGGCTTCATAATATAAAAAGAATATAAAAATATTAGAATGTGTCCAAAGGAGGGCAACAAAGATGGTGAAAGGACTAGAGGGCATGAATTATGAGGAGCAGCAGAAGATACTAGGTCTGTTCAGCTTAGAGGAGACTGAAGGGTGACCTCATTGCTGTCTACCACCTCCTCATGAAGGGGAGCAGAAAGGGAGGTGCTGACCTCCCTCTTTGATGTCTGGTGATAGGACTCAGGTGGGTGGCTTAAAGCCGTGTCAGGGGAAGTTCAGATTGCATATAAGGAAAAAGCTTTCTACTTAGAGGGTTGTCAAGCAATGGAACAAACCAGGGGAGTGGTCATAGACCCAAGCCTGTCAGTGTTCAAGAAGCATTTGGACAATGCTTTTAGATATATGGTTTAACTTTTAGGTTGCCCTGTGTGGAGCCAGGAATCGGATTTGGTGATCCTCGTGGGTCCCTTCCAACTCAGGATATTCTATGATTCTGTGATTCTGAACTCCTCAGGCAACCATTGATACAGATTTGGTTAAGAGGGGTTAAGATTATTTGCTGTCATTACAATCTGTCCTTGCTCAAAGTGTGGCAACACAAGAATTGGAAGGGCCTCCTTCCCTCTGTGGGGCATTGAATAGGAATCTAGTTTAGTGTTCATACACCCAGACACCACAGTTATAATTGCTGGAACCAATAAATCAAAACAAGTCATTTCATGGGAAGCAATGACAAGACTGTGTTCTTAAGAAATAGATGCAATTTGAAATATTGTATCCAAACATCACGATCTGTACTGTTCCATTAGTGCAAACATTCAGGAGAGGAATCAAGAATTTTAGAGAAAAAACATAGAGGTTTACTGGTAGCAGACAGGTGATATTGCTGTACCTCTAACCTTGGCATATCAATAGGGGATGACTGCTACATTTATAGTGCTTGAGTAAATGTATCTTGGAAGGTACAGACATATAGGGGCAATGTCCATTGAACTGGAGAGTCTTTGCCCCTCTGAAATGGCCATATCTCCTCACCCCATTGCTTCTAGCCTTCCTTGATGATACTACTTAGCCCTCAATCAAAAGACAGTAGAGAGAGAAAGACATCATAATTCAACAGTCTTCAGCTGAAACTTGTACTTCTTTATAGCCCCCAAACTATGCTAATGTGTGGCAGGACTTAGACTAGGAATCAATCCATGAACAGTAATGAGCCTCACAGCAACCAGGCATCCAGTGAGTAAAATCCATTCAGAAAAGTCTGGGTCTTGACATTTAGCAACAATTCTGGATGTTTAAAAATACAAACACAAAGACACACATACACATGTGCATATGTATCTACATATACATATACATGTGGTTGCACATATGACAATAATAATAAAAAACTTTTTCCAACATCCAGTGATAAAATTTAACAGGAAAAATCATGCTCAAGACCATATCTGTATCCTATGTCGTAATCTAAAACATTTTATCTAGTTTGTGAACATGTACTTTGTCACGTTACAAGCAGACAGACACTCAAATAAGGAGATTTAATTATTTAGATTTTTATAAAAACATTTGTTCACTGAGTTACTAACACGTTATATGTTGATGCATACCAGCTACATTTCCCAAAACAGGAAAAGAAAAATCCTGTCAATTGAAAGAGTAGATTTGGGTCAATTTACAACAGGCACCCTGAACTCTGAAGGATGGGAAATCCTTCTGGGCATGCATTTGCCTTCAAAAATGTTTGCAATTTGTATTTAAGTGGTGACAAGTGATGCATGGATGAAAGAGCAAAACATCCCTTTCATGCTCAACGATACATAGAAAGATCATATACACATTCCACAAAAGATATTGCACATCTGTGCTCTTAAAGCTTGGCTTTCAAACCATCCCAGGATACAAAACTGTCTTCAGAGAAGAGGGGGGAAAAATGCACTTGCATTGTTTTAGTTTTCTCCTATGCCTATGAATGTTTCTCTCTGCAGAACTGCAGCTGGCCACTGTTACAAAGATTAAGGACACAGTCACCAAGAAATAAAAGCATTAAATTGAATGTTTCTGAAGTTTAATCCATGCACAGTTTGCAACACTCAATTCTTCTATCACACACAATGCATACACCTACAGTCACACACAACCATCAGCAATGGATAATCCCTTCAAACAGCCCATGCTACAGCAAAAATCACTGAGAAAATGATTCCATGCATTCAAGAGCATGGTAGGATTCCCACTCAGAGCTGGTTGACCTTTGCCCAAGTTCCAGTGGTAAGCTTTTGATTGTGTGATTTTTAAAGGCTAATTTGTCATTGTGAGGAAGACCATGCTGCTGACAGTAAATTTATGAGCTTAGAAATACTGCTCTGCTTATGCTTGAATCCTTTACAAGCAGCTTGTATTAAGCATTTTAGGGGTTTTGCTATCATACATTAGTTTAGATTTTTCTTCTCTACCAGAAGAACAGGCTACCAGTGAAATCAAGCAGCTGCTTAAAGTGAAAAATAGCTCATGATCTATGTAATCTTCTGCTTCCATCTGACTTTCCTCTTAGTCCTTGCTTTCAGAAGTAGGCTGATCTATGTGCATCATAGAAGATTCAAAATCATGTTTACTGACTGTAGTGGGTTTAAAATCTCATGCATAAGGTTGCACTAAAATAAATCTTTGGGTTTGTTTGTTATCACAATCCCAAGACAATTCAGTAAGCAACACAATCCGACCGGCTGCATTATTGTGTAGAAAATGCTAGCATGCATTTTATTGCTTGTTTTGAAGAATAGCAAATTGTGCTATTTGGAGCATTCTTTCACTGTAGTATCTGATCTCCATTAAAAATGTTGCATTGTCATAAATATGGCACCTGTCAGCTGGCCCAAGGTCATGCAGTGGTATTTTGCATATGGCTGCATAAAACTATGGCACAACTTTTCATAAGAATATGTGAAAACAGGAGCAGAAATGCAGAGAAAAATGCAGCCAAAAACTTAATGAACAGTTTGCTTGAAACTATACTAACTGGCAATATCATCACTTATCAACTCCATAGTGAATCCAACCCTGTGCAGATGGGTAACTGGCTGGATATTTGATTTTCACAGCTACAGAAAAGATTGCGTTGTTTCTCAAAGATTTTTGCAGTTTTCCCTCTTGAAGACCTTGATGCGTCTCATTATATATATTTCTTAAGCGGTAGTTTTCTGATTCCTAAGGAGTTTAAATGGCCGGATGGACTGAGCACAAGGCCAAAAGCCAAAATTCCCAAGCTCTAACGTTGGCTTTCACACCAACTCACTATGTGGTTTGGACTTAACAGATGCCATTTTTCCCTAAATGAGGGCAGTATTATTTAAGAACCACAAAGAGAGCAGCAAGGGATAATTATTATTTTACTGTGTTTTGAAAACACAGAGCAGCAAATCTATCCACGGAGCTAGGCATGACTCGCTGAGGTTTTCAGGGTTTTCCTCGGTAGTAATGAGAGGAGACAGATTTCGCTGGAGACAGTGCCATCAGCAGAAGGAAAACCAGTTGCTAAGGGAAGACGCATGTGGGAACTGTGGGATGAAGCCCAGACTGAGGAAAGCTGTTTTATTTTCTAATCAGGGTGGAGACAACCGGTAATTGCAGCAGTCTGAGGGGAGGGCTGATGAGGAGGCTGTGCCTGACCCCCACCTCACTCAGCACCCGTCTCCAGCTGGCAGCTGAGAGCTACCCGGCGAGAGCAGGCAGACCTGGCCCCAGCAGGGAGGCCAGGATGGAGCAGGAGCCAGGAGGGAGCCGGTAGGAGCGGGAGGCTGCAGCTGGGTGAGCCCCACCGAAGCACAGAGCATCCACCACAAGTGCCGCCGTGGGGCAGCCTGGCACCAGTCTGGCCAGGAGCAGCTCAAGGCAGCTTTGCCAGCTGCTTCATGGACATCTGCTCCTGGCTCCCGCCAGCACCAGGAAGGCACCGGTATGTATGAAGAGCTAGTTTATCAGCCCAAAGTCCACAGATCATTTTGGTCCTGCGTCAGGGCGCGGAGGGAGCGAGTCGTCAGCCAGCAGCGCTCAGGCCAAGTCTGAGCCCAGCCCCTTGATTTGCTCCTGCCTTCTCACTGGGACACAGCACTTAGCAGGGTTCCCCTGTACGGGATAAACACATCAGCCCCACACCATTTTTAAGCTCCCAGGCATGATCCCTGCCGTTAACACTTTCTCCAGGGTGGGAGGTGGCCAGGTAGGGGCAGAACACCCAGGTACCAGCGGGTGAACTGCCATTAACCGTGTGGTCCGGCAGGCCTCTGCTAGGTGGGCAGGCATTTCAGGGGCAAAGAGCATACGCTTTCAGTCTCAAGTACAGCTTTATTTGAAGTTTATGTGGACTGCAGGCGGTTTTCAAATATTTCATAAATTAGTGAAAAGTAGCAACAGTAAAAGCAGACTTTTCTGGACACGGACATAACTGCTGCGTCCTCTGAGCCCACTAATGAGATCCTAGGGCTTAGTCCCTAGTCCCCAGGACTGCTGACTTATGCTAGGCAGCTTTGTGAGAATGCTTTCTGGTGGTATTTCCAATTAAAAGTGATGAAAAAACAATATTGGGTGTTTCTCTCCCTGCCCACAGTGTTTCCCAATCAGAAACACTCAAACTATTTCACTATCTGGATACATGTTAGGAAGCTGATACAGAAAAACACCAAATGCACTGAAAAATAGCAGCAGGCTACAGTATTAACTTTAAAAGCTATTAGAAATCAATCAGGACTTCAGCAGGGCCCGAGGGGCAGACTGATGTAATGGAAGGCAGTCTATTAAATAAAAAAGTCAATTATGCAACGAGTTCAGCGCTCCTATCCTCCACCACAGAAAATTAAGGCAAAAGAGACCACGCCAGCTTGGACCCTCATCTTGTCACAGGCTCACAGCCTGGGGGCTCATCTCTAAAAACTGTGGTCCCATGGGTAGATCCAAGCAAAGGACAATCAGGCGGGCATTTGTAGGAACATACATTCAGAAAATAGTGAAGGTAGCTACCATCAGATCAGACATCCTGGTCTGGTGCTTGGGGATGGTGCCTCAGTGCTATTTGGAGATCACTTTAAAAGCTCCTTTAAAGTGCAGTGCCACTGATTATGAAAAAAAAAAATTTACTAATGCCACAGGAAAGCTTAGGGAAAAAGTACATCTCAAATGTACTTAAATATTACACTTCTTAAATATTACCTATATATTCCCCTCTCAGGGAGATCACTTCTCATTGGCACTTAATAACGTACTACACATATATAAGGTCATAATGACTTGTTCCCTAAATCTCTACACTCATGCAAAAAGAACTGGCAGCTGATGGGAAAAAAATTCTTCCTCCATCCTGAGTCTGTCAGAAAAGCTTAATTCCAGCAGCCAGCTTAGGCAGAAAAAAAATCCATATGACAAGAGGCAGAGGTCAAAGGAATAAAGGGCTTGTTTCTACTTGCAGTCCCCTGATAGCAGTACAAAACTTTTAGAAAGCTGGGCTATGTGAACCTCTTAGTTTTGGAAATGTCATTCAATTCAAGCCACAGAGTAATTAAAACCACGGGAAGTGCTGCTGAGTTTTCTTACAAATTCTAAGGCAAAAATCCTTTATTTAAGGAACTATGTCACAATTTTAAGCAAGAAACATAAATGCTGCCCTCTTATCTTTTCCTGAACTATTTTTCTTACTCACCTCTTTTCACCTCTTCCACTTGTATTGCATTCATACATCCAGAAACACAGTATAACCATGCATCCAGAAACAAGGTATATAACATTTGCACATGCTAGTTCTTGGTCTCTGAAGAGGAGGGTTTAAATCATCTTTAAAAAGAATTCCAAAGTGAAATATGTAAACCCACATACTTGCTCACTCTTGGTTGATATTACCAATGCTGGCAAGAGCCATTACTCAACAGAGCAGAGTGAGTGCAGATTTAGAGGAAGGTATATTAGCACTGTAGGAAAGACTGAATGTTGGGTTCAGACTAATCAGGGAGTAACCTTCTGGAGTAATGAAAGTCACCAATTTCATGTATATGTTAAAATACACCAAATCCTGAGAACAGTGGAAAAAGCACATCATTGCATTTGATCCTATTGTGCACAAGATTTTATACCGTGAGAACAGTGTATAGTTAGGGGAGAAGAGGAACCTAAAGTGCCTGAGAGGCACTGTAATGTAAATGCCAAGGGTAAACTGGAAAATATTTGCAACTCACTATTGCCCTCTAGTGTATACTGTACAAGCATTTATGGTAGTTTGAAGTGATGAAGGGGAAAAATTTTGAAGTACAGCTCTTCGTTTTAAACGAAAAGATAACTGCCCTTTCGAGAGAACTGGAGTTTTGTATAATTTCAAATTAACCTTGAGAGAATCTGGAGTAAGGAGGGAGAGGAGGGGAGTTTGGAAAGGTGATGATAACACACCATACTTTCTCTCCCCTGATTTTTCGGAGAAGAGACATTTTGCTTGGAAAACATTTGTTTCACAGACCCTGTGTCTTCTAATTTAGTTGCATCGTGTGGCAACAAATAAATTGTTTCCTGACTGTTACAAGGCAAGACAAGGCAGCCGAAGATATTAATTCCAGCATGAGATAGAGAGTAAGGGGAGTAAGGGAAGAGCTGTTATTTTAAAGAAATAAAAACTTGCCCATGGTCATTTGTTTTTTATATATGTATTTTTTTGCACTTAAGAGTATCTAGAAGGATTTAAAGAGGATTCTTTAGACACCAGGATACGTAAAACACTAGGATGATAAATCTGAATATTCCTAAGAACGATGTTCCCAGAATTCTTTATGTACAGGGAAGCAATAACGCTGCAAGTTAAATAAATGGAATTTTTAGCATAGAAAAATATGTCTAAAAAGATAAGAAAATGACTTCTGCAATTTCCTGTATATAATCTTATCATTACTACAACTTAAAATGAGAGACTGAGAGAAAATGGAAATAATTAGTACATTTAAGATAGGATGGAAAAATATGCTCGAAAAAAGATATTTCCCTTGCTAAGTACTTGATTGTGACCAGTCTCCATGTGGTCTTGAACATAATCATGTGGTTGTGCCAATAAAGGAGACTTCCAGATCCATTTCTATGAATTACTGCTTGTTCCACCTGCAGCAAAGCTCTCTGCTTTCCCTGCCAACATTAATACTTTTATTTTTCTGTTCACTCCCTGCACAGTTGTCTGGAGCAGGGAGTGGGATTCAGCTGTTCATTTATAGGCATGTGCAACATGGACATACATATTTTTGTTTGCCATCAACAGTCTGTGTTGTCAGTGAAAACACGTAAGTACTAGGAAGTGTGATTTACCTTATTTTTAAAGAAAGCATAGAAGAATCAGACCTTGGAAAGGCCCATGCCTGAGCCTAAGGTGATGAGCCCATGCGTAGCCATCCCCATGGAAGACCTCTAAAGTCAAGCAAGATGAGTCCCTGAGCCTCATGTCCAAATAGCAAGGCATGTTGAAGATCCACCTTGCCTTCAGAGCAAAGAAATTGGGGAATAAGCTGCTCCCCTCTTTCCCCTGCTCTTCTGCACTGGTACATAGTTCGAGCTTTCTTTTACTTCCAACTTTACTAGTCCAAACTGCCTCCTTCAATGCAGCTGTCCACAGCCAATTTCTGGAATCTATTTAATCAGAGTCACTTAGCCAATGCAATGATACTAAGTCTTCATTCTTTCAAGTATTCTATTGTTAGCATAAATCAAGAGCAAAAGAACATTTGAAACCCTGAGGACTGCGTATTGAATGTCAGACCTGTGTGATTTGATGAACTGGGATGAAGAAAATCCCTCAAATGCTAGAGTTTATCATGGGGCAACTGACAAACTCTTAGCTTAAGCACTGCTGGCATGGCATTATCATACTGACATCAATTGCCACAGCAGATAAAGCATGTGAGTTTGACAAGTTCATTCTTTCACAGAATCTGATTTGATAATAATTATTATTTTACAAGGACTAACCCGTAGATGAGATTAAAAATTAAGCAGACATGCTTTGCTCTCTCATGCTCATCAGAGAATATCCCAATAGTGAATAGCATATATAGACATTAATTTATTCATTACTTGAATCCAGGAAAAACAGTTTTATTCTGGATTTTGGTCTTGTTTGCCTGTCCTCCAAAAGTGTGAAGTGACTATATTTACAAAGCAGCTACATTACTCTGATTGCATACAACTGCACTTCCATTATCCACATTATTCCACTGTCTATGGAAAGATGAGTTATGCTCATGCTTAATGGAACAACAGCAAGTCAGACTCAGCAGGTATATAACCGCAGTTAAGGTACTTTTAGATTTGAAGTAGTTATCAGAAAAAAAATGTTACCTTGTCTGAACTACACTGTTCAAAAAAATCACAAGAAATAAAAAAATTTTGTATTTAAAAGAATCCCTAAAAATAAGGAGTGAACTTTACCTCTTTTAAGCAAGTATATACTCTGTAACTGGATTTAAAGCCCAGTTTTCAGTGCTACCCTTTTGTAATCCAATAGAAACACTCAAGGCCCCAGCTGAGATGAAGCGTGTACTAAGTTACATTCATAGAAAAACAGAACTTACCTGAAAAGCTCTAATCTAAATAGAATGAAAAAAAAAATTAAAAAATAGAGAGGTTTTCCAAATACTCTGTTCCAACAAACTTCCTCTTGCTAGCAAGCTCTCTGCCTCCAGAAGAAGGTGACCACATCGAAATTGTGTCAGGAGAATCTCTCCTAGGTCATTCTAACTTTTGAGTCTCACGCAGGGACTGTCTGTGAAAGTGCTGTTTGGCACGTGCTAAAGTCATTCCAAGGAACCCGCTAGCAGCTTACAGACATGGAGGACAGAGTGTCGGCACTGAGAAATGTCCTGCATACACACCTTGTGATAAAGCATTGATAGA
The DNA here is from genome assembly GCF_026419915.1 of Harpia harpyja. Taxonomy (NCBI): domain Eukaryota; kingdom Metazoa; phylum Chordata; class Aves; order Accipitriformes; family Accipitridae; genus Harpia; species Harpia harpyja. Next base: position 12,513,247 of record NC_068942.1, on the reverse strand, counting down.
AACTTCCCAGCAAACATGTTTTTGTCAGACTGCCCCAGGACCATTCCCAGGGGAATCAGGTTCCCTGTCTTTAGAGTTCAGACTCAGGTTGGATTGGGAATGGCGTTGTGAAACTTGACTTGAAGAAAAAAAAAAAAATTATTTATTGCTAATCTTACTATTTTCTACACAGCAGGAAAATTTGAAAACTGCACATTTTATTTGCTTTGTTAGTGGGGTGAGAGGGAGGATTTCTCTCTGCAGTAAAGCTACTTTTAAAATTTCCAAATACATCACAAATCAGAAATTCTGGCTTTCAACCGTCTCTACTTACAACCAAAGAAAAATGTTGAGCAGTGAAATAGCTGCAGCAGGGAACTCATTCAAAAGCAAACAAGATGCCGTTATGTGACCCAAGAACAGAATAGTGCTCTGATTCTTGATGAGAATAAGAAGCCAAGAGAAGGAAGGAAATTTCAAGGTGTATCAGAGTCAAACATGGTTTCTATTCAATTAAATTTCAAAGCTAAAATCCCAGCCAATTTGTTTTCCATCTACTGTGTGTTTTATACCATGGTGCCATATGCTGCAGTTTGGAGTACTGTCTCCCTCAGTTGTCTTTTAATTGGCTTGACCTATGGGAAAGATGGCAAGAAACCAAGCTAATTATATCAATTCACCTCATGCTCTATAAAATCTGCTATAGAATGACATGTCAGGTGAAAAAATAAAAATGAAGCAATAGTAGAAATGCAATTACAGTTTATTAACATATTTCTACATGCTGGACCTTGCTTATTGCACTATCAGCTTATGGATTTCTAATGATTTTATTGACAAAGTGAGCAGATTCAAATCTCAAACTACAAAGTAAAACTCTGGGAGAAAACAAACTCATAACATTTATTCTCCTTAGAACTCTTTTTAAAGCCATTAACAGTACTTTCAAAATGAGCAGGCCCCAATCCAGATTAATTAGCTGATTTCAAATTAAAACCAGATTCTATATTTTTATACCTTCTACTCAGCATACATCAGTATTACTCTCCAGTTACACTGCTTTAAATTGAAATATCATTTCTAAACTGCTGAGAAACTGGGAGTTGATGTCAAAAAAACTGTTAAGAGCGCTAGGTGATGTGAGTTAGACAGTGAAGTAGATATCAGAGCTGTAAGAAAGTCTTATTCAAAGCCACAATTGCATGTCCCATATGTCAGTAAAATAAGCATCTTATCCCAACTAATGTCATATCCACTTTACAGACTGATATTTGAAATGATGAAGAATGGGAAGCTTGTGAAATGCTATCCCCAGTACACTTTAGAGCTAGCGTGGAGTGCATTAGACACAAATGGGTAGTATTTTAATGACTACCTACACTGAAATGATAAAGTCTCTTACCTAATTTTGGCCACCTAAAAGGCAGTGGTCTATTTGAGTTCCCTAGTCTTTGTTAGACCAGTATCTCTCCCTCTCTCTTCATTGACAATGGAAGATGTCTGGATGATTGACTTAACTGTCAGTGACTTGAGTTTGGTGAAATGAGCATCACTTTAAATCCTAAAGATTTAATCCTAAAAATTAAGACCTTGCAATACATTCCTGAGTGATTTACTCAATGTTTTTCAACAAATAGTATACATACATAGTTGCTTATTTGTCACATCCCTTCTATACATTGGTTTACATGTACGAAAGCGCACCCAGTATGCAGTCAAATACATGCCTACAGTTTCAAATAGTTTTTTAGAATACATTCCTAATTGTATCTTGGTTTTGTAGATAAGAGAATAGCCTACTAACAAACCCACTTAAAATAATTCACAGAATAACTATAGAGGCTTAATGAAACCACTGGGAAAGAATTAATTAACTGCCTCCACTAAACAGTTCAACTTAAATGCAGCAAAGCACTTGGATATCTGTTTAATTTTGACAACAGAAATAAGCACTGCTTAAATAGTCAAAGAAAAGTCAAAAGAGTCTCAGCCACACATAGAGTATGTCAATGACAATGTTGTGCAGAAACACTATTGCTCTCTTCCATGTAGTTTCCTGAAGTCCTAGTTTTTCATTTTCAGAAATACAGAACATTACCAGATTTCAACACTTCACAGGATTTGATACAAACCGAGCTGATATGCTGATTTGGCTAGTTTAATTTTAAATTCACTAACAAATTTCCATTCTGATACACTGCTTGCCAAAGTCAATATGAATCTTTTTGTGGATTACAATGGCACTGTGTTAGCCCAGTCCTTATTTTAAGTTATATATTCCAGGGTTTTGGCACAGATAACTGAACAGAGATGATTCCTGCAAATCAGTTATAAAATGGCCTTGTTACTCTTACACTTTTAGAGTGGAAAGAGTTGAGCAAAAATTGCCAGTACCAATGAATCATAATAGCCTTATATTTACTTTTTCCATTTAGGCGGTAGTTTACTCCAAAGCAATTACAGGAAATAGGCCTATCTTAAGGAGAAAAAAATAAAAAAAGATTGAGTAAACAGATACACTCTGTGCAAAATATTCCTCTTACTCTTCACTCTGTGAGAACACCTAATGGGGTGCTCTGTAGAGATGGTCTGCACTCTGCAGACAATAATGTGTATAGCGCTCACCTGAAGCATACCTCTTGTCTGAAAAAAGGAGAGCATTCTGCAGTGCCCTCTGAGCACCCTGCATAGCAGACCATTCTCACAGATGAGCCTTCTTCACCCTAACCCCTCCAAAAGAAGATACTAGAGCTTTATCTGACCACATAAATTATTTTTGTTTGAAAGTAATATCACCAAAGAAAGGTTTTTGGAATTTTTTAAAATCTCAGGCTCAGCTATGACTGGCTGGGGCTTAATATCTATTGCTTTCTCACTTCTCACTTGGAGTCGTAATCATCTTATGGCAAGATCACAGCAAACTGTTGCTAGAGACCATTATGATACCACAGATCTAACACTGGTAGAGCAACAGAGAGTGAACTTCTAAAGAACGAACAACTTGTTTCCATGTAAGGACTTTCAGCAATTCAGCATGCTCTAGTAATTTGATCACAAGCTGTTTCGTTATGTGCAAGAGTCCCGGGGTGAAATCGTGTAGTTTGGGTTATGCAGGAGTTCAGCCAGGATGATCATAATTGTTCCCTGCAGCCTTTATATGTATTAAAAAAAAAAACAAACAAGTAAAGAAGCGGCTGAAACTGCCATGTGTAGGGGAGGCAGAATTGTTCCTAAATCTTGGTCTTTCATTTTGTTTTCCTCAAGTGCTGTTCTTGACCTGAGATTACAACTTCTTTGACAGCGCTGATATGATCTGGCCAATCATAATGTTCTTTTCTTTAAAAAAGAATCAAAAATCATAGTGATCCCATAATTTTTAAGGTGAATTTCAGGAAAATGAGGTGAAACAGCAGCAAGTCTGAACTTGAATGTGAACTAAGAATTTTTATTTTTCTTTACATAAAAAAACCTTCTGCCATGCATACATAACAGCTCTTTAAATACCAACTGAAACTGACTGTAGAGGGACCACCCATTGAAAGTTGCTGTACTGGCCTGCTGAAGTTTTAAGGCCTTTAAGACCAGTGTACCTATGAGAACATGGAAACAGTTTACTTTAATATACAAAGTGCAATTGCTGTTCTGCAATGCAAAAAGCAGAAAGGTAGTGCATGACAGCTTGGGAACTGAAATCTTCAAAATACTATAGCTTGCCAAATTTTTACTTCCAATATGAAATTATTCTCTCCTTTTAGTTTTTAAAATAATTCACAAGCACAAGCTTTTTCAGCTACAAGTCAATACTGAATGCAAAAGTAAGCATTGCAATAATAAAATTAATATAAGAAAATTCAGTAGATGTCTCAGAGAAAATTACATAAATAAACATCAAGTAAACTACTTCTGATGTTTCCAGCAATATATTATGATGTTCATTTATTTAGCTATAATTCTGAGAGACAAAAGTGAAGAATATGGAAAATTCATCTGGAGTTGTTTCCATGTGGGAAAGGCTATGTACTGATTGAAACAAGTCAGTCCCAGAGAGGCTGTGAAATCTTCATTCTTGGAGGTGCAAAAAATTTCACTGGACAAGTCTCTGGGCAACCTGTCCCAACATTGAAATTACTTCCGATTTGAGTGGGATTTGTACTTGTTCACAAATTACTTTCGACCTAGATTATTCTACAGTTCTAAACACGTGGAAATCCCCACTGACCAGAATTCTAAATGGAAAGAAAACTACAGTCAAATAAATTCTGTGAATCTGAATTTCTCCCTAACCTCCTAGAATGATTTAAAAGACTGACTTTTTCTCTTTTTCTTACTGGAGAGGCCTCCAGCCCTGTATCTTCAAGTTGCCTTTTACAAAACAAGGTTTTAATTTATAGATGTTTAGTATTAGAGATCTCTAGTTCACTTGAACAAAAAAGATTGAAAAACAATTTTCCATCAGAGGTAAAAAGTGTTTTCCAGGGGAAAAAAAATAAGAATTAAGTGCCAGCATGTATTTATTAACGCATATTTGCAAATGCAGATAGCACAAAGCTGAAATTAAAATAATGCTAGAAAGAAATACCTTATCCTAGTGGATAGTAAGTGTTGTTCATAGTGAGAGAAGAAAGATAAAATATTGGATGAGTAGGGAGACAATGCTGTGCAAAAGACCCACTATATTTGCACTGAATTGTATGGTCTGTTTCTGCTTTCATCCAATGGTGTGTATAATAAAAGATGGTTGCCACTGAAATTTGATGTTCCAGCGAGTATGAGCAAACATAGAATGTGATCTGGAGCATCATTTGTAATGGTGAAATTCTCAGCTAGAGTTCCACAGAACTATAAGATATTAAATAGATTTATTGCCTATCAGTTTTATACCAGAGGGAGAATATCTGCTTCTCACAGTGAAGAGATGCACTATAAAAATGTAACTGTGATACTAAGAAATCATCATTCAGCCAAGCTAAAATAAATGATAAATTCCCTTTGTGGCTGATTTTTATCTGGCTGCACCTGACAGTAAGAGTTTTCACAGGCAGATACCCAGAGATTTTAAAAGGAGAGTAACTCTAAACAACATTTCCTGGTATCAGTTTAACCCTGTCCCTCCTCTTCTCCATTTTCCCAAGCTGTTGCATGGAACAGAGAAAGGCCTTTATCAACTTATCTTGAGTCTATAGGGAACTCAAAAGGTAAGTCAGGGAAAACACAGAATATAAATTTTCATTACCATTTTACACCTTCAGCAAAGTAAAGGTGGGCACGGTCTCTACCATAATTTTCTGCCACTTTCTAGAGCTTCACAGTCTTCAACAAAGTGTAAAGGACTAAAAGGATCCTGATGTCCTACACCATGTGAAAAATATGATTCTGCATCATACTTCTGTGAGTAACAGAAACTAGGGGAAAGACCCTTACACACTGCATACTAACATAAAACATAAGCACAAAAACAGATTTCTTGATTTTGCAAGTGAACTGTAAAGGACATCCTCTATTAAACAAACATCTACTGCATAGCAGAGTTATTACATTATGTCATGATAAAGCATCCAATAATTCATCCCACTTTTGTTTTGCCAGGGTCTGTGAATCAGGCATTATAGGAGATGGAAGCAGACCAATAGGCAGGTATAAACATATTTTAAGTCCCATAGATTAAATATGAAAGGCACAGATCAACAGTAAATCTGAAGTAGTAGTCTCATTCTCTTAACATAAAACTGGTGTAAAAGCTTATTCTTACTTAAAAGTTTTATATTTTTTTGTATCAGTGCAAATAACCAAAGAGCAGCAAAGTAGCAGCCATTACTTTACTATTCTGAACTTGTTGAGTATATTTTTTTTTTATTCTGTACTCCATAAGATATGGTTTGTTTTTCATGTGTGTCTCTTGGCTGCACATCTGACTCTCTTCCTTATCTTCTCTGCCTTTTTTTTCTTTTTGTATATAGATATTTTCCTATTCCTAATGGATTTTTTGAGTGGGATGTGGAGTACACTTCTCAATACAAATTCATTTGCCGATATTGAAATTCACATCCTTTGCCTTTCCTGAAATGTGTTTCTTCTGAGAGCTGAAATTCATTTTTACTGTGAGCACAAGGCTGTTGTTTATAAGGGATTGTTGCCCCCCACCCATGGGAGCTATTGTCTGTGACAGTGAGCATTAGACTTTGAGTAATTGTACTATGGGTTCCAGTGAAACTGTGCTCCAACACTTACTCTGAAGTCCTCAGGGTAGGAAAATGTAGAGGCACTTAGGTCTTCATATAACAGATAAAATATCTTGTAAATAATAAAAAGAACCTGCACCTTTCTGGTAAATGTGTGCAGTCAGAGATCACATCCAAATTAAAGCACAGCACATTTCACATGAAGAAAAATAAGGAAAGAGCTACATTTGACATGGGGTGATTCTTTGTTAATATCTACAAGGAGTCACCCTGAAGCTGAAGGGCAAATCTAGTACTCCCTGTGCAAGAAGGGAACAGAAAGGTATCTTTGTGTAAACCCTAGATCCAACCCTTTCCCTCTTTCTCTCATATTTTCCTTTTGAATTGAATATGTTCGTTAATTTCATTGAGAATTTGATGTGTGTAAGTTTTGGTATTGTCGCGGTTTAAGCCCAGCTGGTAACAAAGCACCACCAGGCCACTCGCTCACTCTTCCCCCCGGTGGGATGGGGAGGAGAAAACATAACAAAAAGCTTTTGGGTCAAGACAAGGACAGGGAGGGATCACTCACCAATTATGGTCACAGGCAAAAAACAGTCTCAACTTGAGGAAAAAACAAAAAGCATTTAACTTGTACCAATCAAATAACAACAGGATAATGAGAAGTAAAAACAAATCTCAAAACAACTTTCCCTCACCCCTCCCTCCTTTCCAGGCTCAACTCCACTGCCAATTTTCTCTAATTCCTCCTCCCCAGCAGCACAGGGGGACGGGGAATGGGGGTTGGGGTTAGTTCATCACACCTTGTCTCTGCTGTTCCTTCCTCCTCAGGGGCAGGACTCCTCACCCTTTGCTGCTCCAGTGTGGGGTCCCTCCCATGGGACACAGTCCTCCGTGAACTTCTCCAATGTGGCTCCTTCCCACGGGCTGCAGTTCTTCATGAACTGCCTCAGTATCGGTCCTTTCCGAGGGCTGCAGTCCTTCCGGCACAGACTGCTCCAGCGTGGGCTTTCCAATGGAGTCCCGGCCATCTTGGGGGGCATCCCCCTGCTCTGGCGTGGGCTCCTCTCTCCCCGGGCTGCAGGTGGGCATCTGCTCCCCCACTCCCCTCCATGGGCTGGGGGGGGACAGCCTGCTATCTCACCACGGACTGCAGGGGCAGCCCCTCCTCCCCAGCTCCTCCTCCCCTGCCTTCTTCACTGACCTTGGTATCAGCAGTGGAGTGTGTCTCACATTCCACTCTCTCTCCACTGTAGGTTCCCCTTCTTAAATCTGTTCTCCCAGAGGCACCACCACCACCGCTGATGGGCTCAGCCTTGGCCAGAGGAGGGTCCGACTTGAAGCCAGGGAAGCTTCTAGCAACCTCTCTACCATGGCTTCTGAATTTACACCAGAAAATAACACCAGCATATTTTTGCTTCCAGCTACCTTTAAAAATGAATTTGGAGGCATCAAAAGTAAGTTTTAGGTAGAGCAGAAGGGCTTAGAATTGGGCTCTAAAAATCCTCTATTTCTTTGTTGCCACCTAGCTCAGGACAATACAGATGAGTAAACTAGACTTGGAAACAAAATGTGCTCAAGACCCTGAGGCTGGCTGTCATAGAATAACAGTGTCCACAGTATGAAGCTCCCTGTGGCTCCAAAGCAGGGTGGCCACATGCAAAACACCCATGGGAATGCTCCCCAGACCATGCTGAGCTCCCAGGCAGCACCTGGGAATTAGTGGCATGGTGACAAATGTCCCAGGCCGGAGCTGTACCAGGGACTGTTCCGACAGCAAGGATGAGCAAATGCCAGTCCTCTGCTCTGGCACTGCTCAGATTAGTAGTATAGGCCTGGCTATAAAGTCTAAGTAATTTGGTTGCTGTTTTGTGAATGGCTGAAGCACCCACTCCTGTCAGTTGAGCTGTTTAAGACTTGCTTCACACATCAGCACAACCAAGATGTATAAACCATGACTTTGCCATCTGTATACCGTAAGTTCAGTCCTGTGAGATTTCTTAAAGAACAATTCATGGCTTGGGGTGACTGTTGCTTCATTATAAATCCTTCATCAGGTGGTGTGTGGGTGTGTGTGTGTGTGTAGTGGGAGAGGAAGCTAATGAATGCTCCCTTTAGATTCAGGATGCCAGCTTACAAAAACCTGTAGAAACTGCTCACCTACATTTCCAGAGGGAGTTCACACATCCCTGTCAAATCATCTGCAAAGCAAAGGATGTGTAACTGCTCAGCAGATCAGGACAGGTGGAAGCATTCAATTAGGAAGGAGAGCCTAGGGTTCCCATCCCTCTGGTGATGCTTCTTTAAATATGTAAACTATGCTGGAGCCAACCCACACTAAGTGATCCCCTGAAACTGAGCCATCAGTACTTCCTTACCCTTCTCCTCTGTCACCATCTGGCCCAAAGCAACTTCAGTGCTTTTGTAAAAAGGAACAAATTAAATTAAATACATGATCCCAGAAAGGCCTCTTTGCAGTCTGGCAGTTAAGGCATTGCTCTGCAAGATGGCTGAAGTCAGGACAAATCACAACCACGCTGTTAATGCTGAATGGTAAGGCATAACCTCCTGGCAGGGCTCAGTAAGACACCTCTGTCCTAGAGGGGGATGCACTTCAATATACACCTCTAGAAACTCACACCCAGCACGCAAGAGGATGCAGAGGCTCATGCATGTGCACATCGTGGTGCTGTACTCTACTGTGCTCTCCTTACTCAATGAGCTGTTTAGGAGACAATATTCGTCTCTGGCATACAGTATTCAGCTCTGGGCTGTGGACTTCAGCTGAATGCCATACATCTGAAAGTTAATGGTATCATTTGATCCTGCAGGAGCCAGGTTCTTTTCGCATTCTGACAATTTACATTTCTGACTTGCATTAGAGAATCTCTTTGGGAACTTGGTCATAAATCCAGATGGGAATTATATGATGGCACAGGAAAGAGAATACATGTCCTTCAAGTCTTAGGTCAGGAGCTTGCCACTGAAATTCCAAGTATCTGGGCATGTGAAAGCTCAGAGTAAGGAATTTTTCTCTCCTTACTTCTCTGTCTACTTTCAGAGTTAAGCAAACTAGTTAAAAATGAAAGATAAAGTTTCTCAGAAGCAGATTTAGCAAATAAGCATTCCATAGGCAAAAAAAATTAAAAAGCTAAATATTTTTTTTTTCAAGTGGTTCACTGTTAAGTAGGTTTAAACTAAAAGAGAATCAGAAACTCATGTCCTTTTTGTGTCTTCACGAGGAAAACAGCCATTTCAAGTGCTGTGGACAGGTGAGCATTTTCCTGTAAACGTGAGTGAAATAAAAATTCAGAAACCAAAGATCAGTGGTGAAAAAGTAGCATCATGTAGTGGGAAAGCTATCAAACAGTTCAAGTACCCGTCTGCCTTATATCCTATTCATGTCAGCCGAACATCAAATTTTCACATTTGGGACTGAAAGTAAGTTTTTTGGTGTTATGATGACATTATAATTCTTGATTTACAGCCATGGAACTAGTTCCTGGAGCATTTTCAAACAGCAAAATGTCTCAACAGCACGTATTTCCAGGCTGTAGTTTTAGCAGATAACAAAAATAGCTCTTACTGGATAGTGTGTGCTAGACAGCAGTCAGTGCATTCTCTGCCAAAACACTCATTGCCATTTGAGTACATCCAGGGTAGAGGGAGGCCAGTGAACAGCCTGTATATAAAACAGCAGACAACATAATAGAAAGACATAACTTTTGCTTCTTTTCACTGCATACTGACTGTAGGCTCAAATGCTGTCATTTGTCTGGCAGCTGCAATGGCCCATCTATAAAGCAGTGGCCTACATTCTGGAGAGGCAAGTTTCTTCCAGTATCTGGAGTGCTTCTGCACATTTTTGACAATTCTTTCATGCTATTGAGCTGGTGGACCTGGCATATTAGTATGCGTATTTATTAGTGCAGTTTCTCAAATTGTCAAAGCTTTCCTCCCTTAAGTACATAAAACATGACTTGCACAGCATGCCGGCGTAATTTTCTTTTCCACACTACCAGGTGAGATTTATGTTTGTACTCTTTTTTTCCTCTTTTCAAGTGACAGGTTGAGGATTCTTCACCTGTCTCAAGGGTGGGACCCTCAGCTGTTCAGACTCCCTGACTAGAGCTCCATCTGTTTTCCAACTCTGTGGAAGACAAGACAACCAGCGGAGCCGAGACTCTCCAGGAGCTGGAGACTCTCGCTGATTAATGACTCAGAAAACGGGTTCTCCAGAACAGAAGGTTATCTATTCACCTGGAGCATATAACATGCACCACAATGTGTCAGAACAACCAAGTGTTAAAATGTACATTTCCTTTAAGAATACAATAATCTTTCCTTGGAATATACGTGAGGTTCCCTCATGCCAGCCAGGCTAAGAGTACCAGGTTGATCTGTTTATAGTAGTTACCCTATGTCTTTGCATAAAACGATCCATCTGGATTTCAGTCTTATCTTCTGTAATTTAGTCCTATTAATTAGTCTAGCATGCCCAATTTAATATTACCTGTAATTCTGCATATTTGACATGGAAAGACTATACACTAAAAGACCAGCTGTACAGCTGTCAAGTATAAAGTACTTCTACAACATCTTTTCCACTGTTTTTCAGAAACTTTCCAAGTGATTCTGTCTTTAACTACTCCTCTCTTTCCTCTTGAACTTCTTTTGATTTAACTGTGTATTTTCTGATAGGTTAATATCACACAGGTAATTATGACATTTATTAAAATACCACAAAGAATTCCCTTATTCATCACATTCAGTAATTCGATTCTCATTATGTGCTTATCAAATGAGTATTTGACTATTAAATATTCAGTAAATGATATTTCATTTTGTCTTATTCTGGTCCTAAGCAACAAATATTATTTGTGATCCCTTCCTTCCCCACCTTCCTTGTTCTGACCTAATCGCCACTCCTAGAACAGACTGAAGTTTCTTCATGGTGGTCACCTCCATCTTGTTATTTCAGCACATAGAAGGAAAATTAAAGAAAATGCTCGGGTCATGTTAAGATGGTAAAATAGGTCTAAATATTTGCTACTAAAGAGCTGCATTATGTGTCAGGTTCTGGTGAAAACCTGCCATAAATATTCCATGGGCCTTATTGAAGTGCCTAAGAAAGGCAGAAAGTCACTGGGCATGACCAGTGAATAACGGAACTACAAAAAAAAGTGGGAGGCTTTTGTAGATAAGTTAGTAATTCTCCTAGGGTAAAAGAGAAGGATGTGTTTGCTCTATTCTCCACATCTTTTAGGGAAAGGTTGGCTCAAGTCCAGTATTTAAAATAAATGGGGAAATTCAAAAAGTGATACTTGACCCTAAGTATTCTCTTTTTTTTCCTAACCTGACAGACTGTGTTTGAATCCATTTGGGACTACACTAACAGTAATACTAGAGTAAGGAAAGAAACCTTTACAAGGCTGTAACTGAAACAATAATTTCTCTTTTACCCACGGTGCCTGCAGCCACACTGCGCTAGCATACGCCAGTGAGAACCGGGGCTGCCCCACCTCCCTCGGCTGCTCTCCCTGACTCTGCCCACCCACCCACCCTCTCTTATACGTACATGCTCTTGTGAAGCCCCAAGGAGCACCACACACTGTGAGAGGAATCCAGGTGAAGTTTTCTTTTCCCTTGTCTCTCAGAGTCTTAGTCCCAGCACGGTTCCCTCAGTGGTTTCTCCTCCGTCAGCAGCAGGGGATTGAGGACAAGCCCCTGTTGTGGCTGCTTCTTTGATAGGAGTGCTGGCCGGTACCAGTCAGACATACACAATATTCTTAGTGTGTGGTGAGAAAGATTACCCAGATCAGCAGTATCACAATACCTTTAGCTCATCAGGATAACAGTGCAGAAAAGATAAAGCAGTGAAGAGCAGACAGTTGCTGCCCTGAATATTTATGAATGGAAATCATGACCAGAAGATTTTATTAATTCCTGAAAAATTAGGATATTGCTTGAAATTTGCTTTTAATGCTGAAATATTCAATTTAATATTCATTTGCAATATTTTTTCCCTTTCTTTCACTATTATCTGGTAAATTTGGGTAAAATCCTTCAAAGAAAGAAAGAATTTTAAAAAATCTCTTTTCTCTCACACCAAACTGAAGTAAATCGATTTCACTGTGGTTGGAGGTGAACACATTTAAACTTCACACTTTATACTTACATTGACTATAAAGATTATTGTGCTTTCAGGGTCATTTGAAAACAAGTGCTTGTGAAAGATAAAATTTTTGAGGGCTTTAAGACACACTGTGTCCCATGAGCTGCAGTAAATAGTCTTAATTATTAAATGACAATCTCAAACATATACACACAGCTAAGTAATCTCTGTTAAATTCCTAGCCAGCTGAGTTAAGGTGCAGAGATTTGGGAAGCACATTGCTTTTTTTCATACTACAGGACAGAGACACAAATTTATCCTAACTGCACATATTAACATCTCTATACCATAGATTTCAATTTCAAGTAGAATAGCTTCATCTGCTTTCTTTATCTATCCATTCTTCAATATAGGGGAGAGGGGGAAGGAAATTTCATGCAAAAACCTGGCGTGCAGCACTGAGGCTAAAACAGCAGGTACCCAAAATTAGTAAGTGTATTGTTTTTAAAATGCAGAAGTAAAACTAAATTTCACACTTAGCCTATTTATAGCCATATGTAACTGGTATAGTGTTCATATCATGACAATTACTTCATTACTAATGCAATACAATACAGACCTGTCTGATCTATGTTAATACAGGTAGTCCTGTATTGTTATGCTTTACTGTATGCAAAGAAAGCATGAAGCTTCAGTGCTTCCTACAGAGCATGGTGACTATGAGAAGCTTCAGTGCTCTACAGAGCATGGTGACTATGAGATTATGATGATGTAATAGAGTCATCCTGACTGCACAGTCCTTGGATCTTATGTTCTTTCCAGATGTTTAGTTCAAATCTGTATATCTCTTCATTCTCAATGGCTTTAAAGTAAGGGTATGGATATTTATTTATTTTAGTGCTTCCAAGCAAATCTATAGGAGAGAGTGGAACAGTTCCAAGGAACTAGAAGAAAAATGGCCGATTGTCTACTGTATCTAGAGTCGGGGTTTTCACTGATGAGGTCTCCTCTGTAACATTTTTTTCCTTCTATCCAGTAAGGGAGATTGCTCTGGGACTGAGGATCACCTTTGGTGGCTCTGTGCTTCAGCAGCTTGACATGGCTTAGGCAAGATAGAAGTCACCAGTAATTTTCATCGAAAAGAAAAAAATAGACAGAATTTTTTTTTTTCCTCCCTAGCAGTGTTTTTTCTTGGCAAAATTGAGGCCATTTTTTGTTTATTTGCTTTCCTCTTCTTTTTTAGTTTTAAGTCTCTCCAAATTATTACTGCTCTAATAACTTCTTTCCTAACTGCCTTTCACAATAGCAAAGTGGAGAAAGAAAACAGCAAAACAAAACAAAGTGGTAAAGGGGAAAAAGAAAGGGATATATGGAAACCAAATTTGGAAAAACATAATCATAAAATGGAAACATTCAACTTTTCCCCATACACATGTCAAGAATCTTGTTTGTTTGGTCTTCGCTTGTCCAAAAAATAAACATGAGTTCCATTTGACTGATTTATACTGTCCCCTCTCTGTTGTGCAACATACATCTGGTCATATTTGTGCCATAATGAGAGAATATGCCTCAATTTTCTTATTCAGGGAACCAGAGGCACGTGACTTCTGAAAATCTCTTAGACACTCATAGGAAGATTGTCTGAAGTTTGAGTATTCCTTACCCACTGCAGAAAAACTTGAAAATACCTTGGACTTCGCTTTGATACAAGTCTAGTGTGTGTTGCTGAAAATTAAGATCTTTGGGACATTTATTTCTTTCTTATGCATCCGTAAGGAGTAAGTTTACTGCCATTTCAATAAGAATTAATTAGTCTCCATAAGAAAAAAGTTTGACGGTCAAAAGTAATGTAAATAGTTTAACAACACTTTAGATTCCTGTGTATTCAGCAGAAATGGGGTCCAACTAGCCGTGAGTAGCTTAGTAGTTTGTTGTCAGTGTACAGCAACCATTTTAAACAGATGCCTGCTTAATACACCTATGATGTTAGAATAAATCTAGCATCCAGTGATAATTCAATGTTGGTTTTAACACCACCACCCAGAAAGTCTTATATGGAGAACCATAAATGTGCTAGTGACCTTATACTGTATTATATCATCTTATAGTAGATCTTTCTACATTTTTATGTGATACAAAAATTCAATTCTATAATGCTTTGGCAAATTCCCACTGCACCATATTAGTTCGACATTTCAATAGTAGTTATCCTCCCTAATATTAAGCAGAAGCCCTACTGTGTTAATATTTTTCTTCCAAAATTCTGCCAAAAGCTCTTATCCAGATAGCATTACATTTGTATAAGATTGAATAGTTTTGGAGGTAATCTGAGGATTAAACATCCATAGAAGCAAATGTGAGAGGAAATATGTCAAATAATTCATTCTGACCATAGGTTAATTCTTTTCCTTGGCTAAAACAGCTTACTTTTCACTCTCAGAATTTTTTAAAACCTTGTATGCTTTTCAAAAGCTACTTCTCCTTCCTCCCCCCCACTGTTCTTCTCACAGAAAAAAGAAATTGCAGTATTTGATTTCATCCCATCAAAACCCACGCTCAGTAGGAGCAAACTAAGATATGTTCTCCTGCTAGACAGATCTAAGCAAATTGCCCATCTCCCTTCTCACTGCCTGTAAACCTTTCATTTTTATTGAAGTCACCCTCCAGAGAAGTTTTACAGGCACTGTGCGGTCTTTGCCACAGACCACGCAACTCCTGCTGTAACCAAACCTACAGCTGGCCAGGGGCCCTCCCCAACAACAGGTACATTCCCTACAAGGACCAATAGCTGCTCTCATCAAGGTTAAATTCCCTGGTACAGTGACAGTAAATTAGCAATTTTGTGGTCTCCTACATGTAAAAAAAAGGACACAACCGGTATCCACTCTGTCGTTTTCACCTATGCAACGTGTTGGGGGGTACCACCAATTTTTTGTGGGATTTTCCTCAGGTATGGTGTTTGGGGGGTTGTCTGGTCCGTCATTCCCCCTGACAGAGGCAATAGGCTGGGTGGAGACATTAAATAGGCCAGATGCAGTCCTCAGGTTGCCATTTTGACCTTATGAGGTAATGCTACATCATGAAGAGGTACGGATGTGAAACAGCCCTTGGATTCAGGGTCTATGATTGTATTTTCTGCTTATGAAGCCTCCAAGAGCACCTCTGAGATTATAAACTTTTCCTGTCTATGATATGTTTGGGTTTTTTTAAATCTTCATAGGGAATTTGTGTGTGCTAAGAAAGCATGAAATCCCTAGGGAAAAGTTTTTGGACACTTAACCATGAAACTCTGCTAATACAAGGCACTGCATACAGCAAAAGCAGAGAACCTCTTACAGACTTTTAAACACAGGAACAGGGTGTCTATCAAATTCCTTGGGATTCACACACTAACTGGCTACAGACGGTTCTCACACTTGTCTCTTAATAGCGCCTTTGCAAACACAACCAGAGTTCAAATTGCTTTGGCACCAGAACAACATGCAGAAATGGACGGACAAGGGTAGGTATGACTCATAGTACTTCACAGAAGTTCCCTATCCCAGAATTGCCAGTAGATTAAAATCAGACTATCATCTCCTTCCCTTCCTCAGCCATTGCTACAGCCTAAATTAGCAATGCCAACATGTTGCAAGTCGGTAAGAGGGAGTAGGACCCTACTCAGTATGGATCACAAATGGATCATCTCTGTGTTGATTAAGGAACAGTGAGTATTGTGTGTGAGCACCCATTAGAAACCATTCTGAGCTGACTGAATTTTTCTGTAGTGGAAAAGCACAGGTTCATTTAGCAACCTCAAGGCACGTCCATTTCCAGCCCTGATGGACAGATTCCCTATATAGGTCAATACTGATCAGCCTTTGCCTGACAACCCCATGTATTC
This sequence comes from Harpia harpyja, assembly GCF_026419915.1. Lineage (NCBI taxonomy): Eukaryota > Metazoa > Chordata > Aves > Accipitriformes > Accipitridae > Harpia > Harpia harpyja. Next base: position 12,497,091 of record NC_068942.1, on the reverse strand, counting down.
CACTCCATACATACTCCACATTCAGCAGTTGAAAAGAGTGGGCCCTAGGGCATCTCCCATGCATGTTGCCTGGTTGCATTGATACTAGCTTCATACTGAGACTTTAGTTGTCTGTTTGGTAACCATGATTGCATTCTTTGTAGATCTGTCAAGCCCACTGTTAACAATGTCTGCTAGAGGTTATTCCATTCCTATATAGAAATGTTTATAAAGCACTATACAGGTTCTTGCTACCCAGTAAATAGGCTCAAAACACAATCTATAAGTACTGCCAGGTTTGTAAGGAGATTTATGGAAGGGATCACTTAGTGTAAAAAAAAAAAAAAAAAAAAAACAACAAACAGCAAACCTCTGGAAAACAGGTCATGGACCCCACAAATAGAGGGGCAATTCTGGAAAGATGCAGGAAAATAATGCCAAGTACCATGCAAAATATGCATGAACTTTTATGGAATCATGAACTTTTATGGAAAGACCAGACACTGAGCTGTAGGTATTTAAATTCTTTTTAAAGTATCTACCTTTTTTAGGAGTTTTGATCATAAGTTTTACCAAGGGAATCTGAAGAGAGGGCCCAGGGCTCCCATTTTACTATATTAAACAAGGAGACTCCAGCAGCAATCAGCTTGGTATTCTACCACTTTAACCTTTCAAAGAGAGACATAACGTGCAGCAGCGTACTGATGGGATGAAGCTGGTGCCACTGCGTCTGTGATACCAACCTTAGCCTGTGAGAGCTCTCAATGGTTTCATCTCAGTTCCCTGAGTGTACTCTCAAGTGTTACAGCCTAACAGTGGTATAATTTAGCCCAAGCAAAATAAAATCATCAGCTTTCTTGACTGTCATCAACAGCTTAATATAGAATTTAATTTGCTGAAGTAAATGTTAGAGGGTTTTTGTTTTGTTTTTCTCCAGAGTAGCATCACAGACTGGGATATCATTGATTTGCAGCTCTAGCCACAAACAGAATCTGTTAAGATCAGAGTTGCCATAATATTATTAGTTTCAGTTGTGGGAAGTTGGCATGGGATTTACTTTTCTGTAAAGGGACACTAATTATCTCTTGTATCTAGAGTTTTAAAAGCATTTTCAAATACGTTGCTAAATAATTACATATGTCAACAGTCATACAGCAGATAACATAAGAACTAAAAATGTCTATCTACTCTCAGTCCATTTTGCTCACTGCAAAAGAGCTGTGTAATACTAGGCTCATAATTTGATAATCCCAACCCAGAGGAAAGGGAAGAAACAGGTGTTTTATGTCAGCATGAGAAATATTTTTTTCTTACCCATTATGTTATTAGTATAGATTCAAAGGCACAGAGATGATAATTCTGGCCTGGAAAATGAAATTCTTCTCCAGGGACACTTTTCAAACTGATTTGCTCAATCAGAGCTCTCTCCTGCTACCTGATCATGGCTATGGTGCTTTAGAGTGTCTAATCAAGAGATGATTAGAGATGATGACATTAAGGAGGTTCAGGTTTAGTGCCATCATGGTGGCCAATCAATAATGAGATTGTCCAGCCCAATACTCAGGGGACCCGTGTATAAATCTTGTTATTTACTAACCCTTCATGTCCTGCTATGAAAACAAAACTGATGTGCTCTTAGAGTGTACGAATGCACATTCTAAGAATATTTTGTCTGGCATAAGCATTAACATCTCCAAGACAATTCTTTCAGTCTCCTTTTGGCTTTATCGTGATTACAAGTGTTTTCACACTTCCAGTGATTTGTCACTTAATCCACGTTTCATATGTTCCGAACCTAAAATAAAACCTGGCTGTAGTTTTGTGGATATCCGGATGTCTAGTAAAAGATGTCATCACAATATTTAGAGCCCTTTGGTTTTGGAAAGGCAGTCTGATCAGGGAATTTCAAATTCTGAAAGTTATTAAAAAACAAACTAAAAAACCTCCAAGCAAACAAAGAGCTTACTATGAAATAGCAACAGGTTCCCCTTCTTACACTGTAAGACTAAATAATTTTTTCCTTGTGATTCAAAACTAATAATGTCACGTCTTTGTTCATAAATAATTTTACCTGGACAATCACAAGACTCAGCATCTAATGGTTCTCCTGTTTTCTGACTAGGCATTAGATGTTCCGCTTCAACTAAAGTGTCACAGAACTCAAGAACTCTTCCAAAGTCCTTTTAGACAGAAGGAATGAATAACAATTCACATCGATTAATTAATAAAGATTCAGAGTCATCCAGCTTTATTTACTTTGCTGCACTGTACATTTTTTCTTTAGAACAGAGTACAGCATTTTTATAACTTCCTCCAGGCTTTATCTGTAAACAGGCAGTTTGCCATTCACATTCATGTGTGGCTACATTCTGGTCATAGTCACTCTGTCGTCAGTATAAGTCCAAGGATTTCTGTGTGTTGTGGTTTCAGCCCAGCCGGTAACAAAGCACCATGCAGCCGCTTGTTCACTCCCCCGCCCTGGCCCCAGCCATGGTGGGATGAGGAGAAAATATAAAGGCAGGCTGGTGGGTCGAGATAAGGACAGGGAGGGATCACTCATCACTTATGGTCACGGGCAAAAGACTGGCTCATCTTGGGAAAAAAACCAAAATCAATGTAATTTACTACCAATCAAATAAAAACAGGGTAATAAGAAGTAAAACCAAATCTTAAAACTCCTTTCCCCCACCCCTCCCTTCTTCCCGGGCTCTACTTCATTCCCAATTTTCTCTACCTCCTCTCCCCCCAGTGGCACAGGGGGACGGGGAATGGGGGTTGGGGTCAGTTCATCACACCTTGTCTCTGCCGCTCCTTCCTCCTCAGGAGGAGGACTCCTCACTTGTCCCCTGCTCTCCCACAGGAGACAGTCCTCCATGAACTTCTCCAACGTGCGTCCTTTCCGTGGACTGCAGTTTCTCACAAACTTCCCTGGTGTGGGTCCTTTCAGTGGGCTTCAGTTCTTCCCGAACTTCCCTGGCGTGGGTCCTTTCCGCAGGCCGATCTTCAGTCACACACTGCTCCATTGCGGGCTTTCCCATGGAGTCACGGCCATCTTTGGGGGCCTCTGCTCCAGCGTTCACCTCCATGGGCTGGGGGGGGACAGCCTGCCGTCTCACCACGGGCTGCAGGGGCATCCAACTCCTCAGGTGCACCTCTTCCCCCTCCTTCCTCACTGACCTCGGTATCTGTAGAGGTGTTCCTCTCACATTCCAATCCCCTCTCTGCTGTAGGTTTCCCTTCTTAAATTTGTTCTCCCAGAGGCGCTAGCACCGTCGCTGATGGGCTCGGCCTGGGCCAGAGGAGGGTCTGACTTAGAGCCAGAGAAACTTCTAGCAGCTTCTCACAGGACCCACCCCTGCAGCCCCCTCCCCCGCTACCAAAAAAAAATGCGCCACACAAATCCATAGCACTTTGTTTTGGCCAGAGTAACTGAAATCTGAATCTGGCAGATTTACCAAATTTCAATTTAGTTAGTTTGATTTTTATTCTGCATTATCTCAGCAAAAAGCAAGGTAATACTGAAAACGTATAAGAAAATATCTGTAGCTAACATCAACTTTCTTCTGAGGAATTAGTAACGTGATTACACTGTACCCCTACTGTCTCAGTGAGAATCCCCAAGACTGCTCCATTTCTGAATTCACCAGAGCAGAGCAAGCTCATGTGGTGTTGCGGGTCAAAATACTTTGAACAGAAACACTCTTGGCATGATAATTTCATCATTTACTGTTTAATGAGAGGAAAAAATATACTCAGGTATATAAAATATACTCATTTGTCCTGGCATCATGGACAAGGCCTGTTGCCTTGGTCTATGCTTATTGTTTGAAATTGATCATCAGGTCATATCAGGTACTTGTCATTCGTAGATGTTGCCAAAGGGTAGGGTTTTTTTCCATGAGGAGTCAGTTAGTATAGAACATCAATGTGAAAGCCAAAGAAGCTTCAAAAGGTGAACCTAGAAGTGAGAGTTGAAATTTAAAGTTAACAGATTTAAGATACTTCAAAGATTTGAACCCGTTATATGTAATGGTTTGCAGAAGTGCCTTTTGAAAGTAGTTTTCCCTGACACTTTTGGGCTGTGAGTGAAATCTCTTCTGTTTATTATTTTCATGATGTTCAGACTCTTATCTGATACAGTGTGAAGGATTTGATCCTGAAAAAAAACCCTGCAAAAGTAAATAAATCAATCTGCTGTGATCAGGGGTAGCTAACAGGAGCAAAAAAGCAAGCAGTCAGTACTTAAGTTCTGCACTAAAAACAGAGCATATTTAAGAACATAAATGAAAATGCAACAGAGGGCGAGAGAAAAAAAATAGAGATATGATTTTGAAATAAAAGGTAAATGAAAACTGCACTTAAAATGAAGCACTTAAACCAGGTTAAAAAATTTAAATACACTCCCCTAAAAATAACAAAGAGCTCCGGCAACAAAAGTAGAACCTGATAATAGTAAAATTAAACTAGGAAAAGAACAGAAGGAAAATGCATGAAATAAATAGTGCTTTAGAACTAGAGATAAATAAGTGAAAGCAAAATAAAAGCGATATACCACTTGGTAAAACCAAAGACACTCAATTTGTTGTAAAATAACACTATACAGCAATAAAGCCATACAGACAACAAAAAGAACATTAAAGTTATCTGTATTTGAGACAAGGATTCAGGCCTCAGGTGTTTGCAGGAATGGCTGCAACAAGATTTTAAGGGGTTTTCAAACCACTAATAGTTTTATTTCCTTGCTTTACTTATTTTTACACAAGCAGTTGCAAAGTGATAAACTACAGGATAAGCACAAAGTGATAATAGAATTTGATAAGACAGAACACGTTCAGTGCAGTACAATTCATGCCAGATGGTGAAACTAGCAGAAGTTACAAACAAATAAAAGATATTGTTCACTGAAGTCCAAAGCTGACCTCCCAAAATTCACAGGGGGAAGGTCAGATAAAAGGAAGAAAACATCTTTGCCCCATAGCACAATTTGACATGAGCTACAGTGCAAGAAAGCTCATGCTTAACCTTTTACCTGTCATCTTCCACATTTATTACTTGGCCATATTTTGGCCCAACACCAAGTCTACTCCAGTTCTAATATCTCAATACAGTTGCTACATCCTCTCATCTGAAAGATGTATTTCCCCTCTCTTCCACCACTGTTTGATTCCTCCTTTTCATAGCAGGGAGGTAATCCTAGTCCAGTCCTAGTCCAAGATTTACTGCAGACCACAGCTAAGCCCTCAGGGGATGAAGAGGGGAGAGACAGGAGGAACAGCAAAACTATCAGAAACATAGAGTCATTCATTCTTGCAACTCACCAAGATTACACAAGCCTTAGGCCTGATTAGTTAAAACACAAGGAATTCTATTGCTAAAGGGGAATTTTTATGTTACAGACTCCTGCCCACAAATAAATACTTCAAGACTATTGATTAGCATCAGAGACCATCATCTGGTACAGTTTTGCCATTTCTAGTCTGAGCAGACTTCAGGCTAGCAGCTAAAAGAAAAGAGTCTTTCTTATTGCATGTCAGCCACCCACTTCCCTGCAGGCAGGATAAGATTTGCCAATACTGCTGTAATACATTCATGGGCATAATAAGAACTATTAACTGGCCACAGCACTGGCTTCACACTTACTAACTAACTCCTCTGATCTCTTCTTTCTCTGTTCCTAATTAGCAGAGGATGCTTGTTTGTAGGCTTCAGACTGGAAGCAGTCACCCTCACCAGTTGGATGCATGGCAGTAATTGCTGCAGCTGCAAAGCCACCATTAAAGTCAGAGGTCCCTCCAGCCCCAGAGGCTTGCTGCAGCTGTGCCTCCTGCTGTCAGCCTAGCTGCTGCCATGCGAGTTTAAGCCTAGCTTGGGTGACTGCTCTGCTTCCACAGCTCTTTTGTAAAGACTAAGGGCCTGACTCCCCATTGCCTCGGGCGATGCTGTCATTTACCTCTATGCAAAGTGGGTATAATGTACTGTTGGAGCAGTACATTAGACAGATGAAAACTACTAAGATCAAGCTAGCAACATGAGATGGTTTCCTCTCAGCAGGAGACTTCAATAAGACACTTTCAATTTAAGTGTAAAATTCACTGCCTTTTTCTGTACCGTAGATTCAGCAGGGGCCAATTTTTTCACAAGCAAATCTCTGAGTTGATTTTTTTTTTTAGGCTTCTTGTTTTCCTCATAGCCCAGCAAACATAATCAAGGCTGTCGCTGTGAAGGTATCTTACCAGGCTTACCTGATTCACACAGCAGGCTACAATGACAACAACAAGAGATCTGATGTGAAAGCAGACTGATTCAGAAGAAAAGAATAGTAATCAAACATAAAATTGTTAATGGAAGGGCGAAAAATCTTTGAAGGCCTATGGAAGCAAAAAATGCTGGTAAAGAACAATTGAATTGTTAGCTTTAATTACAGATGAACAAGTGAAAAAAAAAGACTATTGTCTCCCAAAGATGAAAACAACACTCCCCCTGCTCCTTTACATATTGTAAAAAAATAAGCCCTTAATGAAGGTGGCAGGATGGATTCAGCGAAAATGCAAGAAAAGGAGGCAGGACCATCAAAGTGGTAAAAAGGAATGATGCGATGCAGTACATGTTTATGGCCTGTAACCTTTAATGGCCCAGAAGAGAGACATACCTGATTCCTTACTTATGGGTTTGTTTCTTTTTTCTATGGTTGCTAGCTCTCCAGTTTGTTTCATTTCCATTCTCTGTAATTTCACACAATATGCCCTTACTACTAATTTTATAACTGAGTGTTTTTGGAGGTTTTTTTTATCAGATGTTACATCTTGTGGAAGGAGAATACACAGCTTGAAAGAAATTGTGGCTCTACAGCATCTTCTCCTTTACCTACAGGGATAGGAGCTGTCATAACATACTGTTTGGAAAGCCAACAGTGCCTAAGTAGTTCAAACATCAGCGATGCTATGTATCCAAGCATGTCTGAGTTGCAGTCAAAAGCAAAACCATACAAGCTAGCTTTGAACTAGACAGCTTGTGTGCCAACAGCAATGTACCTCAGCATCACCATGGTTCTTCCTTCACTATTGCAAATGAATTTCCTGATGTGAGCTATATGAAGAGAATTGTAGAGTTCAACACACCTGTCACTTCAGCCTGGAAATATTAGTAATAATAGCATCTCTTTTGTAGTAGAATTAGTGATGTTTAAGAGGAATATGCTGCATAGAACAGACTGTTTTAATTAATCCTCATGTTTTTCAGGGAAAACATTTTTTCCTTGTCTAAGCATCAGAAAGACCTGATCATTATATTTGATAAGCATTTTCTCCATCCATCCACCCATAGACAAGAGTATCTCACAGTACAATGCATTTCCATCACTCTCCATGGAATCCCAATATTTGCTGTTAAACTAAACAGAAGGAGGGACCCATCTCTGGGCAAATGGTTTGGCTTAGCTACATCCACACTGCACAGCACTTAGTATTCATCTTTCCCTGGGCCTCAGTCACCTGAAGTCACGCTTATCATCTCTATTTGTTTTCTTTTCAGTTGAACGTGTCCAGACTACTGAGAAATCTGTATTGCATTCTATCAGTGTTTCACTACCTGAAACTGGAGGTGTTTTGGAGGGTCTGGGGTATAGCCTGAGTGTGGGCACATGGGAGTGCTTGAGGATGCCAGTCTTGCTGCGTTACTGTTGGAGAAGTCTACAGGGCAGAATTGTTGCACTACATACCCCTCATGGGCAGTGTGAGGGCTCCCTGACAGATGCTATACCCCAAATTCTACCCAGACATTGTCTCAGAAAATTCTGGTGGGTGCCAAAACCATGACTGGGAGCATGATAGCAATTAAATAACATGCATGATGACAGAACAAGTCTTTAAGCCCACTCCCTGGGTCTGGTTTATTTAGCAGTGTAGATACAGTTTATGATACACACATTCCTGACTAATTTTTCCACTTCTTTTGTCTTGTTCTTTTATTAATGCCCCAGGCAAAAGGGATTGTGCAATGCAATTGAGTCAGTGGAATCTTTTAACAGGACCTAGCAGTCAGCAAAGAAAATAATAAAGACAGGAAGCAAGTATAAAGAAACAAAAACCTGATTACAGTGAGACATTACACACAATTAATGATAATCCAAATCTGAGAAGGAAACAAAGGCTTAGATAAGCATGGCAGCAATACGTCCATTGATGTGGTGACCTACTCAAACATGCAAATTATTCTGTCCCCAGTGTCACAGATCACTGTTACAGCAAAGCTACAAAAGATGTCTTAAGGTTTGGGGGCTTGTTTGCTTTTATTCCACTCAAAAAAAAGGGACAAGCTGGAAATCCAACTGCAGAAAGAGACAGTAACAGCTGCCTTTTACTGACAAACTGCTCTAGCAGTTCGGATGGTTCCTTGCTGCTTTGCAATTAGTTATGAATTTTTGAAGCCCTTTTCTCCTTGCAGAGAAGACACAACGGAGATGATGAGGGCTAATCATGGTGTTTGAGCCAACACTACCATTAGTGGGCTCTGATGCAGTTGCAACTCTGCTAACTACACCTGAGCACAGATCAGACTCTAGCAGAGAAAACCTGAAGTAAGAATAAACATAGACTGTAATCATATTTATAAAAACACCTACGAAGAAAATGAAAGCTAATGAATATGTGCAAAAAGGATGTGCTCCATTTTTCTAGGAACATTCACATTACGACTTATTTTGCTGCAGTTCGTCTTCCGGTAAATGAAGGCAAAGTCATTATCTGCTGACCAGTATAATTAAAGAAGTGATTACTTTAACGAGTAATTGGTAACAAAATGCCTAACCAGTAATCAGAAGCACAGGCCATATGTTTTTAAATATGACCAAATCATTTGCATAGAGTTTATGTGCAATAAATTAAAGCCAAATGAAAAATCTGCTGACAGGAAATAAGTAGCAATACGGGTAGAGCGATATGTTAAATCCTTCAGTCTGGATCATTTAGGTAATGTTCCATTCATTTTAGATTCATGAGTAGAAGCCTTTACAGATTGGGCATGCATACCATAAATCTCAGGTTATCCATTATTAGGTGGCATTCTGCTGTTTGCAATTGTACATGTTTACTTTGTGCATAATTAACTGCATAATAGCTGTCTGTGTTCTGCACAGAATTTACGCTCAGGCTCTCATCAAAACAAATGACTCTAGAAAGTAGGGCAGTTCCATTAAGGTCTCCACAATCTGCATTTTCTAATATTGGTTCTCAGAAAATGGAGTTGGATCTTGATTTTCCAACTGCAATCAGAATAAAATCACGTCTTTCAAAAGGCCCCATGTTTGTTTTTCAGGGTATTTTATTAAATCTCACAGAAATAGTTTGAACACCAAGGGGTGGAGACAGAGCAAAGCTCAGCATACCTAACAGAAGCTGAGATGATACATTTCCATAAAAATAATAAGTACGGAGCAGATTTGGACAGGCAATTGATCATTGCACAGCTCCATGCTATGGATCAAAAACTTCACCCTGCAGTTCTTCTATTTCTGTGCACGATTACCACTACGAGGTCAACTACTTCTGCCATACAGTTTCTTTATAAACTGTATGTCAGCAAAAGCTCCCAGATTTCTTTTTCCATAATGCAAAATTGGATGGAGAAGAGAAAAAAATAAAATAAAATAAGGCTGAAAGAAAGGAGGGAAAGCTGCTAATAAAATAAAGTCAGGCTCAAAGAAAGAGGGAAAAGCTGCTAATATGGAGGCCTGCAGTCACAGAATAAAATGAGACAAAATATGGAGAAGTGGTGAATTTGACTGCTTCATGGAACTGCAAGCTGATGTCTCTATATTTTTAAATTATCTAGATGCTACATAAAGAATATTTAGTACAAAAGCAGGTATGCAGTGAATATTATTTTACGGCTGATCTGCTGCATGAAGAAAGTGTTTTATAACAGGAGTTGTTTGAAAAGTGATTACTAAAAATGTGTGGGAAGAAATCTTATAACCTACCCTTATGCTTGAAGGAATTATTGTGATAAAATGTGACTATCATGGTGCAGAATAATATAAATATTCATAACAAATAAAATCTCTGAGATTGGGCAGCTCTAAGCTAAAAAGCATGAAGAATACAAATAGCTCAGTAATGCTAATGAGCTTCCATTTTTCCCCCATGAAATGGTATAGGGCTACACCTGAGGGAAACAAATTAAATGCAAAATTAATTGCAAAGATAATAACATGAGTTTTATATAAATTCATGTTTCTGTTGTTTTACAGGTTACCATAATGTAAATTTAATTTTTTTTTCTTACAAACAATTATACACTACATTCATTTTAGGGGGGGGGAATTGTTTGCTTCCTGGTTTTCCTTTTTGTTTTTAAAAGAAGCTGTGGTTTCTTTCAGGATAGCAGTGGGAGGCGCTTTTTTAAATTATTTTTCTAAATTTTTTTCTTGGAAAGGAACTCCCTCAGTCCACACCTACATCTCCCAGAGAAGTTTGGTATATCTGATTCGTGTAATGTTAGAATGTAGCATTTTTTGTTAGAGGAAATTTCAAGATCTTGTGAAGCAAATGACAGTGCCTTTCCAAAAGTCGTATTAAAACAGATATATATTTCTACAGCCTGGCATGGTTTCCTTTAATTTTTTTTCAAATTCTTCACTATTGAAAGTACATATCTAAACATATCAAAATCGAAACCAAAACATGCTACATTCTGCAAGCTGATGTCTATATGTTCTTAAATTATCTAGATGCTATGTAAACAATAATTAGTACCAACACAGGTATGCAGTGAATATTATTATACACTGATCTGCTGCATAAAGAAAGTGCTTTATAACAGGAGTTGCACTCAGTCCTCATACTAATTAGTCCCAATGTATTCTTCTGCTCCCTTTTGTTTTTGAAATACAAGAGATTAACAACTAGCAAGTAAGTTTCTACTGCAGGATTTTCCAGGCTGAGATTTATTTATTTCTTCTCAGCTCAGATGTTATAACACTGCTGCTTTATACCCTACCTTTCAGCAAAACACCTCATTATTAAAAACTCCTTCTGTAGACTCTTGTTTTGTATTCTTTTCATAGATGATTTATTAACATATACAGATACCTAAATTTAATAAAAAGGGTCATCAAAGGCTGTTAAGCCCCCAATGGAAGTCGATAGAAGTTTCTGCTTATTTCCCATTTATGCCTTTGAGAATCCCTACTCTCACCCCTGCAAGCACCATTGTACAAGTTGAAATAGAAGTCTGCATTCATCAAACAGCTACTCCAGTAGAGTCATCCTTTTCATTCACAAGCCCCCGCCACCTTTCTTACAAGAAAGTGAAAAAAAAAAAAAAAAGGAATGAGAAAAGAGATGGAACTCTTCAAAGAGAAGTAAAATAAAACTTTAGACATTAAATGCCACTGGGACCCATGCGTGTCCAAGGGGTACCTGTATAAAACCATGTACAGCTCAGAGTCTTAAGTAAACTCTGCCCATCTCAGCTATGATCAAATCCAATACTTCACTTTGAACATCTGCTGCTGTAAAGCAGCACAGCCTCCTGGCTTTCAGGAGGCTTGTTCATTTTCATTAATCGAGCACTTGGTTCTTTTTAACTTGTGTTTGCTCTTGTTATGATTAGTAAATGAGATTAAAAGAATGAGAAAGAGATACTTCAGGACTTGTATTAGCTTTATAATGTTGATGATCTATAGTGCTGTATTGAAAAGCATCCTCGGATGAGATGAGAGCATTTACTAATGAGCTTTTAAATGTGCATAGAAGGAACAAAGAAAATAGCATTTTCTGTTTGGTAGGCTTCTTTTTAAATAACAGCAGGTGATTTCAGGGTTAAAAACCTTTCCCTTTCTTTATAGTACTCAATGGTGCATAGGTTGCTCCTCTGTAAGAGCTCCAGAGATCTGGAGAGGATTCTCCTGCAGGAACAGAATTGCCCAATCTGGCACTTTCTTGTACCTGGAAGTAAGCAGTGAATCAGCGAGTGTGAAGATGTATGTCTACAGCTTATAGTTAGTCAAAATTTAGGTAGATTAACTCTAGGAATGGCCACCGAGGGGAAGGATAAGTCTGAGCAGCTTCAAAGAGCTACCTCAGACTTTGGCTATGGTTTGTTTTGTCTGCAGCAGCCCAGGACAAAGAGGGAGTAAGGACTCCTCAGCTCCTCCTTGACCCCCTGGGTTAGATTCCTCTCACCTAGCTGACAATAGCCATTGACAGTACAGGCATCTACGTATGCACTGGTAATGCCTGGTTGCCCTCCTGGGCAACAGAGAGAAAGAGGTGCTTCTGAGGTTCAGTGGCCTGTTTTAGATAGTTCCTGTGGGATGAGAAGTTTTGTACCCTAGACAAACTCTTTCTCTGACAAGGAAGAGAACCTAGACACATACCTTGGTAGTAAGCACCCACACTGCAGATGTCTATAATTTGGTCAGATGAATCCAACCTTTTTGTCTGCTCTAGTTCTCAGGATCCCTATTAGTGCTGTTCAAGGCCTTGACTCTAAGTAATTGTTTTTCAGCTGTTGTAGCTCTCCAACACAAACAGAAACAAAGTTTTTATCTGTAAACTTGTGGAGACAGAGATCCTGTAGCAGTGGAATTTAATCTGGTCCGGGTAGCCGAATCATTTTAGAAAAAAGCCTGTATCAAAGCTCATAGTCTGAGTAAATAAGCAGGTAATATCTGACTCTTGGCTCCATTTTTTGGAGCCTCTTCTGCCTAGAAATGTCTATCAATTTTTAGTCCTGTTATGAACTTTTCCTAACAACTACGTTAGCTTCCAGGCTGGTCTTAAAATCAGTAGAAATCCTAGAAATTCTGGATTCCATAAAATAATAATGTCTTGGTGTCATGGTTTAACCTCAGCCAGCTCACTCACATCCCCCCCACCCAGTGGGATGGGGGAGAGAATCAGGAAAAAAAAGTAAAACTCATGGGTTGAGATAAGAACAGTTTAATAGAACAGAAAAGAAGAAACTAATAATGATAATAAGATGACTAATAAAATGACAGTAATAATAATAATAAAAGGATTAGAATATACAAAACAACTGATGCACCGTGCAATTGCTCACCAACCGACTCCCAGTTAGTTCCTGAGCAGCGATCCCCCCACCTCCACTCCCCCCAGTTTATATACTAGACATGACATCACATGGTATGGAATACCCTGTTGGCCACTTTGGGTCAGCTGTCCTGGCTGTGTCCTCTCCCAACTTCTTGTGCCCCTCCAGCCTTCTTGCTGGCTGGGCATCAGAAGCTGAAAAATCCTTGACTTTAGACTAACCATTACTTAGCAACAACTGAAAACATCAGTGTGTTACCAACGTTCTTCTCATACTGAGCTCAAACCATAGCACTATACCAGCTACTAGGAAGACAATAACTCTATCCCAGCCAAAACCAGGACACTTGGTTTATTGTTTTATTCACTTTCATCTATGCAAATGTACATTTTGTAGACAATAAGAATGAAGCGTGCATCTCTATTCACTAGGTAAAAAGTCCTGTTCCCCTGTGAGCCAGCATATTTTTCAAGAACAAACAGAATCATGAATGTTTAACATATAAAAGCAGGAAAACACAGGAAATAATTGGATGTAAATTTATGTCATCTCAAACATCCATTATAACAGCAGACATTTTTTAAATTAACTGATTTTACATCCTGCATGTCTAAGCCATAGAGGTTCCTATTTCTCTCCACTGGCTACAAAGGAAGACCCCAGTGAGAAAATCAGGTGAAGATACCTAATCAAAAGCTAAGCAACATGAATGTCACCATTCCTGTTTTCTTATTCAGTTTTCAGTCTTGCAAATCATACATGTAAATTTAGAGCTCAAAGCCAACTTCTCTGGTGAGTTGTAAATATTTACAGGTATTATCTTGGATATCATCCTGGGTCACTGCTACATTTACCCTGTTGATTTTTCTTATTCTAGGATTCTGATCAAAGATTCTATTGGGAGAAGTCATCTTCCACTCTGTTAGTTTTGCTTATTCAAGGTAGCAGGATGTATTCTTATGGTAAAATGTGTTCTTGTCTCTAAACTGTGCTATGATCAGAGTAAAATCCTGAGGCTGGATTTCTCAACAAAAATGCTAAACTGATACGTGTGAAAACGATGACTGCTTAGACCTATATTCCAGAATGTGTATATAGGTGCAAATAAAACAAGTTATATTTAAACTCCATGTCACTGATTTCTCCTTCAGTAGGAAGAGAAATTATAATGCCCTGGGCATTTATAAGTATTCTGCAAAGGATTAGGTTATGAAAAAAAGCTACTAACATTGACATTCATAAGAACCATTTCACAATGTGCCTTCCACAGTATTATGCAGAATTTACTTAATGTTTGATGCTTTTATGTGATTCCTCCACACTTTGTAAATTAATTTGCTCACACAGGCATAGAAATTGAGCACTCTGCAAGTTATCTGATATGAAGAACCTATGAAATTTGTATTACTAACAGGGGTCATCTATGTCTGTTTTTCGCAGAGGCGTGCTTGAATCCATACTTAGAGCTCAGTTTCAGTTGCTTTGAGAACATGGTAGCAGTTAATACCAGAGGAAGGTATTTGCAGCAACAGGAACTGTTACAAAGGTCACTTGAGCCACTTCTTCAACTACTGTTTATAAACATCAAATCAGGAAAATAAAAGAGCATACTCAGTTCCACTGTAAACACAAATGCTTCTCAAACATGCTGCCTCACAGTCAGGTTCACTGAGGCTGAAGGTGCTTTTCATAGCCATAACCCCCTAATTGTTGCACAATGACAATACTCTGATGTCCAACAAGCAATTTCTTGCACACTTGTAAAGTTAGCCCAAGCCAGACCCTATATTAATCACATCACTAGTATTGACTGTTTCATTTATTTTCCAATCTAAGTGTCTCAGACATACTTGAATGAAATGCATGTCAGCCCATAATGCCTGGTTTTTATTCAGTAATAGGAATGTCAAATGTATAGTCTGCAGCAATTTATGTCAAACCAGTGTCATGTTATTTTTAAACTGTATTTGGTAGGGAGATTGAAGTGTTGTGAATAGGGCTATCAGTCTCTCCACCACTTACAACATCTTTGGAGACAATTTTCATCACATTTGAATAATGTTTTGGCACAGGAACACTTTATCTGTAAGATCTGGAAGCAGCACTTATACACAATTTTCTTTCTTACATTTATCATGTCCTATATATTCTGAAAGACTTAGAAAGAAACATGCCATTTTGCTTTCTGGCTAGCTGGAAGTTCTGTTAGTGCATGTCATCAGTAGCGCAGAGAGACCACCAGAAACAAAACTAGGCATTCTGCAATGACTTATCCAAACACACAGCCAGAAATAACAGCACCTCTTCCCCAAGAAAGAGAGACTATCATGTTCTAACATTGGTAGCTGCTTTCTCTGTAACAGTCATAAAAGGAAACTAACTTTACTGTTTCCTGCAGCCTACTAATGCATATTATATATAGCGGAAGATGGAGTGCATCCTAAAGAGGAGATTTCATTGATGAAAGACAGAGAACTTCTATCAAAACCTAGTGAAGACCTCTCCCTAAGGTTTGGCGAGACCCTTTTTGGGGGGGCGAGACTATGTGAATTACTACTGACTGTATTCTGGTCTGCGCAGCAGTCGGGGGCTTATCTGCAAACAGTGGTAGATCACCAAGACATCTTACATCAGCCTGGATGTTTACGGTTTGTTGTTTCTGGTAGAAGTTTAAATTCTGTTCCTTCGTCGGTAATCATAACACGTGAAGACTGAACTAAGAGCCTATGTACTTATCTTTACTTTCTGTCTACTATTATATGTCTTTTCTGATAGCTCTCATTTCAGCTTACGTGTCTCTGTCATATGCTTAACTTGTATTAAATTTCCACTAACAATAATGTGATTTAGGCATTGCAAAAGGAACCATGAAAATGAGAATAAAGAAGTTGCCTTTAACTTAGAAACTTCTATAAGTTACAATACTTTAATGAGACATCACTTATGTAAAGACAGAGAAAAAGAGAAAATATGGTAAGAATATAGCTAACACGAATTTGTTGTATAGTCATCAGAATTCATGTACTGGTTCTTTCTAATGAAACATTAATGAGCCATCAGTTGCACAAGCCAAACAACGAAATCTACAAGTATAAAAAAGAAAAAGTACAAATTACTTTAATTGTTGATTAATTTAAATTTCTCCTACTGTTGATGAACTGCTATTATAAACAGACTGTGTTTCTTTCAGTTTATGGGGGTTTTTTTCCTAATTCAGCAAAAGACCTTTTCTATTTTATTCTTTAATATAGAACTCCATCTCTTAGAATTAGTGGGAAGTGCTCGGATCAAGGGAAATCAGTCTGCTAATCCCAAGGATCCTACTGTGCATGCCATTCTCATCTCCTTAGTAGAAATGGAATTACTACTATTTTGAATGAGGAGGGCAATGCTTCTCCATATTAACCATCATTAATCACCATTATTTAGCAGTCAGAAGAGTCAGATCCCATCCTTCACTTCTGTTTTGACACATCCCTGAAATCAACAGCTTTGAACTTTCAATGTTCAAAATGGAAGTTTAGAAGAGATAATATGAAAATTTTAAAGTAACACTTACCTGTTCAAACATGGTTGTTTCAACTGAAAACAGAAAGGAAACAGGAAATATTTAAAGTCTCAGTACCACAATGATGTGCCACAATACACAGGCTTATTTTGAACAGTTAATATTTATGCAAAAGCAAACTGTGAAAGGGAATGAGAGAGCCAAAGGTCCGTCTAGATCAGTATAGTCTCTCTGACTGTAATCATGATGTTATGCCTTGTAAGAGTGAAAATGGGGCAAGCACGTCTAATGCTTTCTCCTATCTTCGGCTATTTTCACTTCAGTTCAGTTCCTGATTTAAAGAGCTGCTTTCCTGTGATAAATACGGCTACTAAGTTATGACTATATAGAAGGCTACAGGATTCTCTAGAGATAACAAAATGGCTTATCAATAAGCCAATTCATCTATCAAAAGTAATTTAGCCTATGCAGGAAGCTTTGCATAGGTTAATTTATCTTGATTATCACTGAATTATGTCATATGTAGTTGGGCCAGATTACTTCTGCTCATGAAGTTGGCTAATTTAAACCCAGCTCTACATAAACATGTCATTACACCACCTGCAGCATAAAATACTGTGGGTTTTTGCAGAAATATTGCAGTGTGAGGTTGATGTTCCACAGGCAGTTTGGAATACTCAAACACATGCCTAAAAAAGACAAGTTTCTTGACTTTCTCTATCTACTAGGGAGGAGCCCAAGCCATACCTCTCAGACGTCTAATGAGTAAAGGTTTAAGTGAAGTGACACATATCCCACCCTTGCCACCTCAACATGTGTCACTGTTTTCTAGTATTGTTTTTTAGTCTAGTTTTCTAGTATGTCTAGTATTCTCTATAGCTTTTGTTATTTGGTGGGAGGCAGAATATGCTGGAGATATAAATGTGGAAATTTTTGGAGCAGGAAGATCAAACTATATTCCTGGGGATCACAATGTTTAATGCAAGGGCAAGCCTAATAGTTTACCATAAACTCAGTCAAAGGTATTTAATAATGAAACACACTGTTGCTAGCACACACTCTCTGTAGTTTCACCTCAGATTTTGACATATCAAGATTCTAGAAAAAAAGTTGTAATGTTGTTATCACACATATTTACTGCCTCATTACTGCAGCTGTGTTAGAGATATAGACACAGTTCATGTCTTTGATGGATTAAGGCATTGACATTGCTAGTATTTAGCCTTTTCAAACCCATTTAAAAGAGATATAATTAGAAATCATCTCAGCAACTTTTTCTGGTTCATAGCCTGGACATAGGGCAAGTAATTACTGACTTAATTTTACTGTGTTTTCTGAAACCACTTATTTAAATGAACATAGAGAATCTCTTCTCTAAGGACACTAATTTTGTAGATATTATATGGCTGATCAAGTTCGCTAACTTGTTGCTGAGGGTAGAAAATGATTTCTGTGAACCCAAATAAGCAATTAGCTAAGCATGGTCTTTGGCAAGGTACTGCACTGTTAGAGTTGTTATCCTTTCAATGAGGTGTTACAGGGAAGTCACATCTGCTTGCTTCTCTTGACAGATGGAAGTCAAAAGACCCCCAATAGTACTACATTCATGCTAATCCTGGTGTCCTTGCCAATGTTCTTTTACCTATCAGTCAAACAAGTCCTGATCCTGGGTCCTGTAATCTTGAGTCATTGCTACATAATGCATATTGCAGTAGGCCACGTTGTCATTGCACAACCTTTTTCTAAGCTTATTTATTGAAATATTGTCAATGCTATGCATGTGAAATTGACTTTGCAGAGACAGACTTTTGCAGAAACTACATATCTGATCGTTTTGAATTTGGAGACGCTTTTGTTTCCACTCTTTAGAAACAACTTTCTTGGTCATGTCTTTAGAAAGAATTTTCACATAAGTAATTTGGGGAAAATAATAATTTACTTGCTTCTTTGTGAAATGGGGGTGAAATCATAGGCAGACCCCCTGAATCTGTCCTTGAATTGTATGGATGACCCAGGATCCAGTTTGTGGAGAACTGCATCACAATCTGAATTCTATGACTCAAGACTGATTTCTAATGTAAGTCAGCCTGTTCTGTACCCCGGCATGCATAAAATGAATAAAGGAGTTTATTTACTCTTATCTCTAAGTAAAGCTTCAGCTCTTCACTCTTTTCTAATATACATTTAAATGACTTTAAGTCCTCTTTACATTCCAGTCTTAAACTGATACTTGATTTATTTCTGCTCTGTGTGGTTTGTGCTAAAGGAAAAAAAAAAGAAAAGAAAAAGGAAAAAAAAAATAGAAACTTCATTAGATATTCACTTTGACATTCTGGCCCCAGAAGAAATAACATTAGTTTCATACTTAGCCATCTATTTTTCTCTTTTAGCTGGAGAATCTCTGCCTATAATTTTCTAGGGACATGTGGGCGACCTTCCAGTTGTGCCATTAAAATCCGCTACATCCTAACAACATGCTAATTAATGTTCTCTGATGGTTCTGCATGTAAAACTGCAGTGGAAAATGTGTCCCAAAATTAAAAATTTGGAATTCAAAAGCAGAAGTCAAGTAATGTCTCTTACTTTCTTCGGCTGATATGAAACCTTAGTTTAACACATCTGCAATCATATTTAAATAATAATAGTTTGAATTTCAGAAAAGAATACATAAAGCGTTTTTTAAAGTCAGCTCTCACAAGAAAAGGGCTGACCACTCATGTTGCCTAGCAGCTCCATTTTTTTACAGGGAATCCAATATTGGATTGTAATGATTTGGGGAGTGCTAGTTAGGAGTAATAATTTGCATGAGAAAGATATTAATGCCTGTTCTCATTAGGAACTACATCTCTTTACTAAAATTGGTCAGCAATAGTCCTGAGTCAGCCATCTGCCTGGGTATGCTTTTGTTTGTATGAAATGGCAGGTGAACGTCGTATTATCAGCAGCGTATTGATGGAACAACAAAGTGGTTCAGAAATTAACAGGGGAATAAAACAGAATCTTGCTTGGGCTTTCACACTGCTAAGATAGTAACATATTGCACATTTAATAATATGTCCCATCTGAGGATTTCAAAGACCTTAATAAGTTAGAAATGAGAAATTGTCATATCAGTCCTCATGGGCAGGGCTCCCACTGATAGCATCTAGCATTTTTTAATGTTTTTTTCCTTTTACACAATTTTTTATACTGGTTTAATTTTCCCCCACTACACCTCCTATTTTTTTTTTTTTTTTTGGTCTTCACTTTCTGTAAAGCACTGATAATTATCACTTGGGATACAATTCAGGCATTAAAATTAGCATTAAAATTTTAAAGTTGTATCTGCTCCAGCTTTGTGTTCCTATGTAACATTTCTGTGGGCACAGCCACAGGCTGACTCAGAAACAAACTTACTGGCAAAAAACAGGCCCTGGTGGGTCATTGCATATTTTGTTTTTTTCCTGGATGTTAGATTTGTGTTTGAAAATGGGCCTTTAAGAACCTCACAAAGACAAAAACCACAAGCGCTTCATCAACACATCCAAATTAATTGACTATTTACATTTGCTGAATTCTGACTTTTTATCTCGAAAATGTTAAGGTGAGTTCTGTTCATGAAGCTTTGTGTTTCCATCCATCTTTTTTCTCTTGAGGAATTGTATTTATGGACCTTTTCAACTTCTCTCAGAGGAATTATTACACTCTGATATATTGTAAACAAATACCATCTTATAAGCCTACAGTTCCTGTTTATGATGAATACAAGCACAGCAGAAACCAATTCCATCCAGACTGTAAGCAGCTGGTTTGGCTTCTTGAAGCAGTGTTTTCTTCAATCACGTAGTACCAATTAATATGCTTGATTGTAAGCTTGCAGGTAACCCCACCAAAATATGGCTTCCCTTGGGCTCTACAGAACCAATCTTTGACAGAGGCTAGAGCAAGACTGAAAAATGAATATGCTATTGTACCCTCCATGGTGTTTCCTCTCAGCTAGTAACAGTCTATGGCTGAAGAACATACTGAGTGAAAGGTTATAGCTGTACTTCCATATTAAATAATCTTCTTAAACTTCTCTTCCATTAATTCATCTCACTGCTTTCCACTTTCTCACTTATACTTGTAGCTTCTACAGTGACAATGGATTCCTAGTCTTAAGTCTGTGTTATGTAAAGAAGGAAAACCTTTTGTTTAAATCTGCTGCCTGTTAAGTTCCTCTGGTATTTTCTGGTGTAACAAATAGTCACCATTCCTTCCCTGCATATCTTTTGCTTGTCACTTCGATATTTAGGAAGAAGTAGTCTGTCACTACAGACTAAATAGAATAATTACAAGTGCTAGATATATGGTTTTATAGAATCTACCATAAGATTACCTATTTCTTTCCCATGTTAAAGTATCCTCTATTTAATGTTTGTACAGAAATCATTCCATACTTTCAATTGCAGCTGCCACTATTATCTTTACCTCTTTTTTGTTCTACTGCCTCTTCTTTTTCTTTTCGTTTTCTTTTTTTCTCCCCCCATGGAACCAAAATCACATGAAGTGTTCAAGATTTAGTTCACCATTAATTTCTGTAATGACATAACTATGTTTACCTGTTTTATTCCTTTCCTAATGAGGAATTCTCAAATTCTGTTGACAAGTTGACTGCTGTTGACTACTGAACATAAAGGTAAGCAGGGACTTACGCATTTACTCTTACACATCAGAGTTCAAGGACCTTTGTGTATATACTAATATCAGGAATAAAAGAAAAAAGGCTCTGGTTAATTTTGATCAAGTGCCAAGTTATAAAGATCACATACTTTAATATTTTGGGATCGTTATATTCTACTTGATATGTTTAAAATCTTAGCCTGTAATATTTGGAACCACTGATCATCCCAGGAGGTTGTTTGAACTCAAGACCAGAAAATATCAGAGAGTATCTAAAATGCTACACAAGAAACGTTGAGCTGGTGGCAGCTGAACACACAATCCTGTGCAGCTGAAACATGTTCAGGGATAGATATTTTAGGGGGTAGATTGAACTTCATCTGTGAATACCTCAGAAGCACAACTAAGGCATTCATTATTTTGACTGAAAGGCCTATTGCTGCTGAATGGTGTAGTCCAAATATCCTATCACTGGACAGATGGATCATTAAGGAATAGGATGTGCTGATGATGGAGGAGATGGCTAATCTCAGAAGAGAGCATAATAAGTGCCTTACTATATGGCTTCCATTCATCATATTCATTGAAAAGATCAATGTTATAGGCAAAGCAGCACCGCCTCTGTTTTCACTGTATCAGGCTAAGCCAACTGTTAAAATACCAAGTAGTTATTGTTTGTATCTTCATCTGCATGCTTTCTCCAGTGATGAGAACAGCCATAGCTTCATCATATTTCTTATTAGGAGTTCATCTTCTCACCATAGCTCTCACCATAACCCTGTGATGCATTACTCTTTTTGATCTGAAACTTTTTTTTGTGGGAACTATTAGTAGCAACAAGGATCAATGTTCAAATACATATATATTCCTTTCAAAATTAACAACCGTACCACTTTTGGCTCTTGCTGTCAGTGCCCTGATTTCAGTTTCTTTTTCTTTCCCTGCACCAGGGTTTTGGCTCCCTGGGCTCAGGGACAGGTTTGGTCCACGGAGAGGCCTTAAATCAGAGAGCTGTGTGGAAAGAGCAGTGAAAGATAAAGCAGCATGAAGGAGAGACATCACTCTCTTTGTTCAGAAGATGCATTTAATCCTTAGCCTTCACTCTTGGTCATTTCCTGCACTACAGTGCAGCTATGCCCTTGCCTGGCCACATACCTTGATGACCCAGACCCTGATCCTCACCTACAGATTTGACTGCTAGACTTAACCTCAGTCAGACCTGTCTCGTCACTAGAGACTTGTCTGGCATTCACCAGACTTTTGGCTGACCCTCGTTACCATCACTGGCCCTGCTCTACTCACCTTGTTCCAGCACAGGGGCACTGCACCCTTGTCAGTGAGACCCCTGTCCTGCTGGCCCTGCTGTCACCCTTGGCCCCCAGCTCCCTTTCCTCTGCAGAGCAGCCTCCCTCGCTGCTCCCTGACAGTCACCTAGAAACTTGGGTGAGCTAACCACTTCTTCAAGCATTCTTAATTAGGCAAGTTTTTGTTTAAAAGGAAAGCAAGCCAAAACAACTATTCAGAAAAGAGACACGATTAAATGTGGTAGCAATAAGTGAATCCATGTTTATATAAATAGAGGCAAAATGGTTAGTACGTTGATATTTGAGGTATAAATACTCTGCCACTGCTCCCGCAGCTGAGAATATGTATTCTTGCTAGATATATGTCTCCTTCACACAGCATTATGATCTTTTGGTGCAACTCTGTCGTGACTTGCTGTCACTGGTTAGCAGCCCACGGATAGTGAAAGCACAGCCAGTGTGTTTATGCTGATATACTTGGTGTCACCTCTGGCAATGAAGCTGGACTCATCAGTAGGTGCTGGCAGAGAGCTTTCATCTAACATATTTATGCCACATTGCTTCCAAATGAATACACAATGAATTTAGATGTAATTACACCAAGACTGTATATGTGATTATGTTTAAAATAGGTGTAGATATACATATATACACATATGTGTGTATGTTATATGTGTATACATACATATGCAGAAAATTTTAGTATTAGAATTCTAGTATTTTTGGGGGTTGAGTACTTTGAATATATTTACTTCATCCTCTTAGGTCTCTTTGTGTCACAAAAGTAATCATTTTCTTTGATCTGGCAAAAACCCACAACAAAGATATATATAAACATGTTTCAGTCTCTATATATCATTATCATTTGGGTGGATCAACTTAAAACAAAGCAAGCAAGGACTAAGTCAGCTGATTAGGACAGTGTACGGCTTCATCTGGGCTGATCTACAAGGGGATTCCATAATGGTTTCTAAAAAAACCTGAACATTTTATTGTAACTTATTTTTATTTCACATATTAGATCTTCTGAAAGTTCATGTCCCACCATATTCTTTACATACCCCTTTCCCTTCAGAATTAGCAGCAACTTCAGGTCACAGTGCAGTTCAATACAAGTATCTACCATGGGTGAGTTTACCTGGACATCTAAATGCAAAATTTGACCCTCTAATGTCCTAGATTATGATACAAATTTAGTTATACCATGATCTTTGGATCCTAAAGATTCATTGTGGCTGAATTTGACATTCAGAAAACAGTGTCCGCGTGGCTCACATGAAAACATTTATGTTTACTTCACCTGATTATTAAAGCAGTCCATTGTAATAGACTGCACAGTGCATGTATTCAGCCTATATATCTAGTGGCAAAGTTTATGTACAAAAGTACTAGATATTTCCTAAATTTAAAATGCTGATGAATAAAGGTACATTTAGCTTCACAGAAGCTTCTCTTTACATGCCAAAATTTTTAAATGTATTACTGGTGTGTCTTTCCAAACAGCTGTGGCATTAGATGTTAAGAACCCAAAGAACATTAAATTACATAGATGAATGCACATTGTAAGATTTGTAATGATATTGTGGATAGTTCCAAACTACGTAGGTGTACATTATTACTTAGACCTCAGCTTCCTCAAAGTGGAAGAGCCTCAGAATCCATTTTTTGAGGACAAGAAAACTTTTTAATAATATCAACCACTGTTTACACATTGCTAGCTGAATTATAAGAAAACATTTGCTGATCAAAAAGTCACAAAGATCATCATGTTGTGTCCTTTACATGTTGTTTTCAGAATAAAGTGTCAAGAACCATACAGCTTTTTTTACATATCTCACCAAAATCTTTAGGTTTGGCTTTGGTATTTCACATAGTTAATGCCAACATTTTTACAGTGGGATTTCTCTAGAAAAAGCTTAGAGGACTGGAACAAGAAGAAGAGATGTAACTAAGACAGATGGTAAACCTGTCATTCTGGAATGTCATCAAGTGAATGTATTTGCTTAAGCATAAGGGTTTGTTAGGATTTTGTTAGTTTGGGACATTTCAG
Source organism: Harpia harpyja (assembly GCF_026419915.1). Classification (NCBI taxonomy): domain Eukaryota; kingdom Metazoa; phylum Chordata; class Aves; order Accipitriformes; family Accipitridae; genus Harpia; species Harpia harpyja. The sequence continues at coordinate 12,472,556 of NC_068942.1, read as the reverse complement.
AAATGTTAGCCAATTCAAATAAAGGTGGATGATTCTCACTTATTTCAAAGAAGTGTCTAAGCAGCGACACCGAAGTTAAGGGGTTTGCCTATCCCCCACCTCCTACCCAGGTGAAGTGAGAAACCAAAGAGCACCCTCTTTTGCAATCAACAATAGCTCTTGAATGCTTTTCTCTTCTGATGCCTCACCTTCTGTTGCTACTTCATTCTACTTTGAAATCATATTCCTATGTTCACGACAGAATGGGTTGTCTTGAAAACACTGAGGTTCAACAGTTATTTTTACAACCTTCCTGCAAACATGGGATGAAGAAACACTCGTATAGCATGCAAATATAGCTGTTGTGGGCTAACATGGGGGGTGGAATGAAGGAAGTGCCTCTATTGTCACCTTTTATCACAGAAATAGATATATAGTGTGACTGGCAGGGAACCTACTGAAGGAGTAAAAAGAGATCCTGGACTGTAATTTACCACTGCTCACTTCACCAACTATGCAAACTATTGCACAGATCTCCAAACAGATATACTAAGCAGATACTTAGCAAGCAAACCACGGAAGTATTGATGCAGTCTCTGCTCGTCTAGAATCTGCCTGCAGTCCTGGAGTTGCACACTACAATGGAAAGCTCTGTTATTCCCAAGCATGGCTCCAGAGAAGGTCTGTCCACTACAGTTGAACAATGCAATGATTTATCTTCCAAAGCAGTCTCCCATTCCTGCCAGCAAACTGAAGATGTTCTGATTCACAATTCCTGAACCAAGGCAAGCCATTGCTTTTCTTTGGAAAACTCCTCTGGAGCTCAGTTGTCCCTGCTTGTAACTGTTTCTCCAGTGGACTGTAACATTAATTTATCTATGTTTGTATGCTTTAGTTTGATACAGTTAATATTTTTCCAGTGGACGTAACTTCCTTCAGGATGAGATGAACCGAACAAAACCTGAGCCAATATCTTCTGAGAAGCAGAAAAAAATGCTTTTATGAGAGACCACTTGTGTTTTTGTCTGTGGGTAATCGTGGTTTTTTCTGGTACATTTTCTAGTTGCTGAGAAAATTATATCTTTGCTTCAAAGACACGGCAAAAAGTTTCTCAGTGAGACATTAGTCTGGGTCACTGACAAATATATTCCCAAACATTACAGTGTCAGTGTAAGCTCCACACTACCATTACCATCAGGCTCCTTTCTTATCTGAACTCTGGGAAAAATGCATTCCTGATTCTCCTCAAACACCTCTGCTCAACAACAGGTATTGCTTATACTTTTCATGGTTATGGCTTCAGCTCATGAAAGATTCCCTTTTATTTTAGTCTTTTTATTTTCTGACTTCTATGTGCAATTCTCCATCTTGTGTTCTGCTTTTTATTTCTCTCAATTATCAATTGTGTTTGGAATTTTCAGTCACATGGGAACTAGGTACTCAAATCCCATTAATGTTCAATTAGACGGACAGTTCTAACAGAGACCCAGTGAAAATCTCAGTCATTATTTTAGACCCTGTTCTAATCTAACACAAGATGGCTCATTCTTCAACCTTAAACTAATCTTTTTTTTATTGTTCTTCCTTTAATAAATATTGGCAGGACTGTCCATTTAAATCTTAACTAGGCACATATTTATGCCATGATCTCAGTGTTATTGTTGTGGTTTTTAAATGTTTTATCCACTGTTTAGAGACAAAAGTTAACTGTCAGATAACGCTGATACTGTATTAGGCCTAATTAGCCCATATAACTTTTTTCAAGTTCATTTCTTTCTAGTCGTACTGAAATTATTGCAAGAAATCCAAAATTTACTTCAGTAGAAATCACATGGCAGGGTTAATGTTTCCTCATTTCTTAAGGTAAAGAAATCTTCAATCCAAGCTGATGTCTTTGTGTTGTTTGCCTTGAAGAACACACAACAGGTAAGAGATGTATGAAGAAATTTATCAACCTGGATCCAAAGAAGTACTCTTTCAAAATAGCATTTTACATGTATTTTATTTACTTTATCTACTTACTCCCTAAATATTTCGTTACCTTACTGTCCAAAACATTGAAGTATTGAACTCCTGGTGGCTCTTTCAGTCACTTGTTAAATTTGACTTTTCTCAAATGTATATCAGCAATTATTATCATATTGCAAGTCTAAAATTACATAAAAATAGTAAATAGCTAAGAAAAATCCATCCTACAATTTCTTTAGCTAAACAGATATCTCATTTCTTCACATTTCTTTCCAAAAGAGTTTTCAGGATAACAGAGAATCATCAGTGTTTCCTCAATTCACTTCATTTTAATTAAGAACTCATTTTAGCCCTATCTTTCCCAGCTTGCCAGAAGAAAAAAAGGGAAAAAAAGGAGAAAGTCATTAAGGTCATAACAGAGAAGTTTCATATTGCCCTTATACATGACATAAAAATATTCTCTTTACCTCGCTGTCTCTTTAGGAGCAATTACTTTCTTTCACAATTTTTTTGTGCCTTTTCTAAGCTGCAGCCTAAACTTGAACCTATTCTCTAATCAGCATAACCATGAGTCCTGCTCCCATCACTGTTATTCTTCATTGCAGCTCCCCTTTCCTTTCGATTTTTTTTTTTTTTTACTGCTTCTGAAGAACACTAAGTGCATTTCAGTGCTGAAATCTTAAAATGTAATAAAAAATACTGATTTATTTAGATTGTTCTTTTCATCTGGAAAACCACTTAGTTGAATCTTATTTCTGGAAAGAAGTCGTTAATATTCTAGGACAATTATACCTGGAAAACCTCCCAGTGAAAGTACTATTTACGAGGAAAAACATTATTTTGTCAGTATCGCTGATTTCCAAAACACAAGCTTTGTAAGCATTTTTATTTAATCTAACTATATTCACCACACAGATATTGTTGGTTACATGTAGGATTTTTCTTCCCACAGTTTTTGCTGACAAAGCAGATTTTTTCATCATAAGCCACTAAGCCCTCTCCCTCTAACCCAAGCACTGTTGTCCCTGTTCAGTGTTGACACAGATGGCCAATTTCTGTCACACATAAATTTAATACATTTCCCATTGGCTTTCCCATTCAGCAGGCCACACACAAAGTACTAGACAGCGTGAAATACAATTAACATTTTCCTTGTGAGAAGGGACAAATAGTATGAACGTATTTTACTTACTTCCTCATTCAGAAGTTTCAACAGCAGACTAATCAGGATGTCTTTTTTTAGTCAAAAAGAGGTTTGTTTTGGGTGCCCATGTCCAGGTGCTAGCAGTGAGTGGGCTGCAGGGTGGCCTCTGTGAGGAGAGGCCAGGGGCTGCCCCGTGCCAGACACGGCCAGCTCCAACAAACCCACCACAGGACACAGCTGAACCCTTCAGCCTGGTGGTGCCTTGGGGAAAACGTATTTAAGAAAGGGCAAAATGCCTCACAGCAGTGAGAAGTGAGGAGAAAAACAATAATACTGTGAACACCAAGGCCAGAGAAGATGGGGAGGAGGACGTGCTCCAGGACCTGGAGCAGGCATTTCCCTGTAGCCCATGGAAGTTTTGGACGTGACCATGGTGAAGTAGGTATTCCCTGCAGCCCATGGAGAGGACCACACCAGAGCAGGTGGATATTTTCTGAAGAAACTGCAGCCTGTGGAGATGAGCCCAAGCTGGAGCAGGTTTATCCTGAAGGACTGCAGCCCATAGGGAGGACGCACACTGGAGCAGGGGAAAAGCGTGAGAAGTTGGGAGCAGTGGACAGGAGCTCAACTTCTCATTCCCCATCCCCCTGTGCTGCTCAGTGGGGGTGGAGGAGCTAGAGGAGTCAGGAATGAAGGAGTGACGTTGAGCCTGGGAAAAAGAGGGGTTGAAGGAAGGCATTGTTTCAACTTGTCTTTGTTTCTTTCTCTCCAAACCTGTTTTAATGGGCAATAAATAAAATTAATTTTCCCCAGCTCAAGTCTGTTTTGCCCATGACAGTAATTGGTAAGTGAAATTTTTGTCTTTATCTCAGCCCATAAGCTTTTCCATTTTATTTTCTCCCCACTTCCTCTTGAGGAGAGGGACTGAGAGAGCTGCTGGGTGGATGTCTGGCAGCCAGCCAAGGTCAACCCACCACAAGCTTTTACATGTCCTTGACCCAGGGTACTTACTAAAGTTACGAACCTAGTTTACGAGCAAGTTTGTAGGTTTTTCCCAGATCAACAGATAGCTTATTCTTTAGGAGCCAGAACTTTCAGAGTAAGTTGCAGGCTCTTTCTTTCTGCTTCTGAGCTGTTTTGGGTTTTTTAACAAATTGGAAAGTTGGTTTTGGTTTGTTTAATTAAGGCTGTTTTGAATTATACAATGTTCTTTTATTGCTGAGTAGCATTATGTAAGTACATAGCAAATACGACACATTGTACAGCAGTGATTAAGTAAGCATAGTGTGTTATAATAAACAGGTTCATTGTATTAGCAAAGGGTAATTTTGCACATGCTGATGTATCACCAACCTGCAGGATTTTGTGTGTCAACAAATGAGATAGTTATGAGCTTCTCATTTTTACTACTTTATCAAAGCGCATCCACTGGAACAGTGCATACAAGTGGAAACCACTTCTACTGGAATGTGGCAGTATGAAATATTATTCACTAACCATTCCCATTACTCATGTTAGATAGAAGCAGGATGGCATCAAAGGAATCTAACTGCAGAGACTCGAGTGGTGAATAAATCTAATTAGAGTCACATTTAATATCTTTATGTGGTTCATGTCAAACTAACAGTATGGCTGTACTTCCCATGGCAAGTAATAGGTCTCTTAATTTTTCCACAATAAATCACTATAGTTCTCCATCTCGGATAATACTTGAATAACGTGAAATTACAAGAATTTTGTTACAGAAGTATTTTAATCTTATGTCTACCTTGCCAGAAGGAATCTTAATGTATAAAACCAGTTTTATGGTTAATATTTCAATCTGAGGTGTGAGATAATAATAACTTCTATTTTCAGCACCAGTATAGACTACATAGATTACAAAAAGAACCATGTTACTTATCATGAATACACTAGTTTAAAAAAAACCTCACTAGTAATAAAAGAGAGGGCTTCCTTCCATTTTCTCTTATATAGGACTTATCCTATGGAAATAGAAAAATAATTCATCAGAATCAATGAAGTCACTCTGGGTTTAGACCATTACAAGTCAGAGCAAAACTTGGATCACTGAGTATAAATACCAGGAAATAAAACCCAATATTTTTCCTCATGCAAATTCAGATGATCTGAATTATTGATATTTTGATAAGGATAGTTTTCATATGTTTAAATGCCTACAAAAACAAAATCAGAAAGGAGTAAATATGCCATTCAGTTCCTTTCTGTAAAAATACATGATATATAAGATATATGTGAAAGGCGATCCCAATTTACCTTTGAAAATGCAAACCTGTTAAATATTATGAAGGGATTATATCTACCTCAAATTAAGCACATTAATGTTAATCATTCATATGAAAGATGGGCACCTCAAATCCATTTTAAAGATGATGAAGAGAAATAGGCACATTGAATCTATCCTAAAATGGGATAGAATAGGTGCTCAAAATAGGTGAAATGAAAAGCCATGTCATTATTTTTTCCCTTCCTGATCTAAACGAAAGACTAAGAAGGCTGATTTGAGTTAGGTGAGACCAGTTAAATCAGATGAGGTAAATTCTGTCTTATTTTTTTAAAAAAACAAAACCATGCTCACTTTGTTTGTGTTTGTTATTACTTAAGGAGCACATATACAAACAAGAGATGTCTGGCAATGCCCACTTGGAGCTGGGTGGTGCAATTTTCTTTTCTACCAACAAAGATGGGTCAAGAAGATGACGTTTGCTTCCAAGTGCAGTTGTTATCAGCAATGACAGCAGAGCCTTCAGAAGAGCTGGTCCAGTTTTACTCCAAAATAAGGAAACTGCAAGTCAAAATGAGTTCCCATTCATTTAAAAATGATGGAAAAGACACCTATATACAGATATATGGCAACTAGGTCTGTTATAGATCTTTATTTAATAGTGTTTCTAATTAGTATTCCTATTTAGCACTAGTTAGCATTAATTAGTATTAATATTTAGTACTAGGAAATATTAAATGTCTGCAACATAATCAATAGAATAAAACCAACTTGTTCAAAATTCTCACAAAATCAGAAAACAATGTACGTTTATATCTGAGCAAATTTTGTTCCTGTTGTAATTACATTGATGAATGTTGTAGATCAAATCTTCCTCATTTAGAGATCCATTATCATTGTTGGGAGGGAATTTTCTTCTGTTTCCTTGTGTTCACCCCCACACATGCAAATATGAGCTTTTAAAGTGTTTACTCCTTATAAAACACTACAATCATGCATTTCATTGAATACACAAGCAAGGATCTAACACAGTTGCTAGCTATGTATATGCTAAAGAACTGTCACATTATTTTTAGCATCTTTCAACAAGCTCCTGTATAATAATTTGCATGTCAAAATGCCTTATTTCAAAATTGTTAACTTCTTAGAGTCATTTATGTTCCCTAATGAAAGGTACTACTAGTGTATTCCCAACATACAGAATTAAAAAATCATAATCTTCAAAATGTCAGTTACATTTTGTAAGACAGCTATATATAGGGTGTATGGAATTGACATTTTAAAACAATCAGGAAAATTAGTTGCAAACAGCTGATTAAATATAGCTTTAATATATAACTAGGAGTTAGCAATGTCCAGTAAGATGTTTCTGTATAGTCAATCACTTTCTAGCAATTAATTAACATCTTATTCTGTTTTATTGCTTACAAGTTACTTCTTTTCTTTTTAAATGTGTGAGGCCAGCTTTAGGAAGTTCTGCATTTAAGATTGAGACACATATATTTCTATCAGCAATGCTGGGAGTTGAAAAAGCTCATCCTGTAAACCCAAGAATATGTATTTGTTAGTAATGAAATTGATATGATGCTTTCTTGTTAGAAGGCAGTAAACAGCAAGGTAATTTAATCTTCTAACATTATAGGTGAGACATGCACAAGTGTTTCAACATATATTTGGTACATTAAATTATTTTTTATGGAAAAAACTAAGGGATGCAGTAATAATTCATAATGAGAAAAACTCCTCTTGTATCCTTAAGAACTAATTTTATTTCAGCTAATGTTATTAGCAGAACAAGCTTGTTTGGAGACATATGTAAGTGCCTTACTTTTGGATGTGTTCTACAACGTTGTGGTACAAGTGGAAGGCTTTTGAAAACATATTCTTACTCAAACATTCAACAGCTAAGCATGAGATCTTCAGAAGAGAAGGTCAGACACAGAAGTCTACTTACTGTCAAAAAAAGCCCATAAAACCACTATGGGAAAATACCCTTTTAAAAAGTCCTTGAGTATTTAAAGTAACAATATCATGTTTATTAACCACCACCTGGAAACTAGGTAGTTTTCTGTTTGCTTGTTTGTTTTGACATTCACCCTACTGAAAGCTGCTTCAGAACCTTACTGTGCTCTGGAACAATTCAAGCATCCATTGTTCTAATTGTCTTTTTAATGATGCCTCTCACCTAACAACTGAAATATATGTTGGTCTGATTTCTGTTCTGGCTAGAGATGTCTTCAAGCAAGTTGGCACATACTGATCATTTTCAAAAAACGGGTGCCACATGATAAAGCCTACTGGAAGACTTTTGAAGTCTACAAAGGAAGTAGCTCTAATTTCATTCCACAGTCCATGAGACTCTAGACATAAAACAGCCAAGTGAAGACCCTTGATATCTATCTTTGCTGATGAGTACTGCTCTATGCAAGCTTCTGCTAAGACATTGCTCCATAAAAGGATCAGCTTTCTGGAAGTAAAAACCCAATCTCCCACAAAACCCATAGGAACTCCCATGTGGGGCCCATTTTGTTTGAGTTTAATGCAATTATCAGATTTGGCTCTTTATTTCAGCTTCACTGTTGTGTTAAAAATATCAGACTGGGATTACAAATCTAGATGATGTTCTCACAGCTGGGCAAACTGTAGGCATGAAGGCAACTGAAGACCTTAGAGAATTAATGGAGAAAAAGACCAAGAACTGTAAATGCTGGCCACGTCCTTTAAGTGCTGTATTTTTATTATTTCTTATCAGGCTATGTTTTTCTTCCAGTACCAGGAATATGTGACTCATAACTGGGAGAAGAGAAGGAGCAGAAGAAAAGAATATGTAGTAAATAAGTTGGTTTGCCACTTGAAGATGAAGTGCACCACATCAATGCAAAGGTTAAAAACCCTTGACACAGTTTGTCTACCAGATGTGTGTTTTTAAAATATTAGGTGCTTAATGGTGTCACTGACCGTAGATTGCAAAATTGCATTCTGTTATAGAAAAAATATAGAAAAACCTTTTCACTTGATGCTTAAAACTTTGTTTTCTGGCACCTGTAATAAGCTACCATCTGCAGATGATTCACAATGTGATTCACCACAGCTTGTGCTAGGTGAACAGCAGCACATCAGAATTACTCTTTAATCAGTTAATTGAATCTCTATTTAGCAATATATTGACTTTATGTTGCTCTTTTGACCTATAAATCGTTATTACATAGTACTGATCCTTTTCATACTTAACTGGTCTGCTCTATGTCTGCACTTTTTAACTATTAAAGATAACTTAGGCATCCATTTTCTTGCCATTTATATCATCATTAAATATGATTGATAGAAAGCAAGTACCTAGTTTAGACTGGGATTAAAAGTTTTCTCATCTTTTTGTCCTTTTGTTTTTGCTTGGGCATTGTGTACACACATTGCCTTAAAGAAGGACCTCTTGAAATGTCTGTAATAGATCTAAGCAAGAAAGAGGAAAAGTAAGTAGAAGTATTACTATCTCATTTTGCAAATAGGAAACCCAGAAAGATTAACTACTCTGCATGGGGTGTCATACCTCAGACTTGTGAAATTCAGTTCCTTCATCACAAGACAAAGCCTCTTTGAAATTCTGGGGACTCTGGCATTTACTTCTTCACAATGTCAACCCTCATAAACCAGTTCTTCAGTTGTAAGGAAAGTTTAGTGGATTTTTTATTCTTTTTGATGGGGAAGAGATTGGTGGGGGTGGGGTTTTTTTACTGTTGTGTGCAGTGAGTCATAACACCCTGAATACACTCTGGAGTAATATGAAACAAATGTTAAAGTCAGTGTCATGAGCATTATCCTCATCATCTAAAGTATTAATTGTGTTTAGGGTAGTGTTAGAGAATAAGAGAGAACTACTGGAGTCCAGCCCTGCTCCCACAGAATTTTTCACAGGATCAGACTCAAGCTGTGCAAAGTCAATTCATTTTCCTTTTCTCATCTTGTCAATATTGACATAAAACTTTTTCATAAAGAATATGAGACAGACAAGACCTACTAATTGGGGGGTGGGGGTGGGAAGAGGAGGTCTTTCCTTATCAGCACAAGCTGTGCTGCCTCATAAACAGTGAGTGATCAAATCTAATAAAGATAAACCCTTGAATTCCTGCTGCTCTACTGCAGCAACACACTGTGAAGGCTTCAGGCACTGGTTTGGGGGAGACTGAAACCCAACATATGGAGGGACTGCCAACAGACATGCAGGAGAAAAACAAAGCTGAACAACTCCTGCATCTCTATTTCCTGCTGCCTCTTTCTGGCCTTAGGCTGCAAAGCCATTTCAGATGCTGATTTTTAACAACACACCAACAATGAAAAAAGAGCCTTAAAAATCAGTCTTAGCATACAAAGAGATTCTCTTTAAAGAAGCCAGAGAATTTGGTACGGGATAAAATGGGACAGGGAACTTGAGGTAGAGACAAGTATAGAGAGAGGATGATTAACTGCCTTTTCTCTACAGAAATTTCCAGATTTAGGGTTCAACTGCCAGAACTCCTGTATGTATGCAAAAAAATCATATTTCTTATGCTGAAACAACATTTCCCTGAGAAACAGGGTATTTTTCTACCATTTCTGTAAGGCATAGACTGCATGACACCCTCCAAGATATGACTGGGGGGACCTGATAACTAGTATTTTGAGAGCTGATATGGTTTCAAAAGTTAATTTAACCAGTTCTAAGTCCCTAACCATGATTGATGGAAGGAAAGAAAAAAAGAAGGAATTTCAAAAAGATGCAAGAAGGAGATGAATCGGGATAAATGTATGGCCCCTGCAATTCCATCTGTATTTCAATGAGAGTTGTAAAACTGGAAGTTGAATTTTAAAAAATTAAAAGAAAACACAGAAACAGAAGGAAGATGTTTGAGCATGGTCATCTATATAATTGCACCAAAATACAGGAAAAAGTTTAGAATGACAAAAGTGTGATTCAAGCTGGATATCCCTATTCATATCAAAGCACTGAAGTAGATTATTTAGTAGGTTAGGAGGTCTCCATCGTTGGAGGACTTCAAGATATGCAGAAAAAACAGATGACTCTAATGATACAGGGACAGTTAATCCTGCCTTCAGAAAGATGATCTGTTTGAAGGTTCCATCCACTCTGATTCACTAAGACACATTGTTTATTAAATGCACTTTTTTCAGAAAAATGTGAACATATTTAGTGTTGTGCCATGATAAGGAGTCTAGCTGCATGATGTGCTTAAGTGGGCACAGTTGCCTTCTCATTAACCACAGCAGAGAAAGGAACAGCAAAATGGAGTTCTATTTCTGTTACCTATCTTTGTCTTTGGTTTTTTGTTATCCATCAGCCTGTTCATGACGTTATATGAGCAGCAGCAAGACAGGTCAAGTGCTTACTGTTCAATTTTGTGAGCCTAATAACTAAATACCTCGGTGTGAAGAGATATGCTTTTGTATAATGCAAGGAGGGCTTCTCCACATGAAGAATTTCATGAGGGAAGTTAAAAATGGTGAAATACCACTACTTAAAATATTGTAAGGCACTTATAAATGTGTTTTTTAAAACTTCTTTGGAAATAGTCACTCACTGTTCTGTGTTATGGAATAAGAATCTCACAGTTGGCAAAAACAACTTTTAAATGCAAAATCTGTTTTCCTCTATTACTGTGAGAAAAGAGCAAAAAGCTTTGGGGTTTGGTCTTGGGGGTTGGGTTTGGGGGTTCTTTTTGGGGGGGGGGTCCCCTGCAGAAACAGCAAAGTATTGCCATGTTCTCTTTTTAAGTTAGATATGAAGATTTTACTTCCAAGTCTAATAAACCTCAATCTAATTAAATTTAAGGGTAAGCAGAAGAAGGAAGGGACACTAGAAAAAAGCCAAACTCTTGAATCTCAATCAAATTAAAATATCTATATTAAACTGGCTTCGCTGATCCCTAAACACTGATACCTACTTATCAAGTCTCTTTCTACTAAACACATCAAAGAAACTGGAGCACTGCCAAATCTAGATACACTAAAGCAGATATACTTGACTATACTGAGACAAGAGATAGAGGATTTTGTGGGATTTTTGAAAGAGATTACATCCACTAATGCCACAGAAGATTTACATTTACATGATTTACATTATTACAGAGGAGTGCCAGATGAATTAGTAATCATTGGACACTTTTTCTAAAGTGTCACAAGAAACTCTTTAGCAATCACCTGCCAGAAAAGCACAAGTTTAAAAATTTGTCACATACAGAAAATGTCATAGTATGTAATGAAAAAACATAAAGTTCTTTGAAGTGTAGTTAACCCTGTGCTAAACCATCACACTACAAACTTGAGCTCTACTCTACTTGCTACCTGTGATGTCCTGGACACCAAAATGTACAACTAATGCAACAGCTTGTGTGATGTTGTTTGTTCAACAGAGATGAGAAAGGGTGTGAATTATGCCTGCGTAGAAATGCTGTAACCTTAGCAAATAAAAATAGATTCTCACCTGGCAGAAATCTTGTTAATTCTCCTGGGATTTGACATCTCTTTTTACTGTAGGCCGTTATCAGTTTTGGATCAGATCACTCCTCATCTTTCATGTTGCCACAGGATTGCAAGGAAAGAAAGATTCATTAAGGGAGCAGAAAGAATGAGAGCAAAGGCAACATAAGGTAGCTCAGAAGCAAGTGCTTTGCTAGGAAAGAGGCTGTCAGGGCCCTGGGGGCACCAACAGGCCTTGCTGTCCCTGCCCAACCCCTCCAGGGCTCCCCCAACCCTGCCTACAGCCCAGGACACCATTTCAACTCCCCAGCTACCCTGCTCCTGGCTGGGATGGTGGGACAGGTCCTGGCTGCCATGCCCTGCCCTGACAAACCCCATGGGAAACCCCCACTGCTCTAGGTCCTGCGGGAGTGCCTGTCCCCTTACAGAGATGAGAAAGATCAGGGTTCAGGTTCCATTTCCCAAACCAGGTTGAGGTATCTTGTCCTGTTACAGTTTACACGGTCAGGAAAAAAGATCAGAGACAAAGATTTGCACACTTGACTGTGAGCCCCAGCCTCTACCTCACACAACTGCGCTGCCTCTTCCCACTTTCTCTGTTTTCTTGCTTTCAGTTCTCTGTTGCATAGTGGTTCAGCAACAGTATCTAAGAATTAAAGATGACCCTTTTCCTAAAACCTACAGTACAGTCTTCTGTATTTCCTTGTTTTCACCATTTCTTGCAGTCTATAGGAGGGATGCTCGCTGTTCTGGACCCTCACTTTCCCCACGCACTGCACAGTGCACGGAGCGCAGGGTGCCGTTGTGGAGACAGCTTGCTCTTTCCTCTAAAAACACATTTTCTAACATGACAATAATATGTCAGCCAATGTCTTGGTCAAAACATGACCTAATATTCAACATATCCTTTGTCGGGTCTAGCCCAAAAATCATTGTTTCCCAGCAGAAGAACAAAGCACTGGGACACAGATGTGCAGCTGGTGTCAGTTGGTTTAGATCTATTAAGGATAATGCTATAAAGATCAAATCAGGATATAAATTTTGCTACCCCTCTCTGCATGTTTTAGCTATTATGTCTTCCGTGACCTTATTTTAAAAGACAGTTCAGCTTCTAGAGAAACTATGGATTCTAACTGTATTCCCAATTTTAAGTGAAGAAAGAGATCTGAAAAGAGCAATTGAAAGTTATAATCTGCATCATTCTTATACTTGCATTTACATATGAAGGAATATATAGCATATAGGGTCATTGACTCAGTTTGGGGATAAAAGTTTGGTCCTACATAGGTTCCTTCTCTGAACAAAACATTTAAATCTAAAATGTTTTAACATTGCATTTATTATTAGTGTAAAGCCTTGAACCTAAATACCACTATCATTTGAATGCACAAATTCAAAAATACACAATCTTACTTAAACATGTTGTTAGATATTTCAACTCAATCTTAAATTCAGATCCAACCCTTTCTTGGTTAAAAATAATGGATTGCCAATAGACCTTTAAATTAATTCCATATGATATTATTAAATTTGTATAAAGTGGAAAATAAGATAGTTGAAGACATATGTATGAAGTACTTTACATATAATCCTACATTGTTATGGTTAAAGTCTTTTTAAGATGGGCCCCATTTCAGTCTGTAACTCTATGTTTTCAAGATAGTAATGAAAACAAGCTTCCAAGTAACAGTTATTCGCTGGATGTATTACCTATTTCAGAAACATTTGTCTAAAAGCCCTCACTGAAGCCCATATACCACCCTCAGACAGTAGCACAGTGCTGCAAGTTTTACAATTCCAAAACAGAATTTGATGTGTCTGTTCCCACTACCTCAGACTGAAGCATCAGGAAAAAAAAATACCAAAGCACTAAGGTTGAGATTTAAGGAAAAACAATTTATTTTCAGACCGGATACCTACTGCTTCCAATTTAGATATGGGATAAACTATCTGAAATGAAAGCAGCAGACTGACATTGATAGTTTTTCTAAACTCCTCTAATTACAACCAGCTAGTTCCGTGCATCTCTAACCAGAAATACCTCTTCTTTGCGTGACCAGGGTGACCTGACAAATGGGTCAATGGGACAAATTCCAGATAAGGAATGAAGGCTTTGAAGAAACTCTGAACACCCTCTGGGGAAGAAATTAGACTTGTGAACTTAGAGGGGAAAAAAAGGCATACAAACAGTTTAAACAAGAACTGAAGACAGAGGTCAACAGGGATGTTTCCAGCTGGAAATCACCTGCTGGGGAAGAAATTAGTTTTGAACACCTAACACAAATCAATGGAGTAGAGGGGAAATGTTTTAAATTATTCATCTTTGTCAGGAAATCCTGGTTTCTATCTTCCATGGCCTCCTCTACTCAAAGTGTGTTACTGGAAAAGTATAACCTGAGATGAACTGCAGTCTAATAATAAGAACGTAAACATAAGAGCAGAAAAGAAAACATAATGCATCTGAGCAAAGGTCCATGTAGCCTGTATCCCATTTCTGAAAGGGGCTTGTACTAAATGTGTAGTGAGTAGAGCTTAATAGCGAAAGCAGAGATTGCTACTTGCTCTCACTACTTTTCTAGTTTCCAGCAGTCTGTCATATAGAGATTTTTTTCAGTTAAAGCTGCATCTGCATCCTGTTTGATAGCCCTTGACTGATTCTTCTTCTATGAATTTGTCTAAGAGTTTTTCAAACCCATTTACACAGAGAGCCCTCACAGGAACCTCTGGTGATGAGTTCCAGACTTCCTCTGCATGCTGTGTGAAAGAGCACTTCCTTTTTCTTTGATTTATACCTGACTATTTCATCTGACGCTCCACTGGACTGTTGTGAGAAAAAGGGGATAATTGTTCCCTGCTACATTACTCTATGCTACTCTATCATATCCCCCTTCAGCTGTTTTCCAAACTGAAGAGTCCTCATCTCTTGAAACACTTTTCATACTGTACTGGGTCTTGCTGGGATGGAGTTAATTTTCTTCATAGCAGCCCATATGTTGCTGTGGTTTAGATCTGTGACCAAAACAGTTGGTAGTTGGACTAGATGATCGTTCTAGGTCCCTTCCAACTGAAATATTCTATTCTATTCTATTCTATTCTATTCTATTCTATTCTATTCTGTTCTGTTCTGTTCTGTTCTGTTCTTAAAACAATGTTGATAACACAATGCTTTAGCCATCGCTGAACATTGTTTGCACAGTGCCAAGGCTTTCTCTGTTTCTCGCTCTGCCCCCCACAACAAGTAGACTAGGGATGGGCAAGAGGTTAGGAGTGGATACAAGCAGGACAGCTGACCCAAACTGACCAGAGAGATATTCCACACCATATAATGTCATGCTCAGCAATAAAACCAGGGGAGAATTTTTCCCAAGTAGCCATTGCTCAGAGACTGGATGGGCATTGGTCGGCTGGTGGTAAGTGATCATGTTTGCACCACTTGTTTTTTTCCTTTTCTTTTTTTTCCCTCTTCACTTATTAAACTGTCTTTAACTCAATCCACGAGCTTTCTCACTTTTGCCTTCCGATTCTCTCCCCCATGCCACTGCAGCAGAGCAAGCAAGAGTCTGGTTGGGGGCTTACCTGCCAGCTGAGGTTGGCTCACCACACATATGCAAAGTGCTCCATACTTTTATCCATCCTGGGCACTCCATGCATTTTCTCATTTGCTATCTTCCATTTCTTTATGTTGAGGATGATTTAAGTGAATAGCATGTTTCATATTGCAGAAAACCATTTAATCAAAGCAATGGATTTTCTAAGACCAGGAACATTACCAAACGGCTTAAGTCTGCACAACATAGGAGAATGGCAAAAGAGAACTCATTGCCCAGTTGAGCTATTGCTACATACCCTCCATAACTTCCCACCTACTAACCCCAGAGGCAGGATTATACAAATAAGTAGCCCGTTCTGCACAGTGCAGTTGAACTCAAATACAGACAGAGGTTTTCTTTCTCCATCCCAAGTTCCCTTTTTATCATAAAAACATAGAATGGTTTGGATTGGAAGGGACCTTTAAAGATCATCTAGTTCCAACCCCCCTGCCATGGGCAGGGACACCTTCCACTAGACCAGGTTGCTCAAAGCCCCATCCAACCTGGCCTTGAACACTGCCAGGGATGGGGTAACCACAACTTCTCTGGGCAGCCTGTTCCAGGGCCTCACCACCCTCACAGGGAAGAATTTTTCCTTCTATTTAATCTAAATCTGCCTTCTTTTAGTTTAAAACCATTACCCCTTGCCCTATCACAACATCATGGGAGCAATGGTAGATTAGAACAAAATAACAGTTGGTGAGGAGGATTATGCCAAGCAGAGAACAGCATTTACACTAATGTGTACTGTTTCAGAAAAGCTGTTAAATTTTGCTTTTTGAAGGGGTGGGGAAGGGCAGTTAACAAAGAAATGTTAAATCTGTAGTTTATACTTGATTTTCGTCAACTCTTTCAACATGTATTATCTTCTAAAAGTATAATATGTAACATGTATGTATGTTCTTTGATTTAACTATCAATTTTATATCATTGCACCTTTGCAAGCATTTCAGTTTAGATCTTGGGTGCTCTTTTGAAGGACATTTCCCCATACCTCCTATTTACTGAGCTTCAGTTCATCACAGGGTGGAGTGAAAGGGTCTCATAGTGTCTGAATTCCTTTCAGGTGAACCTAAACAAAATCATATATATTTCTGGAGATTTTCTGTTCTCCAGTTGCTGTTGGGCATTCAGTCCACAGGACCAGATTAGAGTTAATGTGAAGCAACCTCCATAGCACCTAAATGCACATAGTGGGGGCATCACATCCTCATCTCTCCCCAGACCCACTCCTACTACACTCATTAACATAGAAATAACCTAGAAAGACAGCTAAATGCAGAAACTGATATTGCGGAAAGATTCTTTCAGATATGTTGTGAGATTCCCTTTCTGACGAAAGCTTTTTAGTCAACAGTTTTTAAGTTGTTCCTCACTCACAATATTTACAAGGGTTCTCTCCTAAAACAGGCCTCCTGGATACACAGAGACACTGGTGTGTTCTCTAGTGCCTCTTAAGAAGACAGTTTCCTTGAGACAGTTCATAGAATAGTTGCATAGCATACCCTACAAATGCCTAATTTTCAGATGTCCTGCAGTCAGTCATGACTATTTCAAGTATGAAATATATGCTTGGGCTAGATGGGTCCATAAGACCCATGTACAAATTGCAAAACTTTATAGTCAACCTAAATCCTTTAGTGTGAAATGCTAAAAGCTGCAAAACCTAAGTCTGATGCAATGATAGGATTGTTACCCTGTAAGAACCATATTGCCATTGATAGCATCTTGCAAAAACCCTTAGGTTAATTTTGCCTAATGGTAACCTTAAAAGGCCCCAAACCTGGCCTATTAGGCCTGCTATCAACCTGTTATGAGAACTTGCTATGTGACCCAGAGATTGGTACCTGGTGTCCTTTGCTATAATGTGGAGTTCAAGCATGAGATGACAGCAAAGGGCTTGAAAATATAGGCACAAGTTGAAATATGACTGAATCCCCATGACTGTAAATAACTCACTGATGGCAATTACTGGTCACTGAAGAATCACAGCCTTGAGAAAAGACTGGTTTGTGCATGACAAAAAAGCAGCAGCCAAGCAAAGAAAAAAACATCTAAGTTTGCAGGATAAAGCACCTGCTACCACGTGGCAAAGTATCACTCAGCAGCATTGCCCAGTATGTAGTCTAGAGTGGAGGGTGGAGGACAAAGGCTGTAAGAACTGCCTAGAAACTCAAACATCTTATAAAATACGATTTGGAGAGGGAAGATGGGAATGGGAATTCCCACATGAGATCATCATGGGAGTTGTCTCATGGGGAGATCATCCGAGCTGTGAGCACACCACCTATTTTTCTGCCTGCTTTTCCTGCCTGCTTTTCCTGCCTGCTCCAGTCCTCCCTGCTCCCATCCCCTGCTATCAATGCCTGATTTCTCAAGGCCCTTTTGAGCTGCCAGCCAATTACCCAGGACAGGAGACAAGGAGGTGAGAGACTCTGTGTTTCTTTGTGTGTACATGTGTGCACTTGTGTGTATGAGAGGGAGAGAGTACATGTGCTATAGGCTCACAGAAGAATGGGGAATTTACTCAGAGTAGCTTAGAAAGTAAACTATAACCCAGGATATAGAGGAAGGCAGAAATAATCTGTCCAAAATGAAACCTAATTCCTTCTTGACAAACCTGAGTATGTTTAACTCAGAACATGAGTAAGATGCCTGAACCAGACAGTCATGGCAATTTCCCAAAACTTGAACAGTAATGCACCTGTAAAGCATCTCCTGTCCAGATATGGCCATCTGCAATGCAGCTGGAGAGGCTGGCAAAACACCAGGATGCTCAGACACAAGGTGCTCATCCATAAAAGAGACAGAAAAAGGGACTCTACCAGCATCTTACAGATGCCCTGAAGCATGGAGAAGATTCAGATTTAACTGGAGCGATTTGTTAGGAGATAAAAGAGAGGACACTTACCTTTTTTTCATGGAAACAAAAGGAATAATAAGTGCCCTTGCTCGGTCAGACATCCTCACAGAGCTCCACCAAGTGTGTGAGTCAGGATTTCCATTTACTGACGTTATACTGAGTCTTTCTCAACATCCTGTGCTTTTTTCATGTGCTCAGTGCTCTTATCTTGTAGATATTCTTACCTTGCCAATCAGACTCTCTGACGTGTCATTCCCAGGTTCCCCTCTGTGGCTTTCAGGCTTTTTTGTAATGGGAGTTACTCTTCTAGCACAGTAGAAGTTGCATTGCACTGTTTGCAATGATAGTTTACAAGGCCTTGCCAGATGCTCTGCAGTTTCACATCTGAGTTACTCCAAAGATTTCTGCCAAATGTCATCCAGTTCTGGAGACTTACCTAATTTTTCTCTTTGGTCTAATTCCTCCTGTATATTCACAACAAATTTATCAAACTCCTCTGACCCTTCTGCTGTAACGAATGGGGAGGAAGGAGGAAATAACAAAATCTTCAACAGTAGACTAATACAAAAATCTGTTACACTTCTCTGCTATGCCTCGTTCACCCCTGAGTACCCCTGCTATGCCCTGGTCATCAAATTTCCTGTTTGTCTTCCCACATCTGATGAAGAAGTAAACAACTTCTTACTAGCAACTTGAGCATTCTCTGCAAGGCACTCTTCAAATTCTGTTCTAGTCTTCAGACTTTGTCTTTACGTTCAAGCTGCCATGTTTTATGGGTTTTCTTTTTCTTCTAATTTAGACAAGCTTTCAATTTTCTATAATGCTGACTTTTCCTTATGATAGCCTCCTTAACTTTTCTATCAAGTCAGGCAAGTCCAGTAAAAACTGGACCTATTTTAGTTTGGTTTTCTTTTTTTTTCACTTTTGTTTTAGTTTGTACTTTTTATATGACTATTACTAATAACAAGCATTTATATAGTACTTTTCCTCAGCAGATATCAAAGTGCTTTAGGAAGGAGATAAATAGCACTAGCTCTGCTCTCAAGAAAGGGAAACACAAGTGGTGAAATAGCTGTCCCTAAGCCTTTCAATAGACCACTAGCAAACCAGGAATAAAATCCTCCTTAGTCCCAATAGTCAATACATTGCATGCACCAATAGGGTGGAATTCTTATGCATGTTTGCACACTGTAGTGAGCATCCATCCAGCCATTTCAGCTTTGCTATGCAAGAAGACCTCTACAACCATACATGGCTTAGTGGGCACTATCAGCAATGCAGACAAACAGGAAAGTATATCTAGGATAGATTAACAAAAGCAGTTTTGACTTTTAAATTATAAATAAATAAATAAATAAACAATTGCTGCAAACTTCTTTCTGTACTAATAAACAAAGAACTGTGATGGCTAATCCTGGGTGTTGTAAAAAATGCATTTACATTTCAGTACTGTGACAGGACAGTTTTCAGACTGGAACAGTTTCAGACTGGGACATGGTGAACTCAGCTTTGCAGTGTTCCTTGGTCCATAGAGGAAACCTTTGAAATATCATTCAAAGTGCAACCTTTAATTAAAAATAACCATAAGAGGCACCGAAAAGAGAAAGTATATGACAGGCATTTGTGCTAAATGACAAGCACTGACAGCAGACTGACCAAGGTACACTGAAATGCATTGGAATTCAATTTTAAAACAACTCATTAGACCTCATTCTTTATTACATGAAGGCTCCTTCACATTGCTTGGCTGGAGAAACAGCCCTAAGGTAAATAAGAGTAAAACTTATTGGCACTAGGTAATCCTTGTCACTATCACTTAGTCAAAATGGTGCAGGTAATCACTTCAGCGTGAGATCTATTATAGCTCAGCTCCAGCTTGAATTTAAACATGCAGCAGAGAAAAAGGAGACAAACTAAGAAGGAAGGAGAAAGCAATGCAGCAGGGAAGAAATTCACATTTAATATTAAAAAAACCACAGGTAAAAGCTGGAAACAAAGACATTGAAAGACTGCAGTAGTCCAAACAGATGTAGTAAACACAGTTTCATCTTGATTTCAGCATGTTACTTGATATCACTGTATAAAATTTTGTGCAATAAACAAAGATTTTCTATTTATTTCCTGAAATTATATTCTGTAGAGTCACAGAGTCAAACATGCAAGTAGAATGTCAGAACAGAAAGGAAATTTCTGCCAACTTCTTGTTTAAGAAAGTGCAGCTAAGTTTGTTTTTTTTTTTTTTAGTCCAGACCCAACTTAAAGATTTGCAATCATTACAACGGGCCAGGCCATTTTTCTGTGCTAGGGACTTCTGCAGAAGCTGTATTTCTAGGAGACTTTAGCTTGTATGCTTCCCGAGACGATCAAGATCATTAGTACATTACAGCTTTATTCCCATTGTTAAAAATTGTGTGTGTTCTTAAATCACACTCATTGGTAAGCAACAAACATTTTGAGCTTAAATTCTTTTGAAGACAAGACATTTGCAGTTCTACCATCATTTTACCATCATTTACTATCATGCCCACAAAAAACTGACACTATGAACTGTCTCAGGTACTCTTATAGCACCTGTAACCAGATCACCCCCTCCCCTTCTACTTACATGGAGCTGTTCCTGCTTGAATTGTTCCTAAATAATGATGAAACAGCACATATGGTATTCCCAACATGTTACAGACATCTCTATGTTCTTTGTTTGTCTTTTATGACACTTTTACAAACTATAGTTCAGGAGAGGAAGGTTGTGTTGTGATAGCCATGAACACCATAACCTCTGTGAACTGAACAAAGACCAGAACTAAATATTATTCTTGCTGCATCAGTCATGTTGTCATAAACCAGAGCTGTGATAACAAGTTTTACTGTTAGCTTAGCAGTTTTACACAGCTAAGAGTATGCATACTCATCATTTTTACTTCTTCCTAAAACTATTTTTCTTTCCATGAGCCCATTTACAATTGCCATTCTAAATTTCATTGCTTCTGTGAGCTCCTGTTCCTGAGAAACAAACACATACCTCATTGCAATAAGAAGTGATGAACTACAGCATGATTTTTAAAGTTTTATATTTTAAACAAATACTTGGTATAAATCAAATCTTGGAGTTTAAATCCAATTCAGGCTATGTATTATTGACTTTGAGACTTCATGGCAACAAGAATGCTTGATGGATACATCACAAGAATTATTCCTTTCTGTTCTTGATCATGGCAGCTGTACAAGAGAAAACACCAAAGCTGATGAGGCCCATGAGAGAAAGTTGTTACACTATTCTGTATTCATTACTGAGCCTAATTACTCTCCGATTACAATGCAAAATGCATCTGCTTTAAATGACATTCTAGTAATAGACACGCAGAGTGAACCCAATAGCTCTTCCTAATGTCATAGAAGAGATTTCTTCTTCAAGAGGGTGAATGGCACCGATATACACATATATATTATTCACAACAATTTAACACTAATTATTCACAGCAGTTGAATGGGTTCTTTTTGTGTATCCAATAATACCTCAACATTGTAAGTGACATTTATATTACTGGATCCAGAGCACATCCATGTTCTTAGGTCCAGGCACTCCCACGATTACCCAATTCCAACCCAGTCTGAAAGACTTGTGGTGGCCCAAACTCTCCTTTCACTCCATCTCTGCAGCTCCTGGTTTCCACACAAATAAAACACAAGCATGTAGGCTGGATGGGAGCAGCAGAGCCCTTCAATGAAATGCCAGGTCAGGGCAATGGTGGGAGACTGTGTTTCTTGCACCTGCCTGCATGAGTGCTGCAACAAGAGGGGTGGATTCATCCAGAGAGTCCAATAACTTAATACAGAAATTGAACTAATTGCCACTGAGCAAGGTTTCTTCTGTTCTTTTTTTTTCACTTTTTCTTTATAGCTACTGTTCCAGTTTGCCTAAAATAACAATAACTTTCAAATTCTGTTTTTAGAGGGATTTTGACTCTCTTACAGAATATTCAAGGGCCAGCTATTCTAATACTACATCAGCTAACGCAGAAAATAGAGGTGATATTTTTGGGAGGAAGCTTCTTTGTCTTTTTCTGTTTTTTTTAATAGAAGGATTTTATGTCTCAAAGAAGGATCAAGAACAAGCAGCGAACAGTGCTCATATCAGAATTTTTTGGTGTGGGTCCTGTAACTTAATAAAAGCAATCTACCAGAAGAAATATTTTCTGTGGATTAGAACTTGTACACTAAGGTTTAGCCTGCAGTGAATTGTACTGATGAATTATAAACCACTCAAAATCGTAGTGTAAACAACTGTAATGGAAATCCTGATTTTGGAATTTTACTAGCATATGACGGAGCACCACTGTAATAAGGCCTTTTCATTTGCATAGCTCTTCAATATTTTATTAAAATATTTTGAACATGTTCTAAATAAACTTAACCACTCTTAAATACTAATATATTGCATTTTCTTTTTTTTCCAGAAATAATTCTGCTTTAGATTAAAATTACCTAGGTTATTTCACCACAACTATACTATAAATTGCATCTCACTTCATACTTCTCACAGGACCATTTTCCACTGAAAATGTTATCCATTGCTCCTCATTTTCTATAAAAAGCTAGTGCAGACTTTCTATGATTAACTGAGCATGGAACTTGAGAAAGACTATTTTAGTTTGGGTAACTCTAGAACCTCTAGGTAACATCAGCACAGGAGATTCCTTATTTGGCCTTGGTTTTGTCCTGGGTATCTGATCACTTCATATTTCCTCTACAATCCTGGATTCTAAAGATATGGGAATTCTTTAGTCCTTTCTAGCTGCACCAATGAAAATGAGAGTAGTAAAAGAAGAGAGGCAGAAAATTGGTCGTAAGGCTTGAAAAGAGTGGGAAATGTTAAAATGTACAAATGCAAAAATAGTCATTATAGGAGCAAGAGACTTCCACAGGTTGCATTACTTTCAAAGGCAAATAGTGAAGCTTAAACTCTTGTCATACCTTGGTAGTAACACGGGAACACCTGAATGAAAAGAATGTTACAAATTACCTAGCTTAAAACTAGGTTTAGAAAATAAAATTGAAAAAATTGAGGCCAAATTCTTCTTCAGTTCAAATTTTACTGTCATTTAACATGTTTGGAAATGCTGAAAAATTATCCCGTGTATATATATTTGGGTTACACAGGAGACATGGATAGAAGCAGATGTTTCTGCAGAAGACTGAGTACTGAAAAGAATGGATAAATAACGGTTTCTGGCATTCACAGAATTTAATATAATATTTTAGAGTTCTCCGAGAAAGAAACAAAAAAGAGGAGGGGGACATCTGAAATGGGATTTTCAGCATTACTATTTGGCAGCAGAAAGTAAACACAAAGAGATCTGACTAACAATAAAACCTTCTCAAGCAATACAATGTGGGGGGAGAACTGTATGGGGTTTGTGGGGTTTCACAACAGAGACAACTGTAAAAGGCAGCCTGTGATAAAACAATTCTAGAGGAACATCCTTCTAAATGTACGTGACATCTGACAGTGCAGAAAGGAGGCTGATTCTGAAGATGAAGACAGCATTGGAGTTGAAGAGGCATATAGAGAATTAAGATATTTTAGAGAATCTTTCCCATGAGAAGCAAAACGCTGGCTTTCCTATATATAATTCATCATCCCACCTAGTTATTTATAGCTATGATAGATATCTGCTAATCAAAACAGTCTGGATTGATTGTTGACTATGAAGCATGATTGCCTAGTGTAACGTCACATAGTGCTTCATTGTTCCCCTGATTAAGAACACTTGTTTGTTGAATACTTTTAAAGAATCCCCAAATTAATGCAATTGCAATAAAACTGTTCAAAAAATATTTTTAGAGTGTTTGGCCCTAGCAAACTCGGATGAATCAGGGAAAAGCAATTATTTATGTCACTAAAATTTTTTCAGTTCATTTTCAGGAATATAATTCAAGAAATTCTACATATCAAAAGCACACAAAAGAAGAAAAAAAGAAAAAAGAAGAAAAAAACAAACCTGCAGGGGAAAGTATGTAACATGGAAGTGTAAGAGAATCTATTTTTTCACTCTTGTTCTCATCCTCCAACCAAATTCTTTCTCAAATCATACATAACAATTAAAGGTGATATGGTGATGTGTCAAGTTTGACAGATATATGAGTGGATACATGCATATACACAATATAATAACAATGTGCTAATGGTGATGATAGCTGCTAATGAAGCATCATGATGGCATTTTAATGTGTCTTATCATTACTACTCCTATTGACTTGGAAGTAAACAGTGTCTTCAGGAAACATAACCCAACTTGAGGTCTTGCTGGAGGCAGGCATTTACCACTGTATAGAAAAAACTGTTGGCAATACAGGTGTTTCATTTCGGATTTACCAATAATTTGATAGAAGTTAAATAGTGTTTGCAATTAGGGAGCAAAGTTTCTTGGTAAAAGAGACAGAGCAAAGCCATCAGTTTTACCATTACAAAGGGGACTTAAAAGTACTTTTATTTCTCCCTAGGTCCTAGCGTTTGCTGTAGTCTAAGCTTTCTTCCAGGCTGCTCATAGATTAGGCTCCAAGGCCATGTCTTTACTAGATACTCATTAAATTTGCATATGACAGAGGATAGACTTTGTCTGCAGGCCAAAGAAAAAAATGTTTAAGTATACTTCCCTTTCTCCTATTTACAGAACAATAGGGCCAAACCTTGGTCATGCTGACTTAAACTTGTCTCTCAGCCATTGATGGACAGATGCTGAAAAATTTGGTGAAGAGTTATAAACATGTTAAAAAAAAAATATTTGTTGATTGTGAAATATGGAATGAAATAATAAGATTTTCTTTTTTTGGTTTGCCTGAGTCTAGTAATCAGATTGCTACAGTTAGAGTTTATGCCTAATCATATATTTACCTAAATTAGAAAAGAAAAAAATCAGCAATTAGACAGTCAAAAGGAATCTCTGCATGCATCCAGCTATACAGTAGGAATTATTAGTATAAAACCACATACTGAAATATTTGGATTAGCTTGAACTGCATGCAGTAAGGACCCTGAGAGAAAAGCACCCCACAATCCCTGCTCTACCAAGGAGAGAGAGGACATACACTGGAGGGAATTGCTGATTGACAGGTTAATTGTTTGGGTAATTTTGGTACTTGTTCCCCAGATTTCACACATGTTCTATTAAATAAATCTCTGCCTCACAGAAAGACTCTACCCTGGCTTCTTTTGAAGCTGAAAGGGTCATATGAAAGGGGAAACAAAAGGGAAGATAGAGGGTAGGTTATTAGCACTGTGTCTGATTGATATAAATAGGAAAAAACAATTCACCAAGAAGAGTATTAATACTTCACTCGTCTCTTGGTACAGGTTAGTAGTAACAAATATTCCTGTTATGAATGAGAACTGAGACCATAGTGGAAATTATGAAACCTGTCCATCCTGCAACTGGTGTGTATCAAAACTTCTGGTTTACATTCGATGCTCCAAAAGGTGTCCAAAAGGCATAGCTTTTTTGTCCATTGTAAGGTTCACATGACACCAGAATTAGGCTTTCTGATTTGCTTCGGGCATAGTCAAACTTCCTCTCTGTCCACCAGACTCAAGCGGTAATTTTCACCCACAGCAGAGTGATTAGAATAGTGCATGTTTTTCCACTTTTCCTATACCAGAGCAGCGTGAAGGTAGGTGGAGAAATCTATGTTCAAATTGTGACTGAAATCCAGTGCAGGTACTTTCCTAGAGGAGAAATCTAGTCCTCTAGCAAGCCATAGATGAATACAAAGTTAGCAGAAGTCTCTTCAGGAACCATGATCACGTCATATCAGCCGAGAGAACATGTTCCCCTTTAGCCCTCCTTTTGATATCTGTTTAAAGAGAGTTCACTGATTGAGTCAGGGCTGCTGTTCTCCATTCCCCACAACATGATAATAATTAAGGAAAGAAAGATGGTCCTCACAATACGACCTTCTCTGTGTTGTTTTAATACAGTTATATTCTAATTAAGCCACATATTGCCCACATTTGTGTCTTTTCCTGTGAGGCTAGGCCAGAGCTAATCTCAGCCTGATCTCAGCTGTGGATAAAACCTTAGTGAGGAGTATAGCTTTCACACAAGTTGATAGGTCAAGCTAGAAACTGGAAGTGAGCGCCAGGGAGGAACTTGGCCATTGAGATTTCAGCACTGCAGGGCCCAGAAGTCAGCCACCCAAACCTGAAGGGACTCTACTACCCTGTAGGGAGAATACACTCAGTACCATATACAGCACTTTATACAGTCAGGTACCTTGATCTAGGTTTTGGGATGACCAAGATATTGAATACTGGGAACAAGGGGTTCATCCATAACCCTGTTTCTCACTTTGTCTCAGTGTCACTGTGGGAGTAAAAGGATTGACTTAGATGTCAAAATCATGCTTTTGAGTACAGAGAGAAAAAATTACTTTCTTTTAAATCACTTCTATGGCTAGTAACCACCTTTTGTATAATGAACTTGCTATCACAAGTGTACTTTGTTAGCTTTTACAGCTTTCCTGGAATGAAAGAAAGATAGCATCCATTGCTAAGATTTACTGAAATCCCTAAACTTTATCCCCATCATGTCAAATTGCTGAAGTTGTTTTAATATTTTATTTGTTCAGAAACTTTTCTGGCCGAATTTGCACAGTTATGTTTTTATTTTCCTCTCAGCTTTCTATTAGTTTTGTTACAAATCAAAGAAAGCATGCTTCACACAGAACTAGCCTTGTATTATCTTCTATAAAAAGAAGGGCTGAGGTAGATTTACTATTTCTTTGCCTCTAGGACAATGCAACATTTAAAATCAGCAAAGCTTTTCAGTACTGCCTCATAAAAATAAGTTTGATGAAATACTTAATATTTCTAGATTCTAAAGCCAATTCTGACCTTTTTGATCTTCATGTAACTTCTACAGTACTTTCATGAAATCTAAATAAAAAGAGACACTGGGCAAGTTTGCTGTGTCCTCTAAAACTTTGTTGATATATTTCTTTTGGAGATACGAAAACCTTAATATAAGTAGCAAAGCATGAGCATAAACTGCCCAAGCTTCCAAGTATTGAGAAACATAAATACTTAAAAACCAATCTAGTGTTTCAGCTGTTGGTAGTTTATACTAAAGAAAACTATTCCACACTTAAGTGTAATTTCTATTCAAACAAATCATGTTCAAAAGTAGTCCCATTTGACTCTGTACACAACAGTAATGAGCTGATCCTGCCACGGGAAGGAACTGCTGTGCCTCCATGGTATCTCCCAAAGAGGCTTGGTGTCCTAAGAAGAACATAGGAAGATGGCCAGGAGCTAGACCAAAACTGCGTAAAGAAAACAGTGGTCTGGAAACAGGTCCCAGCCACCGACTGGTGGCCAGGGCTTAACACAGCCAAAAAGCTGACCCTTGTGCTGTGTAGTATACCATATTGAATACGATCAGGAGCTAACATGGTTGGTTCAAATCCCCAGTGTGGTTCCTGAAGGAGCTGATGGTGCCATATCAAACTGCAGGAGCAGTGCTGATGCGCAGCTCGGGATCAGCACCAGCTTGCTGCGTTCTGCTTTCTGAAGCCGCACACAGCACAGGAGCTTACAGTAGGGACAGCATCGGCTCCCCCAGCAAGTCTGTGGTAAAATCTAACATTTTCATTCTGTTATTTTATACACACACACAAACACATTTATTATAAATATGCACTATGCTCATTTCCATCTCATTGACTTCTTTTTTTTTAAATAATGGCCTTGGCTCTCTAATAAATGTGAGTAATTCTTGTAAAATACTGCAGCATTTTGAATACGTGAGTATATGTACAACAACTACCAACAAATGTAATGCTGTTCAGCATAAGGGGGAGCAACTCTGTGTTCACTTGTCACAACAAATGGGCTGCCCACCAGTCCCATAGGGGTTAGGAATAGTGACAGAGCTCATTTCCCTTCTTTCTCGGTCCAAACTTTATTTTACTCCGTTTCATCTCTGTAACTTTGAGAACTTAACAGAAAAATGTCTTTGCTACAGCTGTGACTGAGCCCACAGAATGCTACTTTTGATTTTCCTTCATTTGAGATTTAGGGTTGATCTTGATAGACACTGGAAATTAATTTCATGAAAGTTGCTTGAAAAACCCTTCAAAAGGCTTTGCCTTCCACAGAATCACACCTTCCATGCCCAAACTTTGAAAAGAAATGCCTTCTTCCTAAGAGTCTCCTCCAGATCATTTTTATACTCTTTTTTCATTAGCAATGAGCTCATTTCCTGTCTAATGAAAGCTTTGAACCGTTTGCAGCACACTTATTACAGGATCACCTGCGGTTTTCCCACCAGATCAGCAAAGAGGTGATGTGTTGTTGGGAGCCACAGGTACAGCCCACGAGACAGACTGTGAATCAGAGTTCTGCTCCCTGTCATCTGTGTAAGCAGTGCAAAAGCTAGGGAGGGGGAAGATTAAGCCAGGCTACTCAGGCCCTGATTTAGTTCTATATACAGGTTTCATGCTAGTAACTTATATGATAAAATGTTTATGCTTCAGTATTTATGTGCATTATGTCAACTAAATTAAGGGGTCCAATAGTTCTAGCTTAAAATAAGTAAGCACAACACAGCATGATGAAATAAGGTCCTGTTCTAAAGTGCCTGATGTCAGCTTGATGTGGTAGCCTTCATAAATAAAGTAATTACTTTATCCTTTGCTATATGAAATGTCTGACCTGTTACTTGAGTGTACATATCTTACTTCTGTATCTTTTGAAAGACATTATGCCTTTACATCACACAAAACAGAGACATTCAAAATGACACAGAAGAGCTTAAAGAAAAATGTTTTAAAAGACTAAGGTCAAAAGATAAATATGATTGTACTTCTACATGCTAAATAATGTAATGGATATTAGCATTCTACTTTATTATAGTGGAATATTGACATCTAAGGCATCTGCACAGAGCTCACAGAACTGACACAGGACTCAGGGTATATCTGCCCCTTGCTAGATCAAGAACTCGATGCCTGACCATTACCTAAGAGGACAGCAGAAAGCTACATCTAAATATCTTTGCTACAGTTAAGTGACGTGAAACTCACTTCCTTTGCTCCAAATTTGTATTCCAGAGGCAAGAGCGAGCAAGAACAAAGTAAAATAACAATAGCTAAACAAACAAAGAAACAAACAACCATTCTTCCAGGGAGACAAAAAAAATATTATTTTTTTTAAAAAAGCAAAACCAAAAAAAGAAATAAACAAATAAACAACAACAACAACAAAAAACTCAAACCAATAACAGATACAAGTTTGAAGACTACATATCTTAGTTTTAAGACTGGAATAAGAACCAGCTCATCCTGCTGCTGCCAGGGCAATATGCAAAACACAGAAGGACTTGCCTTGCATTTCTTGAGTTTCTGGAAAGGACTGCTGTAACTGCTGAGCCATTCACAGCAGATATATTTTAGACCAATCCCACTTAAGTCCAATTTTTGAGCACTTTTAAATCTTTAGAACAAAAGACAATGAAGTAGAACATATGAATACTAAGATGCTGTATGGAATATTTGTATGAATATTATTGTGAGCTAGAGAAAAGAAGTGGTTTGAATATAATAAGATTATCTGGGAATTCTTAAGTAAGTTTGTGCAAAAAGTTTTATTTACATTTCTTTAAGAAGTTAAAGATCTGTTTCAATCAATTTCTTCTCTTTAAAGTAATACTAATTTATGAAACAGAAACAGAGGGAAAGTTTTTTTCTATGGAAAAAATGTAAAAATCATCTATCTGTAGAATCACAGAACCAATCACAGAATTGTTGAGGTTAGAAAGGACCTCTCAAGATTGACTAGTCCAACCCCCTGCTCAAAGCAGGGTCCAGCTGGGACTTGTATATCTCCAAGGGTTGAGACTACACAGCCTCTCAGGGCAATGTCTTCCAGTGTTAGATCACTCTCACATCTCATTAGGTTGAGATTATGAATGCTCATTATAATCACTGTCATTATTTTTAATTGGAATTTACTGTGTTTCAATTTGTGCTCTTTGCTTTTTGTCCTCTCACTGGGCACCACCAAGAAAAATCTGACTCTCTTTTTCATTCCTTCCCATCCGGTATTTATACACATTACTAAGATCCCCCTGAACCTTCTCTTCTCCAGGCTGAGCAACTCCAGCTCTCTCAGCCTCTCCTTATATGAGAGATCCTCCAATCCCTTAATTATCTTTATGGCCCATCACTGGACTTGATCCAGTAAGTCTACATCTTGCTTGAACTGGGGAGCCCAGAACTGGACCCAGCACACCAGACATGTCTCACCAGGGCTGAGTAGAGCCAAAGCATCACCAACTCCGACCTGCTGACAACAGTCATCCTAAAGTACCCCAGGATGGTGTTGGCAGTCAGTATTTAAATACTATTTTTATTTTCCAGGTACTTATTTGTATTTTTGGCGTATTGCTGTCTTTTAACTTTCCTGTTATGCTAATAAGCTAATGGGCATAAAAGGGAAAGAAAAATGCCATAATGAAAACAGCTTCTATCCGTACAAGATGACCACAGAAAATGGACTACGTACATTTGTGAATTAAGCTGTAGTAGAAATAGACAGGATTTATATGGGCAAAACTAATTGTTGACAGGTATTGTGAGACAATATTATGGACAAAGAGCATTACTCGCAAAGAGTAGCGGAATCATAAATTATATCTGATCTTGATTGTATAAATTGTAGCTTAACATCCCTATCCACTCCATCTTTTATCTGCATAGTATAAATTTATCTTCCAGGCATATAGTTGTGACATTATTAGTTTCGAAGAAAGAGAGGCTTCTTGGTTCTGCCTTTTCTTTTTGAGTTGTTTTTTCATTTTAAGGAAACATGAAAAGATGTAAGTGTGCCTTTTCCTGATTGTTTGAAAAACATTCAAGCAAATACATAATTCACTGTAACAACGTACTCATATATCTACAACTCTATTTGGCTTACTATGAACTTTTTCTTAAGACATGGAACATGTTTCTTCTTAATTCTAAGAGGTGAACAAATTGTAGTTATTATATCAAAGCATTAAGAGCAATAACTTTAGTATAGGGTTTGTGGTTTGTGGTTTTTTTCCCTCTCATTTTTCTGGGGTTTTGGGGTTGGTTTTTTTTTCCTTAATGGCTCTTCATCTTTAATTTTGCTATGTTGGTAGGTAATTGTACCCACCTGTTTCATCAGATAAGAGAAATAAGTGGAAAGCACGTCATGAAAAGACGGGAGGATACACAAGGCAACACACAAGAAGCTCCCACATCTTAAACCTCTCTGACTTGTCAGCAGCAGGAAGAGAGAAGCTGGAGGTACTGTAAGGCATCATGGTAACTGAATCTGTAATAACCTTCTCCCTTAGTCAGACTGCTCTCCTTCATAGTGCCAAAGGAACTGCTGCTCCCTGGAAGATGCTGAGAATCACCCTGGTCACTTGTTTTCTGCACCTTTTTTTTTAATTTTTTTTTTTTTTCCTGTCAGGGCTGACCTGGCTAAGAATGAATACTGTGCTTTGGCACTTCCACAACCTCATAGAGATACAATTGGGTTAAAAAAGAAGTGGACCAAGACATTCAGACAAGGAACTTACTTAGAGAAATGTTTCACTCTCACAGTTTGCAGCTGGTGTGCAAGTGCAAATAAAAAGCCAGCTCTTGGGATTGAAAGATTCGAGATTTCACCGGGGGACGTCTACATACAAAAGGGAGACATAATAAGTTTACAGACCAATGTCCTTCTATAGTGCTTCTCCTCCCCTCACCTGTTTGTGAGGATCAGAGCCAAAGAGATCAATTATCAAGACTAAGCCGTATCAGAGAGCCTGAATAAAGTACACTGGACTATATGTGGTAGAACTAACAACCTACAAGGTCTGCCTTTTTGTTTTAATATAACTGTGGGTAAACCATGTATGCTACCACCACCAAAAATAAGTCACATTACTTTCTGCCTTACAACACAAGATTCTGCAGTATAATGTCTTTGCCATGGTTCTATTCCCTGGTTCTCTCCCTTTACTTCTTTCTCCAAAGGGTTCTGATTCCCAGCCAATTAATACTGAATAAAAGAATTAACCTAATAGCAGGATAATTTGTAAAGTGCTTTGAAATTCAGTGTAAAGCATTTAATAAGGTTAATGTTCTTTTCTCCCTTACAAAAAAAAAGCATAAGATTCACTCCAATTACTTTCCCTATGAGCAGTTCACTTCTTAAAGATTTTTTAATTATAGGTCTACAATGAAAATAAAATTAGCAGGTATTTTTAGGGAAAAGTAGTTGTAATGCATACCTTATTAGTTTAAGTGACATCAGAGATTCCCTAGTGTTTGAAAACCTCTCATAGAAGATTTCTGAATTTGGCATTATATTATAACTGTTTTTACTGCTGTGAAAAGAAAACTTCTTTCTCTTTTCTTCTCTGGTCTCCTTTCAGTTGTTTTTCTGGAAATTATACTTCATAAGGATATTTACTAACTATTGGAGAAAAACAAAACAAAACAAAATAAATGCTTTTCCAAGATTGCATTACTGATTTCATAATCATTCTGTTTCTTCTTCAGAAGAAATAAATTATTCATTTAAAGGTGATCAACACACAAATGGCTTTACTTATAAAACCCACATTACGGCTTCAGCCTCTTGGCATACAGTGATATAAGTCAGATCGTAACTGCGCATGCACATTTTTCCTGAAAAACCTGCTCTGGATTTCACTCCACAAACTCTACAGATCTGAGTGTTCTATGTTCCTTGCAGCAGTACTGTTTCCACATCAGCTCTGGGCCCCTTAGATATATTTTTAGCTTGGGAATCTCCCAGAGATTCCCATCTAAAACATAGTCCAGATTCAGAAAATTATTGAAATATGAATTTAATTATGTATTTGAAAGCTGATTTGACTTGGCTTTAGTAATAATAAACATTAGGGCTAATAACTTTTCCTGATTATCATTTCAACAAGTGATCATATATTTATCCATTTTATTATCAATTTTAAATAGCTTTCAGCTCCTGATTAAGCTGCAGTCTTGTCCTGGTTTCAGCTGGGATAGCGTTAATTGTTGTCTTAGTAGCTGGTATAGTGTTACGTTTATAAGTTAGGTATGAGAAGAATGCTGATAACCCTGATGTTTTTAGTTGTTGCTAAGTAATGTTTAGCCTAAAGTCAAGGATTTTTTCAGTTCTGATGCCCAGCCAACAAGAAGGCTGGAGGGGCACAAGAATTTGTGAGGGGACACAGCCAGGGCAGCTGACCCAAACTGGCCAACGGGGTATTCCATACCATGTGGCGTCATGTCTAGTATATAAACTGGAGGGAGTGGGGGGGGGAACACCGCTCAGGGACTAACTGGGCATCGATCGGCGGGTGGTGAGCAATTGCATTGTGCATCACTTGTATATTCCAATCCTTTTATTATTACTATTGTCATTTTATTACTGTTATCATTATCATTATTAGTTTCTTCTTTTCTGTTCTATTAAATCGTTCTTATCTCAACCCACAAGTTTTACTTCTTTTCCTGATTTTCTCCCCCATCCCACTGAGTGGCAGGAGGGAAGTGAGTGAGTGGCTGCGTGGTGCAACTAAGCTGGCTGGGATTAAACCATGACACATCTCTATTAGAAGTTTACACCCTCTCTCTCAGAAGGTGGAGACACACATAGTGAGCTCATCAGTTTGCAAAACTGGAGCAACAGGCAACTCCAGCAGAGGAAGAAGGAGTAAATGGCTGAGGAGAGGACAGGAGATCCTCTTGTTTCTGTTTTGCCTTCTGGCTGCAGGCAAGCAAGGTGCATTTTCCTGATAGAAGTGGTCCACTTGCACAGCCATATGGCTCCTGGTACTCAGTTCTGCCTTGAACTTAAGTCTACCATCGTCTTTTCTGCCAACGAACATTAAATCTACCCAGTGAACGTTAAATCTACCCAGTGTACATTAAAACTAATCCTCTTGCAACGTGAGGAGGGAGATGATGCTATCATGTATTTTAGCTAACTAACAATCTCAGTGGGAAGATTTGGTGAGCAGATGGAAATTCTGCCTGACCATCCATAAATAATGATCACCCTTCAAGAATGAATTTTGCGGGTGAGAGTGGAGAACAAACCTGAAAGAACCTGAAGAACATAGCACTGGGAAACCTGATTTATTCTACAGTACGTTCTTTTTCCCAGTGTTTCCATTACAGCAGAACCTGGAGTCCTTATGTAGAGTTTTGATCTGCCAGACTATGGAAAGAAGTAAAGCAATGACAATCTGCAGGTGGAATTGTGGCAAGAAGCCAGGATGGACCTTCAAGAACTCAGACCAAGTTTGTTCAGCTTCTCAGATGAAAAGATTTACTTGCAATCTCCAAAGGATTAGTAAAGCATAACTCTTGCTTTTTCAAAGCATAGCTACTGACCAATTTTAGCTGGACAGTCTTAACAAGATTGTTCAAGAAGTTGAATTCAAAAGACTAGCAGAAAGTACTCAAGGAGGATAACAGCCACAACACAAATGAATGCATCATTCCCAGTGGGGAAAAATCAGCCAGGCAGAAAATATATTAAGGGTATAAGAAGATCAGAGGCATACTATAAATTCATAAGGCAGTGCTGTTGTAAAGACAGATCTCACTTCAGGATGTGTACCAGGAGGTCCTACATAGGACAAGAGAGGTAGCTATCTTTGCCCTGTTTACTGATAGTGTTGGGTCCCTAGCTGGAGGATTCAGGCTCCTTTTGGATACCTTCCTCTTAAGAATGATGCTGGCAAGCTGCAAAGTCCAGAGAGGAGAACTGGAGAAAATATGGAGATTTAAAGGGTTTTAGAAAACATGACTTAAGAGAAAAAGTAGAAGATGTATTTAGTCCAAAAAAAGAATGGTCTGGCTAGTAGAAAATGTAACTGTCTTCCATTACTTAAAAAGGAGTTATGAAAATGGAGATGAACATTTGTTCTTCACATTCATAGGGGGAAGGACAAGAAGAAATCAGCAAAGACTTTAGGTTTAGAGCAGTAAAAATGTTCTAATGAAGAGTAATGAGGCACTTCAGCAGGCTACCCAAGGATGTGATGAACCATTCTTCACTGTTTTTAAGAACAGATTAGACAAGCATATGGTAGTTTTACATGATCCAGCTTCAGTGCAATGGATGGAATAAAATGCCTTGAACTCTGGAGATTCTTTCTGACAATGTATGACTATGATCTTTTCCTCTTTTCATGTTACCCTGAAATGTACTTTCAAAACATCATGGATTACACTTCTTTGAAAAGGGATAGTAGCAGTCAGTATACAATGCCAGTTTAATTTTGCAAATAACACAGGCTAAACTATTCTCTTATGCTTCTTCTGTAACACACTAAATGATTCCTTCATTTGTTGTATATCGGGAATGCCACAGGTTCACCTTAGGCATATCTCCACTACAATGTCCTTTTTCTCCTCTTAACTGCAACAAGGTTTTTAATCAAATATCCTTAAAAAGATATCTGATGAGTAAAATGAATATATTTAAATATAGCAGAAGCAGGCATGATTAAGTACATAAAGAACTGAGGTTTAAAGTGGCTACAATGAAAGGTTGAGTAAAAATTAATTTTAGCATACACTTTGTATAATACTGCATAAGCTATTCTTTTGTTTCGTTGCCTCTTTTTGGGGGCCTTAATTTTCAGTTAGTCACTGGCTTACATCTTATCTCACACCATAATGGCAGAAATTAATGAGATAAAAGTACTCCATTCAAAGACAAATTATCATTTCACTGATCTACTTCACTGAGTGCAAATTCCCTCTGCTCCCATTAAAAGCTTTAGAGCAGTAGAAAAATGCTAGTTAACTAAAATTGTGTTTCTTTTCTTAGATCATAAAATTTTCATTTATTCTGTCTGTAATACCCTTGTGTAAATACAGTAATTTTGAAGCCTTTCAGTATAGTGTGATACATATTTTGGCATTGTTGCATGTCTGGATTTCTTCCATGGTACTTTAATTTTGTGGTTCAGTGAGCAAAACTAAGAGTTCTCCTGAAGGGCCTGTGCTTAAAACAGTCAGGGGTGTGTTGCCTGCTGAAACAGTCAATCTTTCCCCTTGATGAGAGTGTCCATCCACTCTTTGTATGAACTTCACCTGTGTTTAAATTTGCATCAGTTCTTAGCAGCAACTTCTTTCGGGCAAATAACAAGCTGTAGTAGACAGCTAGATAAGGAAAAACATTTTCAGGATATGATACAAAAATGTGATGTCCGTTAGAATACAAAGATTTTCAACCTTTGGAGACGAAGTTAGAATTCAAAAAAAACACTGAGAGATGTCTTCAGCTGTTTGAAGTTGAAGCTCCTCTAAAATGAGAAAAGAGATAATCTTTGTGTGTTGTTTAAGCTTGAAGGTAAAGATCAAGATTTCTTTTGAAGGAACAGAATATAGATTAACTATAATTTCCCAATTCCAAGAATTACAATTCCTTCTACTGCTAGGAGAGAAAAAAAAAAACGTTCCCCATTGTGATTAGAAGAGCCGAGTTCTTTGACAGTGTTAATCCTTCAGATCAATCCATGAAACAAAGTGTTACTTAATAAAAGTTTTACCAGTATACTATATTATCCTTGCTCTAGAGAGCTTAAAGCTATGCACACTCCTCATACATGCATCGCACATGTAATAAGTACACACACACGTACAAATGGCCATTCACGTGATTGTGTATTCAATATCTGAAACACTATTCATTAAAAGTAGACTGCAACTGTCAGTGTAACACAGAACTTTGAACTACAGAACAGAATTTTTCTGCCTCTCATTAACTATCCCAGAATATTCACTAACAAGGCCTACTATATGCAACTGCCATTTTTAAGTATTTTAATGTATATCAGTAATCATAGCCTTCAGGGCAAAGCAAAATAAATCAATCAAAACACCAAAACAAGTAAAACCACCAACACTTCTTCCTCAAAAAACCAAACCAGAATATTTGCTAGGAGCATCATGAAATAAATAATTTTAAATTTTAAGAAAACCATATATACATTCATTCTACTAATTTTTACAAACAACTAATAAACAACTGATTTTCACCTGCTTGTAAGCTTCCTGCTAATTTTAAAAATATTTATTTTTCTTTACACAACCCACCAAAATAATTATATTTGAAGTCCTGGAATTTCAGTCCTAACTGGAAGAAACATTTAATGTAAATCTTACAAATGAAGCCTAGAATTGCTGTGACTGCTAGAAGTTTAATTGGCTTCAGTGAACCTTTGCCTGAGTAAGTCTGATATGACAATGAAGATAAGGTTTAAGATTTTCTTTCTTGTGTAGCTAGAGCAATGAAGCATGTAGCACTGAACAAGGCTGGCAGAGCAAAACCAGGCACAGAGCCCTTTTACCTTTTCTATGCAACTCACCTCAACAAAGGTGCCTTGGGAAGTCACCAAGTGAATTGTTAGGTCAGTAAAGACAAAGACAGTTTTAGCCCAGAGAAAAATTAGGATATTATTCAGTCATTCTTGGTGGCCCTGGAAATGTAACTGTTTATCATAAACAAGAGCTTCAGGTTAGGGGATTCTGTGGGAACAAAGGAAAACCAAAGATCCTGACACAGACAGTGCCTCATCTGCTGCAAGCCCAGCAGCAAAACAAAAAACTCATTGGACTAAGTCCATTTGCAATGAAGTTCTTTCATTCCACTCCTAAAAGTAGAATGAAAGCAGGTGTACAATTACCTTGATTTAATTAATACAGCACCCCTAAAACTATAAACATAATCCCATTATTTTTCGACAGCCAGATAGAGAAAGTAGAAACTTTTACTGAATCCTTGAGGAACTTTTAAGGACACAGAACAGTTAATGTGGGGCCAGGTAATAAAAGTGTATTTCTGTACATGCTAGCTGGGAGAAATCCAGTCTTCTCTGTATAATGACCTTCTACCGCCTTGGTCTAGGTGGAAGCAGATCAGAATCGACGGAACACTATATACCTGCCAAGGAAAGGCCTTCGGGCTGTTCTTCACTGAACCAGTATTTCCAAAAAAGTAATGCAAAAGGATAATATCAACTGCATTTCCAAAAATAACATAAATTCAGTCTTTATAAACTATTAATCAAGTCTGATTTAATGGGATCATTATATCTGGCATTCTGCATGTGCTAATAGCATCTAATGCACAGA
The DNA here is from genome assembly GCF_026419915.1 of Harpia harpyja. NCBI lineage: Eukaryota > Metazoa > Chordata > Aves > Accipitriformes > Accipitridae > Harpia > Harpia harpyja. The sequence continues at coordinate 12,434,124 of NC_068942.1, read as the reverse complement.
TGCTTTTTTTGACTGTTGAATGAATAATGATCTGGGATTCAGGTTTCCTTAATGGTTCCTTAATATCAACCACTTTTGCTAGAGCTGCAAATAAAAATACATGGCATTTATTTTATATTAGCAGCATGAAAAATGTGTATATTTGTAATCAAGGTAAAATTTGACAATGTAGACTTAATGACTTTTACTGAAGAGGAGATGATTATAAAGAGCACTGCTTCCAGCATACATATGGAGTGTTGTCACATTAAAAAGTGATGGGAGAATAAGCAAACTATTGATAAGATACTATGAATTTACACAGTAAAAATGAACCGCTGCTTTCTGAAAAAAATTACTTCTTAGAAACTGAGCAAAAGAAGGCAGGAGAGTAAGGACAGAACCAGGATTTGATGTGTTTTCTGTTATGCAGAACTGTAGGTAAAGGAAAAAAAAAAACCAAACCCAGAAAAAACTTCAGAGGACTGTACAACATATGTATATCTATCCTATTGATTGATGAAGTTAGCATGAGTAAGTCAGTTAACCCTATTGCTGCACAATTCCTATTTGTGAAATTTGTATCTGTCATCTGTATAATACATAACTTTTACAATCACTTGTTGGACTTTTTCTGCTATGGAGAAAAAGATGTAAAAAAAAACCCCAAAACCATGAGTAAAAAAGAACAGAGATCTATTCTGTAGTGCCATCAGAAATCTGACTTCAGCATGCACAGGCATAGAAAAGAGTTTGAATATAGCTAGGCAAGTATGGACAAACCACCTGCAAATGAGTCAAGATTCAGTTCGGCTTGTATATGCCCAGACCTAAAGCACAAGCCCCTGAGAATTTATTACTATCAGAAGTAGCTAAGTTAAAGATAATACAGTTCTGATTACTTACTTGCAGTACAACCACAAGTTGTGTTGTTGTACACAGGCATTGGTATAATCTTAGCAAATGTTCCTAATAGTTACACTGGTTTCATGCAGACGCACGTATCATAATGAGATAGGGTGAGCCTGTATTTGTGGGCAGACTCATACGTAAGTACCTGTAAAGCTCAGTCTTAATGGTGCAACTCTGGTGCTTTCATCTGGCCTACCCATGCTGGTATGTGTTAGTAACTCACTATGAGAAAGGAAGTTTAACCTCCTTTGGAGATGATTTTACAGAGGACTTAACTCTGCATACTCAAGTACTCATTAGTGAGGGTGTCCACGCTATGAAACAACAGAGTCATTGAGATAGTAGGTGACAAAGCCATCCAACTCGACTTAAAAACTGCTCCATACATGGATTGAAGTTGTCTGTACAGGGATGGGACTTGATATAGGATCTATGTTTGAGTTACAGATTGGTTTAGGTTTGTAGTAAATACAAGACCTTGGTTACATTGCTGCTAGAGGGATAATCAAAATAAAAAGAATCATTAAAGAAAATCCTTAGTTTTGTCACTGAAATTAGTTGTGACAGTACATACAAGGAAAAAGATCAAGTATGAAGTATGATCAGTGACAGCTGTACTTTTGAAAAGCAAAGCATGAATACAAATGAAAATATCAAATTTAGATTCTGAAAGCAGAAATGAGTCACATTTGGAAGGTTAAAGTTGCAGTCTAAAAATGAACTCAAAAAGTTAAGGAATGTTCTTATCTTGGGGCTTGATTTCTCACACACACACACACATTCATTTAGAGGAATATCTCAAGAAAATGTGTTTTAATGTTAATTAATTTTGTCAGACTGAAAGATTGTTCAATCTTGGTTCTGTTAAATTTATGGATCATTAGTCTCTTATCTTTTCATTATGGTCTCCTGAGAAGAACCATCAAAAAGTTAAATGAACACAGTAGGAAATTATTACAAGCCTCCTTTCCCTTTCACCCTACCTCCCTCACTGGAGGAGGCAGGGTATCAGTGCATTCATTCCATGCAACAAATGATAAATATCTTATATGATTTAAAGTCTCTATGGATCTGATTTATTTTGTCATTTTATAAGTGCTGTGATTAGCGAGAAAGATGTAATATATGGGTTTTCCCCAATACCAAAATTACAAAACCCACATTAAAGCTTGGCTACCAATGCTTAAATAGAAGACCAAAAAAAGACAAATGTATGAAAGGGAAAAGTTTATGATTTGTTGCACTCCAATAAATGAAAATTAACACCCCCCACCCCAATTTCACAGCTAAAACTGAAGATTTGTGCACACAAACAAAATATGCGTGCTCAGAAATATATGTTCCACTCTTTAGCCCTGAGCTTATTTTTATGACTAACTGAAAGACCATTCAGTACTTCAGAAAAGTGCACAAGTATACCAGTAATGAAATAATCACAAAATTCATTTCTTGTAAATCATACTACCAGAAAATAAACTCTAAGAAAGAGTGATCATTCATAGACTAAAATAAGCCCACAGCACTTCTTGTAAACGTTGCAATATACAACTTCTATTCGCCCTAGGAAAAGAAGTAGCTTTTTAAAATGCAGAGCTCAATTTCCTTTGGAATCACATTTTGACTTACTAGACTCTTCAGCTGTATTCATCAGAATTATGTTTCAGGGTTCTGTTTGTTTGCTTCTTTGCTTGCTTGTTTCCATTTTTGTTTGCATGTCTTGCCTGCTTTAAAATATATTAAAAGTATCTGAAAATAGAGGGACAGAAAATGAAGTGTTTCGCGCACAAGAGATTCAGTGACCTGAATCTTTCTGCCTCCTCATTTTATCTCCTGCAAACAGTTGCTTCCTTGGCATGAGGTATAATTCACTAAAATAAAAGGATACAAAGTGCAGCTGCTCGTAATAAGGGAAAGAAAGCAATTAAGTGTTCACAAATGTAATTTGAAAGGTCCATGCCACACAAAAGGGATTTATATTTAATACCAAACCAAACAGACATACTTGACTGTTCGATAAAAGTTATGGTATTTTCTAGTCTTTATTTTTTTCTGTTTACCAGATGGGATGGGAGAAAATTCAATTTCACTCATTGTCCCAGAGATTTCAACACTGAGATCAGCAAGAGTCATGCAGTACCTGATAAGCTGGCCAACCATTTTCATGTTCATTTGGTGCAGCTTGTGGCAAGATACTGCAATCAGAAGTCATGACTAAAAGCAAAACTCAGCAGTCATTTTAATCAGACATTGGCAAAGTCAGCAGCAAGTGTGCTAAGTGGGTATATTATTTCTGAAATCTGCCACTGTGATTTTAGTAGTGTTCTTGAAGGGAAACAACATGATACTATGTAAAATCAATAATGAGAGAATCAAGTACTTTTTTGGATGGATGTCACACTTGATTGTATAAAGACACTGGCCATTGCTTATTCAACTATAGCTGTGGTTAATGACTCACATGATGTGCAGATAAAGTGAATACCTGCTGACCTTAAGCTATAAAGAGAATGCACAGTTTAAAAAACAGAGTATGATTCTGATCTCTTGTGGTTTTCATGCCTCGGAGTCTTACTAATGTCTGACTTCCTCTATACAACTGAAGACAGAAAGAGACCTCAGGCACACAGAAGTCTGCAGAAAAACATGGCATAGTGCCTTCCAGTGAAGGTATTCTTTCCAGTCTTAAGAGTTATTTAATACTTTTTTTTTTTAATATAAGGGGAGAAGCAAAGATTTTCCAACTTCTTGAGACAAGTAACTGGCAAAATTCTCTCTTGTGCCACAACTTAAACTGGAATTCCAGTTTACTTGGATAAGTAAGAGTTAAACTCCGATGAATGTTGCTGCAGCAGTTTTGGATGATACTGTGCCTGTGATACAGCCATTTGCTATCAGCAGATGCATGTACTTATGTACTTCAGTGCCTCAATTCCAGCCTTCTAGTTTAAACTACCTTCTACAACAGTTCACACAAAGCTGCAAGACATGACCTTGAAATGACAGAGCAACAGCCACACATTCAGATTGGCATTAATGGACAAACTAAATCAACAATTAAATTAGTTGAAATACAAAGTAAATACAACTTAAGAAATATTTTGTTCACACTGAGTTGATTTAAGCCAGGAGCTAGCTGAAACAACCTTTACAGATAAGAGATTTAGTCCAGCTAGTGATCTATTGGTTCTTGGTACCCCATTTCTTTAGTTTCACTTTTGCCCCTAAGGTATTAGAGCTTGGAAAGGTGGTGAAAAAGTAACAAAATATCAAAAGGAAATGTCTCTCTGTACTTGAGTCTTTCACAAAACTACAAAGCAGCAAAGACCATTGAATTCAGGGGAGGAGAACATCCTCAGGATCCAGGAAATCTCTGTAAATATGAAAGTGATGTGGCTGGCTCCTGTTATAATCCATCTGCTGCTCCAGCTGCAGAGACCTGACAGACAGGAGAAGGTAGCTTCCCTCCTCTCATGACCTGGTAGCTGGTTTCTTTAGTTCATATTCACTTCACCTAACTTAGGTGCAGCGTTGAGCCAAAAGCAAGGAAAAGTGTAAAAGGGCATAAATCATCTACTCCAAATGTCTCTCTCTCTTCACTCCCCTAAGGCTCTTGCCAACTTAGGATAACTGGGCTCTTATTTCAGATACCTCAGGAAGATGATGAAAGACCCTAATATCTCCTCTGGCACAAAGACTGATGACATTTTTGTTTTGGGGATGTCAAGCAAGAAAAAATGAATTGAAGGAAGTATACTTGGGTAGATTTTAAACAGATCTCTAGCTGCTTCCCAGTTTTGTGAAGGATACACGCTGGTCCAGGAGCATTTGCAATTGAAGATATGGTCAAAACTTCCTACTCAAATGATTTCTCTGAAAGAATTAGCAAACTGGAAGGCACTTCCACATGCTCAATATACACTTCTTTCATAAAGGCTGAACAAGGCTTTATTGCTCTGTATTTAACTTTTAATTAATATAGAAATTTGAAATTTACAAAAATGATATTATATTAAATGATGACCACCCAAAAGACATGAGCAATCCTAAAATCATTCTTCCTAAGTTCTCCTTGTCTGCCAGCTGTGTTTTTCAACAGTATTCATATTCAGCATCTTTTAATATTTGTTTAAGAAACTTTAATAAGTTGCAATGAAAACTACTGATGTTGACACGGAAGTCACGGACACTGCACACAATCAATATGATCAAGCAGATGCCCCTTTATTGCCAAGATAGCTCGGTTTATATGTTCATTCTAGTTACTGTTCATGCATAAGCAAATTAGAGATTGGTTAGCATGAGCTGTCCACGCGCCTAGTTACACCTAATGTTTGGTTATAACAACACTGTACACGCGCATAAACATAAGGCATAATTGGTTGTATTAACTAAAACATGCGAAACTTGTCTCAGGCTAATTGGTCAAGATAAGCTGTGGAATTGAGGTTCTTTGCCAAGTTCCCTTTATCGTGGAATGCGCACCTGTGTTCTTCTAATTGGCATCTTTCTTTTTTTGTCTTCTTGTTTATTCTGTTCAAGGCCTTCTAAAGGCATCTGGAATGCTCTTACTACCGTTAGCTAAATATGTGTCCACTAGCAAAGCGTCCTTGAAGCCTGCTGCCTACAAAACATCCTTGGCTCACAAATTGATCAATTCTATCGAGTCTGGATTGTTCACTGTGTGCCCATTACTTTCCAAGTATCCCACATACTGACAACTATTAAAATAAAAATTAAAATCTTGAGAACAGTCATCACAGGCTAGCTTTAGGGAAACTGTGGTTAGCAGATTTAATTTTCACTTTGTTTTCAGCCATGAACCATACTTCACCTTGTGTAGGGTCCCCTTTCTCTCAATCTCTTTCTCATTCATTCTCTCTCTCTTTCCTCCTACATATTGAAGGTATTTTAGCGTGTATGTATATGTAAAGGTATACTTACAGGATCTATTCCATATTTGAACTAATCAACAGGGCAACAGTGACCTCCAGATATTAGCAGAAAAAACATTAAAAAGTTGAAGAAAATATCTCCAAAGATGCTAGACTTTCAAAAATTACTTAATAAATCAATCGTGAAATATAATGAACACAAAAAGAGTAAAGGAATGTAGATACATTCATGTACTACTGTGCCATGAAACACAGACAAGTGATTAAAATGTGAGTACGGAACGGAAAAAAAAACCCCAAATGTAAAAATTAAGAAGGGCTTTTTAAGACATGAACCTTACCTAGCTTAGTTATGTTCGATGATGAATCTTTAAGAAGTAGTAGGATCTTTGCCTGACCACAGGTTCATGGGCAGAAAACCATAATTATTATTTCAGTGGTTTACTGGGTTTTTAAAAAAAGTAATAAAATATTTTTACTTTAATAACAAACTTGACATAAATAATGTAAACACATATCTTAAACCTAATGAAGGTGTAAAGTATGTTTATTGGCTGATAGACCAATGAAGTCCTCTCTGCCCCATGCATCTTACATTTCTTGATTGATCATCAGATTACTGCTTAGGCTAATAAATGCTAAGATTGCATGACCTGCCTGTAACAGCTATTGATACACACTAAGCTACTGCTCTTCCTATCCTATCCTATCTCAACTATATCATGTTCTCTAGTACTGACTTAGAATCTTAGAATCATAGAATTGTTTAGGCTGGAATAGACCTTTAAGATCATCGAGTCCAACCATTAACCTAGCACTGCCAAGCCCACCACCAAACCATGTCCCTAAGTGCCACATCTACACCTCTTTTAAATACCTCCAGGGGTGGTGACTCCACCACTTCCCTGGACAGCCTGTTCCAATGCTTGACAACACTTTCAGTGAAGAAATTTTTCCTAATATCCAATCTAAACCTCCCCTGGTGCAACTTGAGGCCATTTCCTCTTGTCTTATCACTTGTTACTTGGGAGAAGAGACCAACCCCCACCTCACTACAACCTCCTTTCAGGTAGTTGTAGAGAGCGATAAGGTCTCCCCTCAGCCTGCTTTTCTCCAGGCTGAACAACCCCAGTTCTTTCAGCTGCTCCTCAGAAGACTTGTTCCCTAGACCCTTCACCAGCTTCATTGCCCTTCTTTGAACACACTCCAGCACCTCTATGTCTTTCCTGTAGCAACGGGTCCAAAACTGAACACAGTATTTGAGGTGTGGCCTCACCAGTGCTGAGTACAGGGGGACAATCACTTCCTTAGTCCTGCTGGCCACACTGTTCCTGATACAGGCCAGGATGCTGTTGGCCTTCTTGGCCACGCTGCTGGCTCATATTCAGCCGGCTGTCCACCAACACCCCCAAGGTCCTTTTCCACCAGGCAGCTTTCTAGCCACTCTTTCCCAAGCCTGTAGCGTTGCATGGGGGTGTTGGGACCCAAGTGCAGGAGCTGGCACTTAGCCTTGTTGAACCTCATACGGTTGGCCTCAGCCCATTGATCCAGCCTGTCCAGATCCCTCTGTAGAGCCTCCCTACCCTCGAGCAGATCAACACTCCTGCCCAACTTGGTGTCACCTGCAAACTTACCGAGGGCGCACTCGATCACCTCGTCCAGATCATTGATAAAGATATTAAACAGAACTGGCCCCAGTACTGAGCCCTGGGGAACACCACTTGTGACCAGCCACCAACTGGATTTAACTCCATTCACCACAACTCTTTGGGCCCACCCATCCAGACAGGTTTTTTTTACCCAGCGAAGAATATACCTGTCCAAGCCATGAGCAGCCAGTTTCTCCCAGACAATGCTATGGGAAACTGTGTCAAAGGCTTTACTGAAGTCTATGTAGACAACATCCACAGCCTTTCCCTCATCCACTAAACAGGTCACCTTGTCATAGAAGGAGATCAGATTAGTCAAGCAGGACCTGCCTTCCATAAACCCATGCTGACTGGGACTGATCACCCAGTTGTCCTGTACGTGCCCCATGATGGCATTCAGGATGATCTGCTCCATAACCTCCCCCGGCACCGAGGTCAGACTGACAGGCCTGTAGTTCCCCGGATCCTCCTTCTGGCCCTTCTTGTAGATAGGCATCACATTTGCTAACTTCCAGTCAACTGGGACGTCCCCAGTTAGCCAGGACTGCTGATAAATGGTGGAAGGTGACTTGGTGAGCACTTCTGCCAGCTCCCTCAGAACCCTTGGGTGCATCCCATCTAGCCCCATAGACTTGTGTGTGTCTAAGTGGTGTAGCAGGTTGCTAACCATTTCCCCTTGGATTATGGAGGCTTCATTCTGCTCCCTGTCTTCCATCTCAGGGGGCTGGGTACCCAGAGAACAAATGGCCTTACTATTAAAGACTGAGGCAAAGAAGGCATTAAGTACCTCAGCCTTTTCCCTCATCCTTTGTCACTGTGTTTCCTCCTGCATCCAATAAGGGATGGAAATTCTCCTTAGCCCTCCTTTTGCTGCTAATGTATTTATAGAAAAAAAATTTATTGTGTTTTACAGCAGTAGCCAGATTAAGTTCTAGCTGGGCTTCAGCCCTTCTGATTTTCTCCCTGCATAACCTCCTAACATCCTTGTAGTCCTCCTGAGTTGCCTGCCCTTTCTTCCAAAGGTCAGAAACTCTCCTTTTTTCCCTGAGTTCCAGCCAAAGCTCTCTGATCAGCCAGGCTGGTCTTCTTCCCCAACGGCTTGTCTTTTGGCACATGGGGACAGCCTGCTCCTGTGCCTTTAAGATTTCCTTCTTGAAGAATGTCCAGCCTTCTGGGACTCCTTTGTCCTTCAGGACTGCCTCCCAAGGGACTCTGTCAATGAGGTCCCTAAACAGGCCAAAGTCTGCCCTCCAGAAGTCTAAGGTAGCAGCTCTGCTCACCCCCTCCTTACTTCTCCAAGAATCAAAACCTATTATCATTTCATGATCACTATGCCCAAGACAGCCTTCCAACCATCACATCACCCACAAGTCCTTCTCTGTTCACAAACAACAGGCCCAGCGGGTCACTTTCCCTCATTGGTTCACTCACCAGCTGTGTCAGGAAGTTCTTCCACACACTCCAGGAACCTCCTAGGCTGTTTCCTCTCTGCTGTACTGTATTTCCAGCAGACATCTGGTAAGTTGAAGTCCCCCACGAGAACAAGGGCTAGCGATCATGAGACTTCTCCCTGTTGGAGAATGGCTGAGGGAGTGCGGTCATGGCTCCATGGAGGAGTTTTGTTCTACCAATCTGGACATAAAACCAGACTAGGCCGCGATGGAAAATTCCGAGTCATGCTGACAAGGAAGAAAAGAAGGTCATACTGACCTTGTATTGTGTAGGTAAGGAGGTACTGTATGAGAAAAACAGGATGGAACGCGGGCCCAGGCACGAAGGCAGTAACTGCAAGTAGGAGGAGTATGATAATGTAACTTTTAGAGCTAAGCCAATGATTGTAAGACGAGTATGTATAAGAGGTAACTTTGTGTTATAAATATGTGAAGGTTTTGCAGTAAAGCTGAAGCTTGCTTTATCACTCACATTGAGTCGACTGCTTGACTTCCCTCGCTCGTCGCAAGTGGCGCCCAAACAGGGACCCCATCCTTGTTCTTCACCGGACAGCGAGGTCGGAGAAGCACTGGTAGCAGCGACCAGGGAGCAAAAGATCGGCGGACGCTGCCGCGGTGCGCCTGATCCGTGCTTGAACCCAGGACAAAAAGGAAGGGGTTCGCCATCCGAAAGAAGGCTACCCGGGGAAAAAAGGCTGCACTTGACCGGATAATTAAGAAGGTCGACATAGCACGCAATGGAAAACGAGGTAGCATTCGAACTTTTAAAACGCTTTTTAGAAAAGCAGGGAGTAAGCCAATTAAAAGACCTGGCTGGATTAATCGCGTTAGGGAAAGTGAAAGGGTTTTTTAAGGACCCCGAAAGTATGTTTGAAGTAGATGAGTGGCGTTCTTACGGTGATTGTTTGTGGGATTTAGTAATTGATGATGATAAATCAGCAAAGAAATTGATGAAATCTTGGAGAGATGTTTTTAACTGCATGAAAAAATATAAAGCTGAAAAGAAAATGGCTGCGGCCACCTCTGATTGGCTTGCACAATCTGATCCTGCCGCTGGTCGTCTCACAGGGCCGAAGTGGATTCCCAGCCGTTGGACCAAGGCTGCCGTTGCTGATGATAATCAACATAGTTCTACTCACACTGATTCCAGCGATGCCGCTGCCCATCCGTGCGAACCTATGGGTGGCATGGGCGAATAGAACTGGGACGACAGACTTTTGCCTGAGTTCAGCTACGGCAACTGAGCCTTTTAAAACATGTTTGATAGGTTTTCCTGAAATTATTGTTAGTGATTTTCATAAGTGGACGTCTGTAACAATTAACTGTACAAATGTTACTGTATCAAATTGTTCGGTACAACTAATACGAGCCCTAAATCACACTCTCCCTTGGGACCCCCAAGAAATTGACCTTTTGGGGTCCGAAAAAATTAGAAATGCAACCGATAATGTTACTACTCAGACATGTTTTGTGTTTGGAAGAATTAGCTGCTTTGGCGCACAGACCCAAGATCTGCAGTCCCTCCTTGGTGTAAACAGCCGCCTTGATGACGACAACCCTTTTGTTAATACCTCTGGCTGGACTGTTGTCTCACCTTTCATGAGTGGCTTTACAGTAGGCAAACATTGTGGAAATTATAATCAGACCCGCACACTCGGTGCCTATGGCTGGAGTATGCGGGGAACCAGTAACTCTTTGTAGAACAATGATACGGCCAAAGCTCTTCCCCCCGGGTATTTTTTGATCTGTGGGGATTGAGCATGGCCTGGCATTCCAAAGAACGCCTTTGGAGGGCCTTGTTATTTAGGTAAATTGACTCTGCTCACAGTTAGCCGACAAAGTTGGATCAATATAACTACAGTATCGCAACAAAAAAGGTCTATACATCAATTGCGGACAGATTGTAACGACAATGTTGAGTTATGGTCGAACACAGCCAATGTATTTGCTTCCTTAGTGCCTGGCATAGGCACTGCACAAGCGCTGGCTTGGCATTTTAGTAGCATTCGTAGTCATAGTAAAAATAGCATATCACTGTATTCTGAATAATGTTGCAAAAATGAACCACAGTGCCTTGATGGTCCAAAAAGAAAAAGGGGGAATTGTTGGAGAATGGCTGAGGGAGCGCGGTCATGGCTCCATGGAGGAGTTTTGTTCTACCAATCTGGACATAAAACCAGACTAGGCCGCGATGGAAAATTCCGAGTCATGCTGACAAGGAAGAAAAGAAGGTCATACTGACCTTGTATTGTGTAGGTAAGGAGGTACTGTATGAGAAAAACAGGATGGAACGCGGGCCCAGGCACGAAGGCAGTAACTGCAAGTAGGAGGAGTATGATAATGTAACTTTTAGAGCTAAGCCAATGATTGTAAGACGAGTATGTATAAGAGGTAACTTTGTGTTATAAATATGTGAAGGTTTTGCAGTAAAGCTGAAGCTTGCTTTATCACTCACATTGAGTCGACTGCTTGACTTCCCTCGCTCGTCGCATCTCCCAGCTCAATACAGAATACTTGATCTGCCTCTTCATCCTGGTTGCATGGTCTATAACAGACTAACACCATGATATCTGCCTTGTTGGCCTTCCCCTTCATTCTCGCCCATAAACAACCCTGTCGTCACCATCATTAAGTTTTAGACAATCAAAACACTCCCTAACATACAGGGCTACCCCACTGCCTCTCCTTCCTTGCCTATCCCTTCTGAAGAGTTTAGAGCCATCCATTGCAGCACTCCAGTTGTGCGAGTCATCCCACCATGTTTCCGTGATGGCAACTATGTCATAGTTTTCCTGCTGCACAACGGCTTCCAGCTCCTCCTGTTTGTTGCCCATGCTGTGTGCGTTGGTGTAGATGCACTTCAGTTGGGCTATTGATCCTGCCACCTTTTTGCGGGGAGAAGCCCCAGTTCCTACGTGACCATTCTCAGGCGTTTCCGTGGTTTCTAACACATCAATAACCCTTGCGTCTTTGCTGCCATGTGGATCTCCATCCCCTACCTCCACTGAGACTGCAGACTGAAGGACCTCGCTAGCACACCATCCCTCAACCATTGGCATGCTGCCCCCAGGCTTATCTCTAGTGAGCCTGGTTTTATCCCTTTCCCCCTTCACATCTCGTTTAAAGCTCTTTCAGTGAGTCCTGCTAACTCCTGTGCAAAGATCCTTTTCCCTCTTTGAGACAGGTGTACCCCTTCTGTTGCCAGCAGGCCTGGCCCATGATCCAACCCATGATCAAAGAACCCAAAATTCTGCCGGTGACACCAGGCTCAGACACAGGTATTGATCTGCCGGCTTTTCCCGTTTCTTCCTTCATCAGTCCCTGCAACTGGAAGGACAGAGGAGAACACTGCTTGTGCTCCTGATCCCTTAACCAGTCATCCCAAGGCCCTGAAATCTCTCTTGATTGCCCTCGGGCTTCTTGCTGCAACTTCATCACCGCCTACCTGAAAAATCAGTAGTGGATAAAAATCCGAGGGCTGCACCAGGGGAGGAAAATTTCTCTTCACATCTTTAACCCAGGCCCCAGGGAGGCAGCAGACTTCCCTCAGAAGTGGGTCCGGTCTGCATGTTGGGCCTTCTGTTCCCTTCAGAAGGCAGTCTCCTATGACAATGACCCATCCTTTTTCTTCATGGAAGCAGTTTTGACTCAAGGTGTAGGCCGACTTAACCTCGGCGACCCCTCCGAGCTAGATGAACCATCGTCCTCGTCATTGTTCAGTTCCACTTGCAGAGCCTCGTGCGTATTATCCAAGGGCACCTGGGAAGGTGGGGCGGTCGCAGAGGAGATGCGCCTGCTGTGCCAGGCAGGAACTTGTCGCCATTGGCCCCCGCCCTTTAAGTCACCGTGTTCAGCCAGGCGGAGAGAGGACAGGGAATCCTCCGTATCGTGCGTCCTGCCTGCCTGTTGGGCCCGTCCCAGGGAAGGCAGGGTGCCATTCCAGCAGTCTGTCTCTCTCTCGCACTCCTGATACTCCTCAACCTACTCACCGCCTCCCGGAGCTCTGTCACTTAGCCGAGGGAGGGCTTCCTCTCCCTGGGCGCACCTCTCAGCTGTGCTCGCCGCTGCCCGCCGGTACCGGCGTAAGAGCGGGGCACGGCCTGCAGCCCCGCACCTGGGTTGCAGCACGTTCCCACCGGAGCTTTGTCTGGGCGGCTGCGTCCGTCGTGGTGGGTGCAGAGCTCAGAGAGGCCGTGGCTTTCTGCCGGCTGGGTACCGCTGCTCCCTGGTCGAGCTGGCAGGGCTTCGGCGTCCTTCCTGCACGCTCTTCCACGCGAACTGCCGCACAAACTGCCGTGCCACAGCCTTGCTGTCGCACGAGCTGCGGGCTCCTGCCGGCTCTCTCGGCTCCCCCGGAGGTCCCCCCGGTTCAGGAAAACCCCCCGTGCACCACGCTGGAGGGCTCCGCTGCGGATCGTGCCAACACTGGAGTGGTTCACCTCAGCAACCGAGTGCTAGTTTTGGTTACACCGTGTTCAAATCTCCCGCTGTTGCTCCTGCGTTATCTTATGCTGTTAGTATAGATACATCTATGGAAGAACTTATGACAAAATGAGAAGCCTGCATAAGGTTTGATTACCTTGTCCTTTCAAAAAGCCATTCTGCATGAGGCCTGTGCGGCACACCTCATTCTTCACACCCCCTTCCAAGCACATACCACCTGCAGCTCTGGGCTACAGCAAATGGAGGCCAGAGAGGTAGACTACAGGCTTGGACAAGCAGTATGTCTGGCTTAACGTAGCAGAAGCATATTGCACCCCAGGGTGGGCCAGATTCCTCCCAGCTGTTCCTGTAGAGTAGTACCATACCCCTCCAGTGATTTGACTGAAATACCATGTGTAGGCTTAGTCACACACGGAAGATGATTTAGCAATGCTTAAAAAATCACTGTGCCCTGTGTAAGCTGCTTGGCCACTCCAGCATTGCCAGTAGTTCTACATTATACATTTTTTTAACAGCTCCCCCAGGCTTAGCAATGCCCAGTGGCTTTACATCCAATCTTCCACAGAGAAAAATATTTACTCAACATAGTGTTACATAAAGATGCGAATGCTCCAGAAGTCTCCTGATATTTCCCAAGCTATTTATTACAGAGCTACATTCCTCTTCCCCCTTGAATACATATAAGAAAGCTCAGACAGGTAACAAATAAATAGTAAAAAGTATACTTGGACATTCAGCCATACTGGTTCAGACTAAAGGTACACCAAATGCAACATCTTGTCTCCAAAGCCAGTCAGTAACAACTGCTTAGGGAAAGCACACAGGAACATGACAATAAAGGGAAACTTCCCAATCAGATCCCCTTTCTAGAGACCTCAAATGGTTACAAGACTTTACCAGCAAAGCAGATGACCCAACAGACTCCCAAAATATCACATGAAGTTTGTTCAGCTGGAGCAGAAGCTGCTGTTATTTGGAACTGATGGGGTAAAAGGGCCTGACCGTGAGGGGCTCTTGCTGTAGGAGACAGACCCTGGGGGCAGGGGCAGTCAGCCACCCTGCTCTGTACAAGTGACCAGAAGTGAGAGTTATCCTTAGATTGCATTAACAGGGCAGCACTGACCAAACTTAACCAGGAATTGCTATACATCCCAGATGTCAGTATTCCCTTCACAGTTAAACATTTACAAAACTGTTACGGTCATTGCTATTTATCAATGACAGCTGTATTTGATGCAGGTGCCCAGGTGCTGGCAGTTGGGGGCTGCAGAGCAGCCTCTGTGAGCAGGGGCCGCGGCTGCCCCATGCCAGAGATGGCCAGTTCCAGCCAGCTGCAGCCAACCCACCACAGGGCACAGCTGAGCCCAGCAACGAAGATGGTGGCACCTCTAAGAAAGCATATTTAAGAAAAGGAAAAAAAACTTCTTACAGCGGGAGGAGAAGGGAACAAAAAGAGTGAGAAATAACACTCTCAGGTCAGAAGAGGAGGAGGTACAGCAGGACCTGGAGCAGGTATTCATGCTGCAGTCCATGGAAAGTCCATGCTGGAGCAAGGTAACAGTGTGAGAAGGAAACAGCAGCAGCAAGAAACTGCTGTGGAGTGATGTTAACCTGCCCCATCCTCCCTGTGCCGCTCGGGCTGGGGGTGGAGGAGTCTGAGTTCAGCTGGGCAGAGTGGGGAGGAAAGCCCATGAGATTTTTCATCCTATTTGCTTCCCTGGTCCCACTGAGAAGGAGGAATGAGTGAGTGAGCAGCTGGGTGGGTATTTGATAACCTACCACAACAGAAGAGGTGGGAACTGGCAAAGAATACATACTGCCCATCTGGTAGTCAGAAATATCTCACTGTGTCACTATGGACACTCTTATGTGTCCATAAGATGGACACATCTTAGTTGCACTTCCTGAGAATATAAAACATCAGCTTTGTACACTTGAAGAAGCATGGCAGTTGGTATACACTCATCTTTCACTTATTTTTGGTAGCATATCATCAGAAAGCAAGACAAGAAAACCCACTGAAATAACAAATTCTTTAAAAAAATTAATTCGATTTGAAGAGAGCAACAACACCCTATCTGCAAGTCAACAGCTACAAACGAGCACTGAATTATAATGTTGGGAACCTGGTTGTACTGAAGCAACTCCTTGCACACATTGGAGGATAATTGAACAGGGTCATATACACCTATTGTTCAAGTGATAAATGTTACGAGTGTACAGAGCAGAAGGTATTAAACTTCCTTAGAGGACAGAGTGCAGTATTAGACTAAGGTTGTCAAATTATGATTACACATAAATTATAGTGGCAACAAGGGAAGGAATAAGTCTGCTGAGCTGAGATTAGCAACAAAAAATTCTTATTAAATGTGTGCATGTGATGAGGGTTTAATGACTGTGTAATTCTAAAGTTTCTAAGATATTCTCTACAAATAGCCAGATGATTTTTCAGGGATAGGTTCAGAGAGATTATAAGTCTACGATCAATATAGTTCACACCACTAATGCTTGCCTAACACTGGTTAGGTACTTTTATACTGAAAATGAAAGTTTCATTTGAGTTTCTGTGGAATCAACTGAATTATGAATCAAGTCTAAAGTTACATTAAGAGAGACAAGATGTTGCAGTTGTATAGCCCTGCTTTTCTTAGCCTACTGTTCATCGCAGCAATATTAAGAATTGGTTTAATTAAAAAAAAAAAAGCCATCAGAACCATGTAAACCAATGCGTAACTCATGAAAACACAGTTGTGTGGGATTTTAAACTATAATACGTTCAAAATAAATACCACTAAATGTACTTCCAAATTAAAAGTTCTGTCCACGTTTATTTTAGAAGGTGACTACTCACTTTACAAGGATCATAAATCAGCATACTATTATCAATGCAACGGGCACTTTCAGCTGACTGACAGGTTGTTCTACCCAGGGACAATGACGAAGAGCCATACAACAGTATTAGGCAGGAGGCAAAAATGGATCTTGATCTAAGGAGACAAGACATGTACATTTGCTGCACAGTGAGATTGTATTGTGCCTGAAGAAAGCTTTTGAATCTGGCTTCTGTTCTTGATAATTTTTATATCTAAAAAGAGAAAAATGTTTGTGCCAGGAAACATAAGCAGGGATCCTGGAAGCAGAGCAGCTCATCTAATTGAGGTCAGCGGGTGAGTCATGCTTTTTGTTATTTACCTAATTTTGATTTTTACATACTCATTTGCTTGCAAAGGATTAACTTGGAAAAGGGACCAAGGAGCAACAAGGTCTGGAATAGCAACACAAGATTCATCAGGAATACAAGTCTTCATGGCTTGGCAGATGTTAATATCTTCAATGAATTTATTTAAAACTATATCTTTCTAATAGGAAAATTACTGACTAACATAAAATACATCTGACCAGCTTTCAACATGTACACACTATGTCTGTAGAAAAAAAAAGTATATGGCCTTTGTTTTAAAATTTTTAACAGAACTTTACTCATCATGTATTAAATTGTCACATTAGAAACTCTGGATAAGATCATTAACTGTTATAAACCAGTAAAACTTTTTTTTTTTTTGTAATTACAATTTTCTATAATCCTAGAAAGAATAATTACTAATCACATGCAGTTGTTTCCCCTTGATAAATATTTTATTATTTTTCATCTCATTTAACTTTAACTCTCTTCTTACTAATTCCGCCAGTCAAAAAGACCATAATTACTGAAGCTGTATCCCGTCTTCCAGAAATCACTAGCAACAAAATGACTTATTGACATATTTTCTGTCTAAAGTGAAAAAAAATTGAATAAAAGAGGGAATTTATTACTGAACAAATTGTATCCTAGATACAATCCCTGCAAAATCTAGCAAATTTTAAAATACAGAACATGCCTTTGAAACTCTGGAGGAAAGCCATCAGTATTTCATGTAGGGTTAGTGTTCAAATATTCTAAGATAGTATCCCATCATATCTTGCTAAGCATGGTATAAATACATTAAAAATAATAACAAAAGTATTTTTTCATCTAAGAAAAGTTGAGAATTGGGTAAAATTCTAGTTCTAGTATAAAAAAAAACACTGAATAAAATTCATTCTGCAGGATTTTTTTTTTTTTCTTTTTCATTTTCTGGGTTTCTATTTTCTAGAGACTATGTATCTTTCAGCTGATGATATCCTTTAAAATAGATTTTAAGATGGACCTTTTTACCATTCTTTTCTCTCCCACAAACAACATTATTACCAGCATTCACTTAAATGACAGTTTTTATGAATTCTGCCTAGTTAAATACATGAGTCCAAGTTTGGCCTTATGCTTTTACCTACTGAAAATCCCCTATAGGCAAAGTATTTTGAATCACTGTAAAGGTGCTCTCTCATTTATGCTCTGAAAACCTCCTACTTCTCCTTTTTCCTTCACATTATTAAGAGAGGCAATCTTTTTTCATCACCTCTGGCTGGAATGAAAATGAAGAGGTTTAGATTTCAAAAGGCCTCCTATTGTAGACTTTTTGAGATTCAGCCATTAGTATTTTCCTGTTATTCAGTGTGAAACAGTGGTAGGCACTAAATGGGTTATTTTATATTGTGATCTAAGAAGAAGGTTTCAAAAAAGAAAATAGTTAATAATGTAAGGATATATACAAAAAAAGCAAAGCAAAAAAAAAGAAGCTCTGGACAAACAGAAGTGACAAGCTCACATATGTTTTTTTTCCTTGAAGCCAAATGTGACACAGAGCAACCAAAGCTTAATAAAATTTCAGTGACGATGCTGATTAATGTACGAGGATTTTTATTCACACTTCAGGCAGTGCTCATTCTCAGCTTCTTTTGCAAATTATGAATATACAATTTATTTTTGAAAAATGTAATTTCACCCTGCAATGGCAAGTTTCTTTTTTGTTGTTGTTCTTGTGCATGACAATAATCTCTGGTAAATCTGAAAGATGAGAGAAATAAACACATAAGACACGTAGGGCCAATCTTCTATGACAGAAAACACAAGGCTGAGCTCCACATGTAAAACAGTGACACTCACACATCCACACCTGTATTTCCAAATGATTAGATTACTACTCCAGAGCAAATAACCCAAGATTTGGCTATGTGAGTCAAAGAGCAATTATTCCACAGGAAAGCGATCCTGCCTCTACCACATATGGTTTGGTCACACTGAATCTCCACATAGCCTGTTCCCCACACCAATATCTAACACTCTCCACCCAACCCAGCCTGCCTTGCCCCCCTCTACAACTGTACATTATCAATAATATTTGTGTCAGTCTTCAGCTCATGTACCTATTCACCACGCATCAGTAACAAGCACCATGAATTTCAAATGATTTGGTGGAATTTACTGTGCGTTCAACACATTTCTGTTTCTTCGCCATAGCTCAGCTGGAACCATGTGTGCAAGGACCTGAGTCAATGAGAAAACAGCACAGCAACAGTAAGATGTGCACTCATTTGATGTTTAGCTTGCTTTCCATTTTCATGACAAAAGGAACATTTCCTACAAGGCACACACAAGACCTTTCAGAAGAAATTTTGGGTGACTGATGTGTTCTCCATATCTTTATCATATTAGCTTCCCATATGCTATTCTTTGGTTTTAGTTTAATTTTGGTTTTCGGGAGGACTTTATAGATGATATAGTCTTCCATTAAAAATATAAAGGAAAATAAAAGGAAAAAAAATTATATTGTAGATTTCAGATGCATCCTCACAGGTGGTACTAAAAATGAAAAAGTGGTAATCTTGATTGTCTTGTCTTTTCTGAATGCCCTTTACTAAGGCGTGTCTACATCCTTATGTCAGCCACCAACCATCAACAATAAATCATAAAATCTTGTCAGAATCACAGAATCATAGAATATTTCAAGTTGGAAGGGACCCATAGGGATCATCAAGTCCAAATCCCTGCTCCTCACAGGACTTCCTAACACTAAACCATATGACTAAGACCACCATCCAGATGCTCCTTAAATTCTGATAGGCTTGGTGCTGTGACTGCTTCCCTGGGGAGCCTGTTCAAGTGACCGACCACCCTCTCAGTAAAAACCTTTTCCTAATATCCAATCTGAACTTCCCCTGATGCAGCTTCATTCCATTTCCTCATGTCCAATTGCTGGTCACCAGAGAGAGGAGATCAGCACCTCCCCCTCTGCTCTCCCCATTGAGGAAGTTGTAGGCTGTGATGAGGTCACCCCTTAGCCTTCTCTTCTCCAAGCTGAACAAGCCAAGTGACCTCAGCCACTCCTCGTAAGTCTTGCCCTCGAGACCTCTCACCATCTTTGTCGCTCTCCTCTGGACACACTCTAGTAGTTTGATGTCCTTCTGATATTGAGGCGCCCAAAACTGCACACAGTACTCGAGGTGGGGCTGCACCAGTGCAGTGTAGATTGGCACGATCACCTCCCTTGACCAGCTAGCTATGCTGTGCTTGTTGCACCCCAGGACACAGTTGGCCCTTTTGGCTGCCAGGGCACACTGTTGACTCATATTCAACTTGCTATCAACCCAAGCTCCCAGATCTCTTTCTGCAGGGCAAATGGACTCAATCCTGAATGACCTAGCCCTAAAGATCTAGGTTTAAAATCTGAGGCAATGACTAATCTCTTCCTCCCAAGTTCAGACAGCCAACATCCCACTCGCTTGAAAGCCAGTGATTTGTATGGATACAATCTCACAAAAGGTTGACTTCTCACCAATACTTCCCAACTTCTACTATCCAGAAGAGAGAAACAAATCTGCCAGCTTCAGCCTGGTGGTTCATCTATTCTAGGGCAGAGTGGCAGAGTCATGAGGGCTCTGTGCAGCCCTTATACTTCATGCATGTAGGAGAGTACCTCGTATGCAGTAGCTTTGATGTGGGTCAGAAAAAAGGCCTTGGGGGCTTGGAAGACAGAAATATGTAGATTCACTGGCCCACATATATATCTATAAGAGTCTTCTCCATGACACACTCACACAGGAACAGAGTCTGTTTTGTCACACAAGTTAGTCCTAATATCAGGTTTTGGGCTAAAGGTTATTTTCATGTACTCTAAAGAGTTAGTTATTTCAAGCCTGCCACGTATTGGGACTATTTAATTGCACAGTTGAAACAGGAGCTACCAAATGACAAATGAAACTTAAAAATTGGCTATAAAACAAATATACAGCAAAAGAAATTAGTGGTTTACGTGAAAGAAGGAGCAAGTTCAATTGATTTCAGGGATGTTTAAGATTTTAACTTTAATGTTTTTAGGCCATTATTAGATAATTATTATTACTGTAGGTTTTCCATTTAATTGACAGGCACGAGAAAGACTCAGCACATACCAACCTAATTTGTAATTAAATTTTGGATTTAAAACAAATCCACTTGAAATATGAGAGTTGTTGGACAAATCTCTTCTCAGCAATAATGTAAATAGAAGTGTTTATACAATATAAAATGCTGATTTTGGACACAGGCAAAGAATCATACATAGCAAAATTGAAACCTTCATAATGAAAAACATTCATCTAAAGTGGCTGTTTGCTTTGGGAAGCACTAGCTTTTCAGTTTCTCTTTCTAAAACATAATTTGTATTGCTTAATATATTTCATATACTTTTTCCAGCTTGTGAGCCCTGGAAAGAATTTAGATACTCATTATTCCTTAAGCATTTTTATGATTAATTTTACCTGTATAGTAATGCAGCTCCACAGAGCCATTAAAAAAAATTGGTTGGGCGTTTGTAAAAGAAAAAAAAAAAGTACCTGAAGAGACATTCAAACCAGGTAGGTATGAATTTTTGCAGTAGACGCTCTAATAAAAATAAAGAAAACTTTCTCTCACATTTTTAATTCCCTGGAAAGCTTCTAAATGGTACAAGATATTGCCTTACATAAGACATTTCCCTGACCTTTCTTTTTTCATCTTTGAGCATCAGAACTTGTAGTTAAAACAAAAAGGCAGACAAGGAGAGAAAAAAAAAAAGGCAGAAATACACATACAGATGTGTACAGAAATACACATGCACAGATGAGAATATTAAGGAATAAACTTTCACTGTTCTCCCAGAAAGGCTGTTACTTTGATGTCAGAGCACCTGCTGTGATGGAGGTCTTCTTTGAAATGCTTCAGGTGATGTGGTTTTATAACAGCTTTGTAACAAGATCTTCTTGGAAAATGAGAGACATTGAAAGCTGATGTTAGAGGTAATTCAGTAGGTGACCAGCTGGATTGTGCATCCAGACACTTGTACTAAAAAGAAACCAGCCACAGAAGGCAAGAGGGCCAAACTGCTTCTTTTGGCAGCAATATCAACTTCCACTGGCCTCTGGTACTGGCAGGTAAAACTGACTTTCTCTGCACTGTTCAGTAAAGGAAAAGTGATCCTGGACATCAGTACTACCATAATACTATGTGTTAGAAATAGGTGCTAGACTGTTTTGTTTAACAACTGAAATTACTAATTTTCCAATTAGTCATTAGACTATTCTCTAGCAAAAAAGACTTGGAGAACCATCTTCAAAATTAAGCAAAGCACATGGCTCATTGTGCATTTCACAAGAGTAATCAGATGCTTAAAATTAAGCATGGCCTTTGTTGAACCAGGGTCTTACTGAAGGTCAATTAGGTATGCGCAAAGACAAGCATATTTTCAGGACCATTCATTAAAACCCCACTGACTAAAAGATGTTCATTGATAAAGATGAAGAAAAAAAATCTTGTGATATAGCAGAACACAAAAGAAAAGCACCACACTAGACAAGCTTGGGGTGGGCAGGAGCATTCATAAAAGTGTCTGTATCAACTACATCATATAAGACAAACTCAAAACCTCCAAATAATACTTTAAAAAGTTTAATCTTGGATGCAAGATCATCATAGTTACCTGCACCTAATATCTGAGGGTATTCTAATTGAAAATACTAAATAATAAATGTGCTATGAGATTATTTTATATTTATAGAGCCTTTTATTTGCAGACATCAAATACTTGCAGACCTTTATTTAATTTCACAGTAAAGCAAGGAGTAAGGCTGGTATTTATGAGCAAGATTGATATTTGATGAATATGCAAGGTAAAAGTATGAGGTAATTAGGTTTTGCATAGTCTAAACTTGAATTGAGATACATAATTTAAAGGGGATATTCCCTAGAAACAATGTTTTAATTTTCTGAATAATCTCTTTTTCAGTGGCTATATGACATCAGTAAAATATGTTATTATTAATTATTGTAATATCTATGTTAATTGTTGACTTTTAATAACATACCATAATATATTGTTGCTATACATATTTTTCATTTTCTCACAAGCTGTTTTTGTATGTTTATCTGGCATTATCTTTTAAAATCTTAATATAATAAATGCATCTTTTCTCATCTTAATAACTATTCAAACCAGAACATTCTCAGGTATTTTGAAATCATATGTACTGATGTGCTGCAGAATACTGATAGGCAGATCATAGTTAAACATGTAAATACAGCAACTAAATGTTGGTGCTTAGTAAAGTTTCTAATTATGATGACTACATATGTACTGCACTTGGATACTTAAAAGATTATCATATCTCTCAGACGATCTGTTTATTTTTGTTTTCCTGTTTGCAATACATGTTCGAGTAAATCAGTTTTCATTCATCTTTAGGCTCTAGAACTAACTAAAATGGTGTAGAGTGCAGATATCCCATGTTCTGAGCACTTGCCAGATTTTAGGAAAGCAACTCAAAAGGTTATTTGCAAAGAAACATCCATTTTTAAAAACAGATTCTTGCACTATGCTTAGCCAAATCTAATAGAGAAATACTTCATCCTTCCTTATGCCTGGGCTACATTGTAAATGTTGTATTAGTATTGGAGGGAAAAAGATAACTGACTTACATTTCACTATGGGTTTAAATAGGAAAAGATGCTCTGTCTTGCTGAGGGTTTTGTAGTTCTTACTTCTCTACATAAGGGTGGATTTCATCAAGGCTACTCATACAATCTCCTTGGAAGGAGAGAAATAATGCTGTACAACCTTGTTGAGCTTCAAGCAACTACATCAGCCTTCAACCCAAAATACCCAATATTACCAGACAGATTCTGCTCTGCTGAGTTCTTATTTATTTACTGTAAAAATAAATATTGGGAAATGGGAGTGGGTTCAGAGAATAAGCAATTTAAGGAGCTCAATAAATTTTTTTTGTAAAAGAAATTGAAGCAGTGACAGAACTCCAAATGTAGGCAGAAAAAGAACACTTCAAACTAAAGAAGGAAAACACAGTACAATGACTGGAATTAGAAGGAGGAAACCTTCTTAAAATAAGGCACAGTGATTTAAAAAAAATATTTGAAAGTAAATTAATTATCGATATTTCTTCTTGAGAAACATGATACCTTATCTATTACTGAATCTTTAAATCAGGACTAGAAAACTTTCTTTATAGTATGAGGAAGAAATCCTTTGCCTCTTGAAATTACTTGCAAATGTAGCCATTGACATAAAAGGTCAATATTTATTATTGTATGTGTTAAGCTGTATCTCAAAGAAGGCACAAGCCAGCTCTGAGGTGAACCAGACTGAGACAGAGGAGAAAGGCCTGTGAAGGACAGCAAATGACAGCACCAGGGCAAGAGTCCATGCCAACCTGAGCACTGCTATTTTGGAGGAAAATGCTGTATCCTTCTTTATCTTTCTTCTATTGCCTCCCTGTCCTTGCCTCCCTGACTATTGAATAATTTCATGCCTCCTAAAGACTTGCTGTCACTAGTCCATTAGAAGGCTGACTGAAGAGTTCTACTAACCAGTTTAATTGCATTTATTTTATGTTAAAGACTTACCCAGCAGCCTGTAGTTTAACCTGCAAAAATACTGACAAGAACTTTGCTCTCCCTGTACTTACTTTGGATTATAAGCAGGGTCTTACTAATTAATAAAATTCTACAGCCCAGACAAAGAACATAACGAAGAACAAGGGACCTGTCCCTGTGAGTTGACATGACTACCTTGTAGGGTGGTCAGGAATTTCCAATATCAGATTATTTTCCCAATCAATAATGCATCGAGTGTATTTCTTTTGTCAGCCAAATATTGATCTAGTCATATCTGATTTTAAAGATCTGTTGCTTCATACTTCACGGACTGAAATCACAGAATCTGTGTTGAAAATTCTTTCTTTTCTCCCATGGACAAAAATAGATGGCTGAACTCCTGGTAAATCCATTTGTTGTAGTCCCTTAATTGCAACAGGTCTTTATTTGTACATTTCCTTTTTGATGAATATCTTAAGAGCTCAGATTAATTTCTAACTGAATCATATTAATGAGAGTGCTGACTTCCTAGAGAAACAATGGGAAAAGCAGGCTGAGCACCAAACATCATTCTGGTCATTTTTCATCCACGTTCAGTGACAGCCTTGTTGACATCACAATTAATCTTTTCATTCTTCAGTGAAAGCACCAATAAAGTCTCTAGGGCAGTATCTAGGGTCTCTAGTCTCCTCATTATATGGCCCTCAGTACATGCACACCAAATCACAACTTATTTGGAATTCTTAGAACATATTAGAAAGTTGAATTTGTATGAAAATACTTAGATGGAAAGAAGCTAGTAAACTCACATGCAGTGGAAATGTGAGAAATTTTTATATTTATATATACTATATAAATATATATTTATATATACTGTAACATCAAAATACTCAGAAATGTATTTATATTCTATAATTCATCTTTGGTCATCACCTTTTTATGTCCATTATGTGTACAGATGTTATGAAGATATTATTTTTCATACACCTTGGCACTATTTTAATATGGATTTGTAAGATTATTTACATAATTAAAATGTTTGGGCAACTATAAAATTAGCATGTCCTGATTATCAGGTACCTGAATTATAAAAACCTTTTGTTTTCTTGCAAGAAATTTCCTACATTCTTGGAGAAGGCAGTAGTTTTTTTAGGTGGAAATTAAGACATTCCATTCTATTCCAGTGAAATAATTTGTTCACAATACTTTCAGAGGATTTGATTTTTATAACTTCTGCCCTGGAACTACAGTATTACAGAACTGTTATTTCCTCCTGATTTTACAGGAGGAAAAGAGCCATTGATGAAAAATGGATCCATTAGATTTCAGAGAGTTAGGTAGGAGTTGTCATATACAAGGCCAGAGAAGTAATTTTAAAAAAAATGGTTCAGTGCAATCTCTCAGGTCTCCTTTTTTCTCACCAGAAGATAGGGGCCCCACGGTACCATGGAATTCACTGCAGTAGAGGACTGTGTTCATCAGAGATGTTTCCAGATTCAGGAGGACGCATGGCGGGTTCTCCCCTTCAGAACACCCTGCTTCAGCATCTCCTAATTGTTCTGAATGGATTAAGTGTACCCATTGCTTTTCTGGAAAGATTAGATCCTCTTGTAATGTTTGCATACTTAAGAATAAGACAAATCTGAAGTCCTTATTGAGTATAGGTACTCCTTGAAAAAAGTAATAATGATGATTTGGACAAGAAAATATTTTAGCTCAAGAAAAAAACTTTAGAATTTAGAATTCTACTGAAATGGAATTTCTGTATTTTTAATTGCTTGGATGAAACCTACTTTTATGAAGGAGAAAAATCAGGTTAAAAACATCCAATGAGCTCTACATAACTTTTAATCCAGTTCCTATGAGAATTTTATTTGATTAAATGCTGAGCCAAAATTTCAGAAATGTATGTGGAAGGAAAATTTGAATCCAGGACATGTAAGAAATTTGCAAAAATAGACTTCTCTCAGGGGATGTACTCCCTCTTTCTAGCACCAACTGCCTATCTTCCCTTCGTAAAGGATGACAAAATATCAGTTTCCACACTTTAAGTTTTCTGTCTAAATACATAAAGT
Organism: Harpia harpyja; assembly: GCF_026419915.1. Lineage (NCBI taxonomy): Eukaryota > Metazoa > Chordata > Aves > Accipitriformes > Accipitridae > Harpia > Harpia harpyja. The sequence goes on along the minus strand of NC_068942.1, from coordinate 12,407,964 downwards.
TACAGACTTACAGCTGAGACTTTTAATAAATTTAAATACAATAATGAGACACAAAATTCCCACAGCATTATTGTATCAAATGTTTATTACACTAGTCTACATCCTTTAGTGGCAACAGTTTTCTTCTTAGTGAAATCTTGTCATATGCATTGTGACCAGAGCCACACTATATCACAAAATAAGTTAAGGCTAGAAAAATTAACTACAACCCTTAAAACAGATCATAATTCCAAAATCTGCTGAGCCTAAAATAAGACAAAAATAACAGTCTTCATCATATAATACAAGTTACTCAATACCCCTAAGCACTGGACTACTATAAGAAATAAATCAGAAGTGTATGAAGTTCAGATGAGATATGAATCACAGGGTCTTTAATTTCACCTCAAAGATGTTGCGGAAATTTATGAAACATTCCACATTTCAAATTCTGCCTTTTTTTTTTTTTCCCCCAGGGGTCTTTGAGTTTATTCAAATCTCTACACACAACCTTCATCACACTCATAATATTGAATTTTCTGCTACCCATTACAGCTCAACATTATGGCCAGATATGCCTTTTGAATACTCATCTGCAGGCCCTGCTGCCAGCTACTTGAATTCTCAACAATTACAGAGGTTGTAATAAAATGACCCTCTACGCTCAAGCTGTTTCTTATATGAATAAGAGGAGACACCATGAGCAAATCACTGTCAGTTATACCTTCTTGTATAAACTCCAGGTAGGTAATCCAATTCCTAAAATGTTCTTCACCAGTTACTGAGAGAACATGTTATAAACTTTACATTGATTAACATAAAATTCCCCAGCCATTTTCTGTTTAATGAAATAAATTTGGTTCATCAAAACCTAGAAGAAACATTGAAGATATTTTCATGTGCCATTTAATTGATGTTCAAGATGGAAACAAAACCAGAGCTACACAATGCTGTTTGATAGCCACCCATGAAAGAAAGGCTCAGAATATTGGGAATTCCCTAGGTTTATGCAGAAACTTCCTGAGACTCCATAAAGTCAGCCAATCAGGCTGACAGTTACTACCTACATAATTAACTGCTCTCAGTAAAGTGTCCTGGGCAAACTAAATGAAAACCAGACCATTCCACACTCTGTTCTGAAAAGCACAGATGTAATGGTCATGGTTGGTTGAAACAAAAGAACAGACCCAGTGGCTAGAAGCAATTGTATAAATTCAAATTTCAAAAAAGTTATGCATAGCTTCAGAAATGGAAGTGATTTCTCCATCATTAGAAATCTTGAATTTAGGATTGGACATGCTGCTAAAACATGTGCTGTACTTCAACACGCTCCTTCAACTTAGAGAGGATACCAGGCAAAATTGTCTGTCTGGTATGGCATAGACTACAGTGGCCATAACAGCTCCTTCTAGCCTTGAAATCTATTGCTTATGAATTACAGCATCTCAACTGAAAGCAACTTCTGTTTGGCCTCCTTGAAATACTAGCTCCTGAAACAGCCATATTCACTCCCCAAGGGTATATGTACCCAAAAGATCTGAACTGTATGTAGTAACATCACATTCTCAGAGCCAGGCTTTGTCTGTTGGGCACAATCCTCCAGCAACCAATTGCACAAAGGGATTATGAAAGCACACTGGTGTTGAGGGCAGAAAAAACTCATCCCTCCAGTATCTCCAGCTCTCTTCTGGGCTTCTCCTTTGTCCTCAGTGTGCACTAAAAGGACCAGTATCCTTTTCCATAAATTCAGTCACTGTGCCTGGAGATCTCCTAAGTAACATTTATAAAGTACACAAGACAGAGTATGGTTTATTTCCCTGGAAATTGCAATGTGAATTTCACTAAATAGACCCCTCAACAAAATATCCTCTAGGGCAATCAGCATCTGTGAAGACTAATACACAGGACAAAAAAATCCTGGTTGAAAATAATGGAAATCTATTCAGTCAAAGCTTAACTGATGAAACTGAAGCAAAACTGGAACAGTAAATCATCAATAACCTTTGATATAATTGGATGAATTTGCATGGAAGTCATAGCAATTGCACCTGCTCATACCAAATCTCATTTTATTCAAATGCTTTTCATAGCTGACATGTTATTAATTATTCACTTTCCAGTAGTGCACCTGGAAGCCTCGTGTTCATCACTGTGCCAGATACTACAGAAACTTGGGGAAGAATGATTGTCTTTAATATTCAGAGTGTTTCATGTAGTGATTTACCAATAATCCTAAATACTATTTCCAAAAAATATACATCTTCCATTTCATTAATTGAATATCACCTCTGTCCACAAATATTATGACAGTAATGTCATGAGTATTATGTACAACCAAACAAGTATTTTCTTAGCATTCACTTTCCAATGCGTATCAGAAATCCCAAGATTCACAAAAACTGAAGAGAAATTCATAGAAAACATCTTGGGAAATTTCTAGTCTACTTTCAGAGTCATCACTCGTCCCACACTTACTTATGCCACAAATCTGACTTTATAAGCACAGAATGAGCATGAAAGATAATTGTTGCCCATAATGAACTACTTTCTACACTGTTCTAGTATTTACTTTCAACATAAATTTACCAAAATTAAATTCCAGTGATGCAATGCTATACTCTTGATGATCTTATGCAGAAACAAAGATAAATTATTTTTTGTTTTAGGTAGAAAAAATATATCCCCAGCCACTTCCCCATTTGTAACATATGTGTCTCTTTTTTGATGCAAGTGTAATAAATATTAAGGTGGTCTCCAAATCATACTCCATCTTTGCATGTTGATTGGTATTCCTTATCAGGATGAGAAAAGCCTTCAGCATCTGTATATAGTGAAGCTTCATTTGCAATACTTAAAATTATTATTTCTATTTTGCTTGGCCTCTTCTTTTTTTAACTTTAGGACTTCATCCTTAGCCAAGGCAGTAGATCAGAAATTTGCTAGAAAGCTCTTCAGACATTTACAGATTAGATTAATGCTCCTGAAGAAGTGTTCCAATAATGTTTTCTGATTTCACTATCTTTCTTCTAATCTTTAAGTACTGACTGATCATCAGAAAAGGGAAAAAAATATTCTGAATAATATATTTGAGCAAACTGAAACCTCTTTCTGCTTAAAAATGTCTACTGCCCAGATTCTTCACATTTTCTTAAATAACATCTTTTTTTCCTTCTTTAATATGAAGTCTGATATATTCTAAATTGTAAAAGAATTCCTCATTTGTGACTGGCCACTTACATAAATGCAAGATTTTATATTGTAAGAATTCATAATCATAAATTAAGTATATGCCAATTCATACGCATTGAAATTCTGCTTCTGCTAAATGTACAATAACAATTCAGTTCAACCTCTTTCTTGTAGAAAGTGTACATAAAGGAGAATTTAGCACAGTCAAAACAAAAATGGTAATTGGAAAACAGCAGTTTCTTGCAGTATTTTCCCAGATGTATTAAATAATAATTGTTATTCTTCCTGTATGGGCAATACATCTGTTTTTCACACAAGTCTGCTCTCTTGTAGGCAGAGGAACTTTCCAGAAATATATTTACAATTTTAAGTGCTGGTTTTCTGCAGAATTCATTTTTAGTTTTGAGACAAAATGATTTTTGGTCTGAGTCAAATTAGTTGTTTATTAATAATGGCATAAGAGAAAAAAAGCCTTATTATTGTAACCAAAAGGAAAGTACAATAATGATTTTCAAAGCTAAATGGAACAAAATTAATAATTGAGATCTAAAAGCAGTTAGAAAAAAAAGAATAAATAAAAATATTTTAAAATGAAAGCTAGAACTATATGAACATGCAGTATACCAACATGCACCATGGTCCAGTTAACACCCGTCCAATTGGTCATAAGTTCCTCATGTATGTTTTCTAGGCTTTTTAATAACTATTTCCAAACACAAATGCTTCAACAGTAATTTTTCAATCCTGTGATTTTCAACCATATGTTCATCAAAAATGTCATAAATTCATAAATCACATAATTTGTACACACACACACAAAATGTACAGCTTATGAACACACCAAAGGGAACTAAGTGTCCTAATTGGTAAGAATCTTTTCAAACTCACAATCATGGGGCACAGATTTTGGCACTCCCACAGTTTCAAAGGATTTCTGAGATTTGTGGTTGGTCCTAACTGGAACTACCATTTAAGAAGGCTTAAGGCAATTTAAGGATTCTCATATTCATCAGCACTTTCAGGTTCCCAGACGAGGCTTCTGACAAATTCTTCAGAGTTTCACCCACCCACCATTTTATGAAACAAACCCGGAGGCAACCACAGTGCATGATCAGATCTGCTCTCTGCTCCCTGGGAAGATTAACGCTGCTTTACCTAATCTAAGGTCTATAGCCACTTTATAATGCACTGTCTTAGTTTCGGCTAGAATAAAGTTAATTTTTTTCTTAGTAGCTGGTATAGTGCTGTGTTTTGGATTTAGGATGATGTCATGGTTTAACCCCAGCCAGCAACTAAACACCACGCAGCCGCTCACTCACTCCCCCCCACCCAGTGGGATGGGGGAGAAAATCGGGAAAAGAAGCAAAACCCGTGGGTTGAGATAAGAACGGTTTAATAGAACAGAAAAGAAGAAACTAATAATGATAATGATAACACTAATAAAATGACAACAGCAATAATGAAAGGATTGGAATGTACAAATGACGCGCAGTGCAATTGCTCACCACCCGCCGACCGACACCCAGCCAGTCCCCGAGCGGCGAATCCCTGCCCCCCACTTCCCCGTTCCTATACTGGATGGGACGTCACATGGTATGGAATACCCTGTTGGCCAGTTTGGGTCAGGTGCCCTGGCTGTGTCCTGTGCCAACTTCTTGTGCCCCTCCAGCTTTCTCACTGGCTGGGCATGAGAAGCTGAAAAATCCTTGACATTAGTCTAAACACTACTGAGCAACAACTGAAAACATCAGTGTTATCAACATTCTTCGCTCTGAACTCAAAACATAGCACTGTACCAGCTACTAGGAAGACAGTTAACTCTATCCCAGCTGAAACCAGGACAGATGAGAATAATGCTGATAACACACAGATGTTTTAGTTGTTGCTGAGCAGTGCTTAGACTAAGTCAAGGACTTCTCAGCTTCTCATACTGCCCTGCCAGCAGAGGCTGGGAGTACACAAGAAGTTGGGAGGGGACAGAGCTGGTACAGCTGACCCAAACAAGCTAAAGGGGTATTCCATACCATAGTACATCACACCCAGTCTATAGACTTGGGGGGATTGGCCAGGGGGCACCATGGCTTGGGGATTGGCTGGGCATCAGTCAGCGGGTGGTGAGCAATTGCATCGTGCATCACTTGTTTTGTATACTCTCTTATTAGTAGTACTTTCACTTCCTTTTCTGTCCTATTCAACTGTCTTCATCTCAACCCATGAGTTTTACTTTTTTCCCCCATTCTCTTCCCCATCCCACTGGGTGGGGGGGAGTCAGCAGGTGGCTGTGTGGTGCTTAATTGGCAGCTGAGGTTAAATTATGACATTCACTTTTATAGTAAATCCACCCTAGAACAATATCAGGTAGGAAAGGACTGGACAATCATTGAAACTCTGATTTTCTGTCTATAGGCCCATCTAAAATTAAAAACTTTACATTTTTTCAGAGTTTTGACTTCTAAGAAGAGATGTGGTAGGAAACCAAAATACTGCTTTTACAGCAACTGTATCTCAATTCTTTAATTATACCTGAAGTATGTTAATATACCTGCATGGCCTCAGAGCACAAATATAACAAATAGTACGGCTGAAATTTCCGTATGGCAAATCAAAATAAAAGATTTCACACAGCACATTTCTATCTGCACCTCCAGATCTGCAACACCACCAGAGACAACTTACAAGTGATTTACTACCACTGAGATAAGCCCCCCTTCACTCCTGCTTTTGTTCTTCTGTGTCCCTCTTAGAAGTACATTTTACTGCAGTATGTGCCACTGGATGATGAATCACTGGACACTGAGCATATATTTATCATTTCAAGTTGATTTTAAACAATAACTGAATGAAATAAAAACACCATGTCTCCTTGAATTTCTTTGCTAGAGGAGGATACGATTTCAGCCTTCCAAAAGTGGAGAGAGAGAGAGAAATTTAAAGATACTTCTGCAGGGTGAGCATACCACCAGTTGCCGCCAGGTGTTCATCAGAGTGTGCTTTTACTGGCCAGTAATTTTGATGAACCAAAAGAAGCTAACAGCAAGATCAGCACATACAACAGGAGCTGTGTGGAAAGTGTTCAGTTACATAAAGAAAACAAAAACATTCTAAAAGGAATTTTAGGGAATAAGGCTTATAGGTAACTAGTTCGATTCCTTGAAAATCCTAGCTAGTCTCAAGAAGATGATTTCTTACAGTCATAAGGGGCAGGTTATTGACTACTTTCCTAGTGTAAATGACAGAAATCTGCATGCTGAATGCAACAACAGATTAGGCAGGACAAAATACCATCAGGAAGATTACTTAAATGGTTTATTGAGTCTTTTCCTTCTCCAGCTTCTATAGCTCACAATATATTTTCTTCCTGTTGTCCCTGAAGTTTTAAAGAATGCAACATAAATGTATTATTTCAGTGCCAAAGAGAAAAGGCACTCTTGTGATCGTAAAGGCTATGAAAACTTGCATATCATGATCAGGGGAGTGTAAGGATTCAGCTGAGACTTCCAGCACCATCATGCCTTGTGCAGAGGGACAGCTTGGGACAGAAAATCCAGCACATCTCTCATCATTTTCCATCTGAACATCAGAAAACACTTTTTACTGTGAAGGTTGACCAAGCACTGGCACAGGTTGCCCAGGGAGGTTGCGGCGTCTACATCACTGGAGATATTCAAAAGCCATTTAAGCACGGTCTTGGAAAACTGGCTCTAGCTGGCCCTGCCTGATCGGGGGGGGGTGCTGAATGACCTCCAGACATCCCTTCCAACCTCAACGATTCAATGGTTCTGTGATTCTGTGACATCTGTATTCAGCTGACACTGACTGCACCAGGATTAGGTGCTGTAAGTCTTCTATCTGACAAACCTACCTTTCCTCTATCAATAAAGGAACAAAACTATCAGGAATATATTCTGGCTGTCACTTTCTATGTTCACTCTCTATATTCAGTATGTCATTTTAAATATGTAAACATGCCATGAATATTTCGCAGCATAAACACAATCAGAGCCCCATTTCAACACCGTTCAGTAGCAGAGTTCCCAAGTGTTCACCTGTTTCCTAGCCGACTAAGCTCAGATGCTTCTATATGAGTTAGAGGCTGTTATGTCCCTCCTATCTAAATCTTGCTTTGTAGGAGCACATTAGAAAAAAACTGCTGGCACCTCAGATATGCATATGATGTTATATCAAGGTGACAGCTTTTTTATGTCTTCAAACTGCCAACAAAAATATTTACCACCAAGGATAAACTCATAATAGGCTACAGTGCTTAAAGACCTGCAACAGCCATTTACTTGTAGTATCAAAATTTTCCTAGCAGGCTTAGACAATTATTATTCTGCCCACTGATATAACACTAGAAATACAATCTGATATTATTTTTTATAAAGAAGTGGCATTTAGCATTAGTAGCATGCACATGAAATCTGATTTTATTTTTATGCACATCTAAATTCTACTGCACAAAAACCCTGCAGTTAACTATTATTACGATACCTGTTGGCTATCTTTTTCCTTTTATTGATGTGCACTAAGCAATTCTCAATGATGTTTCATGGTTTGCAGAACATATCTGAACTTAGCTGAGAAATTATTTCAAAAGTAGACTTCCACTGGGAATGTCAATGAGGTAAGGACATTTTTGACATATTATCTGCATTACTGAGCTTTATTTGATTTGCAAGATTAAAAGAGATTGAGTTGAAAGGAGCAGTGAGCTGCACCTTAATGGAACAATAGCCTGACATCAAAGAAGTGTGTGATTTGAAAGACTGAGTGGCAGCTGCTACAAGGAGATTATAAAATCAGAATCCAGGCTTCAATAGTGTACTCCAAGTCTTGGTGTGGAACACAAACCTGCAGTTCAGTTGAGGAATAATTTTAGCACATCAGACATGTAATCGAGGCTGACTACTTTCTCACTTCCATCTTTTTCTCTAATTAGATAATAATCAACAGCTTTCATGACTATCTGAAATATCCAGAGAGAATTATATTTCTTTTCTACTTGTGACAGCTCTATTTTTAGCCTATTCTTAAACTCACTGTCCTCATTATCTAGGGAACAATTCAGTGGGGTGAGGTCAAAAACGGCAATCCAGACATGTAATTTCACTTCCTAGGAAAGGAAAGCAGAGAGAAATCACTTATGTCAATCCCTCATTTCTATGCAGGGGAGACATAGGAATTTGAACCTACAACTCTCTGGTTGGTCTGGTTCCTGGGTAATGTATCAGTTGTGGGATTCTTTTCTAGGTGAATGTATTCTTCTTCCCCTTTTTTGCTCCTTTTTGAAATAAAAATCTGACCTGGTTTTGACGCTGAGCTGGAGGATAGGTTTGGCAGCTGTGAATCTCTCTGATCATGAGGTATGCTCCTAAATGTTTGCATGATTGGGATAAAGCCATGCCTTAGCACTTCAGCATTTTCCAGTGACCAGTTAACACTTGTTAGCAACTGCCAGTTTCATTCTTAGGCACTTAGCTGCCCTTATGTATGGAGAGCCCTGGCATTTAACTTGGGCTCATGAATTCAGCTGCATGACAGAATGACTAAAAGGAATTGAAATGTTCTGTCTTGCAAACCCTGATCAGTGGCTTTTATCTCAGTGATAATGTAAGAGATATTCTGAAGTTGTTATAAAAGACCGAAGGTTGTAAAAGCATTCTGAAGGGCAAATCGGAATGCTTTCATATTTGGGCTGTGTTGTTTTTGGCAAGATAAGAGGCTTGAGGGAAGGGACTTGGCTACAGAAACTCACATTCACCTTCTCTGGTTGGTAGCTTATCCAGAGGCCTGTTTCCCTTTATAAATATGTCAGCTTATATTAAGAAAAAAATACATAGTACAGAAGAATAAAAATAATCTTATATATGACAGGATGGAGAATTGGCGCTTATGTTTCAGTTGGAACATTGGATCATCCCAAGGATATTGTCATACAGGGACACAGGAAAATGGAAGGTGTTAATCATGCCTCTAAGAGTTATTTGCACTCTCCTTCCCTCCCAGTTATATGCCTAATTCAAGCAAGATTTTTCAAGTGCTCTGGAACTATGAAAGGAGTAGATCAATAAAACTGAAGTACCTATAAATGGCATTCTCATGGAGTGCAATTCTGCATCTTTGAAAATGAGTACCTTCTGTACCTTTAAAAACATGGCTGTCCAGAGCCAAAATTGGTTTTGAGAATTTGAGTTACGTTTAGAGCAAACAGGTCAGAGTGAAACAAGGTAAAAAACTTCAAAGCTTCTGAAATACTGTTTTCAGCACAAAACCCTGTGTACTAGTCTTATTCTCATTTCATTTCTCCTACAATTCAAATCTGTACTACAACATCCATATAATGAAGTGAGCCTGGCTGTGAAGACAAATTATTTTAAAATCCAAAACCTTTTGTCTTCTTCCGTGTTGTTGATACACATGTAGGTCTGCATGATCAAACAGATGTGACAAGTGACACATTATTATAAAGATGCCAGACAAAATCAGATGTAGGTGTCATCCCATTATAACTGTTCTGTACACACCGTTGGCATTACTGAGGATGCTGACTGCACTGAATAAAGAAAATTCCTTTTTTTTGTAAGGAACAATTCCAAACACAGAGTTCTGGTAACAGCTAATTTATCAACAGTAACAAAACAAAAATCTTGTCGCATAAGCAAATAAAAACCAAGCTCTTGCAAATATTAAAAGCCCGGAAAATAAATTTGGAGGGTAATATAAAAGAAAAAGGTAAATGTAATTTTTAGGGAAGGAAAACAAATTTTCACTTAATTACTACACAAGTTTCCTTCCCTGTGACCCAGTCTAAGTATATTCCTAGACCCAGGTAGGAGCATCTAATCAAACTGAGAATAGTTAATCTTCTTGACTTGACGAGCTTAAAGTTATTCAATTCACTGTGGATTTGTTTACTATCAAATGCTTCTCAGAGGCAACATCCTATATGAGATAATAATCATTTTCTGAGCTAAGCAGGATAAAGCATCACAAAGGTTTGTCTATTTCTTTTTTTCTAAATGTGAATTTTATTATGAATACTATGTGACCAAAGTAATTAAAGACTGATGACAGTACAGTAACCTACCATTTAGAAAGTATAATAGTCATGCAGTGCCTCGAATGGTCCACAGTGTTTAAAATGCCAATAGATCCGGTCAAATCGTGGCATTTTTATAACCTGATCATTCAAAAATGTTTTCTCAGCCCACACTATAGACACTATTTTTTCTGGAATCAAAACTCTGATATGAAGATGTTGAATAATTAATCTTTCATTATGAAATAATTATGTAGTAAAGTATGTCATGTAGTGTCAAAATAAATATTTCAGTATCAGACAGGACCAATATTACTTGGAATATTTTTGGAAAATATTTGCCAAAATTAAAAAAGTAAAATATTAAATCCAATCTATAAATTCCTCTATAATTTTTGCTTTCAACAAAGTAATATTTTAATAACAAAAAAAATGCAAAGAAAATATTTGAGCCAAAATTAGAAATGAGTTATGACTGAAGAAAAGAGCTTTACATGTTGCAATTACTGCATATGTAGAACCTAATGAAGCTGTAAAAAGGATAGTGAATGCTACAACTATTATTGCTGACCCAGCATTTTTACTACCAAGACTCCTGACCTTGCTCCAAAAGCTGAACATGCCTCCATCTGATACACACAGTGATAATACTACTGTCATCACAAGCATTAGATCAATGGTCATTCCCATGTGGCTGCAACTTAGTCTCCTACTTTATCATTATGGGCAATGTTATACAGAATATTATAAGCTGCCTATCAAGTAGCTAAGAGCATTTCTTTTTTGATATTAGATAATACATCATCAAGTCTCCCCCCCTATGTCCTGATTTAGTACAAATTCACTGAGAAAGTTTATCTTTATCTTAATCATTATTTAAAGCAGTTTTCTAAGGCAGTTAGGTTGTGCTGTGCCATGTCACACATTCCATGAGTTACTTAGCATTGCATACATTCCCTGGGATTGCTGTTCCCTGTGACTTCCACAGGCTTTTAGATAAATATAAACCCAAGTTAAAATTCATTTAATTCTCATAAATCAAACTTTTCTTGGACCACCTATCAATATTCCAATACAAATAAAAATAGGACTCTCTGTTAACCCATGACTATGATGCTACCTCAAAAGTTGAAATTTGTATCAAATGTAAACTTTTTAACATGAGGGGTAGCGTGGTCTGATGGTCTCCTTTTACTCCTCATCAAAAAATTCAACCCATTAAAAATGTCAACAAAATATTCTGCAATACTAATTTTGGCTGAAGTAGAAATGGGTACCTTCTCATTGTTAAAGTCTTAATATGCTCCTCTCTGCCAGACCAGTGGTTGTTGGGTCATATAATGTTTGCTAAGTACCTGCAGAATTTCGCGGTTTGGCCATGACAGCACGCTTTGTTTATCTGGAAAGGATTAGGGTTTCACACATTTAGGTCTAGAGCAATTAACTGAAGCCTTACAATGATAAATATAAAATGTTTTATAGATTACACATATTTTATCTACATGCTTATGTAAAGAAAGATGAGCCCAAAAAAAAAACTGTTTTGCTACTCTAACCATGAAAAATCTCACTTATTCATATGAATATGAGCCCTGGAAAAGATTCAGACATGTTCTACCCCAGCAAGAAAAAGACATGCAGGAAAACTCCAGCTGATGCATTCTGTGTTACTACATAAGATAAAACTGTACATGTGACTAATCAGGAATTTATGTCATTTTTGCATCATTTATGTTACAAAACCCCCTATTTTTATAGATATGCATATATCAATTTTAATAAACCTTGTGTTTCAGTGCTTAACCAGGTGTTAATGCTGAAAAAAATTTAAATATTTCAACTCTGCACCAGTTATTTTAATGGACAATGGCTTAATATGACTTTCCTGTGTTCTGTATTCCTTTTTATTGTTAATATTTAAGTAACTACATAACCACAGAAAAACTAGGCTAATATGAATAAACTGAAATAGACCAAGGAATAAAACTGAAACTGACATAGACAAGACTACCAATGGAAAGAATGAATTCTTACGTAAATATCTTCTGAAATAAAACAATTTAACTAGGTAAATAATGGTCTTCCACATTATAAATAGATGTACACATTTAATTTTCCACACTGATCTAATCCTCTAGAGTTACTCCCATGTGAAACACACATGGAAGTCTGGTGGTATACATCATATATCTGTTTGGAGTACAGCCTGCCTTCAGGTGCTTGGAAAGTATTTAGTGTACAAATGGGTGCTATTGAAAAGTTAAAAAAATAAGTATCTCCTTTCTGATGATACCACGTTTTGGTATCAACATTTTGATACCAGCATCTCACAAGTTCTTCCAAAGGCTACAAAGGCATTGACACCTTAAAAACCTAGTGTCTTTATGTGATCATAAATCAGTGCATGTGGACAGTGAGAAATCCTGATCACTGATGGATGGGCTTAGTAAGTACAGGGCAAAACTGCTGGCTTTTCCTGTAATCTCAGATCTACTATCCATGATATATACCTGGAATCATGCAGGTAAGTCTCTTCAATTAGCTTGTTTGTTCACAACAGTACATAGCACTTGGGTTTTTTACTAATGAAAGTCAGAGGCAATTACTATATTAATTTCTCTGGTCATCATGACTCAAGAAAAAAAATCAATAAATAGAGAGATTGTGTAAAGAGAAACACAACTGAAGAAGTAGGAAAAAAAGAAAAACGGGGACAATTTTCCTCTGGAAACGACAATCAGAAAAATGACAGAATGAAAGCAAATGAAATTAATAGTTCAGAGAAATTAGATGGGGGTTTGCTAAGTACCCTTTTTCATGAAAGAAGAACACAAGGGGATTGTATAAAAATGAAAGGCTGAAACATCAATCTGGTAACATAAAAACCTTTTCACCTGACAGCAATTAAACTATGGAGTCTCCTGCTGCAAGTTATTGCTGATGCTAACAGAACAGCCAGGTTCCAGAAAAGGATCAAACCTGTAAAAATACTATAATAATTACATGGGTTATAGTAGAATAAAAACCTAACCAGGAATTTTGCTAGACGTGTTCTCATACACCAGAGCACAAAGTATCCTTTACCAAAATGGTCCAGCCTTCTATAGCTGTAGTTATAGGTTAAATTTCAGGTGTAGGATCTTCTCAAAGACCACAGATTCCCTCTCATCTTTTAACCCTCATATATAAGCCTTCCACTGTCATCTGGATATAGTAGCCACAGCTCAGTCTCTATTAACCAGACTGTTTGCTGGGAGAGAAGGAAGTATTGGAATATTAGGGGAAGAATATATCTTCCAAAAGCCACTGTCATCTCCTTTTGTCTTCTCTTACCTTTCTTTTGAACAGGTGGTACTGACCACTGCCAGGAACAGGATAATAGACCTCCATTCCGAATCTCTGTGGCAAATCCTGTGTCTGCATCTGTCAGTGTCTGGCAAACCTTCTGCTTCTTCTGTCTGGATATAAATAAATATAGGCAAGGTTTCTGTAAGGATGCTGGGGGGTTCCTACATTTTTAAACAGTTCTAAAGCTGCATTTTGGCAGCAGAAACATAGCCACTGTGCTGATATACTTGATCCAGCTAATGTCAAAAACCTCAATACGAAAGCACAGTGAGAGCCCTGTCATATAAATGCATAAAACTCAATGTTCTGTTGCTATTTGTGATTTAAGTACTATTCATGTCTTGTGTGTGAAAGGAAGTGTGTAGCAAGAGAAATTCACATGAGAAAATAAAAACCCTTACCCAGAAGAAGAAAGACTCAATAATGGTGTAAAATCCTTTCTGTACATAGGATTTATTAATATTTTGCTGCTGGTAGCATTCATCTCCCTACTTCAGACAGCTCATTAAACAACTGCTAAAGTGTTTAATAAATTAACTTATGATAATAAATTAACAGCTTACCCAAGATCAGAACCATATTGACTACACAATTATCTCTGGTTCCCCAAGGAACCATAACCTTATACCTGGTAAACCAAGCAGTACTTAAAGAATTTTTACTGATAATTACATTAGCTATATTGCATTTTTTTTCCTCTTTGAAGATGCTGCTGCAAGGTTATGGACTTTGTATAGTGGCTCCTAGAAGCAATATTGACTCAACTCTAAGCCATTAATAATATAATTATTATGCTCTATAAAGGATGTCAGTCTGACATTATTCTGTTTTCAAACCACAAATGTGTTAAATCTATAGCAGACCAACCATATTGAGAAAGTTTCATAGACATAATAGCATGTTTCAGAAGAGCTGCTCTGAAACCTGCACAACTAGAAGAAAATAACAAACTGTCAGTGTGCATTTGAGATCTTTACAATCTTATAGAAGTCTGAGGATATCCTTTTCACTGAAGTTTCTACAGTGGCTTAAGCATCAGAAATGCCTGCAGTCCTTTGAGTAACCACTTTGCATACACCTACAGTTCATCCTATTGCACTGCAGATGAGCCCTAACCAAATGCCAGAAATGAAGACATCTAATTTTTCATCTCTTTCATATTTGAATACAACCTTTATTGTGACAAGTCCACTGTAAGATCTAAAATATATTTGTGGAAGAAAGATCACAAAACCAGTGTTTATGATCTGGACTGTTATGTATATATTCTTCTGTACTTGGTTCTTATTGGATCTTCCCAGTGAAAGGGCTTCTTATGATCAACAGCTTAAGACTTGTGTGAGAGACTGAACTGTCATCTCGAGCCATTTGTCTCAAAGATTGTTTGCTGTGAGACAGAACGTGAACTGTTTATCTCGAGCCATTTGTCTCTGGGATGGCCTGTTTAAGCAGGACACTCCTCTGTCCATAAGGAGGATTACCAGGCCACTGAGGCATCCAGGGGAGGAAACGGGCTGGAGGTGGCGAAGCATGCAGGAATGTGGAGACTACCATTCTCATGGAAACTGTAGTCCTTGAGATAAGATACTGGTTTCTGGTGTTGATCACATGAAGGTCATGTGACAGACGAAACCTGCAGCGCGTGAACAGTGTGTGGACAGTACATATGTGCATGCGTCGGACTATGCCCTATAAAAAACTGTGAGGACAAGTCGTGTTGTGCAGCCATCACTGAAGAATTGAAGACTGAAGACCAATGGGACGCTGCTGGATCCATGGTGGTGACCCTTCTTGCAACTCTATCCTGACTGCTTGCCTGATTTCTGCCTTTTCTTCCATTCTATCCTATCACTACTGTTTTCTCCTTTTGATAATAAAAGTTGGTTTGGGTGTACGGCATTTGATCTCGTTTGTGTCTTAATCTCGCTCTTGGGATCATATTGAAACCTTTCCCGACATTGGATCAGGACAACTTGTGAGCAGGTTGCACATCATTTTAGCAGTTTAGTAACTCTGATTTGGTCTCTGAGTAACCTTCTCTGATCAGTGGAGAAATTTCTGTCAATGATCGCTCGAGAGTTTGAAGAAAAACCAATGTACCCTTGCAACCACACGGAGAACTTGCAAACAAGGAGAGAGGAGTGGATGTCATTTACTTTGTCTGTAGCAAGACACTGCCTCACATAGTATACTCATAATCATGTTAGGACATCACAGTCTGGATGGATGCACAACCAGATGGGTCCTGTTTAATATCTTTATCAGTGATCTGGAGCAGGCAATGGACTGTGGTCTCACCAATTTTGCAGGTGATGCTAAATTTGGGGAAACAGTCGATATGCCTGAAGGCAGGCTGCCATTCAGAGTGATCCAGACAGGCTGGAGGAATGGGCCGACAGGAACCTGACAAAACTCAACAAGGCCAAAGGCCAAGTCCTGCAGCTGGGAAGGAAGGACCCCCTGCAGCAATACAGGCTGGGGGCTGCCTGCCTAGCTGGGGAGCAGATCTGCAGAAATGCCCTGGGCATGGCAGCAGACAGTGAGCTGGGAATGAGCCAGCAGTACAGCCGGGCAGCAAGGAAAGCCACCAGCATCCAGGGCTGTATTTACAGGGTGACAGCCTGTAGATTGAGGGAAGGGGTTATCCACCTGTACTCAGCACTCATGAGAGCACATCTAAATACTGCATCTAGTTTTGGTCTCCCTGATGCCAGACAGATATTAATAAAATGGAGTGAGTTCAGCAGAGGGCTGCCAAGACACTAGCTGGGCTGGAGCATTTGCCTCATTGACAGAGGCTGGAGAAATGGGGCTTGCTGAGCTTAGAGAATAAGTGGCTTCAGGGGGACATAACAGCAGTCCACCAGCACCTATTAGGAGGTCATCACAAAGATCTCGATGAAGATACACCCAGATCTTCACAGTGGTGCATGGTGGGTGGACAAGTAACAAAGGGCATAAGCTGAAACTAAGAGAGGTTCCCACTGGATATAAGGAAAAACATTTTCTCCATGTAGTAGCCAGGGTAGAGGGTTGTGCCCAGAGAGGTTGTGCATTGTCCATCACTGGAGATTTTCAGGACCTAGCTGCATAAAGTTGTGAGCAACCTGGTCTGATGCTATAGCTGACCCTGCCTTGTGACAGGAGTTGGATGTTCACAAGCTGTGGTCCTCATGGGGGACTTCAACCATCCCAATATCTGTTGGAGGGACAATGTGGCAGGGCATAAGCAATCCAGGAGGTTTCTGGAATGCGTTGATGACAACTTCCTTCTCCAAGTGATAGAGGAGCCAATGAGAAGAGGTGTTATGCTGGACCTTGTTCTCACCAACAAGGAGCAGCTGGTGGGGAATGTGAAGCTCAAGGGCAGCCTTGGCTGCAGTGACCATGAAACAGTGGAATTCAAGGTCCTTAGAACAGTGAGGAGGGCGCACAGCAAGCTCACTACCCTGGACTTCAGGAGAGCAGGCTTTGGCCTCTTCAGGGATCTGCTTGGTCGAGTACCATGGGATACAGCCCTGGAGGGAAGAGGGGTCCAGGAAAACTGGTTAATATTCAAGGATCACCTCCTCCAAGCTCAGGACCGATGCATCCCAGCAAAGAGGAAGTCAGGCAAAAATGCCAGAAGGCCTGCAGGGATGAACAAGGAGCTCCTGGACAAACTCGAACACAAAGAGGAAGCCTACAGAGGGTGGAAGCAAGGACAGGTAGTCTGGGAGGAATACAGGGAAATTGTCTGAGCAGCCAGAGATCAGGTTAGGAAAGCCAAAGCCCTGATAGTATTAAATCTGGCCAGGGACATCAAGGGCAACAAGAAAAGCTTCTACAGGTACATCAATCATAAAAGGAAGACTAGGGAAAATGTGGGACCTCTCCAGAAGGGAACGGGAGATCTGGTTACCCAGGTTATGGAGAAGGCTGAGGTATTCAATGACTTTTTTGCCTCAGCCTTCACAGGCAAGTGCTCCAGCCCCACCACCCAAGTTGCAGAAGGCAAAGGCAGGGACTGGGAGAATGAAGAACTACCCACTGTAGGAGAAGATCAGGTTCAAGACCATCTAAGGCACCTGAAGGTGCACAAGTCCATGGGACCTGATGACATTCATCCGCAGATCCTGAGGGAACTGGTGGATGAAGGGGCTAAGCCACTATCCATCACATTTGAGAAGCTGTGGCAGTCTGGGGAAGTTCCCACTGACTGGAAAAGGGGAAATGTAACCCCCATTTTTAAAAAGGGAAAAAAGGAAGACCCTGGGGAACTACAGGCCAGTCAGTCTCACCTCTGTGCCCAGCAAGATCATGGAGCAGATCCTCCTGGAAACTATGCTAGGGCACATGGAAAATAAGGAGGTGATTGGTGACAGCCAACATGGCTTCACTAGAGGTAAATCATGCCTGACAAATTTGGTGGCCTTCTATGACGGGGTTACAACATTTGTGGATGAGGGAAGAGCAACGGATGTCACCTACACAGACTTGTGCAATGCATTTGACAATGTCCCACATGACATCCTTGTCTCTAAATTGGAAAGGCATGAATGTGAAGGATGAACCACTCAGTGGATAAGGAATTGGCTGGATGGTCACACTCAAAGAGTTGCGGTCAATGGCTTGATATCCAAGTGGAGAGCAGTGATGAGTGGCGTTCCTCAGGGGTCAGTATTGGGAGCAGCACTGTTTAACATCTTTGTTGGTGACATGGACAGAGCAATTGCGTGCACCCTCAGCAAGTTTGCTGATGACACCAAGCTGTGCGGTGTGGTCAACACGCTGGAGGGAAGGGATGCCATCCAGAGGGACCTTGACAGGCTTGAGAGGTGGGCCCATGAGAACCTCATGAAGTTCAACAAGGCCAAGTGCAAGGTCCTGCACCTGGATCAGGGCAATCCCAAGCACAAATTCAGGGTGGGCAGTGAGTGGGTTGAGAGCAGCCCTGAGGAGAAGGACTTGGGGGTATTAGTGGATGAAAAACTGAATATGAGCCAGCAATGTGCACTCAGAGCCCAGAAAGTCAATTGCATCCTGGTCTGCATCACAAGAAGCGTGACAAGCAGGTCGAGGGAGGTGATTCTCCCCCTCTACTCTGTTCTCGTGAGACCCCACCTGGAGTACTTCATTTAGCTCTGGGGACCCCAGTGTAAGGACATGGACCTGTTGGAGTGAGTCCAGAGGAGAGCCATGAAGATGATCAAAGGGCTGGAGAACCTCCCCTATGAAGACAGGCTGAGAGAGTTGGGGTTGTTCAGCCCGGAGAAGAGAAGGCTCCGGGGACACCTTATAGCAGCCTTCCAGTATCTAAAGGGGGCCTACAGGAAAGTTGGAGAGGGACTTTTTGCAAGAGCATGTAGTGATAGAACAAGGGGTAATGGCTTTACACTGAGAGAGGGTAGGTTTAGATTAGATGTAAGGAAGAAATTTTTCACTGTTAGGGTGGTGAGGCACTGGAACAGATTGTCCAGAGAGGTTGTGGATGCCCCATCCCTGGAAGTGTTCAAGGTCAGGTTGGATGGGGCTTTGAGCAACCTGGCCTAGTGGAAGGTGTCCCTGCTCATTGCAGGGGGGTTGGAACCAGATGATCTTAAATTTCCCTTCCAACCCAAACCATTCTATGATTCTATGATCCCCTGAAGTCCTTTCCCACCTGAGTTATCCTATGATTCTGCAAATAACTGTATGAATGGGAAATCTATGTGTCTATCAGATGTCAAAAATAAAAAGCCTGCTTATTTCAATTAAATAATTTGATAATTTTGAAGTATGATCTGAAAGAAGAGCTAAAATTTACTCACCTATCTCTATTTCAGTTGGTAAATACATATTCACAAAATTAAGTATGAGGTGCTTTTGAAAAACCTGATGTCTACATTTCCAGATTTCTTTACATCTTATCTTTTTTATATTTCTAAGTTGTATCTGCATACTAACAAACTTCTGTCCCTTCATCTCTGTTTCTTACCCAATTCTTATTCCAATGATTCACATCACATGTCAAAAGAATACACTTACATGCTTAGACGTAAGGCACTGAAAGGAGACACTGAAATTAATTTTTTCAATGCGTTCTACCATAGTATATGTCATACAGTGTTCTCAAATGACTTCGGCCTTCAAGACCATAGATCACATTTAAAAATTAAGAGATTAATTAGAACTTCCATAAACTGCCTAACAATACTGTAAATAAATCCCTTTCTTGGATACTCACCACAGACATATTCCAAATACAATCCATAAAGCTCTCTCATCAAGGTTCTTTTACGATGCTGTAATGAAACATGTTATTCATGCATTTTATGTTCAGATTTACATTTATTGTTTGTACTAATAAAACACCAACATGTAAACTAGGTCCTGATTCCTCAAGGACCACTCTCTGATGAGAAAGTTGGCAATCTTTTGAGGGCAGCATGCCAGACTGCATTTTTCTTTCTTAACTTAGACATCAAAGAGGTCAAAGAGTAACCTATGTGAGGACCAGAAGACACTGCCTCTCAGAAACCACAGGTATCTTATCAGCAAGTGTATCAGCCTTGCTGAGAGGCCCAGATAGCAGGAAATGTGGATCTCAGCAGGAGTGAGCTGCTGCTGCCTTTCACTGCTGCCTCTCCCTAGATGCTGTGGCTTTCTTAGTCCTTTTATCTGATATCCTAAATCAGCCTTTATACTGGGTTTTGCTCTTCTTTAATAAGTTGCTGATCCCCAATCCAGTATTATAAATGATTGCATTTGGTGTCAAGGTAGACACACTATAATAGGAGCTGGTAATCTCAGTTTCGATCTTTTCCATGGAATGAATCAACCCTTTCTAGCTCTACAATTTAAAAGGAAATCCCTCTCCAGGATTTCATGTTATAAAAAAGTACAAAAACAGATTAAGTCAACCAAATCCAGGTCACACATATGCAGATACAAATAGAACCTTCAATTAATAAGGAATTGCTTGCAAGAATATGGATCCCAGCCATTTCTACTCAGGAAATGCTGAAACAGTAAAACAACATGAAAACTTTATCATACTACATTAGCAATTTCCCATTACATATTATTAGGAACTGACATATTACCCTGGAGTCCAGCACAATCATGGATCTCCATTAACTTAGCAGAGGGGCTTTCTTCTCTCCCTGACATAACTGCTAAACTACACAATACTACTTTTTCCTTCTGTCAGAATATGGCTCCATCAGATTAACCATCTGGCCTGAAATACTTTCCTTTCTTGTTCAAAATCTGTTCCATATTCCACCCAGAAGAGTTTTTGAACACAAAAGGGCTATTCAGGCCTCGCCATTTATCTGGCAGAGCAGACTTCTATCCAACTGCAGATAGACTCACAGCTGTGATGGTGTTCTGCAGAGAGTAATTTTCTATCCACAAGAGAAACTGTTTAATAGAAAGAAGAACCTATTCTCTGATTCAGAAGGAAGGCTATATCACACATGCACAAGGGTATACCATAAGTATGATTTCTCTTGCTATTTGTAAATCAATGCAGCTAATCTCAAGAAATTGGGGCCAGATTAGCTTAAATAATTGTATATAATATTTATAGCATATTTCAGAAAAGGAAGTAGGTTATCAGTCATAGACTCTTCCTCCTCTAAATTACCAATACAGACATTAGCTATAACTGAGAGTGCCATAGTATTACTATGCCATTTTAAACAAGGTAAAGCTCTGTGTTGCAATGAAAAATAGTGGACCCCGAATAGATCATGTGACTTTTGAACCAAAATTCCCAGCTGCACAAATCTCCATGTGTTTTCTATACAAGCAAGATAATCTTCTTTCTTTCATTTACCCAAATTCAATCATCCACCAAAAAAAGTGACGGAGAACTGCTAAAAGTAACACGAGTAAAGAAACTCCCATCGTGGAAAGTTTAGTCATTGTATATAACTTTACACAAATTCTTCTTTGACAGTTATTTGAAATCCTAGATGAAGGAAGACAAACTTTTTCAAATCTGCATGTACAATAACGACACAGCATGATTATTTCCCTATTCTTTTTCTCTGTATTCAAGAAGACTGGACAACTTTTCTTTCAAGTCACCTTAACTTTCAATAAATACTTTCAATAAACCTTTCAATAAATACTACTTTAGCTCAAATGAAAGGGAATCTGAATCACACAAGGGAATCAGTACATCACTTAGCAATTATTGCTTGCCTTCTTCAAAGCATGTAGCCAACAGAGATCTCTGTGCTAGCTAATTGAACATCCAGTTGCCATTGGTTTCTATCAGGCGCTAGAGAAGAGGTGCCATAAAGTCAAGAATCCAAGTAACATCAAGAGCTGAAAAAATAAGACCCAATTTTAGGAAGTAAAGCCACAGTCATAGTCTGGAGCTTGCTGAGATCAAGAGTGCAGGTAAAATAGTGCGAGCATTGGGCTGCCTAGCCACTGGTGTACCTTCACTAGCTACAGTGGAAGCTGGGAGTGCAAAGTACACAGAGAGAGAGTGCAAATAACCTCCGTTAACACTATAGACCTGCTCCATGCTCTGGATGTTGCTTTGATTAGAAACTATTCAAAGATTACAATTGACAGGTCACCAGATCTAGGGAGATCGACCTTAAAGCTTTGGCTTTTTCACTGAAATAATCCCCTGTAATAATAAAGCAATATGATTACACACAGGAACCAGCCACTGTCAGAGCCTCTGTAACCTATGGATTTGCCTACAGAGAGCATGGTTTGGGGAAGCAGAAAGAGGCTTATCCACCCCTGTTGGCTTAGAGACACCACACAGTAGCATAAAAACAAGATGGGTGGGAAAATGTGCAATATTGCTTTGCTGTTCAGGTAGTTAGTTCCAACCTATGTAATTCTTGGGTTGGTGTCTTTCCTTTCATCCCTTTCAGGGAGAAGATCCTTTCCAGATACACATCTGACTAGAGTTGTCCTGAAAACCACAAAAACGAAGGTTTGGAAACAGAGAAGAGGTTCAGGATGTTTTCTTTTTCTTTTTTTTTCTTTTTTTTTCTTTTTTTTTTTTTTTTGCTAGTACACATTCATTCACTCAGGCACCATTAACAGGAGAGTATATAGTAAAAAGTCTAGTGACAGTCTTAGTATGACTGATGGTAGCCTAGAAATAAGAGATTTTTGGTTTCAGATCATCTTACAATTGCTAATATAAGATTTTTTATCACTTAGAGCACAGGAACCTTTGGATTTGTTGCTCTTTTCCCCATGAAGTGTACACATTTGCATGTTTTAATTTCATTATAGATTTCTTTCTATTTCCAAGATAGAAGTCTTCTCCCTCTCTAGCTTTATTCTTCTTTAGGCAGACTACAAATTCTTTACTTCTACCTAGGTTTTATTTCCACTCCCTGCTATTCTGTGAGGTTTTTTTCTTACAACACTGTGGTGGGTTGACCTTGGCTGGACACCAGGTGCCCAGCAAGCCTCTCTATCACTCCCCTCCTCAGCAGGACAGGGCAGGAGAGAAAAAAAGATGGAAGAAACTCGTGGGTCAAGATAAAAGCAGTTTAATAAAGAAAAAGCAACTGTTGTGAGTGGAAGCAAATGATAACAAAAGATTTATTCTCTACTTCCCATCAGCAGGTGATGTCCAGCCATTTTCTGGGAAGTAGGGCTTCAGTACACGTAGCAGTTGCTCCAGAAGACAAATGTCATAATAAGGAATGACCCCCTCTTCCTTCTCCTTTCTCTTAGCGTTTTTTGCTGAGCAGACATCATATGGTCTGGAATATCCCTTTGGTCAGTTTGGGTCAGCTGTCCTGGCTGTGTCCCCTCCCAAGATCTTGCCCAGCCCCAGCCTGCTGGTGAGGGGGGAACATTGGAGAGAGAGCCTTGATGCTGTGCATTGCTCAGCCAAAACACGGGTGTGTTATCAACACCTTTCTAGCTACCAATACAGAGCACAGCACTATGAGGGCTGCTATCGGGAAAATTAACTCCATCTCAGCCAGACCCAATACAAACACAAAGATTTACTCCTGAGTTTCCAGGTTCTCTTTGTTTCAGACACCACCTTCTGTTATTACAGTGTTTATTTTTACAGTAAAACAAAAAAGTATGCCTCTCATATGACCATTCCCAATATAACAGGTACTACGGATAGATTCATTAATTAATCCAACTTTTCCCCACTGATATTTGAGTCTTTGTTCTCCTGATTTTCTTGTGGAATTCTGAGGATTTTTTTGATTACTCAAGTTTATAATGTTCGGGACCTCTGGATGGGGAGAGTTTGTTTTCCTGGAGAAACACTTGTTCATGACAGTCATGAACTGTGAGAGATCCTACACCCTGGCACACAAGTAAGAGGTGGAGTCAGGGAAAGTAGTATTTATTTATTTTTAATCCATGAAATCAATTGATAACTTACTCCCTACATTGTTTCAGGCCATATGTTTTTATGTGTCTCACCTACTGCTCCCTTTTTCAGTTTTAGGCTGGACTACAAAGCTCTCACTCTTGTTTGCAGTGTTGCAGGTGGTAGCACTGTTAAATTTAGTGAGACTGCTCATGCAAATAATTTGCTACTGATTTTAGGAAGTTGCTAGGAATTAAGTGGGTTCAAATTCACATGCTCAGCCAGGGAAATCAATGGGAGAATAATGAAATGCACCTCCCATCATTCTGAGGGGTGCTCAGCAAAGTAATCTGAAGCTGGATGTCAGTATGATTTTGACGGCTGTGTTTACTATAGAGTACTCCAATGTCTATGACTTGCATCAAGCTGACAATCCCCCCACCTGAGGAATCTCTGACTAGTGTGATAGGATATACTTGATTTATGTTCTTGCTACTTACCATCAAAATAGCATATAGTCTTCTATATGATTCAAATCCATAAAATGCGAGATGATAAAATCATTAGGATGAGCCTCTGGGCCACTTCCAGAAGTGGGGTATGTTATACATGAGAGCAGGAGAAAAACCCTAAATTGAGAGCTGCTGTAACTCATGCACTGAGAAAGCAGAGGGTTCTAGTGCAGCAGGGGAAGCTGGAGAAAGCATGTGTGATACAGCAATGTACTCTGTATGAGTAATGCCGTAATAGCTGCATGGTACTTCAGTGAAGCATATATCGACCTTTTCAATCTGTGCATCCTTTTCAAGGGACAGAAAAATGATAATTATGTCAAGCGTTAACCTGCAGTCTGAGCATTTTATTAAATGTAAAGCTGTTAAATTAAAATAATAATCAATGCAAATTTTCTTTTTTTCAGAAGTAGTATTGAAAGGCTTTCTACTCTAGGGCATCCTGAAGGTCATTTGCTGAAGGAGAGCTTAAACCCAGTAGGGGTTGTGACTGTCATAAGTGCCTAAGCATCTGGGATCAGACCAAATCACCCGGGTTACTATTGACAACATCCTCTATGCCTGCATGTAGGCCAGCACAGCCCCAGCTGCTTCCCACACTCCCCCTTACAGGTTCAGCATCTCATACTTTCCATTAAAAGGCACTATTTTTAGGTAGGTGATCAAATGCTCTTTGCACTTGTTTTAAGGAAAGGTATTCAATAGCAATACAGGCGATCTGAAAACCGAGTTGAATCCTTAATACAGCGTAAGCCTTCCATTGCTGATACCAGCTTAAATAGTACAGTTATAAGAAAAGAGAGGGTATCTGTTGGTTTTTCCCCCCTCACTGCAGACAGAAGATATTTGGAAAATAAACGACTTAGGAAGGTGACAATATGATTTATAAATTTAGGGGGCAAGGGAAAAGCATTCAGAAAAACAATATACAGATTTCTCCAGTGGGAACACAGTTTAAAATGTGCCTGTGCCATATGGAACATTGATGATTTATAACCAGGGGACTTCAAGCTTGTGAAATGTATAAAACTATTCCCAGAATATTTATTAAAAAGAAGAATAGTTCCCATGCAGAACAGCATTTACTATGCTAAATTCTCCTGTTTAAACAGAGGAATAAAAAAAAAAATCCATAACTTAAAGGGCCAACCATTTATTTGTTTCTTTGTTCTTAACAATGTGCTTTAACACAGCAATTTATCCTTATTTATTTATTTTCCTTTCAGGCTAGCCTGCAAGTCTGGAAGTTGTCAAGAAGTATTAGCAAAGAATCAAGGGTCATGGGCTGCTGCTGGCTACTGTGGCGCGGAGCTGACACTCTCAGTCAGCCGGGTGCAGCGCACTGGCTTGCCGACATATGGAAGACACTGTAGTGTGAAGCGAAGAACCGCTCCCCCAGCAGCACTGGGCACAGCTGCACTGTACGCAAACAAAGTGTGCTATAAAGACACAGAGGAAAAAGGACCAGTATAGATGAAGCAGAAACAGCTGTATGTATGTTTTCTCAAGTTATGAACATGTTGTGAGTTTAGCCTTGGTAGGCAACTAAGCCCTACACAGCCGTTCACTCTTTCATTCTCCCCCAGCAGGGTGGGGGAGAGAATCAGAAGGGTAACAGTGAGAAAACTCATGGGTTAAGATAATGACAGTTTAATAGGTAAAGGAAAAAGCTGTGTGCACAAGCAAAGCAAAACAAGGAATTCCTTCACCGCTTCCCCTGGGCAGGCAGGTGTTCAGCCATCTCCAGGAAAGCAGGGCTCCAGCACACCTAACGGTGACTTGGGAAGACAAATGCCATCACTCTCAATGTCCCCCCCTTCATTCTTCTTCCCCCAGCTTTATGCTGAGCATGACGTCCTATGGTCTGGAATACCCCTTGGGTCAGTTGGGGTCAGCTGTCCCGGCTGTGTCCCCTCCCAACTCCTTGTGCCCCCCCAGCCTCCTCGCTGGTGGGGTGGGGTGAGGAGCAGCAAAGGCCTTGGCTCTGGGTAAGCACTGCTCAGCAGTAACGAAAATAGCCCTGTGTTATCAATGCTGTTTTCAGTACAAATCCAAAACGTCGCCCCATACTAGCTACTATGAAGAAAATTAACTCTATCCCAGCCAAAACCAGTACAGATTGGTAGTCCTTTAACATACATAGTAGGAAAAAAAAATATATTGAGGGCAGAATAACAGCAGAGGGAGAAACATAAAGGTCCTTGTATTGGTTTTGTGTGGCAAGGTTTTGGTAGCGGGGGGGGTTACAGGGGTGGCTTCTGTAAGAAGCTGCTGGAAGCTTCCCCTGTGTTCGAGAAAAGCCTATACCAGCCGGCTCTAAGACGGACCCGCCGCCGGCCAAGGCCGAGCCAATCAGCGATAGTGGTAACGCCTCTGTGATAACATTTTTAAGAAGGAAAAAAGTTGGGACGGAGGTATTCGGCAGCCGGAGAGAGGAGTGAGAACATGTAAGAGGAACACCCCTGCGGACACCAAGGTCAGTGCAGAAGGAGGGGAGGAGGTGCTCCAGGCGCCAGAGCAGAGATTCCCCTGCAGCCCGTGGGGAAGACCATGGTGAGGCAGGCTGTCCCCCTGCAGCCCAGGGAGGTCCACGGTGGAGCAGATATCCACCTGCAGCCCGGGGAGGACCCCACGCCGGAGCAGGTGGGTTCCCGAAGGAGGCTGTGACCCCGTGGGAACCCCGCGCTGGAGCAGGCTCCTGGCAGGACCTGCAGATCTGTGGAGAGAGGAGCCCACGGAGCAGGTTTTCAGGCAGGACTTGTGACCCCGTGGGGGGCCCACGCTGGAGCAGTCTGTGCCTGAAGGACTGCACACCGTGGAAAGGACCCATGCTGGAGCAGTTCGTGAAGAACTGCAGCCCGTGGGAAGGACCCACGTTGGAGAAGTTCACGGAGGACTGTCTCCCGTGGGTGGGACCCCATGCTGGAGCAGGGGAAGAGTGTGATGAGTCCTCCCCCTGAGGAGGATGAAGCGGCAGAAAATAACGTGTGATGAACTGACCGTAAACCCCATCCCCGTCCCCCTGTGCCGCTGGGGCTTGGTAGAGAATCCGGGAGTGAAGTTGTGCCTGGGAAGAAGGGAGAGGTGGAGGGAAGGTGTTCTGAGATTTGGTTTTATTTCTCATTACCCTACTCCGGTTGATTTGTAATAAATCGAGTTAATTTTTCCCCAAACTGAGTCTGTTTTGCCCGTGACGGTAATTGGTGAGTGATCTCTCCTATCCTTATCTCGACCCACAAGCTCTTTGTTATATTTTCTCTCCCCTGTCCAGCTGAGAAGGAGGGGGAGTGATAGAACGGCTCTGGTGGGCACCTGGCGTCCAGCCAGGGTTAACCCATCACAGTCCTTTACAGTTCTCTCTGTGACTGAGAAAACAAATCTTTCTGTTCTACCCACTGCAGTTAACTAGATGGATTTTATAACATAAAAGAAGTCAAGGAGAATAAGTTCTCTGAGAATATGCTGGCCCTTACCCACTTCCCTCTTGTACTAAGACACATAATTTGACCTTGGTGCCTGCAGTCCTGTGCAAGTGGAGAGCTGATCTCTGAGGCAGACATTACGGACTAAGACTACTCATCAAACAAAAGATGGGTTCTACCACCTTCCATGGTGGTCAACTATGCCATTTTCAGACACTACCGGTACTATAGTCCTGAACATTATTTCCACTAAATATACTGGAGGGTTATTGATACAGCAGCTACTGAAGTTCTTTGCAATGACATGATTGTTACTCTGCCAGGCATTTGTAATAGTAATAGTAATAATTATGTAATTGTAATAGTAATAATTATGTTATGAAACACTCCTTGAATGACTGTTAAAAGCAGGGGAAGGAAAAATTAGGGAGAATGAGTGAAGTCTAGGTCCACATTAAGAATCATGTGAGCACTAGTACATCTCAAGAGTGTCTATTATTCTTGCATTTCAGGAATGGTTATTGGTGCCAGTGAGCCTTGTTCTTTTTGTGGGCTACCATCACCAACGGAACTGCAGCCTAAATAAAAATAAATGAGTGCACCAGTCTTCCAAGAGTAAAAGCTGGTAGACATCTCTATTTTAATTTCAAACATAGTCTTTCTTAGGATTTAAAAATAGTTTACCTTACTTGTTTTTCTTTCCTTTGTTCCTTCTGATCACAGCTGAAGCAGACGACCTGAAATACAAAAAGAAAAGCTTCTTTAAATACTACTAAAACCAGGAAATACCACTGATTCTAGGTTTCTGGCTTATTTCAAATATCTAAGAGATTCTAATTACTATGATTAGGCTTAGATAAACAGTCAAACTCCTTTTTTAATATAAATTAAGGACATCATATTTAGACACCAAACTTCTCAGTTGCTATTTGAAAAAAAAAAATCTATTAGATAACACTGTAGCAAGCACAGTTCACAAAGTGCTTAGGATCACTAATTTCTCTACAGAACCTCAGGCTTCACAGTGAATCTTCTTTAATTCCTCTTTCAACTCCTTCTTTTTAAATTTTGTTACAAAAAAGAAACCTGAGAGAAAGATACAGCCTGTATAACATACCTTTAAAACTTCAATATTCTGTCTTACACTTTCACTAAGTGCTTTAATTGATTCCCTTTCCTGAACAATTGATGTACAGTATTTTATGTGCTGTTCAATACCACCTGTTCTATAATAATTTTAATTATTGAATTGCATCATTGTACCAGCACATAACACCTTCATCTTAGTTTAAAATGACAGATCTATTTATGCCTCTGTATGATCTTTCCTTGCATTAGGATCTTAACTGTCATAATACAAACCCAGAGGCCCTTATTAGGAACTGGAGCAGGTCTTCTCTTTTTCTTTATTTACTCTGTGAGGTGTGAAGCAGAAAATAGTCAGATTACTTCAGGGCAACATTGGGGTTTAGGGCAACACGTCTAAAAGTGAAGCTGGATGAAATTAGGCATGTTCAGGGTTTTTTTTAATCACTATTATTACTAAAATGTGGGGTCAGCTACAGAGGGAACTGTTTTGTTTTGTTTCATTTAAATGTGGGATCAAAGAAAGCCATAAACCTGGGGGAATAATTTCATACATGTTACTCCACAATATAAACTCATTTCTTAGATCACACCAAACAGCTGTGCATTGAGCATATATGCTTATGGCTATGGCTGTGATAAAACCTTTGAAGAAAATCCCTTCTGTAAGCACATCAGTTGAGGAACACAGAAAACAGAATGTATATCCCACACCATTAGTCTCAGTGCTTTTTCTTTAGTATGATACTGTTTCATGTTTTTCTACAAAAGCCTTTGTAAACATATTTTTTAAGAAGTCTTGTATGGTCAGTCTAATGACTAGAATGTACAAAATAAGTATTGCTCAGAATATGCAATGAAATCATTATCAATAAATCACAATATGAATATTACAGTTTTTAGACAAATGAACAAGTTTCACAAAGAATCTTTCCATTTCCGGTGTAGTATCTTGGAGATTCAGCTGTTCATCTATTAAGGTGAATCTTCACACAAACTTGAATGTGATGGGCAGGTATACATAATATAAAAAATCTCAATAAGAACATTCCTCAGTGGTGTCTGCACATTAATTTAATAAAAGTATTACAGGAATGAATGAATAAATAAATTAATACTCCATTCTCTCTAGTCTTACAATGCCCTTAACTACTTAGGTTAGACTGCAGTCAGACAGAAGCAAGGAATGCCCTGCATTCCTCACATATATTGAAATGGAAAAGCCTCCCAGAAATTGAAATGAAAATCCTCAGCTCAGTTGTGTATTTTGTTGCTTCATATGACACAAGAACAAGCTGTAACTTCTTCATTTGCTCTTTTACTATAACAGATTCACAGCACCAGCCTTCATTTTACCTTTGAACCTAAAATAATATATGCAGCTTTTATGTTGTGACATTAAAATAGGTTTTCCTGTGTCTGCTACTGTTTTATAGCACAAATTTTTTTCCAGATGTAGAACTCTGGAAGTGACCTAAATCTATAACATCAACCTATGAGTAAGACACGGGATAGCTAAGCTGAAACAAAAAGCATTTGAACAATAGAATGAAAGAGAATATTAGCTTTACGTCCTCGTCTTCCTTGAGACCTAAACTCAAATCCAGGCTTGGACCATAAAAGAAAATTAGTTTGATCTTCTCATTTTGGCATCCATTTGTGGAAATCGGAGTAATTCAATGGAGTTAACAGTCCCTGGTCAAGGGAAACATGAAACTGAAAGTCTCCGAGTGTTGAAAGCAAGCAGATGGAGGGTGTTCTGGGATAAATTGCCTTCAGCCATTCCTTTCCTTGGGACCATATCTGACACAAGCCAGTGCAACTCATCTTTATTTTAGAGAGGGTGTAATAGACCAGATAAGTCTCAGGATGATAATTGACTTAAAAATTATTAGCAGAACAGACCTGGCATTGACCATGAAATGGCAACAGCTCCTCAAGAATATTTAAGAACTAAACACACATATTCTTTAACATTAATTTCAGTTTAGCGTTTTTAAGGACTGAAAATTCCAGTTGCTTCTCATTTGGAAAATGTCTTAAAACCTTATGGAATGACACAAATTAAATGGACTGACTTTTGTGATTTGTGAGTTCTCTGAGAGCAGTAGGTAGACTCTATATTATGGAGCTGAATTCATTTAATTTAATTAATGAAATTTTCTTCAGTGTGGGCTTCCTTTGGGAATCAAGAAAATAGACATTACAGTAAGGAAAATGCAGAAGTCATTCTCACCTTTTCTCTTTCCAACCCCACTACTCAATTTGCTGAATACTGGGAATACTTACAAGGGTATCTATGGAGCTCATCTTCATCTTTCAAATCACAATATTTTTAGCTTCTTCAAGAAGTGGAATGGAACCCAAAAGACCCCAGCCTCATTTAGTCCAGCAAATCACTTCTGCCTTTTTAGCCTGAGTGCATTGACCTCGCTGAATCATTTCACTTGTGTGACAACTGGTAAAGAAATGTGGGCTTGGGAAAGGAAGAGGTTTATAATTCCATAAATAACCCAAGCTCCATTTCCCCATTACCATAACTGATTTTCCTCCTATCTTTTATTCACATACTGTAATGTATGATCCGGTCCTGCAGTACCATCTACTGGGGCTTTTCCTTAAAAGGGTTTAGGGAAGTATCCATCCATTTTCAGACAGCAGACAGGGGAACCAACTATTTATACCTCTTATTCATGTCAAGTGGGACTTTAAAGTTAAATTCCAAATCTTGGTACTTTGAAAATACAGCTGCAAGCTCACTTGATATAACATAGTCCAATGTTATTTCCAATGAATTTTTATGAAGTGTGTGCCAAATAATTACAAAAATGGCAGCACAATACCTTAAATAAGACAGTAACAATAGGTCTGAATCTGAAAATAAGCCTGTGAGAATAAAAAGAAGAGAACCAGGAATTAGAAATAATCCACAAAACAGTATTTTAGACATTACGTATAAAAAAGGTGAAACTGGAATACTAACAGTTTAAAAAAGTATAATCCACTAACTTGAAGAGGTTTGGTTTTTCTTTTTTTTTCCTTCCACCTTACAGGAAGGTTGGAGCAGAAAGGTCATAGAATCATAGAATAGTTTGGGTTGGAAGTGACCTTTAAAGGTCATCTAGTCCAACCCCCCTGCAATGAGCAGGGACATCTTCAACTAGATCACGTTTCTCAGAGCCCCGTCCGACCTGACCTTGAATGTTTCCAGGGTTGGACATCTACCACCTCTCTGGGCAACCTGTTCCAGTGTCTCACCACGCTCATCGTAAAAAATTTTTTCCTTATATCTAGTCTAAATCTACCCTCTTTTAGTTTAAAACCATTACTCCTTGTCCTGTTGCAACAGGGCCTGCTAAAAAGTTTGTCCCCAGCTTTCTTATAAGCCCCCTTTAAGTACTGAAAGGCTGCAATAAGGTCTCTCTGGAGCCTTCTCTTCTCCAGGCTGAACAACCCCAACTCTCTCATCCTTTCCTCATAGGAGAGGTGTTCCATCCCTCTGATCATTTCTGTGGCCCTTTTCTGGACCTTCTTCAACAGGTCCCTGTCTTTCCTGTGCTGAGGACTCCAGAGCTGAACTCAGTACTGCAGATGGGGTTTCATGAGAGCAGAGCAGAGGGGCAGAATCACCTCCCTTCATCTGCTGGTCATGCTTCTTTTGATGCAGCCCAGGATACAGTTGGCATTCTGGGCTGTGACTGTACATTGTCAGCTCATGTCCAGCTTTTCATCCACCAGTACCCCCAAGTCCTTCTCTGCAGGGCTACTCTCAATCCCTTCATCCCCCAGCCTGTATTGACACCAGGGGTTGCCCTGACCCAGGTGCAGGACCTTGCATTTGGCCTTGTTGAACCTCATGATGTTCACATAGGCCCACTTCTTCAGCTTATCCAGCTCCCTGTGAATGGCATCCCGACCCTTGGACATGTCATCTGCAAACTTATTGAGGGTGCACTTGATCCCATTGTCTATATCATTGATGAAGATATTAAATCGTATTGGTCCCAATATGGACCCCTGAGGGACACCACTCATCACTGATCTCCATCCAGACATTGAGCCGTTGACCACTACTTTCTGAATGCGTTTACAGCATCTGACACAATTTTCACAGTTTAACAGAAAACTAGATGGTAAAGATACTGGAAGTGCTTCTTGTGCTTGGAAAGGTCTTGCTGTGGAAGACTTGGCTAGAAAAAAAATGCTCGTTGGCCATTCTCTCTTACAGGGGCTATAGGTGCTAGTAACATTATTTTGTTTACCATTGCTGATAACTCCAAGGTGATGTGCACTTTCAGCCATAACTGTATATGCTATCCATCATTATTTTTCAAGCATTCCAGTTCAGTCAACCATTGACAGCAGCTTCCTTTTCCCCCAAGGCATGCTGTATCAACAGTTCAGTAAAGTTGCCAAATATTTTTTCATATTTTTAAAGGAAAAACAGTCCAAAACTGAGTATTTAATATTTTCCTTCACTAACAAAAATAGAAAAGTTGGCTCCACAGAAGGAAGAACTATCATGAACTGTGATCTCTGTTCAATATCTACTATTGGCTAGTAACAAACAGGTTTTCTTTTCAGCTGCAGCTTTTATTTATGCAGGACAGATGAGAAGGAAAAGCATAGAATTTTTCGCTATGATCAACTGTTTCATTTTACTGTTTCTCTTGAACATGCATAAATGTATATTGCTTGAGCTGAGTAACTCCCCTAGGTATGTTGACCTAGCAGGAGAGATGCAGATTTAAAATAGAAATCAAACATATCACTAACAGGGAAGCAAGTCACCATGTATCAACTGGTCCATGCAACTGTCCATATACATGCTCTTAGCCCACAGCAAGGGCCAGATAATTGAGATTAACTTAGCTCTCAGTAAGACGGTGGGTCTTACTGCAGACAGATGGGTCACACTGATGAGCTAATGGGTGGTAACTTGTCCTCTACCGTTGAATTGGTTGCCTGTTTCAGCCCTATATGCGATGGGGTACCAAGACTTTGTATAGAGCATTACTTTAATATATAAACTTTTTTCTGTGTTTGTGTAGTAGGCAGTGCAGTGCTGCCTAGGCTATGATAGGGTCCTAAACTAATTGTCATAAGGTGCAACACAAATTACAAATACCAGAAGTAACTTTAAGCATAGAACTACAATATTTCACTTAAGGAAGCAGTGCTTTCCTGATTGCCCCACAGTCCAACAAGTTTTTGTTAGAGTTAGCTTATGCTGGACATACACTGACTTTGAACAACCACTTTTCACATCTAGACTTAAATCTTTCAGGCTGTCTGTGAGGTACATCCTTATGACAGAAAGCCTTTATATTGTATTATATACATTAAGCATCACTAATACTCATTCTTGCGGGAATGTAAGAAAAATTCCATAGTACAAAGGGAATTCTGATATCAACAAGATTAATCAAAGAGAAACGTGATGTCATTTTCAGAGGAGAACACATGTGGAATGCTTCTGAATTCCTTGTCTGATGTGAGGGGGATTTTGAGAGATGTGGCCCAGAAATCAACCCATGTGAGAGAAGTTTTCAGTAAAATATAGGGCTTCACATTATAGAGTTGAAGAGTAGAAGGGAGCAAATTCTGTGGTTGTTCTGGCAGACTCTGTTTAACAGGTCATTCGGATTCTGCCGGTTACTTCTCTCTGAGTCCCATAAGTTGTGTTTGACTTTCAGAAAGGACATCCAGCCGTGATTTGAAGACTGCAATACAATGAGAATTCAAGCACTTCCTTTGTTCCAATGGTTAATCAATCTCACTTTTAAGAATATTGTGCCTCATTTTAATTTTAACTTGTCTGTCTGCAGCTCCCAGTCATTGGTTCAGTGTTCTGTATTTTTCCCCTGAAGATACTTATACACTATAATCAAATTATCTCTCAGAGATTGTGCAGTCTCCGAAGGGCATTTTACGGTTCTTTTCTGTACCACCATTCCAACATCCTTTTAAAAAATGTTGATACCAGAGCAGCGCATGATACTCCTGTACCAGGCTCACCACTGCCATGAGCAAAGATTAAAATCACTTTCCTGCTCCCATTTGTTGCCCCCCTACCTATACACCAAAGGATCTGCCAGCTCCTTGCTGCATAACAAACACATGCACAAGTTTAGTTGCTTGTCCAGTATAACCCCAAACTGTATTCCAACGCTGCTTTCCAAGATGTAGTACCCCATTCTGCTTGTTTTCCTGATTTCCTTGTTTCCTCTCCAGTTCAAAGACATTTTCTTTGGCAGTGTATATCCTAGATCAGAACGTTAATGCTATGCTATCAGTAAGGACATTATCATCTTCATTTGGAGGTAGTAAATTTCATTAATGACAGTTGCCCTTTACAGACTGAAATTCTGAATATGACATGGATATCTGTGGTCATGTTACTATTAGAACATTAGAAGATACAGCTGTTACATAGACACAAAGACAAATCAGTGACATAAAGAGAAAAAAATACATATGAATGTATGCATACATACATATATATAAACACTCAAAGATTAATATATTGTAATATTCATTAATATTTACAGCTTTATGCAATCATAATTTTACTGTTTTGATAAGTTTAAATTAAAAATTCTTCTTCCTTTTTTCATACATCTCAAATTTTATCACACGATCTGCACTATACAATTGCCTGCATGCTTCACTGTAATTGTGTTTTCTATGCAAAAAACATATACGTTAAAATTATATTATCTGCATAGCTGCTAGAAGTTCTGGATCTGCAATCAGCAGCTCTCATTTAGGCAGGCCTATGCATTTCTGCAGCTAATCATGGTGCTCTTGATAATTCCACTCCTTCAAAGGTGAATTACTCTGAAGATGTCAGTGGCAAGGAGAGCTTTTTTGTGCTTTCAGCTTGTAATATACTGTAGGAAATTACAGCATCTTAGTATCAGAAAAATACTGAAGTAAAATAAACTAGCACTATCAAGGTCCCAGAGTATTTTATCGATTTTTTTCTGGTTTGGGTTTGGGGTTTTTTTTTTTAATAAATTGGGGGGAAGAGGAAATATTGTTACATTTCTGTACTATCTGTTTGTCCTAAGGGTTTCTTTACATTCACTGGGTTGGCTTTATCCCAGAGTAGGACAACTGTATCAGATAGTTTAGGAAAACATGCAGACAGACATGAGTTTAAACTGTGGTTTTAAGACCTTTTCTGCTGTATTATATACTGGCCTCGGTATAATGTTCACAGTCCACAGAAATTTTGAGGTCAACTCAGACTTGATCCATTCATTCTTTTCAAGTTCTTAAAGAAGAACCAGAAGAAAGGAGCAGAAGAGACCAAGAGAATCACCACATAATGAGGCATAAGATAAAGCACAACATGGACTAAAAGTCCTTGAAACTGCTGTTTCCCATGCGCGTGGTTAGATAAATTGCCAAATGACTCTGCAACCTAGATCTCACCACACTACAAGGCAACAACAGAAAATATCCCTACTAATTTGACAGAGGAAAATTCCTTCTGGACTCCAAAGTGTCCAAGCCTGATAGAGCAATTTCATTACTCTCATATCCTGCTTCAGACAAAGAAAGTAAGATTTATTTCCTTTTTTGTAAGGAAGCCAACAGACCATCTTAATCAGATCAGCATGTTATTGTAGTGAATAAATGCATGAAGTTCTGATTTTTGGCCCAGCTGGAAGAACCTGACAAGTAAGTAAACATCACTGCGAATGCTAGGGCTATGCCTCACATGTCAGGGACACAGACATTTGAAATGGCTCTGCTTGTGCTGACACCAAAAGCAGGTCTTTGGTGAGCACAGCATATATCCAACCCCGAAGCCACTGCTGAGCTGTGAAGACTTAATGGTGCGCAGCTCCAGCTGCTCAGGGACCTCTGCAGCATCTCCTCTCTATGGTGCAGACCCACCCTCAGGTCATCAATGTTTTTTACCCTAAGGAAAGGCTGCCATTTTTTTAAGTTTACAATCTGAAATACATACTAAAATATAGAGTATAAAAATATAAAATACAGAACATGGCTACCTGTACCTAACCCAGTATATCAGAATGTCTGTGTACATAAATATAACCCATTATGTGTTAGTTCTGTCCTCTCACTTTCTTCATGGCCAGTTATTTACCTCCACAGCTAATGCCCGACAGACCTTTCCCTTCAGGAAAACTGGAACTGTCTGAAAAGCAGAAAACATTTGGCAGAAATAACCATAATGAAGATAAGTGTTAACACAACATGCTAAACTCAGTCCAGGACACAGGCTTTCAAACTGTTATTTCCAGCTTGCAGTTGAGAAACTGTTTCAGACAACATAAAAAGCTGTACCTAACACTTTCTGACAGTGCCATATTGGCTGGGACTAACACAAAAAGGAGGTGTACATGAAAAGGCAAGGATGATTTCACCTTCATTGCTACAGAAACTTCTAAGCTATCAAAATAATCAGAAAATTAAAAACCAAAATATGGCGAGAAACCAGCCAGCTTGCCTTCCAGCAGCTTCAGTTGGAAGATCAATGGGATCTTGACAGTACTGGTATCACCTGCCCTTTACAGCTATTCAGATGTTTGTTTAAAGTGAATTAAAGAAAGCCAAGCTTTAAGAGTGAAAACAGAAATAGCAATAATAGAACAACTCAATCAAGGGAACAAAACCGTACTGTAGTCCACAGAGACTCCAGAACAGAAAGGTGTGCACTTACCATTGATCAGTACAAATAAAACCCAGTGAATAAAGGTTAAATAAAGCAGTAAGAAAGGTACCAAAAGCCACTGAAAATGACATGAAAAAGGACAAGCTGTAAACCTACGCAGACCTTTAAAAGAGGGCTGCCCAAGCTTTGCCTAGCTGATATGTATGTTGACAACAAGCAGAGAGCTGATCTGCATGTAACAGAGGGGAATTCAGCCTTCCTCTTTTCTTTTGTTGAAAAAAGTATTGATTTAAAATTGGTGTTGCGTGACATGAAAAAACAGCAAAAAGATCTTCCCAATTCAGTGTCTCAAGGACTGAATGCTACTCTGCCTGCATCATTTACTTTCACCATGGTTTACTTGCACAGTCCTGGCAGGGGCAAAACCTGCCTCCAGGGGCAGGAACCAAGAGATCTGGATAAGGGGTCTGTAAGACTTCACAGGCAGTCTCCCTCTCTTTGTGCAATTCCTCATAAATGGACCTAGGGGAGACTTTCATTTTCCTTCCTCTCACCAAATGACCATGGTAGAGATTAAACCCAATTCAGTCACTTTAGCAATCTTAAAAGTCTTGAAATTCAATTTTAAATAAGGAAAAATAATTTTTTAAAAACCCAGCTTTTGTCTGATTTAGTCTTATAAAGCATACAAAATATTATTCATGTGGCTTTATTTCCTATAGTCTCATGCAATGTAAGGCCATTCCATTGGTTTTCTAGAACTCTAGCTGGAGTTCAACTTTTCTTCCCTACATGTACAAAAGGAGTATGCAGCTTCTTCAAAGTTAATTTCTTCAGAATATAGTCTTTGAATCTCTTAACAAGATAGTCCGGCTTTTTTCTTAAAAAAAAAATAAAGAAATACGTGGAGGCTCAAGGAGAGAGATTTTTTGGTTTAGCTTTTCTCTCTTCAGAATTTTTGCAGGAAGAATATCCCAGGTTTTGTTGCCCTCTGAGCATTACCTTTATTTTGCTGCATGGAATCTAGTTATCTTTAACTCTATGTGATACAATTTTATACAGAAAGTCATTTCATTATACAATTACAGATATTTAAGACATCTTTTGGTATAAATATGTTAAATGTTCTGAGCTCACCACATTCATAGCAGCTTTAGTCACAGCTGGTAATATTAATTGCTCTAATTTCTGCCTCCATTTCTCTCTCATCTTCTATTTTGTGCTTTCTCCCTGCTGGAGATAAAATATTGCACTGAAAGTAATGTAACACTTCAACAAGAGAGAACAGTTGAAAACATATGGTTAAGACCTTCGATTTACCTAGTACCCACTGACATCAGAATCAAGCTGGTCTCCAGAGGGCTTTGGTGAATGTATTTGCACCTGCATATTATGACCTTTTTGCAGTTTGCACACCCTAGTTCAGTAAACAGATGCATTAATGAACATCTGAAAAGGAAAATTCCTTTGGACATTGCTCATCTGTGACCGCTTGAAAAAACTGGTTTGTCTGGTGCTTTAGTTGTAAGGGAAAATTTATGAGCTGCATCCTAGGAGGAGAGCCGTCACTTCTGTCTCTTTCATTGCCACAAACACGTGAATCTGCTGGGACTCAGGAACACCGTTGTAAGCAGAACGAAGACAGCATCGACAGTGGAAATAGATCATACATAAAAGTGACATGCACACAAAAGACCTATAAATCAGATAACAAATTAGCAACAAAAACAGGCAGCTTCCTTGCTGTTAATATCCATCATCACAGAGGCTAGGGAGGCATTAGACAGGCAATGTGTTGCTCTGATTCAGCAAACCTGCAAGTCCCTGACGGCCCTCATTTGATGGTCAGCACATGTAGGTACAATGGTTCTCCTCCAACACGCAAATGAACTCAGAGGAGACTGCTGCTATGCACAGAGTTAATGCCCTGCACATCAGGTTTTTTCCTTTTGCAGAAAGGAGACTTGGGGCATTTATAAATGGGCTCATTCTATCTATCTGATGTAACTAATTCCCCAGCATTTTATTACCTAAACTTCCAGGTGATAAAATTTATTGGTCTCTGAAACTAGATTAGAAAAATGGATGTGAATGTATCCATGTACATATGTGAATGTATGTGAGGAGAGGAAAACAGACAGCATAGGATAAGAAAAAAGGCCAACAGATTTCATATTCTTTTTTTTTCTTCCTTAAAAGCATATAATTTAAAATTATTTGCATAATTCTTACATGTTTACATAGCAGTGAATTCTTTTATTCTATGTAGGAAATTACAGAGATGAAATGAAAATAATAATCCCTTATTAGAGAAATAATTAAGTGATGAACAATAGCTAAGTAGGAAGCAAGAACAGCAAGGTATCAGCCAGTTGGTAAACAAGCATTTATTTCATTCTGTAACATACTGGACCATGACAAAAGCTGGTTTCCAAATCTACAGATAACTTCATCATTTTCAGTCTATAAAATCCAATAGTAAGAATGACTACTGAAGCATTTTATAAATGTAATATTACAAAGGAAGTTACTTGCTTGAAATGCTAGAGATGAGTATGTTCTCACTTTGTCTCAAGGTTTGAGAGAAATGACATTGCTAAGGACAGGCCAGAAGACTATGTAACTCTAGAATTTTAAGAAGAAAATGTGTTAAAGGTATTAGCATATTAAAATACAGTTTATTTGGGGCACTATTTTTTCTGAAGTAGCATTTACATTTCTTTTTTAACTATGAAGAAGACAAAGACTTTCTCATACATTTATGTATACATACACACATGTATGGGGGGGGGGGGGGAAACAAACAACTTTTGTTGATCCTTCACAGGAGACAAAATACTGTGGCCAAACACTGGAATAATTCCAAAGGTGTGAGACAATTTGGACATTTTCTTTAGATGCAAAACCAAAAGATATCTGCATCAGCCTATCCAAATACTAAAATGGAGTTTGTTAAGCTGATCTGGGACAAGGCATACGTTCACATCTAAAAATATTCTAAAATCATTAAGGTCCAATCATCCCTAACGTAATTTCATTTACTGAGGCTGTTCACTGTGGTTTTTAACAGCTTTAACTGCAGTAATGAAGAATACAATACAATACAATACTTGTGGTTTTCTACCTCAGACAAGAACAAAGGAGAAAACCAGAAAGTGCCACTGTGGTATTGTACAAACCCAACTATCGCACCATTTCAAAAAAAGAGATAACAGAACTGGAAAAGCACAGAGAAGATGACAAGAATGAACAAAGTTACTGAACTTTTGAGGAGGACTGAGAAAAATACTCAGAGATTCAGCTGGATCAGAAACATTTGTGGGGAGGGGTGGGATAAGAGAGAGGCCTCTGATGTCACAACTGTCACAAAACACTGATTATTCCATGAAATAAATGCTCATTAAGTTACAGGCACAAATTACTTT
Organism: Harpia harpyja; assembly: GCF_026419915.1. Lineage (NCBI taxonomy): Eukaryota > Metazoa > Chordata > Aves > Accipitriformes > Accipitridae > Harpia > Harpia harpyja. The sequence continues at coordinate 12,367,023 of NC_068942.1, read as the reverse complement.
AGTATAAAGTGCATACTTAAGCTATGAGTTCATTGCTATGACATAGTGGAAACCAGCATTATGTGGTCAAAGACAGATTTGTAGATTGGCAGAAGAAAGATCCATCAGTTATTATTAACCACAACACTATGGATACAACAGATTGACGGGAGTTGGAAAGGCTCATGAAGGGAAGCTTCAATAAATACTCACCCCCTTCAGAAACCCCTTCCTTACACTTCTGGTACCAGCTTCTCTCTTATGGGAGACACTAGGTTTAGCAGACTTTTAGTGTAATCCAGTACATCTATTTGTATGGCTTTAAACATTATTAGGTGTGGAATTTTGGCAGTGTATTTTAGTCAAACTGTCCTGGGTTTTAACTTTTTTTTTTACTAGCAGCGTATGCAAAAAAGAAAATCTAGCTTTGCCACATCAGTTTTTTGGGGCTGTTATGTATGGTCTGTGGCTGTGTCTTCCGTCTTTATCTGCAACCAGCAATCACTGGTGGAATGTTCTCTGAAGCCATCTACTGTTCATTTGAAGATCAAACACCCAGAACCCAGAACATCTGAGTGTGTGTCAGGTTTTACAAATCAGACCTTGTTTTCTGTTTAAAAGTTTCCCATAAGATTTCTTCAGCAGATGGTGGAAAAGTTATATATTATTAATGCTATCCAATTCCATTAGAAATCATGGGTTTGCTATCTAGGACAAACAGATAATTCATAATCTCCATCTGTATAGAATGTTTGATTCTGAAGAAGTTTTATGTAAGCAATAAAAACAGGTAAGGCTACTCAACAGTTATTGCAGAATCAGAATGCTGTATAACAGTCATCTACTTTTAGACACATTAAAAGTTGTTCCTCCTTTATTTTTAAACCCCAAAATATAGACAGGTAATGGAATGTAATATATCAGGCTGAACTGAGTCTAAAATCATACCACCATTTACAAAATAGATTTTTTTTTTTCCATCTAGTTCAGAAATAACCCTAAGAAATCTACTTGTTTTGTAACTTGTGGAAAATGTCACAACCACAAAATATAGGTCTTTTTCATCCAAGAGATGTTGATATTAATATTAAAACTGTCTGAGGCAAGGTATTTTCATCTATATTTCATTTCACATTTAGATTCACACTCTCCTGTTTTACTGAACCCATCTGCATCTCTATCTGTCTTTTTAAAATGTTTGGTGGACAGAATTCTCCTTTCTGATTTATACCTTGATCAAGCTGAGTGGAACAAACACATACATTTTGAAGACCATCTACAGGTACTGAGTCTCTGATAAATGCTGAGAAGGTCCCCAGTTCCTATCATTTGTATTGTTGTATCCATTTTGCTCTCTTCATTGCATCAACTTCAGAAGATGGGCTAACGGAGGCACAGAAAAATTAAGAGCTGTTAGGATCAGAGAGTCTGAAGGAAAAAAAATCTTTATCTTCCAATGCTACATAAAGGAACCCTTTATCTAATGTGGGTGGCAATTAATATTTTTAAAAGAAAGAAAAAACTTTTTCTGGTATTTTGGAGCCAATAAAAACAAATAGAAAACTTTGAAGACTATCTTCCCACACACTCTGTTGGTCAGGCACAAAAGTCAGCAGCTCACACTTGCCCAGTCTATGGGTAATTCTGGTTCTTTCCATTTCCAGAAAATCTAATGGTAAAATACTCAAGCTACCTACCTAAATATATATTTATATCTCCACCAAGACACCTAAATAACTGGTCTTTGGACTACATAAAATTTTCTTGCTTGCAATAATGTAACAATTCGACCAAGACCCTTCAAAGTCACTACAGTGTCTGCTGATGATAAGACCACTACCATTAAAGATGGACTGCGTTATTGCTGCTCAGCCCCCACTGAGGCGTCCCAGCTTCCCACTTCCCAAATCACAACCATGTCAACACACAAGCTGATGGCTGCCCAGCGCTCCCTGTGAGGAGCCCACCGAGGTGGATGCCTGCATATGCAGAAATGATATCCAGCTACCTTTGAGCAACATTGTATACAACAGTTTGCACAAAGTTTCTCAAAACAGGATTTTTCCACCACTATTCTGAGAGGAGATCACCTTCCCACTGGAGCAATATGGCAGGGATGTCTCAGAGATCTCAGCTTCCCTGGCTGAGGATGCTGAGTGCACAGAGCTGACTTACACTGTAAAGTCTTTGGGGAACAAGCATCTTTCTGTTTATGCCTGCATACTAGTTTTCCTGTCCATAAGTAGAGCATGTAGGCATATTGATAATAAAAATAATCACTAACAAAACAATAGCACTGCGCTAAAGTATGAAACCATAACTCAGCTCAGGATTTTTATTTTACTGCTATTGTATTGATATATTGGTGTACCGTACTCCAATATTTACAGATAAATATATTTAAATCATGCTTATTATGGCATACCTATTCAACTTAAGTGTCTTGGGAAATCTCTCTTTGGGCTTTACAGCACTAAATTGATTTCAATGAAAAACAATTCCTTTACTCTTTCCAAAAATAAATGCTTTTGAGTGAAATAACGTCTCAGTATTTCAGCCTCGGCAAATTTGAAACTCATATATCCTATAGCATATGATGGTTCCTGCTAGTATACAGTATAAAGATGGTTTCTGCTAACCATGAAAACATGAGATATACAACAGGTGACACAGGCTCTTGAGGGACAGTAATGGGTCTGGTCTGTGAGCCCAAATTTAATGTAGTTGACCAGAAATAGAGGAAGCCCTTTGACTTCCCCAAGCGCAGTGCTGTGACCCTCACACCTAAATTAACTGGATTGCTGAATCAGGGCTTGAATAGATGGACAGCACCTAAGACAGAGTACGTTGAGTTTTCCACAGTATAGCTTTGAATGTAGGGGAGGGTTAGGATAGCCTTAGTCTGAGCAGAGCCCTGCTCTACAAACACTACAGCTTGATTGGGCATCTAATTTGTAAAGTACTACACAAGGCAAATGAAGTCAGCCAAAGCTGACCCATATTTTCACAAGTATAAGTAAGCATGAGAGCTTGTTTTTGTTTGGTCTGAGAATAATGATTAAATTCACAGAAAACATCAAGGAATCAGCTTCACAAAACTGTTATGCAGAATTCTCTGGGGGACACCAGTTTCACAACGGCTCTGAAGCAATGGAGGCAGCGATAGGGAAAAAAAGATGCCATTTCCCTACAAGTGTTCCCAAATTGTCTCACATTCTCCCTTCTAATTCCTTTTCTTATATACATTTATTAAATAGAAGAAATCACGTAATGAATAGAGAGAGTTAATTTTTCCACTGTTTAAAAAGAAATCATTGCTGAGTTGCAGTGGAAAAAAGAAAAGGGAGACAAGTACCTCCCATGTATTCACATTATGAACTATGTTTCCCAACATAGTCAATAAAAGTATTAGTCTGATACACTGGCTGGCTAGTTCACAGGGGAAATGAGTTCTGTACCCGAGAAAGACAGAGAGATATCTGACTTATTTGTAGTTAACAGTAAGCTAAGACTAAGAGATGGCAATGACTATGACAGCAAAAAGACCAATTAACAAGAAATCAAATCTGGCACAAAAAGGACACTGTGAAGTCCTGTCATGCCAAACAAATCTTTCCTTCCCCAGGTGAGAATGTTTGGTGCTCTAATATTCAGAAATAAAGAGAATGTATTAAAGATCATGAGATGCTTTTATTTCATACCAGGTTATATTTAATTCACATTTTCAAGTTTCTTTGCTTAACTACAAGACACATAAACCTGCAATTTTTTAAATGAAAGTTGAAATTCTAGCGTAACCATTGAACTTATCACAGGCCTTGAAGAAAAGATACTTACTGCAATAAAACCACAAGAGCTGGTAACAACGAGTATGATTCTGACAGAAGCTTTAGCACCTTCTAACTTTAGCAGTGCTAATTAACGATTAACAAGCTCTGTTTCACACAACAACCCTGTACTTTCCATACTTATTTTAAAATTTTTGTGTATATATAGTAGCAACACATTACATCCAGAAAAACACAAGTATGATGTCCAGAACATGGGGAATTATGAGACAAAAAAAGTGAATCCGTGACCCTGAACAAGTTTTTTTATCGCTTATTGTACTTTCACTTGTTTTTTTTTCCTGAGGAAACAGTTTGCATAAATGTTGTTTCTCTCAGCATATGGTAGTTGGATAATTTAGGGAGGAGGTTTACAGAGCTTTTTATCTTCATAAAAACCAGCAATTAAAAAAAAAAAAATCTTTGACTGAAGACCTAAATCAATTCGTGCTAATCATTATTAAAACATCTTTTCTGCATGTGTTAGAAGAAAATAAAGAAATTGCGATCTTTCTTCTGTAGCTAAGGTGGGTGAACCAGGATTCAAATGAGCAGAAAAGATTTTAAAAAATATCTGGTGTACTTTCCAACATTTAAAAGCATTTCCTGGCACAGCTCTGAGAAGTAATTTAGAGACTGCTTGCTGCCCAGGGGAAGAGGACAGTTCTGAGGAACTTTATATAAGTTTAATAAAAGTAACTAATTTTTCAAGGCCTTGGAAAGGTTGGCAGTGTTTCAGCTAAGCAGCCTCCAGTCACAAAAGCAGCACTCCACAATGACTGCCTTCCTGCAGCAGTAACTGTGTTAGGTATGTTTTGGCCTCCAACTTCACCTCATTCTGTCTATTCTGTCTTTATTTATTCAAGTTTGTGTACTTCATCATCACCATCACTTCTTTTGAGCATGTGTTGCTCAAAACTTGCCCTGCTTACCAGCACCTTAAACATCCTGAACACCCTTCTACTGCGTTCATCCCAGGTACTGCTTCTTCTGTCTTCTTGCTGCTCTGGAAAATTGCAGCATCTAGGTGAGTGCATGGCAGAGGCTCCCAGTGGTGTCAAAGGCAACAAAACAGGTTGGAACAGTCAGCCCCATGCATGTGAAATGTCCCTAATTCCTCATGTACCAGCTTCTCCCTTAGGTCACCGAGGCCATAAAGAAATCACTCATATCGACAGTGCACAGATGTGGCCAGGACATCTGTTCCTGGAGCAACTGTATGTTCTTGGAGATATTTAAGCATAGCCAAACAGCATGAGTGCCATTAGATGGGTAAGGAACACCTGTATTTTCTGATGAAAACAGAAGCTTTGAGCAAACTAGAAAAAGCTAGTACAGCTAGTATACCGCAGTACAGCAGTTTATTCTACTAATTTTCCCTAGTCCCCCAAATAAACCAGCTCTAGCAATAGAAACCCCTAATATTGGGTCCATGGATCTAATGCTTACTTCCCAATTTATAGTTCAGTAGCTATTTTACATGTATTATCATCAAAATATGAAAAAGGATCAAACAGCATACACAGTTCTTTTTACAAAACTTCAAACACACTGAGATTTTCATAAGTTCATTGGGTCAATGTCTGACATAATAGATAGGCAAGGAGACTAACAAAATAATGATTAATTTTTCATAATGTATGATGTTTTATGTTGACCTTATTTTTTCCAGACTGCTCCAAAATGCCACAGCACATCAGCTTACCCAGACAGGACAGTGGGTATTTTTAATGCATAAGAAAATCATGTATTCCTTCTAAAAAAACCAAAATCATAAGATCTTTCCTAATTGTGGGAAAAGGAGAGAAGAAATTGGAAGAAGCAGAGCATAAAATGTTACTAATTAAATTTTATGAAAGTTATGTCTGCCACACAGTGAGGCACAGCAATGCTTTAGTTAGAACTCATACTGATATTTACCTTAAGCATTAGGTTGTCTGAGTAATTAGAAATGTAATGTTACATCCTAGCCTAACTTTTCTGCCACATGTTTGGCATCAGCCAAAAAGGTCATGATCAAGAATTTAATCAATAATTTTCTCTTGACACAAACACAGACTCCTATCCAACATATGGGAAAATTTTAAAAAAATCCTCTTCAAGAACCCCTCTAGCAAGATGAACATCATCCATACTGGCAGGGTACACAGGCAAGCGTGAAAGTCTACTTAGCAGACCTCAGCAGTTCTCTGCTTGATCTGTGTTACCTTAGAGTGCAACACAGTCATTTGCACAGCAATGCCTCCCTCATAGGGGGTAAACAAGAGCACTTTGAGGTGAGTTCTCATAGCTTGGGAAAGGCTTTTTTCCTCCACAAACTTCTCTAAGACCTGCTATTTCAAAAGAGTCTGAAGTTCCTGTAGAGGTATAAGAATTTTTCTACAAGTATCATCTTGCAAAATTTATCAATTGCGCAATCTCAGTTGTTCTCAAGTTCCAAGTGCAAGTAAAACCACCTTCTCTATGGAAGTAAATCTCTCCTTTTCTTTTTCACTAGCTGTTTAACACTGAAATTCTAATGGGTATGAATGGTACCTAGATGCCATGAGGGATGGTGAATTGGAAGGGTAGGAATGTGGTTAACAAGCAAAAGCTTTTGGTCTAAAAACATCAATTAATGGGCAAACAGCATATGCTTTCCTTTACACCATGAGCAAATGAGTGTGAGCAAATACTGATCTGAAACAAGAAGGATTCTTTGAGTAAGGAATGACAAGCAAGCACCATACAACATTCTGCTTTTCCATCTTGTATTTTGTTTTTTTCCAGCTTTAAAATATAAAAATACTTGCAATAACTTTCAGTGTTCAGTATCATACTGATTCTGATAAGGTTTGTCTTTTGGGGGTTTTTTGATGTGTAGTATCTTAGCCAAGGTATTTTGTGTCCTTATGCATGTGTGGATGTGAAAATTATGTTCCATTGCAAGGTATCCCTAAAGTAAATCTTGAAGATTAACATCTTTTCTGAACCTAGTTTTAAAGAATTAAATGGTGTCCCGATCCAATGTCAGGGAAGGTTTCAACAAATAACTCGAGATAACAACTCAGTCTCTCACGAATGGGTGTTGGAAAGTCATTGGGGAACATAAAGAAGGGAACTACACTCAGCTGCTACAGAAGCTTAATTACTGGAATATGAGCAGGCATCCTCCCCCTACCCTCCTCACTCCAATCTATAGGACAGTGATTCCTTCTTGCTACAAGGTGGCTTTTTGCATTCACAGGATAATGAAAGGAGAAAGAAATAAGTTTATATCCCATTACATACTCCAATGTGATTCATAGCACTGAAGCTTACTTACTGCACTGGGGGGAACCTGTCTCTTAATTAATATGAGGTTTTTGAAAATCATACATTTAAAAAAAGTTACACAAAACTATACCCTGATACTTAATTTCTGTACAGCCGGTTGGCAAAAAGCAATTCTTTGCTTCATCAGTTTGGCAAAATAAACAGCAGAGCAAAGCAGCTGCTGTTTCAAAAGAAGTGCTGCTGAAGCTTTTAAATTATTTCCATTGACTTTAGATAGATGTTTATTGGTGTCTGCATGACCAGGCAGGTAAGGTTATCTTCCATCTCTGTCCAATAAATTAGAGTGAATTGATGTTAAGAGGAGAGGGGGAAAGCCTTATGCAGAAATTTCCATTTTGTTTTCAATTTCTAATAGGAACTTTTGTAAATGTGAGTTGTACCTAATGTGCTTATTAATGGTTAAAAGCTTCTATTAGGCAAAACCATTACAATAGTATACCAAAATGGGAAACAACATTACTTCCAAGGTTATCATTTTCCTCTGTGAGGTTCATTATTCAAGTTCATCATGCCATTTATTTAACAAAATATTTCTAGCAACATCTGTTAGTTTTACTCTGTTAAAATTGTAAGAGTCCCTTCATCTGAACCAGTGTTTCTTTTTATGCACAGATGGACTTATTCTTTAAAGGGTAAATATATTTTATATTATTTAAGGATAATCATTATATCAAAGAAAAGGGACCACTCTTTACTAAGTGTTTATTGGGTTTTTTGCAACAAAACCCTCCAATTAAGACAGAGACCTGGACAAGAGTCACTTACATCACTTAATCAAGTCTTCCTGTAATACAATCAGCGACAAGTTGACAATGATTCCCAAAATGCCTACTCATGCCACAAAACAGTCACAAATACCCTAAACCAAACATACCAGTATGAACATCCCAAAAGACATAAGTAAAAAATGCCACAGAAAGAGCACAATGGGCATTATAAATTTCATAAATGACTACAGTAGCAGGCAATTTATTAAATGATGTGGCAAGAGATTTCTTAGAAGATCTTATCTCCTCTCCCAAACATACCTATCTCACATGAAGAGAAATCCTTTGTGAATTTAAATCAGTAATAGTCTTAATTCTTATCATCCGAACAGGTTTTACCAGCCAAGCACTTTAAATGTTTTTTTATTGTTAGTCACACCCCTGCATCCCAGCCAGCGTACTGTCCACAGATGCAACAACCTGTGGTGCATCAGAGGAAGAGGAGGAGGACAAAGAAGAAAAGCTGGACAAGTGTCAAAGGAAAAAAAAAAAACAAACAAAAAAAACAACTTCCTGTCCCCACTGGTGTCCCGAAGCATGGGATTAATGCAATACAAAAAAAGATACAACCAAACAGATATTCAATCTCCCTTCAACATCTCTGGAGAAGGCACTGCAATGGGTACCTAAGGACACTCTACAAGCTGAATTTTCTGTGTGTTAGAATGCTGCAATTTGTCATGTAAACATTTCCCAAGTTTACCTAGCTTCATCATGGAGCAGGTTTTGCTCATCACAGTGCTATTTGGTTGTCAGATGATTGTTGTTCTTCAGTCTTGAGAAGCCTGGGAACTTTCTACTACAGAGCAACTTGAGATACATTCCTCTTCTGGGAGGAAGATTTCCTGGTCAGCACTAAATTAGGAGTTAGCAATTTATAATTATATCAATGGAAAATCCAATGTATCCACTAAAACATTGTTAATATACATATTGATAAAAACTAGCATAGGTTGGGGGGGGGGGGGGGTCTGTATACTTGGCAGGAGCATATTTTTTCCTTCATGTGACTCATAGGTGCTCTGCTACTACAAGTGGCAAACAAGCCCTAGTCCCAGGAAGCAAAGAATTTTCTTCTATTTCTAACAAGGACAAAATACCTACAAAAAAGTTTAACGTCATTCTCTCAATTATTTAGGGTAATCTGAACACAAAGAAGAAAGAGGTGACAGATGGCAAAAAACAAAATAAGAATATTTTTTAGCAGCTGAAGGCCTGGCCTCATGTACATGAGCTCCTGAACAAAGTCCTTCAATTTCCTACGTCTCTAATGTAGGAACCCCATCTTCAAAAGCAGTGAGGGGTTTTGGACAAAGGAGAACTCTTTCTCTGCACACCTTTTACACCTAAAAGCCCTTCTGAAATAGCAATTCACTCAAGAGCACTTTAAACAAGAAAATCCACAGCCTGATTTAAATTTTGCCAGAGACTGTGCATGTAACCCTTGTTAGGAGAACCGTATAGATCAGGGACACGTTACACAGATGCAGAATTGTACAGGTTAAAGACTGCTGGGTCACACAGTCAGCAGTTTGTTCACAGGTTCTTGCTGTGAGCAGAATCTCAGAAGAGAGGCCCATATAGTGACCGGTGATTAGTGACTGGGGGCTGGTGGCAGGGTCCCAAACACAGCAAGGTGGTGAAGCAGGTCCCGGAACCACCCAGGAGCAGCAAGAGATGGGGCTGGAGATCAGGACACCTGCAGCACAGCTCAGGCAAGACTTGGGGCCGGGGGCCATGGGCAGGAGCAGAGGTCCCATGTGAGGCTGGGCAAGGCTGTTAAAGCCTACTAGTGCCCTCAGGACCCTGTCAGAGCTAGATAATGAAAGGAAAGTCAATAGTCCTGCAGTAAATATGTACAAATATCATTATAGTTGGATAATATAAACTACAACATAAAGATATGTCTGTAGTGGTAAGAATTCATTTTGATTACTATGCTTTTCCTAACCCAGTTATCCCAAAAGTTTCTGAGAACCGAGTCCTGCAAAACAGAAATGAAACATTTTGGACCTGTGGACTCAGAGAGAGGTTAAACATTAAAGGAGAACAAATATACATGCATGAAGATGATGAGAAGTGGGTCCACTTTGTAACAGCTAGATGGTACTTACTTTCCTTCAGGACATACTCACAAACAATTTATTAATGTGCTTCACTAAACTTAAAATGTCATTGGATAATTTGAATAGAGAATCAATTCAGTTAATTCACAGAGAGGTAGCATTTGAGAAATAAATCAGATCTAACCACTTGACAACTTTAATAGAGAATTCTGAGAGTCAGAAATCTCATCTTCTTAGGCACTATCTTCAGATGCAAAACCATTTCTTTAGTCCCAGATGATTCCTATCAAACATGGACTGCAACTTAGACTTACTACTGGAGTTCCTTGCAGAGTAACTTCATCTGAAATAATCTAATAGATGAATAGCAGAAATCAAAATCAGGAGTGGAATCACTTAAAGTAAACAAAACTAAAAAGGTAATTCATATAAGTACAAGTGCCTGTGAAGATCACAGGTTTAAAATCAAGTAGCTCATAAAAGGCTGAACTACGAGCATTCCTTGTGAAACTGTAAGGACCAGTCCAACACTCTACATAACTATCCAAAACCATCTGTGTCTGGGAGGAAAGGTTGGTCCTGCACCTTGGGGAAGATGCTTCCTCCCTGTCCCATGCAAGCACCCAGTGTCTTCAGCCTCAGTGCCTCAGCCTGCACAAACAGGTAGGAAGCAGAAAGCAAAATTAGCACCATTTGACCTCCACTTACCTTCTTCTCGAAAGAACAAGGACTGAACAGTGCAGTCCCATGCCAGGCCCAATTTCACAGTGTGTGCTACTGGTTTAGATTCAGGTGGTAGAAACCGGACAAGTTACAACCTGCTGGCCACTTTCTGGATGACAGATCCCTGCAGATTTCATTTAGAAAATTCTTGACAAGGGAAGGAGGGCCCTGCACTCTCCTGATAGAATATATTCATCCTCAGCTTGAAAACACATTATGATACAAAAATGATTTAACTGCTTAATGAGGTCCTACTCAGCCAGAGAAGTCATATCACAACTCTCCATTGTCCCTTGATGTAGCTCATTAAGTTCTAGAAATACTGTCTGAAAAACTTAAGTCATCCAAGTCTCTGTCCACTTGCAATAAAACTCATGACCTTCTTAAAAAGAGATTCTATTTGAAACTGTGCCTTTGTATAAGAAACAGTGATGTTTAACCTTACAAAGATTTTTCTTTATTCCCCTGTAAGCCCAGGAAAACATTTACCCAGGCTGTTGGGATTTTCTAAATGTCTTTTACAGCAATATTTCATGAAAAATATGCATTGATTTAATCTTTTCATGTATGTATATATGTATTTAAAGATTGATTTTAAGAAACATTAAATACACACAAGTCCATAAAGTAGCTACATTTACTGACATACATTCAAGTGTAGGAATAGAGATCTGAAAAATAATATAACTGAAGTTCCTGGCAGTCACAAAATCTCAGAGTGAAGAAAACTCTCTGGGCAGTCTGGTCCAGTATTTGACCACCTTCCTGGTAAAAAATTAAAAAACAAACAAGTTCCTTAACGTCTACTCAGAATTTCCCATGTTCTAACTTGTGTTCATTGCTGCTCAGCCTATCCTTGGGCACTTTCAAGGAGAGTCTGGCTCTGTCTTCCATACCCTCTGGTTAGGTGGTTGTAGGTAGCAACAAGGTCCTACCTGAGGCTTCCCTTCTCCAGGCTGAGCAAACCCTAGTCTCGTAGCCTGTCTTTGTCTATCATGTGCTCCAGCACCTGCCACCCAGGGAAGCTCCCCCCATCCAGTCTCTTCTCCCAAGACAACCAGTCCACCAGGACTCTTCCTAACCACTGTGTCCCAATAACGGTGAACACTGTTGCCAGCACATGCTCCTGCCACCCATGCTGTCCTGGCATCCAGTAGTTATAGACCCTACAGGAGAGTGCAGGGTAGTTTCTGAAACACTCTAAGCAAAATGGTGGGGGTTTTTTTCTTCTTCATGTTAGAAATTTTAAGTAAGAAACAACTGTAATATACATTATAATTACTTTGTATTTCTTCGTATACAAAAAGAAAGCTTAAAATATTTTTTCTCATTGACTTGTAGGATCATGTTTTAAGTCAGATATGAATATGCTTATTCAAAAGAGGAAAGGCATTTTTCCAGTTCTATTTTGCTTAATAAAATAAATTTACAAGTATACAAATAAACCAATAAGTAACTTAAAGATAAAGTGATTTTTTAAAAGAAATATATCAATCTGAAATGGGCAAATTTGAACTAAGTTGAAAGAAAAGAATTGCCTGTATTACTCTATACTGTAAATGAACATGGATACATACTGAAGATTTCAAAAACTTGAATATACTTTGGATGTATATTTTCAAGGAGAAGAGATTCTTCTACTGCTGCTTCTTAGTGTCCCTTAGGTTTTTACAAAGCCTTGGAACTAGGTGCAAAGTACTTTAATTTGAACAACACAGTGAAATTGAGAGAAAGCAGAAACAGTGTATGAAAAGCAGACATGAGCTTCCCCACGTATACCTGTGCCAGCTGGTTCCTTTGTGTGGACTGTAGGAATGGGACTGTATGGACTAAATCAGTCAGCCTTCACACAGCCCACACCCCCACCCATGCTCAAGTCCCTCTGTTATTCTAAAATAATTGAGGCAATGTCCATCCACATTACCCTTTTTCTTTATTATTGCAGTGTTATACTACAGTACTTCATAAACTGATTTTTGTATGTCAGATTCAAGGAAATAAAAAGCCAGGATGTAAGCATGTCTCTCAATGTAGGATTCATGGTTACACCATGAAAATTCATAGCCTCAGTGTATTAATAAGAATAATTTTACAGGCAATCTCAGGAAGAGAGAAACTAGGAAATCCTTCAAAGAATACAACCAAAACATCTTCTTATATTGGTTTTTAGTCTCTTTTTTATTACTTGTGAGCTGACATTTTGAGAATTACATTTTAATGCGTCATGAGATTGCCCATAGAGCAGAACTGTTTAACTGTTTGCTATGGTAAAAACTTTATAACCTTCAAAAGATATCTGTCCAGTTCTAAAAAGTTCTCTGTAGATAGAGAGACTTTAATTTGTGGGTAACATATCTCTGCTGCCTTTGATGAATTATTGCACATGTTTTTCTGGGCAATGTTATATTTTATTATTGTTCGTTTCTGCTCACGCTCTCTGTGTGACAGTGGCTATATAAATATGAAAATGCGTGTGACCAGAAAAGCTTCTGGTTTAAGCTGTGAAAAAACAAATAGGAAATACTGAGACTAGAGGAATTTAAAATTGAAGCAATCTTTTGGTAATCAGCTGCATTTTGATTACACCAAATTACAATGCATCTCACTTTTTGTTTATTCCTATGAAATCCTGTATTAATCTACAACAATGTTATTAAAACTGAGTAGCAATACAGGTACCAGCCTTGGAAGGGAATTTAAAGGTAGCGCACATAGTGATTTTACAGACCCTTTTCTGCCACCGGATATAGAATGGTCTAAAGTACAAGAGACCTAGAGGTCATGGGAAAAACAGCATCTTCAGATCTCTTTAGATACTCAACCCATTACTGACAAAAACGTAGAGGCTTTGAGCATATAATGCTTTGTGCTAATAGAAAATATTATTATTGTGTATTCTAAGCCTTGCCTTCATTTCAGGTGGCTTATGTTCAGGGAAAAAGTATAAGAAAATCTATTAGAGAAATAAATACAGCTTAGTTGTCAAAGATGACATATCTGATTCCCTTTTCACCTGTTCTGAGTAGTGGTCATCTCCCATGTGACAACCAAGAATGAACTCCATACCAAGGTACCCTTCCTGAAAAATATATGCTTAAGCTTACCTGTATTAGTATCACTGATAGCTTGAAAGCTATTAGTAGCTTGAAAGAGTACTGTTTTGGAAAAAAGAGTTATATAAACCATTATGAAGTCTCAGATGTGTATTGGCTTCTGTAACAGTGTATTCCTGCACAGATCAACCCACTTGTACTGTGTCATTGTTCTCTCTTGTACTGGAAAAGGGTTTCTGTGGAGGGACAGGTTAAATGTGTACAGTCAGCATGTTCTTAACATACATTTCATAAAGACTCAACGCAGAACAAGCTTCCTAACAAATATGTTTTTCTTACTGAAAAACTCAGGTACTGAAAAACAGCAAAGCTACCTCCATAACCTTTGTCTTAGAAGTTCACAACATGTCCAAGGGCTTTTAGACAGCACAAAATTATTTTAGGTGATTGAGGAATTTAACCTTCAGGCCAGATGAGGACCACTGTGTTTTAATGATGTCATCAGGATGGTTTGCCACAACCCAATGAGACAATGTTAAATTAGACATTTCTGCCTACATTATGTACTGACTCATGAAAGCACTGTAACAGTAAATGAGATCAGTGATCTTCTCTAAGTATTTACAGACAGCTCTGCAGTTTCAATTTTTCTCTTTTAACATTTTCCATAATTGATATGCAGTGCTTTCCTATGGATAGTAAAGATTTTCTGAGCTTTATGAAGAATGTCAGTCTTTTGAGTTTCCTCAAATCCTTTAAACTAGGGATCAGTACGAAAGGGTAGAGCTTGTTAGAGGGCACTTTGAACAGCAGAAAACTATCAGTCAAAACAGTGGCTTGATAATGCAGCTGAAGCAGTAAGTTATCTCAGAATGAACAGTGCCTCACCCAATTAACCTGATATCAGAGTGGAAGTCCATCCAAACAAAGGAAAAAAAAAAAAAAAGAAAAAAGAAAGGGAGAGAAGCTGTTACCCCAGAGGTTTTCTTTTGCTGCAGCCTTTCCAAGCACAAGCCAGTGCAGATGATCAGTACAGCAACCTGTTGCAGATCTCACTTGCGGTTTGATAAGGTCAAAGTAAAGCCTTTTTCCTTCCTTTCAAAATATAAAGGTCTGGTAAGAGAAACTTGTTAGCCAGAATGACACAGTCTAATTATGAAGACTATAGCATCTTTGGCCAGAAACTTTTGAAAATCCTGGTTTGCTATTTTGTTACAGTCCTAAAAATACCAGCAGCTTTTGCTGAAGTTTTGCAAAAGTTTGGTAGAACAATTCTTCATATGAAAGTAGTGCCTCAATGAATAAAACCCTGTTATGTCTGAAAACCTAGTACTGTGCGTCATCCCCTTCCTGTGCATCCACAAAAGCAAAAATCAAGTAATAGGTCCTATTAAATGAAATAATATTTGACTGTTAATATTGGCAACCTGAAGGCATAAAACTGAGCAGCATGACATAATTGAAAATAAATGGTAGGTCCTATTGGTCACAGTGAGACAGTCGTAAGCCTAACTCTCTTCAGCTGAATCAAAGGAGCACACACCATCCACCATATTTACAGACCCCAAGATCCAATTAAACCTCAAGCAACAGATCCCTTCTAGAAAGCATTTCAGACTAAAATTTACCTTGTGCAATGTCAGACTGCAAAAAGTTTTATACTTTCTGAATTAGCAGCAACAAACTGCCAATAATACACTCAATATTTAAACTGCAATTCAGCTGAATTTATCTGAGGATTCAAGCACTGCTCTTGCTACTACAGGGTGTCCCATGATTGCAGTAGGGTTCCTCTGAATCAGTTGCAATTTGCAGAGAACAAATGACCTTTTATGACATGCAAGCCACTAATTCTACAAGGGTTTCTCATATGGCAACATAAGGGAGAAAGAAAGAGATGAAAAGCACTCTATTCCTCTTCCCATACTTCTGAATGGGAATGAATGTGAGATTTTTACCATCAAATCATAGACATACAAGTGACCAGAAGGGAGCCCAAGACATCAACCAGCTACATCAAGTGAGGCCAAATCAAGGGAAGACTGAGAGCGCTGTTTGCTTACAACCCTTAAAGCCAGACAGCAAGAAGACATTCTCTAGATAGACTGTTTAAGCATTTACTGTCCTATTAGCAATGGCTTCCTAGTAGTCAATTTAAATACTCCTTGATCCAAATGGAATTAATTCCATCTTGTCCTTGCTCAGTAGAGACAGAGAAAAATTGCTCACTACCTTTTTATAACAGCCTTTAAACACAAAAAGATCATTTCATGACTCAGCCTCTTCTTCCCTAGACTGAAAAAATACTTTTATTTCAAGCTTTCCTCATAGATCATATCTTTTAAATCCCTGTACTCTCTTTGGGCTCTCTCCTTGACTCTGATGCATTTTGCTCACATCTTATAATAAGACTATTAACCAAGCAGTAAAAAAGTATTCTGAGGCCTTACCAACCCTCACCAAGTTACTCATGGTCTCTCATACAATATTCCTAGTAATACATATCAAAAGTACCAGGGTTTATGTATTTTTCAATAGCAACTTAAAGTTAACTGTAACAAGTCCAAGGTGATTCCCATTCTCAGATCCTCATTGCATTTTTAGGATGTTTTTCAATAGGATCTGACTAACACTTTAGAAAGGACACTTTTTCCTACTCACTTGGCAACTTAGATTACCAACCTTTCAGCTTAGAGGAAGCATACTCTGCAGGTTCCTAAGGACTCCTGAAACTAGAAAGGGCTGGTGATCTTCTGAGAGTACTTAGTAAACCCTAATTATGTTTTCTACTCCCTGTGACATGAGAACCTGAACTGACTGGGAGCAATGTACTCCTGTATACGAAGCAATGCCCAGGAATATTGCTGGATGCTTGTACACAATTGCCAATACTGTTACACAGCCATGCCAACTCCCTGGCATGGTGCCAGGGAAAATTTGGTCCCATACTACCTGCCATGCTCCCATGCAGTTCCAGGGCATGGTTTGGGACAGGACAGGCACCCATTCTTGGTTTTCTCGGAGTTACACTGCCCTGGCATAAGGAAGTTTGGATGCACAAGTGTAGACCTCAGTGCCTAGGAAAGGTCTAGGGTACATCGAATGCACTGCGGTAGACAGCCAATATTCACTAGTATTATCCTGAAGTCATTTCTAGTGCCGAGAAAAGATTTGCAGGCAAAATATAAACAAGGTCATTCAAGTGAAAAGCACAGTTAGGATTTGATGACAGACACAAAGACATAAACAAAACAGCTCACCTTATTACCCCTCTGATGCATTGCCTTAACTTTGGGATTATCTCCATGTTTCTTTCAGCTAGATGAAGTAATTGTGCAGACTGAAGAATCATCACAGCTTGAGAGAGACTAGCTTTATTCAATAAGTGGGGAAGAAGGTTTGAGGCAAAGGTATTACACTGAGTCCATGACATCGACTCATACATAGCTCATGGGAGACCCTTTGCTCCCATATATTGCCTTAGCCAGACATTCCCCACTTGTGCATTTGATTTATCCTTGATGAAGTGTAGCCCTTTCTACTCATCTTTTGTCAAGGGGTAATTGAAATCTGAACCAGCCCTTGAATGTGGTGGTAATCCTCCCAGTTTGATGTCAGACATAACACATAATGTGCCATCTTTTCCACTAGCTAAGTCATTAGCAAAAAAGAACAACAGTATTGGCCAAGGACAAATCCAGCTGTGCACCCACCTGATGCTAATTCCTCCTCAGCTGCATTTCCTTTGGGCTTGGGGGAGTGGGGGCTGGAGGGAGTCATGGAAATGGGTTGTTTGACAGGACAATAGTGATATGTCTTAGAAAGCCAAAGGACTACAGAAACTGTTGCACAAATGTGATTAAATTTAAAATAAGATTACAGCAGGACATACTATTATAGTAAGAAAAATATGAGAAAAGGAGACAGTAGAGAATTGTGTTTTCTAGTGTTCTGAGATATGTTTGAACAACTAGGTCTTCTTATACACTTGTACAGCTGTATGTCATTACACAACTAATATAAAAATCCACTAGCTATTTTCTATTCAAGATTTTGTCTGAGACATAATTCTCCCTTGATTTTGTTTGAATACTGACTTATACAGAAATTCAGAGTCCAGCTTCTTAGCTGCTACTTTGACTTCAAAGAGAATATGGTATTTTATGTTATCTTTTCACCCCTTTTCTCACATTAATGGGTAATGTTTAGGGGGGAAAAAAATCCTTCTATTAATGAATATTTAGTACAGGAGATTAAATCCTGCTGTCTGTGTATAGAACAAGCTTCAACTAATACCAGTGGAAGTTCATCCTATACAAAGATTGATAATTTTTTTTCCCCTGTAGGAACTGCTTTAGATTTCAAATGCACAAACTTTACCCAGAAAAGTCAGAGAATATGGACCTACTGTACTTTAGCATAGATTGTAAAGATAGTTAAGGACATAATGATATAGATTTGGTAGCAAATAATTTATATTTACAGAGTCCTTTTTTTCAGGTTGAACACTTATGGGAATTGTAAAAAAAAAAAAAAACCAAAAAAAACAACTCCAATGAACTCTGAGGGATTTGTGCTGAAATTTTGAGAATCTTACTAAGTAGCTAGCTTTGAATATTTGGCCTTTGTACTCTGTCACTTGTAGCTACATGAAAGAATTGTATCTATAACTAGTTTACTGGAATGGGTTACAAGTTATACATATATATATACACACTAACAAAAAGAATAAAGTCTCAATAAGAAATAATAATAATAGTAACAGTTGTAGTAGCAGTGGCAACAATGATAACAATTATGTAGATGAATGCTTTCCCATTCAAGCATTAAAATCACCAAGGGCTAAATGCTGAAATAGATAATGGAAAAAACCTGGGCCTAATTCTCTTGTGATATATATTTATTAAATAAAAGTGGACCCAGAGCAGCAGAGAATGTAGCTAAATTTTATTCACAAATGTACAATTTCCAACCCTAAAAATTCTTATGCATAGGCTGATTATTATTCTCAGATCTAATCTTATTTAACAATATACCTAATCTTTAGAGCCATAAGCAGAATTGGCATAGGAATTTTTCAATTAAGATATTGTTATTGATAAATAGGTACAGCAAGGCTTTTTGTTCAGGATTCCTTTTTTCTCATACAGGCACTGTGACTTTTGGTTTGCAAATAACCATTACTGAGGAGCACTAAAAATTCTGTTGTGCCAGGGCCGAGTGTACTCAGAATCTGGGCTTGGTTTTTTTCCACTTATGTAGATCAATATTTTAATAAGAAAACAAAAACAAGGAACATTTTCTCCAGTGTGAGCCACACTTAAAAACACCAAATATATATGTAATGTTATTAGTGCAGACTATTCCTGTGCTTCAAATTATCCATAACTTTAGCAATCTTCTGAAATGAAGAATTAAGAGGCCATTTTTTCACATTATTTCATGTGTCTCACAGCAAAGAACCAAGTAAGCTTTCCATATACAAACAGTAAGACAAGGCACCTCCTTTCAGTCGGTGATGCATTCATGCCCTAAATCCTTCTGAAAAAAAAAGGATGCATTTAGTCCTTAGAATAAAATTACTTCTCGATTTAAGCTTAAAGATTGATGCTTTCCTTTCCTCAGTTCAGCTGTCATATGGCTCCTTGCCGGATCACTTGTTACTTGGGCATCTGAGTCCCATGCTATTTTGTGTCCTCATTAAAGTTTTAAAAATACAGGGTGGTGCTTAATAATCAATAGCAACTATCCACACTGGCTTTTTTGTTGTTTTGTTAGCTTGTCAACTAGATGTCCTAAGGTTTTTTGCAACTACTTTTTAACATTAAGCCTTTATTTGAAGTGTTTGATTTATAGATTATGTAAAGGACAGTGCTAAGACAGTGCTTTTCAAAATTAAAACTTAGAGAACCAGCTGGTGTAAAGCAATACCTCTAAAATGTAAGATGAAAGTAGCAGTATGTCACGTGTTATCTTTTTTCTCTAATTAGAAATGTGCTAAGAATATCCTTAAGGAAAGTTCTAGGGAGCTCAAGCAATGATTTTCTTTTGGTGATCCCAGCCATGTCTCCTCAATTAATTATAAACATGCTGAGAAAAACTAGGACTGCTTAAGCAATTAGCATACTGTTTTGGACAGGAAAGTAAAGAAACCAGCAACAGCATAGTGACTGTCTGACCTAAACAAAGAGAAGTAACTTATTATAAGGAGCTGCTCTCTAAATAGATTTTAACAAGGCAAGAAGTAGTGTTTTTAACTTGCAAGTACAGCAACTATTGTAATGAACGACTCTACATTCAATAAACTCTTGTTTTTAATAGCATTTAAAACATCTCACATTTCTAAGGAATGCATTTGTTTACAACCTCATTGTTCTGAAAACTGCATTCCTCCCTCTACAATAACAGACCTTCAATTTTTTCATAGGTACAAAGGCCAGAATTTTCAAAGAAACTGCTTCTCATTATCCCTTTAATTCTAAGGCTAGATGGCCTACTAAGCTGTTTTGGAAAGTCTAGCCAAAAAAGATGTCACAGTAGTTTACAGATTGGTCCCCTCTTCTTCACTAAGCCCTCCTACTCTCCTAATTGACTTCACTCAATTACCTTTTGTGCTCTGCAAAATGTTACAATCCATCACATTTATAGTGTGATCCTCTTAAGCAGATGACTCAGCCCTGATGTTCTTCAGCCTGCATATATCGCAAATATAAACCACAATGAGTGGAAAGGATTATTTGCATAATAGTGTTGGAAAATGACTCAGAGGTGACTCTGAGGGAATTTGCGTGCTTTACTTTTAACAATGTTTACCACCAGCTTAATAGCAGAGGTCAAATAATAAGAAAAGATGGGATTGCCTGTACTACTTCAATTTGTATTGTGTACTGTGTCTTATTTACAAGTAATGTTTTGAAAGATGTATCACATCTCCTAAGTAATTTCCCCTTTTCCCTGTTTTATCCTGGTTTCATTTATTTCCTTCTATTTTTGCAAAATGTTAAACTTCAGGAAGGCAACGAACTAAGTTAAAATTGGAAACTTAAATATTAGTTGTTCCTTTCATGTAAGAAAAAAAGTTACTGAAGTAGTTTTCTGGGTCAGTAAATCCTTCCCTGTAGTGAAGCATTGTCTTTTCCTTGCTTAGCCATTGTTATTTAACTAACTCTACTTCTTAGGTTGTTTAGTATGCTCTAATATTTGATCAGTGATTTTTTTTTTTCTTACTTTTCTTGTGTAAATTGTCTACACTAGCTAAGTAAAGCAAGATTCTTGAATTCCTATCCATGTTGAAGGAAAGAACAAAGTCATGTTTTCCATCCGTGATCAGGTTTCCCCTTCTCCAAATAAAAGCCCTTCTTCCTGCAGTAAATATTGCACGTGCTGCCTTTGCCTCCAGTGAGTTTACCAAGGTGGGTAAGTGCTGGCACACTAAATAGGAGTCTTCAGATTCTTACCATGTGGATATTCACTCCAAACGGAGACTGATTTACCTTTTTGGACTAAAATACCTAGTTTCTACAACCAGACCATATCCAGGAAAAAGCTACACAGCCACCTGGCTGGCCATTACAGATACGAGTCATTTCTCACTACAGTTTCTATTAACTAGAAGTTGTGAAGAGTTAAGAACTGAAATAGAGCATCATGTTTGTGTCCTGGTTTCAGCTGGGATAGAGTTAATTGTCTTCCTAGTAGCTGGTACAGTGCTATGTTTTGAGTTCAGTATGCGAAGAATGTTGATAACACACTGATGTTTTCAGTTGTTGCTAAGTAGTGTTTAGACTAAAGTCAAGGATTTTTCGTCTTCTCATGCCTAGCCAGCGAGACAGCTAGAGGGACACAAGAAGTTGGGAGAGGACACAGCCAGGGCACCTGACCCAAAGCGGCCAATAGCGTATTACATACCATGTGATGTGCCATCTAGTATATAAACTGGGGGGAGTGGGGGCAGGGGCAATCGCCGCTCAGGGATTAACTGGGCATCAGTTGGTGGGTGGTGAGCAATTGCACTGTGCATCATTTGTATATTCCAATCCTCTTAGCATTACTGTTGTCACTTTATTAGTGTTTTCATTATCATTATTAGTTTCTTCTTTTTATATTCTATTTAACCGTTCTTATCTCAACCCACGAGTTTTATTTCTTTTCCCAATTCTCTCCCCCATCCCACTGGGTGAGGGGGGAGTGAGTGAGCAGCTGCGTGGTGCTTAGTTGCTGCTGGGGTTAAACCATGGCAGTTTGTAAGCCAAGTCTGTGATTAAATACTACCATTTCTACATTGCCATTTTATTTTTGCCAACTGTGGATAGGTGCGTAGACACAGTTTGAGATTAATTTTGTTTCTGGGCCACAGGTACAATTATTACCATTTCATCTGTATTACACATTCTATGAGATGGAATAATCTTTCAAATTTAGAAAGCTATATCTTTTTACACACTCAGGTTTTGGCAGCAGCACCAGTGAGCGCCTAGCAATGTTAGAGGTCTTATGCCTCTAAGGTGTATCTTGTACTGCTTAGAATCTGACCCTGTGTTCCTAAAGAGTTTGCTCAGCTGGCTGGAAAGCAGCTTGGCAGAGAAGGACCTGGGGGTCCTTGTACACAAAGATGATGAAGGGACTATCCACAAAGATAATTAAGGGACTGGAGCATCTCTCCTGTGAGGAAAGGCTGAGAGAGCTGGGACTGTTCAGCCTGGAGAAGGCTCAGAGTGAATCTTGTTAATGTAGATAAATACTTGAAGGGAGGGTCCAAAGAAGATGGAGCCAGGCTCTTTTCAGTGGTGCCCAGTGACAGGACAAGAGGCAAAGGGCACAAACTGGAACACAGGAGGGTCCATCTGGACATAAGGAAATACTTTTTTATTGTGAAGGTGACCAAGCACTGGCACAGGTTGCCCAGGGAGGGTGTGGATTCTCCATCCTTGAAGATATTCAAAAGTCATCCTAGGCAACTGGTTCTGGTGGCCCTGCTTCAGCAGTGACTTTGACCACATGACTTCCAGAGGTGCCTTCCAACCTCAACCATTCTGTGAAGAGGTCCATAAAGAGACACTAAAAAGCACAGGCAGGGACACAACCTTTAAAACCCCTCATCCAACATTCATGGGTGGAGGGATGGTAAAATGGGAACATCCAGAGAATGGCCAGGCTGACCTGCACCCTAAACATCATCTCCTTGCTGCCACTGCCAGAGACTACTGTCTATTAGACTGATCCAATAGCAGAGTGTCAAGCCACTCTCCATCACGTTTGAAAAGTTGTGGCAGTCAGGGGAAGTGTCCGGTGACTGAAAAAAGGGGAAACATCATGCCCATTTTTACAAAGCGTAAAAAGAAGGACCTTGGGAGCTACCAACCAGTCAGCCTCATCTCCATGCCCAGTAAGATCATGGAGCAGATCCTCCTTCCAATCCAAACTATTCTGTGATTCTATGATATCTTGTCTTCTGAAGCATTTCTGTATAACTAAAAAAAGCAAAAATCACTACAAATCAGTTTCAAATAATTCATTCTGTTCTAGGTCATTTATAAATGGAGATTATGAGAGAGAATGAATGACAGAATATGTATCTCATGTATGTATGTACTCATTTTATAATATATATAAGCATGCACTCATTTATATATACAATAGTGTGTATCTATTCCTGTTTGTTTCTCAGGGAAAAGATTTTTCTAGCAGAGAGCTAAGGTTTTAATTTTTCATTACTGATTTTCCTATCATTCATCAAAATTCATTAATATTGCAATATCTAACCTCCATGGTGTAGGAACATCACTATAGAATTAGTGCTCTTACTACAGAACTGATTGTCTCAACTACACTCCCAGAAGTCTGCCTTATTTCAATAAAAAGGAACTCTCCATTCTTCACAGCTGTTTCTATTAACCCTTTCAAAGAACCCTTTTCTGATACACAGAATTCATTGGTGTGTCTCTTTGTGGGGATATGCCACCCTCTTCTTAGTTACTGTATTGCCTTAGAAATCACTGTCAAGAATGAGAAGCCAATAAAATTTAATTAAACATTTAGGTTTTTTCCTAGACTTAGTCACTCCACATTCCCTCAATAGACTTTTCACAGTGCGTGCAATAATGACATCTCTAAATTAGAGTTTGAATTGAGAATGGTTTATTAAATCTACTACAGCTATTGGAAGATTATTATGATTATCATTTATAATGTAAAAGCACCTCAGAGCCCTAAGCATGTACATGTCATAGCACTATACTAGCAGAGAACAAAAAGATGGCTCTTGCCCTAAAAAGACTTTCATTCTGTTGTTAAGGAACAATAAGATTAATTCCCGTGTCAGTCATTTTGAATTATTGCCCTATGTCTCTCAATACAGTCTCTAAACACTAAAGAATTCAAGGTGTCCATTAAATGTTCACTTCATCTATTTACCATTTATGATGGGAAATAAGTCATTAGGGTCACATGTGAATACTTGTACTCCTTAGTTGTGAGGACTTAAATTTCTCTTTAAAGAAATAGAAAAAATAGTAAATATACCTATTTACAAACAGCTACATTTGTTTAGATTGGATATAGTTATTGATACACTAAAAAGCTGTTACGCTCCTAACAGTTGTACAAAGAAAAATGCATTTGCTCAAGTATTTCTTAACTGGAAATAAATAGGCATATCAACATAGTGAATACATATGAAAAAGCATAGCGACCACAATTTATAATGTGGCTGTATCCTTGTCAACCTCTGAGAGCCTGATGGTCAGAATATACACATTTTCCATCCTGGACTTTTCTTATTCCAAACTTTTTGAAATAAAATACCTTAAGCAATGTAATAATATCCATAGCCCAGGGAAGGAGTTGGAATTGCAATGGGACTCTATGGGCACTCGGCACAAAGTGTCATTGAATTTCCTTCTTTAGACTGGTTGTTCTGAGCTTAGCCTGTGGAACTTATAAATGGGAAATTACTTTTTTTAATGTCAGGAACTCCTTAAAAAATGTCATACTGAGCTATACTCTGAATAAAGAATAGATTTTTTTGAAAAATTTGTGATTTGTTGAAATCACAATAAAATATCAAGATAACTCCATATAAGACCAACATGTGTAACTATCTCATGAAAAGCCTGATGCCAGCATAGATGTAATATAAGGAGAGGAGAGAGGCTTTACAAGTTTGAATTTTGTAAGTTTGACTGATATGGCAAGGCTTTAATGTCACTGATCTGCTAAACCCAAAAGATCTACGAAAGAAATGTAAAAAGAATTTCAAAAGGCAGGAAATTCGGAACTAATCAGGTATTCTTCCTCTTTACTGCCACCAACAGGAGGCCAACAGCTGGGCTGGAATTTACAGCCTAACTTTAAATTTGCCGGCTTTGGTCAGTAAACATCAATATGTCTGCTCTGCCAGATGCAGCAACCCATTTCTGTAGCACTGACTATTTCCATATAAATGAACAGCTTTTCAGGGATCCAGGAGACTCACTTGCTGTCATACTGGGGCGGGGGGGAGCCTTTAGCGCTCAGCTGAGTGCCCAAGCTGAAGTTAAACATAAGTTAGGTTGCAGTCTGGATAAGGACTAAAGGCCACAGGGATGGAGGTCAGATGAATAAACACAGGCACCTATTGCCACTTCAGAAGCCTTCCAGTATCATCTTCTGGCTGCCATACCAGAGAGCCACAATCCTGGGGCGTATCTGTGAGCCCCGTGAGAGTGAATCACTCTCCACCAGTAGTTTTAGAATTGAAATACTTAATGATGGATCTTGCAATGTCTTAAAGATCAACAAAGAGCTGCTCCTAGCAGAGAAAACCTAAAGTTTGACTATGCCTAGGGTTAGGATTAGGAAATGAGGGGCTGAAGAACGTTGTTTGTTACTTGCCTATGCAACATCCCTGAGACAGATGTGTTAAATGCCAGAAAGAGAGAATGGTTATTATTTTGTTCTAATGCCAGGCAGGATCACTAGGTCTCTCAGTTAAACTGCAAGCTGTCATAAACATAAGATTTATAGAGAGAAAGGCTATAATCTGAGCTCTTGCAAGCCCTTTTAACAGAAGACTGGTCCTGGTACTATAAAGAGAAATAGCTTACAATATATTCTGGTATGGATTTTTCTTACAGTTAGGGTTTTGCTTACTATTTAGAAGACTTATAACTCTTTCTTTAGAAGACCACTTCAATTTCAGCACCTTTAGCTGTGTGAAAGAAGGGGACTTGCAAACAGGATTATACAAAACTAATGAGTACAAGACAATTATTTTCTATATATGGAAAATAACCAGAGCTAACCGTAATGCTTACTGTCCTGGTGCAGGCACCCAATGGCTCTCTGCTGACCAGCAGTCATCAGCCAGCTGGGAAGTATCAGGTTTAGTTACTGCCTAGAGCAGGATGATCCTTGATCTTGCTGAATTGCCATTCTCCTACTCTCTAAATTTTCTCTCAGAATTTTATATCTTCCCTTCAGGCCACTATTCTCCTCCTGAGCTACTGCTATTATTGACTTGAGTGTTTTCACTTCTGACTTGGTTTTTGCTTTTCTTAACTTGCAGAGCTGACACACTCTGTCAAAGTTAAATTTTTTCAGTAAAATTGACCCAAGGTCACACAGCTGCATTTCTCAAAACTGGGACCTGGCTCACACACAGCTGAGTTTTGCAAAACTAGTATTAGCTATTATTATTAACTATTATTACTAGGGAATATTATTAACTTGAAGTTTGTGCTGTGGTTAAACACAGGGTTATGGAAAGTAGATCCTGCACAGTTAGTCTCGGTACTACATTGCACAACATCCTGGTACAAACTAGACTGTGGAGGACCTCGTCTCGACCACGACACTAGAAAAATGCTGAAAAGTAATAATTTTTCTGTTTTTCTTTTCAGACTAGGTTGCTGTAAACTGAGAGTAGAGTGCAGAGGGAGATCAGGCAGAGGAGCAGCAGAGACCAGAGAGCTCCTTGCACAACTCCATCAGGCTCCCTGAGCCAGTACAAAGATCAGCTTCAGAAGGAGAAAATGACCATTTGCTCCACTCAACATGCATTTATTGGGTTACTATTAAGGCTAAATTCGTACTTATAGTGAGGAGCATAAATTAAAATTCCAAGGAGTTCTGTTTTCAAGGCCTGCTGAACTTCAGCAAAGGCTGGTTCAAGAAGAAAAGAATTGCTCATGGTTTAGGTTAACGACACTGTATAAAAGGGCTTGAAGAGTTTGGGTTACAGAAAAAGCTTCATAGCAGGCAGGAAACCTTGGCTTTTTGGTGTACCCAGACACTTCACTGACTTCAAACAAGGATGAGCTGAGAAAGGATTGGAATTAAAGTTACGGGTACTGAGCACAGAGTATCAGGGGACAGCAAGAGCAGGGCTGCTCCCCCAGGGATGAGGAGCCAGGAGTGAACGTGGGGCAGTGACTGCCCCAGCAGGGCACAGCCCCATGGTATCCAAGCAGGGCAGGGGTGGTGACAGTAACAGGCTCTGTTGACAGCCCAGCAATCACCAGGCAGGGTGAAGTCTGGTCCATCCAGGAGTATATCCAGCAAGTCAAAAGAGCAGAAGCCAGAAACAGGGCTCGTTCTACCTACATCATGGCTCAGCCCAGGAGTGGGGGCCAGGACCTAGGTTGAAATGGGGCTTCTGGTCCCTGCGTGGAGGGTGAGGGTCCCAGCTGAAGCTGGTAAGGACATGTGGTGCACTCAGGGCCATGACAGCAGGATTGCATAGTTGTGTACTGTTGCATACCAAAGATTTTGCTATGGTAAAAAATAGCTTAGTGCCAGGAGAATGACTTTTCTGACTGTAATCTGAATGACTTTTCCACTATAATCTGAATACTAGACTAAAATATCTGCTGTTGCTAAGCTTACACTTGAGCCAAAGTTATGTCGTGAACTTCAGAAAAATAAGATACTCCTCTCTTGTGCGACTTTGCTTTGTAGAAAGTTGAGTATGAAAGAAGGAAATGGTTCATGTTTTGTCCTACCCAGAGATGATTCTCTGGGTTTTTCTTAAGACTGTGGAAGCTGTAGAAGGTAGTAGCCAAAAGGCTGTCTTCTGCCAAAGCTGCCTGGGTGCTTGTTCTGGCATAGAATGAATCCTGGTGGCAGGAGAAAGAATTTTTCTCCGTCCTTTCACTAATGTTAATCTGTATATTAGTGCTCCAGCACTAGAATCCAGTGCTGTATCTGCCAGATGATGGAGACATAAGAGTTTATTTTTCCTGCTGTATCCCACAAGAACTATTTTACAATGCTGGTTTTATAAACAAAGAATAATTTCTATGTTGTGACACCTGACTAGGAATCTTTCATTAATCTTACATTAAGATTACAGAGGAGGTCTTGCAAAGTTCTGAATCCTACAAGGTTAATCAGTCATTTACGAACGATGATTCTGAAAGGGAGAATGGTTTCTATGTTTTTTTCCTAATCTAATAACAACAGTGACTAAGAGTTACTCTTAAAAACAGAGTGAGGACCCGGTCAGAATTAGACAAAGACTGATTTATTACCGAATCTTTCAAAACTCCCTTGCATCAGATATTAGAACAATTAATTCCAGAAATTACAATTGTAGAGCAAGTTTTGGAGCCTTTGGGTTTTGGTTAAGCAGAACAGTGTGTTAGGAGCTACAATTACTGTTGAGTAAAGCCCCTTAATCAATGTAGAGAGTGGTAGTTTACTTTGAGGTCTCTGGTTTACTGTTAAGCCCTGGTTTAAGTAAGTCTTAGGTAGGCCCAGGGTCATGGACAGCAGGAACCTGCTGATTCTACAGGAGTCCCTCAGAGGTGATAAAAAATGATTCAGGAAGAAGACAGTGACTTCTAGGATTTTTTTTTCCCCTAATCTTGGCAGTGATGTAAAATGATAACAGGTGTCAGAGGAAAAAAGTAGCTCCTATTCCGTTTTCTTCCTTGAATAGGGTCTCTGTATAACTAGTAAACCAATGGTAAAGGATGAGTCAGGCTGAGTGATTTTCCCAAGATGGCTCCTTTTACTAAATTTATAGCTGGGGTTAGGATTAGAAAGGAGAGGGAATGAAGTTCTTACTTTATTACAGGATGTTTCAAGGCTCAGGAACATAAAAATATGATCTAGTGCTACAAAGAAAAAGTAATTCCTGTTTCATTCACCACCCAAGAGTGGAGTATCATCTCCACTTTTAAGCATAGCATAACAGCTAAGTTTACAATTGCAGATAGAATATTGGGAAAAGGAGTATGGCTGTTAGTGAACAGGTAATGTTAGGATTATAGAGAAGCACTACTTCTCCATAGCATCCTGAAATCCTGCATGCCCATGTCAGGAGGAAAGAATACATCATATTTTTACTGAAAACTGTTTTGGAGTCTCTAGTTTTTTGCTTAGTTTAGGTTTGGGTCTGAAGTTAGACTTACGCTTACCAAAGCCTGTGCGACAAGATTATTTCCCTGTTCTTCTCCTGCAATTGTGGCTTGCTCTAAAAGACAATCAAAAAAAACAACAGAAGCCTGTGGAATAAGGCTAAGCTTAACAGTGGCTGTATCAGGAATTAGCATCACCTTACAATAGTGTCTGAGAAATTTGTTTTATCTTGGTTCTTGCCTAGCCTCTAGACTGAAACCACAGGCAGTTTAATTTATATTTTGCCTTAAGCTGGCTATGCAGTATGCTTTTAAGCACAGAAAAATGGGAAGAGATGAACTGCAGGTTCCTGGCAGAATTGCTGGCAGTCATTCCAGAGAATGGTTGATATTTTCTTCTAGTCCAACAGAAAACTTCTTATGTGTTGGCAGACATAGGGTTATGGTTCTGGTTAGGATGACAGGCATGGTAACCAAGGACATCAGTTTCCCTAATGTCCTGTTATTCTCAGATGCAGAGTATTGCTATAGGTGCACAGTTTACAAGGCTTCTGTGACCTAGGATGAGACACCATGCCAGACGTAAAGAATTGCTCAATTTTTTGTAGCTCAGGTCTTGGGGATTTTTTTAAACTCTAGTACTGGTAGGGTAGAAAAGAGAGTGAATGGGCCTTCACTGACCTATGATAAAAATCAGTGCCAGAGAATTGCCCTCTAGTCCTATAAATTTATATACTCCCTAACTGTCCTTATGAATGTTTCATCTTAAGATGAAAATCCAGTCTGTTTGGTTGATCCTGAAAGGTTCGGCCATCTATTTTGAGAAATAATTTCTATTTTCTTTTGATGGAGTAGGTAGACATGAACCCTACTGTGCTCTACTATTTGAGTTCTGTTTAAGGTTCTGAGAGCAAAGCATGGAGATAGAGTTTTACTGAGGGATCCTCCAATACCTGAATCATAAATCAATAGCTTATGTTTTGCTTTTCCTCACATATTGGTCTGCCACAGTGAAGTACAGACTCAGGATGCTGGCTCCGCTGAGGTTTAGAGAACACTGCGTGGCAGTAGGTCTCAGGGAGCTGACCCAGAAGAAAGCTTCTTTTCATGTTGGAAGATTTTTTTGTTGGTGTTTTGTTCTGTTCTTGTAAACATGTAAAAGCTATTAGCATATAAGTAGAGCTGTGGTTCATATTAACTTTCCTGGGAGCAGGGCCTGAAGCCATGAATGTAAATTCATGTTTCTTTATCCTTCAGGACTCACTGAGACATTTTGTTCCACTGTGGCAAAAAAAAAATAGCTTAATGTCCACCCCCACCCCCACCCCACCCCCCATCTCTCTCTTTATTCTGTTTGAGAACCTAGGAATGGGGTCATCGTTATAGCTAAGGTCATGGACTGGACAAGTCAAGGAGTTAGATTTATTTGAGGTCCTGTAAAGCTGTCCTGGTTTCAGCTGGGATAAAGTTAATTTTCTTCCTAGTAGCTGGTACAGTGCTGTGTTTTGGATTTAGTGTGAGAATAATGTTGATAACACACAACATTATTAGTTGTTTAGTTTTAGTTGTTGCTAAGTAGCACTTACCCTAAGTTAAGGATTTTCCAGTTTCCCATGCTCTGCCAGCAAGCAGGTGCACGAGAAGCTGGGAGGGAGCACAGCCAGGACCATTGACCTGAACTAGCCAAAGGGATATTCCAGAACATAGAATGTCATGCTCAGTATATAAATTGGGGGGAGTTGGCCAGGAGGAGCAGATCGCTGCTTGGGCATCAGTCAGCAGGTGGTAAGCAATTGCATTGTGCATCACTTGTCTTTTCTTGGGTTTTATTTCTCTCTTTTTGTTATATTCCTTTTCATTACAATTATTACTGTTACTATATTTTTATTGATATTATTATTATCATTATATTTTATTTTAGTTTAGTTATTAAATTGTTCTTATCTCAACCCACGAGTTTTGCTTTTTTTCCCATTCTCCTCCCCATTCCACTAGGAGCAGGGAGGTGTGAGCAAGCAGCTGCATGGTACTTAATTGCCAGCTGGGGTTAAACCATGACAAAAGTTCCTGACCCTATGGACAGAGGTTTATTCCTTAGTGAGCTGGGAATTCTTAATAGAAACAGCAGATCTTGAATTTCCAGTTTCAGTATTTGGTCCTGCAAATGATACCAGTCTAGAATGAAGGTTTCAGAAAGAAAAAAGGGCCTTTTTAATTTTCTTGTTCTGGATGCTGATTAGGACTTAGACCTTGGGCTGTGGAAAGTTGAAATAAAAGCATCAGATTTATGCATTCAAAAGGGCTCTGGGTGAGGAAGAAAGCAGTTTCTGGAAAGGAAATAGTTCATATTTTAATCTAGCCCATAGAGGAACTTCCAGGTAAATTTATAATAAGGATTTTGGAGTACAGGAACTTAACAACTCTGTTACTGAGACCTACTACCAGGCCCACCATTAGAAGGAGGAAGGCTGGTTCCAGAAGACAAAAACCTTTATTTTCTGTTGTCCAGGGAGCTGGTTCTCTGGGCCAATATTTATGAATAGTTAAGTCTTGAGTAAGAGTTCATTCACAGAAAGCAGAAGCTGCAGAACTACATAGTCCAGTGGGTGACAAAAAGCCCCGTCAGTTTAGGTTGAGAGATTGTGCTGAAGGGGACAAAAGTAAATCTGTGGGTTCTGTTTATCAGTTTTGTGACCTGAAAAGAAGTCTCTGGGCTAGGTTTTGTATTGCAAGTATGGTTTGGAAAGGCAGCAGCTGAAGAAGAGTAAATTAGCACTGGATGATAATGCAAAATGAGGGAAGAGTTTCATTCTGTTCTGATATGGATAGATCTTGGGAGGGCTGTTAGTTCAGAGTAAGGATTTGTTCCAGAAGGAAATAATAATTTGCATATTTTTCTGTTCTTTGTAGAGGTTTTTGGCTACAGTTAGGGTTGGATTAGGGTAGGTATAGGATCAGGAAACTCACAAAAATTCAATTTAAAGTTTGAGGCTTCATTGTTCCCTGGACTGCACTGAGAACTGGTTTTAAGGCCAAAGTGGTGTTCTTTCAGCAGAAGACCCCACTAAGCGTGGACATAAAACTAGAGCTACTAGCGGCGCCAGCTGGTGGCAACGGTAAAAGTGGCTTATACTTCTCTGGTGCAAATGGTCTCTGGCTTGGTTTTATGTTTTATGCTTCCCATTGTCTTTAAGATTAGGACTGCACATAGCAGGACCAAAGTTTAGGATCACATTTTTTCATCTTGCAAGAATCCAGAGGATTCGACTAAGTACTAGTGCCTATATCACCATATGAGATCATGGATTTTTGAGCCCTTGTTAGATTTAGGACAAGGTCAGATCCGTTTTTGACCACTGAAAATAAGGGTTAAAATTTGCCTAGCTTTTTTTCTGAACATTATGTATTTATTTAATCCAGGTCATTTGTTCGTTTTTGTGGTTTCAAATATTTCACAGTTTCTAAGGTAAAAAGAATACAAATTCCTTAACTTCAGGCTCTTGAGAAGATGATCCTTTCAAGGTGAATTAGTGCCATTGAAATATCAGATCAGATGAGTAGGTTAGAAGATTCTAGTAACTTAATGACATTTGTGCTTTGAAAAATATAAAAAAAAACCCACAAAATATTGTTTTATAGAAAAATAAAAAATTAGACATGTAATATCTAGGGAGTAACCCATAAGAGAAATTTTAAATGATCTCTTTCTTTTCTATAATTTCATTAGCAGTACTACATGGCACTTGTTCCTTAAAATAAGCA
Source organism: Harpia harpyja (assembly GCF_026419915.1). Classification (NCBI taxonomy): domain Eukaryota; kingdom Metazoa; phylum Chordata; class Aves; order Accipitriformes; family Accipitridae; genus Harpia; species Harpia harpyja. Next base: position 12,334,193 of record NC_068942.1, on the reverse strand, counting down.
ACAATTTCATATAAAAAAACCCAAACAAACTGAAGGAGCCAATTTAAAACCAATTCCAACTGCAAACAATCCATATTTATTACTGGTATAGTTTCATCCAACTCCTCAAATTGGCTCTTTAACGCTATTCTTCCACATAAAAACTAAGTGTGCAGTACACTTCAGATAATGATGCATCAACATTTGTGACTTTTTTATCTTGGAAAATTAAGCCTAATTCTCAAGAGCAGTGCTATGAAGAAGTACATTTTAAAACTATAGTGCTATTTTAAACTTGCTTGAAAAGTGTACTTCTGCAGAATTTGAATCCTTAAAGTGCATTAAACAAAAAAGGCCGAACACCAACATCATGCCCCTAAGCATTTTTAATAAATAAATCTTTGGCACTTGCTCAGACTTCTTATATCGTCATTCAGGGAGTGATCAAGTTAATCAGCAGTCCCACTTTTATTAATCTTACATGTGTTCTATCTGCTGGAGTACTGTCATTTATAATTTGTCTTTTCTTGTTATGTGTTATGGAGATAGAAAGAATGTGTCCCTGGCTGCATTTCATACCAGGTCCTAAGTACATTCAGAGAAGACTTTGTTTTGTTTTTTGTTGGTCTCACCTCTTAATCATTGTAAGAAAAAGAATCAAATCTATAAAAAGCAAACAGGCATTGAAAAAACCACAGGGAGCCTGAGATTCAAAAATCTTCTCATGTGGCTGTAGTAATTTAAATCACTCTAAATGCCAATGGAATGAAGCACGTACGTGAAATGGTAAAGGCAAATGCTACTGTTAAATAGGTACAGATTCAGGCTGATATGTAAAATTATATAAAGGTTTCAAAATGAATTAGCTGCCTCTACTTTATGTTTCTCCTCTCACAGTCATCTGCATAGATTCATTGCTGCAATAAGACATCATCCTAGGTCTCACAGTACTGAAATATGGTATCTTTTAGCATAAGAGAAACGTAAGTCTTGCAAAGAAGGAAACATAAATCCTATTAACTAGAAAAGCCCAAAAGATTGCAAAGTATCCAGGTAATACCTATTTGCTCACAACTTAATAGAACCAGTGTTTTTTCCCTCTTCACTTTGTAGAAGTCCAAAAGCCAGAGTAGCTGCCTCTGTGAAGATCACTCTCTTGTTTAGGAAGACTGTCTGAAAATAATAAGCTTATGTAAAGGCTCCTATGTCACTCCTTCTCCTATCATGCAATTCTAAAGGTGAATAAAACATAACCCCTGCTGTCATACTTCAACTATAGTGTAACCAGCATAAATAAATATTTCTCAGTGTCAATAGAAGCACTCCCAGCAATGGTGATGGTATGCTTTATGTTTAGCTCTTCAATATCAGGAAATCAAGCAGTAATCCAATGGTCCAATCAAGCAGACTGCAGCCATCCATCACAGCATCACCATGTCTTTGATGCAGAAATGAGCTTAAGTCTGAATGCAAGATCAAAGTTCTCAGCATGACCCCTGCCCTTACTGGACAAACCTGAGCTTGCATTTTGAAAACACAAGTCCTCCCAGTTGCTTGCAAGGGGCTTTTTATTTGGCAAAGTTTCAGAGGTACTATTTTCAACTGATTTGTAAGACTTCAGTTCAGCTGAGATTCCCGTATAATTAATTTTTTTTTTGGTCAAGTTATTCACTAAAGCTACAATCCAAAAGGAAAATGCATATTGCCTTCTCTTTTGTTACCTGACCTGAGTTTTCAGTCTAAATTTGAGACATCTCTACATTACTCCTGACTTCTGTCACGTCCAGCAAGGAAAAAAGGGCTTGGAGGTCCTATCCGGTATCCTGCTCAAAAAAAAAACAACTTTCCTTGTATCTGATTCCATCAATAACACATTTTTTATTCATTTCAACTACATTTCCACCATTTCTTACACTGTTTTCTTCTTACACTCCTTTTTTTCCACTTTTGATTAGAACCATAGTTTATGTCAACATGTAAAAATACAGATTTGGCTAGTTTGAGGATAGCTATACACACACATTTTTGTCCTTACCTGTCTGTCTTTCAAATACATTTAGCATAGTATTCAGAAGGGATTTATCTTGGCCTACTTATCCAATATAGGAGGAATACTTAGACTATTCCTCTTGGGCATTCATAGATTTCAGCTTCAGCCTGATGACCTACTAATCATAATTTCACTGTCATTAAGCTCATAGTCTGCCACAGATAAAAAAAAATACCACCAAAAAAACCCCCCAACCCAGCTGAATCAGTATCTGCTTCACTTCTTTCTGCTGAGGGCACACTTTCTTTTCCTCATCCCTTTCCTGGAAAGGCTTCTAACTCAGGTTTGTTACAGCACTGGCTGAGATTTCAGGGGACACAAACTTCCTTCAGTTTGGCCTTCTCACCTCTTATAAATCACCAATTTTTTGTTTTCTTTGATGGACAACTACTCCATTTTTTCTCTTTTTTAATAAATCTGAGATGATTTACTAGCATTAGCAGAAAAAGAACTGACAATAGATAAATGGTCACAGTGCATTTAACATTATGTGTTTCTTAAGACTGACGCTATTTACGGTTTGCTTGGTTTTTAAAATATTTCTTTTCCTCTCCTGGTTTTGACAAGATACACCATAAGCAGTCCTGGAAGTATAACCTACTGTTAAAGCTACTCACTATTTCCCAGTATACAACCTTGTTTTGAGATGCTCAGAACTTTGACCAAACCATTCTGTTCTGACCAATATTCTTGTTCAGACTAGCTCTGACTGAGCTAGTCCCAGGATGACTTTTTCTCTTAAAAAAAAAAAAAAAAATCCAAACTCATCATTCAGTTTTTCTCTGGTGGAAAAGTACAGGAAAAAAGAGTGGAAAATTAGGTGAGAGAATGGAATTATATTAGTTAGGGGTGTAAGAATTCAAGTTTAAGACAAAAGAGTGGTCTCTGGGGAAAAAAATTCCATTTGACCTGGTGATTAAAGAAAGTATGATCAAGTGTATGGACAAAGCAGCAAAAATTAAAGCTGAATATGCAATTAGACTGCTAGAATTCTTTAATTTTAATATTCCTTTCCATCCTATGATTAATGTGTATTTTAAAATACAGAAAACTATTTGCATTCCACTCTACCTTGTGTAGATTCAGCTTGATGACACTTCCATAAGGACCTTTCTGTCTTTCAGCTGTATTCAGCTATTGTCTGTTTTCATTTTTTGCATGTCTTTTTTGGCATTCAGTGAGATCAGTGGACTTTAGTTCTGGTCCTGCATATGAATCATTTAGAAGTAGGCTGTAATGCAACAACTCTGCCAGATACACATAGACAGTATGGGCTACAATGCTTTCCTCCCAGTACAGACTCAAACAGTTTGGACCCATATATACTATATTAAGTAGAGAGAATAGGATACTAGGTAACCACAGCAGGATGTTTGCCGCCCACTTTTCAGATGCTATCAACTCGGAAGACAGGAATGCTCAATGGGAGTATCAAGCTACTTGAAAGGTAACCTGTGAGTTAAGTGCAGCACTTTCTATCCATTTATCATAATCCACTTCTGTTGGGGAAAAGTCCATTTTATGGAAATAATTCTTCAGTCAGGAGAAAAGAAGGTAGCTATTTCAAAAGCAATACACTGGACAATCAGAATGTTGTAAATGCTGTGAGGTATTCATCTCTCAAGAAATATATTTCTATATATCTGTCAAAATCTTTCCACTTCTCTCAATTATGTATTCTTGTGTAGCTAAAAACATAGATGTCTGAGCAGTTTGCATTTAGACACACACACAGAGAAGTGTCTACCTAGATTCCCAGGCAGACTGTTTTGGTGAGTGTAATGTGTCCATTATGGCAGTAACTACTGAAATACAGTATTGAATGCAGCAGGCAGTAAATAACATGGTTTCTGCCACAGAATTATAGAAAACACTAGGAGGCACACTGCAGCAACGATACACATTTACAGATGTCATTGCAGCAAGAGTCATGCTAAACTGCTGGAGGCCTAGATGCTTGCAGTGAAATTGGTTGTCCTTTAAATGATTTCTTCTAAAACATAATTGCTTGGTTCTGGATAAGAAATAGAGAGGAGGGGGAGCATGTATCCTTTTTCCTTTTGCAACTGTGTGAGCCAGAAGAGTTACAGCCAAAATTCTGAATCAAGATACATGATAAAGTCATTGTGCTTTTAACTGAACACCAAACAAATTTTCTTCTGCTAGTTTTTAGACAAGATTCATTTACTACAATAATCTCTTTTACACCTAAATACTGCTATGGTCACCATCTAAAAGCTTTATAAATGATCCTTCAGGTTTGCAGTATAAGACAATTACCTACGTGCAAATCAAAGCCTGCCAAAACTCCAAGACGTACAGCAGGTTACTATTTTCTTTTAAAACCCACATTTGCGGCATATGCATATAAATTGGGCGCCCACCAACTGAAATTGCAAATGTACATATGCATTTTTTCCCCTACTACAAAACTATAGAACATTTCAGCCTGAGTGTGCAGTTACGTCTTTTACCTATGAAAGTTGGGCACCAATTTTAAATGTGTTATCCTACCTATCAATAAGCTATATAAAGCATGTTCCTAGTCTGCATAAATCAAAGTATATTTTTAAATATATAATAGCTATGATTAAGCTAGTGCATAGCTCCATGCCAAATTCACATATAGTAATATTTGTGCCAGTAATCTACTCAAACGTAAATACAACCAAGTTACAAATATATTTCTACATAAAGAACTTGAAGCTCTGAAGTATAATGACAAGAGCCAAGCAGAAGCTGCAGTGCAACTAATGAAATAAGCAACCAGACTCTCAAGAGAAGAACAGGAGACAGATGTAGTTAGAGACAAAGCCCAAAGAGAAATGTGAATGATATACAGAGTTTGCAAGGGAAAAGAGGTGATAAAAGAGATAAGAAAGTACCTGAAATTCATGAGAAGAGTCAAATCTATGCAACTGGGGACTAATGAAGGGGAATTAATAAGTCTGTCACCAGTGCAGATCGAGAAACTAGAATAGCAAGCTAACCACCAGAGTAAGGGTGTAAAATGTGGTTCTGAAGCTGATGGAAGGTAGGGAAAATTCTATAATTAGCCTTTATCTATAATTATCCTTAATTATCCCAATTAATCTTGATTGCCTTCCATGATGAAATGACTGGCTCTGCAGGCAAAAGGAAAGCAGTGTGTGTCATTTACCTTAACTTTAGCAAGGCTTTGGACACAGTCTCCCACGGCATTGCTGTAGGCACACTGAATGGGTACAGACAGGATGGTCAGACTTCAAGGAGAGGGAAAAACTGGCTGGATCATTGCACTCAAAGGATTGTGGTCAACAGTTCAGAGTCTAACAGGCATCCAGCTACAAGTGGCTCTCCTCAGAGCTCAGTACAAGGACTGATACTACTAAACCCATTTGGGACAGGATCATCTAGTTTATGAACAACACCAGAGGGGAGCAGTTGATACACTGGAGGGGGAGCAGGGGACTTTGGCAGATGGAAAAACAGCTGACCCATGAAGGTGGACGAAAGCAAAGACAAAGGCAGAGTCTGGGTAAAGGCAAGTAACAGCAAGGCTGGAGGTGACTGGTTAGAAATCAGCTCTGCAGATAAGGGGACGGTGGACAGCAAGTAGAATATGAGGCAGCAGTGCACCCTTATGGCAGTGAAGGTTAACAGCATACTGGACAGAAGAAGTGTAGCCAGAAGATCTCAGAGAGTGATTATTTCCTTTTGTTTTGCCCTTGTGCAGCTCCATCCAAGACAGTGTCTAGCTTTGGATGCTCCCAGTAGCAACTGATGATTCGGGTGGTTAGCAGACTGCAGCACATGACATACCAAAAGGAATTTATTTGTTCAGCCTGAAGAAAAGAAAGCTAAGGGGGGATCAGACTGCTGCCTTCAACTACCCAAAAGCAAGCAATAGAGAAGATAGAGCCAAACTTTTCTCAGAGTTGACAAGCAAAAGCATGAGAGGCAATTGTTACAAGACATAGCAGAGGAAATTTGCCTGGACCAAGGGAAAACTATGTTCATGGTGAGAGGGATTAAGCACTGGAACAGGTTCCCAGAATGTTTCAGGGTCTCCATCCTTGGAGATTTTCATACTTGGTTCAGTATGGTCCTGATCGAACTCTGAAACTGAGCTTGCTTCGAGCACCTTTAAATGAGCTCCAGAGATCCCTTCTAAACAAAATAAATCAATGATACTAAGTTTAGGGTGGATATTAAAGGAAGTGGGCTCTGAAGTGCTTTTAGGGGAATCTTTCTAGCAAAGGATAGGAATAAGCAAAAAGAGTAAGGAGAATGAAGGCTTGTGTTAGAAAGAAAATTTGGGGACTTGATGATGATGATGACTTGCCTGTTGATTCACACTCATCTGGGGGAAAGGAGCATTTTCCTAGTCATTTGTAAATTTGTGATTAGTTATGAACTGGGATAGTCACTCTAACACCTAGAAAATTGGTGACTTTAAAAATTATACCCAAAGAGCATCATTCTTTCTGAAAATTAATTAGCCCAGTAAATCATTTTCAGCACTTTATTCAGACAAGGATCCAAGTCAAGAGTCCACAGAAATTCTTCAGATATGAATCTGTATTCTGAACATCTGAATCTGAAGAGAAACTTGGAGAGAATTGATGGCACATAAGGTAATATGTATCCCCAAAATAAGGACTCTTCAGTGAAAGTAATAATATTGGAGAAAGATTTTGTGTAATAAATCCTTGTGTGTGCAAGTCCATCTAAGCATCCTGACAGTTTGTTTGATCAAAGAAAGAAAGAAACCTTTTGGAGATGATCTAAAACACAAATTTTCTTTTATGTATATGCTCCTTTCTCTAAACATAGTACCTGAGCTCTTCATATTTGGGTTTTATAAATGCTTACTTTATTCTATCTTAACATTTCTTGGCTATAGGGGTAACTGTGGGCAACTGGCAAGCAAGACACATATCTGATGATTTTTAAAACCAGATAACTGCCTATTCCACCAAGGTAAAAATCCTTGAGAGGTAGGGAAGATATTTCAGAAACGTTCACAGACCAGCTTAGGAAGTGGCAAAGCAATGAGCAGCCTTGCCAGGGTCTTTTGGGCATGCGACAAGATATGAGCAGGGCCCTGAAGGGCCCAAGCCCTGAAGGTCTATCAGGGGCGTTGCAACGGAAAAGGTGTCTCTGCACCTTCTCATCAGACTGATTTCTGCTAAATCCTTGGAGTAATGAGATTCTAAAATCAATGTAGACAGGTCTTATGAGACAACATGGAAATTCAGAACATTGTTGGGAGAGAATCTAAATAGCTTCGCAACTGTTTTCACTATACAGAGAAAAAAAAGCCAGGTAAATAAGACTGCAGTAATGGATAAAAAGGCACAGAAGGCAGGAAGATGAATAACAAAAGAAAAAATCTGCCCCCCCCCACCAAATGAAACAAAAACAAAAAACAAAAATACCGAGCCCTGGGAAACACCACTTGTGACCAGCCACCAACTGGATTTAACTCCATTCACCACAACTCTTTGGGCCCACCCATCCAGACAGTTTTTTACCCAGCAAAGAATACTGGCTGCTCATGGCTTGGACAGGCGTTTCTCCCAGAGAATGCTGTGGGAAACAGTGTCAAAGGCTTTACTGAAGTCTACATAGACAGCATCCACAGCCTTTCCCTCATCCACTAAACAGGTCCCCTTGTCTTAGAAGGAGATCAGATTAGTCAAGCAGGACCTGCCTTCCATAAACCCATGCTGACTGGGACTGATCACCCAGTTGTCCTGTACGTGCCGCGTGATGTCCTGCTCCATAACCTTCCCCGGCACTGAGGTCAGACTGACAGGCCTGTAGCTCCCCGGATCCGCCTTCCAGCCCTTCTTGTAGATGGGTGTCACATTTGCTAACTTCCAGTCAACTGGGACCTCCCCAGTTAGCCAGGACTGCTGATAAATGATGGAAGGTGGTTTGGTGAACACTTCTGCCAGCTCCCTCAGAACCCTTGGGTGCATCCCATCCAGCCCCATAGACTTGTGTGTGTCTAAGTGGTGTAGCAGGTTGCTAACCATTTCCCCTTGGATTATGGAAGCTTCATTCTGCTTCCCGTCCCTGTCAGCTCAGGGGGCTGGGTACCCAGAGAACAAATGGCCTTACTATTAAAGACTGAGGCAAAGAAGGCATTAAGTACCTCAGCCTTTTCCCTCATCCTTTGTCACTGTGTTTCCTCCTGCATCCAATAAGGGATGGAAATTCTCCTTAGCCCTCCTTTTGCTGCTAATGTATTTATAGAAAAAAAATTTATTGTGTTTTACAGCAGTAGCCAGATTAAGTTCTAACTGGGCTTCAGCCCTTCTGATTTTCTCCCTGCATAACCTCCTAACATCCTTGTAGTCCTCCTGAGTTGCCTGCCCCTTCTTCCAAAGGTCAGAAACTCTCCTTTTTTCCCTGAGTTCCAGCCAAAGCTCTCTGATCAGCCAGGCTGGTCTTCTTCCCCAACGGCTTGTCTTTTGGCACATGGGGACGGCCTGCTCCTGTGCCTTTAAGATTTCCTTCTTGAAGAATGTCCAGCCTTCTGGGACTCCTTTGTCCTTCAGGACTGCCTCCCAAGGGACTCTGTCAACCAGGTCCCTAAACAGGCCAAAGTCTGCCCTCCAGAAGTCTAAGGTAGCAGCTCTGCTCACCCCCTCCTTACTTCTCCAAGAATCAAAACCTATTATCATTTCATGATCACTATGCCCAAGACAGCCTTCCAACCATCACATCACCCACAAGTCCTTCTCTGTTCACAAACAACAGGCCCAGCAGGTCACCTTCCCTCATTGGTTCACTCACCAGCTGTGTCAGGAAGTTCTTCCACACACTCCAGGAACCTCCTAGGCTGTTTCCTCTCTGCTGTACTGTATTTCCAGCAGACACCTGGTAAGTTGAAGTCCCCCACGAGAACAAGGGCTAGCGATCGTGAGACTTCTCCCAGCTCGATACAGAATACTTGATCTGCCTCTTCATCCTGGTTGCATGGTCTATAACAGACTAACACCATGATATCTGCCTTGTTGGCCTTCCCCTTCATTCTCGCCCATAAACAACCCTGTCGTCACCATCATTAAGTTCTAGACAATCAAAACACTCCCTAACATACAGGGCTACCCCACTGCCTCTCCTTCCTTGCCTATCCCTTCTGAAGAGTTTAGAGCCATCCATTGCAGCACTCCAGTTGTGCGAGTCATCCCACCATGTTTCCGTGATGGCAACTATGTCATAGTTTTCCTGCTGCACAACGGCTTCCAGCTCCTCCTGTTTGTTGCCCATGCTGTGTGCATTGGTGTAGATGCACTTCAGTTGGGCTATTGATCCCGCCACCTTTTTGCGGGGAGAAGCCCCAGTTCCTACGTGACCATTCTCAGGCGTTTCCGTGGTTTCTAACACATCAATAACCCTTGCGTCTTTGCTGCCATGTGGATCTCCATCCCCTACCTCCACTGAGACTGCAGACTGAAGGACCTCGCTAGCACACCATCCCTCAACCATTGGCATGCTGCCCCCAGGCTTATCTCTAGTGAGCCTGGTTTTATCCCTTTCCCCCTTCACATCTCGTTTAAAGCTCTTTCAATGAGTCCTGCTAACTCCTGTGCAAAGATCCTTTTCCCTCTTTGAGACAGGTGTACCCCTTCTGTTGCCAGCAGGCCTGGCCCATGATCCAACCCATGATCAAAGAACCCAAAATTCTGCCGGTGACACCAGGCTCAGACACAGGTATTGATCTGCCGGCTTTTCCCGTTTCTTCCTTCATCAGTCCCTGCAACTGGAAGGACAGAGGAGAACACTGCTTGTGCTCCTGATCCCTTAACCAGTCATCCCAAGGCCCTGAAATCTCTCTTGATTGCCCTCGGGCTTCTTGCTGCAACTTCATCACCGCCTACCTGAAAAATCAGTAGTGGATAAAAATCCGAGGGCTGCACCAGGGGAGGAAAATTTCTCTTCACATCTTTAACCCAGGCCCCAGGGAGGCAGCAGACTTCCCTCAGAAGTGGGTCCGGTCTGCATGTTGGGCCTTCTGTTCCCTTCAGAAGGCAGTCTCCTATGACAATGACCCATCCTTTTTCTTTATGGAAGCAGTTTTGACTCAAGGTGTAGGCCGACTTAACCTCGGCGACCCCTCCGAGCTAGATGAACCATCGTCCTCGTCATTGTTCAGTTCCACTTGCAGAGCCTCGTGCGTATTATCCAAGGGCACCTGGGAAGGTGGGGCGGTCGCAGAGGAGATGCGCCTGCTGTGCCAGGCAGGAACTTGTCGCCATTGGCCCCCGCCCTTTAAGTCACCGTGTTCAGCCAGGCGGAGAGAGGACAGGGAATCCTCCGTATCGTGCGTCCTGCCTGCCTGTTGGGCCCGTCCCAGGGAAGGCAGGGTGCCATTCCAGCAGTCTGTCTCTCTCTCGCACTCCTGATACTCCTCAACCTACTCACCGCCTCCCGGAGCTCTGTCACTTAGCCGAGGGAGGGCTTCCTCTCCCTGGGCGCACCTCTCAGCTGTGCTCGCCGCTGCCCGCCGGTACCGGCGTAAGAGCGGGGCACGGCCTGCAGCCCCGCACCTGGGTTGCAGCACGTTCCCACCGGAGCTTTGTCTGGGCGGCTGCGTCCGTCGTGGTGGGTGCAGAGCTCAGAGAGGCCGTGGCTTTCTGCCGGCTGGGTACCGCTGCTCCCTGGTCGAGCTGGCAGGGCTTCGGCGTCCTTCCTGCACGCTCTTCCACGCGAACTGCCGCACAAACTGCCGTGCCACAGCCTTGCTGTCGCACGAGCTGCAGGCTCCTGCCGGCTCTCTCGGCTCCCCCGGAGGTCCCCCCGGTTCGGGAAAACCCCCCGTGCACCACGTTGGAGGGCTCCGCTGCGGATCGTGCCAACACTGGAGCGGTTCACCTCAGCAACTGACTGCTAGTTTCAGTTATGGAGCAATAGCAATCCTGATGGGAAGCAGGTAGTGGCTTTCTTCAGAAAACCATAAATAAACATAAAGGCATTGTAGTTGCGCTGTACATTAGCAGTGTGACAGAGAGTAAAGAAAAAAAAAGAAAATAATAGCACAGACAAAGTAGAACTGGTTTATATCAAAAATTATTTTAAGGAAAGACTGATATCGGGCAGATTTTTCTAAAACCCCTGAATCAGATTTGCATTCAGATGGAAACTTCATTTTATTATTATAGAGAATAAAAGATACCTGGAATTAAGTCAAGAAACAAAAAGGCCCAGATGTTTCTGTACATCGTACTTGACAAGTTTCTTCAGCAGCAAGCTTTGGAGTAAAAAATGCTAGGTCATCTTTGGGTTGGCGGTGAAGAGCTGATCATACAAAATATTATTGAAAGAAGTGATCACAGCTGCCTTAAATGATGTTAAAAATAGACACAAAAAATACATGTGTAACTGAAGTTTCCAATTTCAAAAGCTCAAACAGGAAGAATTTCAGGGAGCTAGTAGATGAAGTCTGGTTTTTTTATCCTCTGAAACCACAGGATAAAACTATCTTTAACTTGTATCCCAAGCAGAATGAAAACCTTGTGTAGAAAGTTCCTGTTCTAATGGAATAAACTGGTGTCTCAGAAAGGTTATTAGAAGTCAATGGAGAGCTAACAAGCAAAGGGAAAGACTGACAGTTCACCAAAGAACGATATAAAGACCTCACCACCCTTCAGAGCTCTCAGAACCTTCATTTCTGTAACTGAGTAAAAAAATCAGTCAAGGAAGGTGAAATGGTTGTTGCTCTCTGTTCTGCCTTGATATCCTCTGTCCTGACAAGGCTGCCTTGTATCCAGAAGAAGCTTCCACTAAAGAAAGATGAGAGCATTTGGTCCTGGTTAGTGAAGTCTGATGAGACGAGTGAGACCATTTGGAACATTTCCCTGGGTGGGGACTGTGGAGGTGCAGGGCAGAGGGAGGGATGTGTTTTGCCTGCTACCCAGGTGCAAGCCATCCCTGTGAGTACATCACATGGTTGTGACTGACTTCCCAACCCTCCAAGAAGGCAAAAAGAAGTCTTTGTTCTGTACATAGGAAAGGTGCAGTTAGGACTGATGCCATTTAGGTTTTCATACCTATAGCATTTGCCCTGGAGACAGGATAATGCCTAGAGTATCAAAAGACATCCTGAAAATCAAAGACTTTTTGGTCCCAAATGCTCTTGATTTGGGCATCTAACTATTGGTGTCTAAGTTAATTTTATTACTCCTTTGACTAAATAAACTAGGGCCGCTTAAATGACACTAGATGGAATATTTTCTGTAGGGACAGTGCTAATGTTGCTTCTGATCAAATCAGTGCTTTTTCCCTATAATTTAAAATTAATAGTTCCATATATATAGCAGGATTAAAAATGCTTGAACTTTCCAAATGCATTTCCACTTCTGCCAATTCAGCTGTGTTACAGTAGAAGATTAACTATTAGGAGCTCAGGAATCTGATTGCGTCAATTTTGTATATTCATCTGCATTGGTATTTATTTGTTTGTTTGCTGTAACTTCTGTACCTCAGGTTATGCCTCAGAAAACCTTCATTCCCAGCATGGAAAAATGGCAAGGAACTAAATTGGTGAAACTGTCCTTTTTTACCCCTTCATCAATTTGGTTTATACTTTAAGAACCTGCAACCAATACTTTTGCAATGGGAATCAGTAGGAACTTCTCCCTCTCATGTTTCTTCTCCCTCTTCACAGAAAATTCTTTTTTTTTTTTCTTTCTCCCCTTTGGTGATCATTTTATGTGTGAGTGCACAAAAGTGGTAAGGCAGGTGCTGAGCAAGTAAACTGCCCTCAGCCTCATGGTCATTATGCAACGCTTGTCAGATTTCAGTGTCTGTCGATATTCAGGCTCTCTGTCTTTTGGTCCAATCTGAAACGGGTCACTTTCTCTGGTGGACCTTAAGAACACGAACCAAAAGCAAAAGTCACCTAAACTTTTGAGGTATGGCATTTGCAACTGTTCTGCAAGAGTTTGTATGAAAGTGACCTACGACAATCTCAAAACAGTCTGGGAAAGCAAGCTGTAAGGGCAATTGCATTTTCAAATAGAGAAGTGAGAGTTGTCTTTTGTGTCAATTGTCTTGTTTCACCATCTGCACAATGCTAATTGAAAAGGTACGTACTGACATACAACTTGCAAACGTTTCTCTTACTAATTATGTATTTACAACATTAAGCAGTTCTGCATACTGTAAAATAATAAGCAAGAACACACGTTTTTATAACACCTAATTTAAAACCATGCTACTTGTGACAAAAACAACCCTGACAGCATTTTGTGCTATGGAAATCAACAACTGGGTTACATAACCTTATTCTCTGTGATATGCAAATTCCTTGGCTTGGGGAACAAGCATCGCAAAAGAAGTTGTGCTGGTATTAGCCTGGTCTGAATAGAAGGCTGGATAATAGCACAGAGATAGGCTCTGTTCTCTATATTCAAGTTTGGGGATCAGAGAAAATGGATGCAAGTCATTAATGACATCATTGTGGGGTTCTTTCATTGTTTCACAAGGAAACATCAAGCTGCATAGCTGGCAGACTTGCCTTTTCTGCCAGTTAGAAAATGATAAAAGTGTTTCTTAAAATAATCTTAGTCTAATACTGTGACTTTCACACACAATATAAAATTGCCAGGTCTCTACCATACTTCAAAGAATATGATTAGCGATGAATGCACTCTTTTTTTTTTTGCGCTCATTTTGCAGAGACACTTGAAAATGGTAAATCTACTCAATGCTAGTAGTACTTGGCTGGGTTTTTTTTTCTTTGTGAACTGTTAGAGTGTTCAATAATCTAGTTAAAGGCAGCAATCATTTGCCTAAACCAGGAGATAATTCAGGTAATGAGATATGCAAAACAGACATATACGCACACAAAAAAAACTTCATTCCTATAAGACTCGCTTTCTGAACTGGCAAAAAATAATGAATCTTTATGTCTGCAGTGATAAAGCAGGACTCCTCACTCTCCGTATCTCCATCTTCAGTTAGATTGCTTGCAGATCCACCGAAATTAGATGTCAGTATAAATTATGGTGTAGGCCAAGTTGCTAGCCAAGGCTATGAAGGGTAGACACATAAAAACAAGGTGCTACTGAAGGTAATTGCTTCTGATCTTAAAGTTCTTAAGTGACAAAATTGGTGCTGATGTGACATTTGCATCAGAGGCTCCCTTTTAATTGACACTGACTAGATCAAGGGCTTGCTTTTTTTCCTAGAGGTTTCATTTTTTTCTGTTTAATTCTTAAAATCCACCTTGTAAAACAGTGGCAGATTGCAGAACACAATTCAGCTTAGCAGGAAAAGGATATCTGCTTTTTTCACAGGATTCAAGGAAAAAGCGTGTGTGCATGTGCACGCATACACGTCGCATGTACATATCTGTATGCATGTGTGTGTGTGTGCATGTGTTTTATGCAGAGAGGAGAAAAGAGCAATTTTAAATTCATAAGCAAAACAGTTGTGTATAAAGGGTTAAAACTGAAAAAATGATGGCTAGACTTATCATTGCAGTGCCTACCTCTCAGACGAGCCATTGTCTAGTATAGTGCTCAGCTGGATTTAGTTCCCCAGGCTCCCCATTTCATCTGTAAATAAACTCTAACAATATATTGAAGCCATCAAGTCAAAGACGGCACCACCTGAGCTAGCCAAGAGGAAATGACAGGAAAAAGGCAAAAGTTAAGCTTCATATATTTAATACTTTTAAGTGTGTTAAGCCAGAGAGATGGAGACACCGGGCTTTTCAGTTTTCCAGATAAACCTTTCTCAGAAGGGTTCTTCTAATGGTGTGATGCTTTCAAAATGCAAAAGGCACATACCTACCCCTCGCTAGGCTTCCTTCAGCCAGTTCTCAAAAGACTTGCATGGTGTCCTGCGCGTTTGCCAAAGACATGCACAAGCCCTTGCTAATATAATTGGTTCATTTAACACTGAAGATTACATCTTGGGAAGAAAAGAGTAGGGTAGAGAAACAGCTGTGGATGTCAGGTGCAGAAGCAGACATCAGCCATCACGTTCACCACCTTGTGCTCCCCTGCAAACCTCACCACAAAGTTTCTGCTGATCCCTCATCATATCCTTTTAAAGGAGGCAGCACTGAGGTGGGATTCATTACAGTTTATTTTACCCATCTAAAAGGCATCTGGACTAAGCTGTCTGAGAGCTCTTTGAATGCAGTGGAGGGAGACAAGCACTTCACAATGACTACTGATATCTGGAGGTGACAGCTATCTCGGACTGGGGGCAAAACTTGTTGGTAACAATAGTTACTAGAATTGAGAAAGCCATTCTCTGCCATTTTTCCTCCGATGGAGAATGGCTGCACAGCACTCTACTTGCACAACCATATTCCTGTTCATTACCCAAAGGAAAAAGCTACCTACAAGTATTGTTTTATTATTACTTTTATACTAACATGTGCAAAGCAAGAGGACAAAGTAATGGAGTTCACTTTCAGTGAGGTCATTTCCCAGAGGCAGGGCTGGCTAACTTTATACCATCTACACAGAATTTAGATTGAGAGAAACCATAGGAGCCTGCTCTGAATGTCCCTCTGGAGAAGTCCATTTCTAGACTAGTTAGAAGACTAACTGCCTAAATTCACCCAGTGCTCTCCTGAAAGTGGCTCAACCCAGGTCTGGCTATTAAAAACTGGACCCATGAGCCTGGTTCACTGCTGCCACCACAGCCACGTCTCCCTGGGAGCCACCTCATCTCCTCAGCTCCGCAGGCGCTTTAGCATCTTCTCTCTTCTTACATTCAAGCCAGCCCCCAGGATTGTCCTGATGTCCAAGAGGCAACCGCAGCTGCAGCCTCCGGCCTTGTGCTCCCACCCCGAGGCCAACAGATGTTCAGCGCAGTTCAGCATTAGGCACCTGAGAGAACTCGCTGATGGTACGTGTTAGGCACCCCCAGCAACTCTACCATCCCCGTACAGCTACGTGTTACATGCAGACTCTGGTGGCATCGCTCACAAGGAGGCTGATGGCAAAATGCACGTGTGCCGGTGAGGAAGAGGCAGTCCTATCTGGCCAAAAAAGAAAACTACAGTGAAGTTTAGGGAACTTTCTGAACCCTCATGAATGTGAGTAACTTGCAAGGCATAAAAAAACTATTCCAGTGAACACAGTTACTTCTGGCCCAGTCAGGACTTTATAATCTTATACTGAGCCTGTATATATATCCTGGAGAAATTTTGTTAAATGATACCTATTTTGGGCAGATTAACAAACTTGGTTTACCACATATTTTTTTCCACAACTTCTTTTTCTCTTCAAAGAAGCAAATAATAATACTTCCAAAGCATCACATTTAGTAGCTTAAACTGAGGAACTGCCAACACCTACACAGTTTCTCTTAAGGCTTCGTTGAGACAAAACAATGCAGCTATCTTTATTTCTACTTTCACTGTCTTCTGCGGTCATCCATTCTCATTGATATGCTCACATAATAATTGACTAGCAGAAAATTTACAGGACTGTAGCACCCCTGTGTATTATAGAAAATCCATACAAACCCCGTTCTGGGAAGGGATGTTATGATCCAGTAATTCAAGAACAGAAAGAGAAAATTAAGACTTCTGCATTTCAGTCAAAGAAACTAATTCAACATCCTTTTACTATCCATCCAAATTACCATGTTCACTACTTAAAAACACTTACACAAGGAAAAAAATAAAATAATTCACTCTCAATCTGTGCATGCACACATCGTTTTCTCAGATCTGCAGTAGATGTATAGTAAAGGTATTAACAACAAAAGTGATTCCATTTTCCTTTAGACCTTTTTAAGACTAAAGCAGTGAAATTTCCCTTAAGGTACCTGGGTACAGTTATCAGGTATAGTCAGAGCTAAACTCACCTATCCTTATGTCTTATCCTTAGAGATCCTGTATCATTTCCATCTTTCAGCTTTCCTTCCCCTGCTCCCCCCCAGCTGTTTATCGAGAGGTGTAACAAGCACATTAGCATTTTAAAAACTGAAAACTAAGTGATATAGAAGGCACAGTGAAAAACTATTTCTACAGATTATACAAAGCCCTTGATGATAGCTAATCAGTTAGTGTTCAGACACTGCTACTTAGCACACCCAGTGTATTGGTTTTCTTGATAGCTTCCCCTCCACCCTCCCCTGCAATTGTTTGTTCTCTTTTACTGTTGTGCCTTGTCATATGTCAAGATCGTAAGCTCTTTACAGCAGAGATGGTTTTATTATGCACATGGATGGTGCCCAGAATAATAGGGTCTTGAACCCTATTTGGGATCCTTAGATGTTACTGCAATAAAGAACAATTATTATTATAATAAAATGAATTGGGTTGAGAATGGTTGGCACAGCATAAATGCATGTAGGCAGTTAGAAAGAAAGACCCTTTTCCACTGTCAGAAGCAGAAGGTTTGTTCAGCCATTTTTTTTAAATCGGTGCCTTGTTTTTTTACCCTTCAGAATACATGGATATAAGCTACTTACTTATTTGTATTCTGAAAACAAAGCTGCTGCTAGTTAAAGGTGGAAGGACCACATGTGTGGATGTGGCTAGCAGATAAGCCAGGAGAGTACACGGTTTCCCATATTAATTTTATTTTTATGTCTTCTGAGTTGTTCTATTATGTCTCTGAATGACAAAGAAAAATGCACCACAGTCTTACATTTTCTGTCTTTCCATTTCACATTTAAATAATGTATTTCCTTTAAGTGCCTTAGCTGTAATAGAAGCATGTCCTGATAAAACTATTAGGAAAGAAAATACAAAAAAGCTGCAAAGTAACCTTCAAAGCCACCATAGAAATCACAACAAAGGAATTAGAATTTAAAACATCAAAGTATCCAAAGTACTTTAATCGCTGAAATGGAGGGTACGGGGGAAGGAGGGAGGGGTTGCATTTCCTACGTTGTTATATTTTTGCTACTTAAAGATCCATGTACTTCAGCAATAACCTAAGAATAAAGCAACTGTATTTTAAAATACACAAACAAATGTAAATAGGACATGCCATTTTTATTTCTTTCTGTCTTTTAGCCATTCTTTCCCTTAGCATGACATTCAGCGTTCATCTAAAGTCAGGAGAACCTGTGCACGCCTCCATTCTTTCTCGGCTATTGTGATTTGCCTCTGTTTTCTTGTTTAAAGTAGAGCATGTAATTTGCTACCTAAGGTGATTCAAGTGCAGTGTGGAAGACTGAGCGCTCAGTGACCTTAGCTCAGTGCCCTCTCACTGCAACGAATAATGCAGTTCCTTCCAATTGTCACAAGAAGGCAATCACATTAAAACCTTAATCTTGCTCAAAAATTCTCCCTGGATAAAAGCATATAATTTGTACACTCCAATGTATCTAACTGTCAGACATGGATTTATTAGCTTCACCTAGGACCACTTGCCTATTCTGCTGTTTCTGTATCTTGCTGTAGTGATTAGAATTATTTTCATCATCTGCTTCTATTTTCAGCTTCAAAACTCCTGTCTGACATTTATCTAAAAAGCAGGATTCTAGCAAGAAAATGTAGCTGGAGCCAGAACTCAGTTTCCTTTGGGAACTCCACCTCCAAAACATGATTTTTTTCCCCTGCCTACAGCATTTCAATTATATTAAACTCTCTAAAGCACTGCTGTAATGGCTGTAAAAGTATTTTCCTGGTGAAAAGGGATAAATAAACATGCATAGAAAACCATTTCCATGTTTTTCAGGCAGTGGGAAACCTTAAAAATCTCAGCCTCTAGCAAAATTTAATTCTTACTGGAATGCAAGTTTCATGACAGTATGTAACGCTTACCAGTGAGAAGTTGCTCTACCCTATATTTTGGACTTCTCCAGTCTTGTCAATACAAAGTATTCACAAACCACAAGCCTGGCTTAAAATCTATCTCTCTCAGTTTGGAGTTGCTTTATTTCTCTTTGATTGGCCTTGGCCACAATTTGGAATTCATCTTCACAATAACAGTAGTTAGAAACTTGTTAAGTGACAGCCACAGTCCTTTTTTCCAGAATGTGGTACTACAGGCAAAGTGTAAAATGTCAAGAGGCATGCAATAAAATCTACAGTTTTAGATAAAAATAGTCTAGAGGAAATTCAGGGGGTCATCTAGCTTATCCTATGCCATGGCGGGATTGGCTTCAGTGATGTCCTATCTCATAGATTTTTGTCTCATCAGTTCTTAAAGACTTCTAGCTCTGCAGATCCATACCCTCCCAGAAAATCTATTGCAGTGCTTCACTATTTCTACCACTAGAAAGGTTTTTCTAAAATCCAGCCTGAGTTTTCCTTGATACTAGCTCATTGCTCTTCTCTCATCCACCAAGATTATTCTTCTCCTTTTCGCAGCAGCCTTGAATTTACTCCACTGTGGCAGAGCCACTTTTCTTTTATGGACCACCCATGAATTACTGCACACAAGATTAGGCCTCATAGATTGAAGCTACTTTTGTGATGCCAAACTGTAGCATTTTCTGATGGTTACCTTGCCTTCCAATGATCCACTAAATCCCAGATTTTCACAGTAATGCATCTTTGCTAGGAAGACTTTGTACTAACATTAAACCAGCAGCAGCATAAAACCAGTTTCCTTCCCCCTCGTTTCATATGTTATTGTTGGGGGTGGAGGGGGCATTTCCGCAGAAGGAATTCAAGGAAACAAATCTACCAGAAACATTCCATTTGTAGGCTAAAGAGCACCGGTGCCTTTCAAGGCCTGTTAAATTCAGAGGCAAATAATGCCACCAATTATGTTACGAAAAATGTGTTCCCTAATCAATTGTTGCGGAAGCTCACACAATCAAATTAGACAGGTGTTAAACTCAACAAAATTTATTCTTCAACCAAAATTGTTTAGAACTCTGACAACATTAGTAAACCACAGGTTCAATGATGTAAGGGAAAATTAATACTACACAACCAACTTAAGAATTCTTAAGCTTTAGAAATAATGACCCAAAATGCACATATCACTCACCTAAAAGATGAGGGCTTGCAACCTCGAGGAGTTACCTTGGGCGGTGTCCCGAACCAATGGGAGAGTCCCCGAATGCAGACCGGCTGCTCTGAGGAGGATCGGCTCAATTTGCCGTTCTGCAGGGCTCCGTTTATGCCCCAGGAGAATCTGACCTGTGGTCAATAAAGTCATGTTAGTCCTCATTGGCTGAGGGCCAACACTTCCTTGTTCCTTAACCAAGTGTGTACCTGGCTGTTGTAACCCAACCGCACCGTGGGGCAGGGTGGCTCGACCCCCAAACCACAGCTTCAAGTCTTTTTCTCTTTTCAACACCTGAGAAGTTTCACTCTATCAGAGCGGGTGTACCTGTGACATCAATCCAAAATGAATTTTAAAATAAAGCATTGAACCAAGGTGGCAAGAATGGAAAATTGCCTTCCTGCACCCGAGGGGGCTCTGTGCCTCCTCATTGCCTCCCCAAAAAAGTGAAAGGGAACCCACAAGGTATGCCACTACCCAGTACCCAGCAGGGCTGTGGAAGACCAGAAGAGGAGTGTGATCATGCATGTCAGACCAGGTCAGAGGAGCTAGAAAAGTTAGTTTTCCTCCCCAACAAACCTTTGATTTCCTGGAGCAGATCACAGACACTTACAACTTGCTTTAACTGGAATTCAGCACATATTATCTGGAGAAAGGGACAGAGATCATAAGCACCATTCTGTTCTCAGCAGTGTTTGTTTGGGATGAGAATTTGCCATTCAGGTTCAAGCTGAAGTTCAGTGACAAGACCCTTATCTGGCAGGCCAGGACACAGAGACCGGCTGTTGCCATGACAAGAACCTTCTTATTTTAAAAAGCAGTAAAGCTCATTGTCAGCCTAAATGTCCCTCTGCTCAAGCTGCACTATGCATATAGCATGCTTACAACTACATTTGTGCTCAGCTCTAAGGTCAACAGGAATTTTTTTCCAGAGCCAACTCAACACTCTTTCAGCAGAATAAGCATAGCTGAACATTAGTCCAAAACTATGGACAAAGGAAGTAATTTTGTTCTTTTCACAGTGTGTGGAGGCAGGAGGGCAGCAAAATTTGATTTTGGAATGGAATTGGAGGTAGTGCTGTTGGGGAGAAGACAGGTGGAGAAGTGGTTGAGCAGCAGCCCTAGGACTAGGGGATGGGGACCAGGAAGGACCAGGAAGGACTCTGAGAGGCAACAGGTTTTGGGTACCATAGATGTGGGCAGATGTCTTTCTCTTCCCCATTACTAGCCTTGTATCTCACTAGCCAGGCTTACTTTAGGCTCTGGGATGCTCTTTCCCAGCTGACAAGTCTCTTGGGAGCCCCATCTGCCCAGGGTCTGGGATGTTTACTCCCTTCTCCAAGAACCAAGTTTCACCTTGCACCCCACAGCAGCCATTGTCCTTTGGTTCCACACAGTGTCCCCGCTTCCCAGGCTACCTCCCACACCAGCTAGTCTTAAGAAAATAATACAAGCCAATCTAGAAATGTGATATTCTGCAAGTGCCAAAATGACATCTGCGTGGCATGTTAGTTCCTCTTCAGTATTTAGTAGAGGTTATGAAGGACTTAGGTGGACCAGGTCTTCTGCTGACCCAATCTGCTGGCATATACATGTCCCATAACACTGCTAAACTGGCACTTTTTCACAGTTGCAGCTATAGGTCACCTGCTGTGGCTTTGCCACTACTCAGTGAATGCAACATGCACACTCCCTTCCATGGGGTGAAGACATAGCTACCCTCATGTATTTGGCACACTTTGATCTGAAAAATAAGGGAGAGAGCTTTTAAACTGCTGAGGAAATGTTCAACTTTTCTAGAACTCCTCTCAAATAAGTGGAAACTGAAAGGTTGGTAAGACTGAGGATTGTGAAGCCAGGAAAAGCTTTTACTGCCTTACCTTAATGGCAGCAGAGAGCTGTCCTATGCTGGCAAAATGTCTTTGAAGTTGACATAAGGTTACAAGCCATACTCTTCAGATAAGAAGAAAAAGCAGATTCTGGACCCATTGGTTCACCTGTGAATAAGTGTCAGTCTCAGCAGTCTTATGGGGCACATATATGCCACTGGCCTTGGGTTAGCACAGGGCCTGGTCCATCTAAGTCCAGCTTAACCTCTATTTTACCTGCTTAAGCGGAACTAACACGGCACGCAGTCCTCATTTTGGCACTGGCAGAAAACCACATTTCTAGATTGGCTTATATTAGTTTTGTCACACAGCCTCACTAATTTGAACCTTTTAATGGAAATCTGATTGGTCTCTTACCTGTTTTTTGTTTGGTTGGTTTGGTTTCCAGCTCATTAATTTACTGCAATTTCTTAAGTCTTGAATGCAAACTTTGTATTGCACATGGAGTGGTTAATGATATCCACTTCAGCAGTTATCATCCATCAATATCATTTAGCAAAGTCTTCCTTTTCCTTACAGAAACCCCACATTTGTAACAATCTGTTGGTGCTCCTTCAGCAGCAATAAAATTGGTACAAACACACAGTACTCTCTGCAGTTCTACATTGGTTAGGCAAAAATGAGTAAAGACAACAGTAAGTGCATAGTACAACTAAGAAATTTAGGAGTAACAGGACCATTAATCTACTTTCCTTTTTTATTTTATTACATTAACATCTCTACATAAATCTCCCAGGACAAGATATTATAAATTGTTTTTTGAAGGCAGTTTTATCTCAAGGCTAAAGTCATGAGGGCTTAATATTCCTTACTTACCAGTGATAAGGATTATAAACAACACTGATGCTGCCTGTACCCTTCTACATTTCTCCATATACACAGAAATAGTAATGTATAAGTACTTTCCTCTCAGAATGGAAGAAAAGATTAGTCACTGAAAAAGGTACAAAAAACAAGAGCTGTGTGAAGGATTTAAATTCAAATTAAAGATTTAGCTTAAACTGAATCACCAGTTGGACTGCCACAGTTCTTTACAGTGACGTGTTATACTGGAAAGTAAAATGACTGACTGATACAAAAAATATGGAGAATTTGGGGGTGGAAATTAGGCCAAATTCCAGTTATAATTTTGTTTCTGTTAGACAATATACTATTCTGAATGTACTTATTAACGTTTTTAAAAGCATTTTATGCTGAAGTTAAAGGAAGTTAAAAAGCTTAGATTTAATGCGTTATTCTATTCTATTATTCCTGTCAATGGAAAATGTATTGCTAGGTCTAGCTGCATCAGGTTGATAAAAAAGCATAAGAACACATCTTGTAAAAGGCATCTAAACTACATATGCCAAACTGTATAAATAAGACTATGGTACATAGATCTGGCTATTCTTTTAGTTCAATAAATATTCTTTTTAAATGAAGTTGAATAGAGTTACGTTACGATTTGAATATCCAATGGTATTGAATGCCAGTACTCATACTGCTTTCAGGAGAAGAACTGAACTCCTGAGAAGACGTAGACAACCCCTGAAGTTGAAATAAGGAGTTGCATCAAAAAGAATCATGGGCCTAAAATCTTTGTTAGTGGTTTGCTATTTTGCTTTGTGACTATGTAATATTTTTCCTTGTGTACATGTATTCTACCAGAAATTAACTTCTCCAGAGTCATCTGAAAATGTATTTTTGAGCTATGATTGCTTCACATCTTGTAGTCTTTGGTACCTTTGAAAATACTAACATTTTCACTTTGTATCTGTGTAAAAAACTACCAAGGGATACAGCAGGGCAAAGCAACGTCTGCCACTTCACTGATCTCTAGGGAACCCCAGTAAAAATAATGGCTTCTGTGGGACACAGTATTCGCTGTGTTGTGTTTCCTACTTTGTTTGCCTCTCATTTCTATAAATCCTAAGTACAGAATACAGCAGGTACCACTCAGGAGTCCTTATACCACTACAGGACTCAGAATAATATTCATAACATTTGGAGATATTAAAGGTGCTAAAATAATAAAAACACACAAAAATATATATCAGAGGCTTAGTTTTCTGAAATGTAGAGATAACCCTTGTCTGGCCTTCCCTGCCTATCCATTGGCAGCTTAGTTTTTCAGCCAAGCAAAGAAATAAGCTCAAACCAATTTTTGGAAGCTCATCACATGAAAAATCAGAGCACATATGAATCCACACCACAGGAAGAATAAAATTATTCCCACCCACACACCCCGCTATGCAAAGCATGGGAAGCAGCTGGGGGAGGCTTCCCAGAACAGGGCAGAGAGATGCTGCTGTGAGATGAACTCCTGATGAGCTGCTGTGTAGAAAGGTGTTGGATGTAGGACTGCCATGTTTGTGAAACGAGACTACACCAGTCATTGACAGGCCACGTAGGAACTAGTGAGCGCTGAAATCTGGGAAATCCAAACAGCCAAATTATTGGAAAGGTTTATAAGCCTTCACAGGTCTACACAGGAATCTGCACCTGGGCTAGCTATTTTAAAGCTAATTCAGGTGGGTTTACATGTTTTATTATTGGCTACAGTATAGATAATCTCTTCAGTTGTGTTTTGGAGACTGTACTGAATTTCTAGGCCTTGAAAGAGGACAGACATGGATATTGAGTATCCATGCATCAGAGAGCCAAGATAGGTCAATATTAACATCTTCTTCCTTCCTTCGTCTCTCCTGCCCTCCTCGTCACAGGTTTTTCTGAAAGTTTTCTCAGGAGGGTCTTAAACACTCTCTTAAATCTGGCACCTCTACTGCTGAGTTACTCATAGCAAAACCCCTTACCATCCCTTTCCTTGGCCTAGGCTGACCATTTTGGCTGGAGATGCTGGCTGGCATTTCACCTGCTGCAGAACAAAAAGAGCTCTGTCCCTTGGCAATGCTAAAATTCTTACTCCAGGCATTGCCCATCTCAGTAAAAATCTCTATGCTGCATTTAGGGCTTTAACAAAGCCTGCTTTTTCATGCACCGACTTGGTAGGCCCTTTCCAAAGCCCTTTCCAGACTTTTTCTAGAGGGCCACTTTCCATGCATGCCTAAGAAACATGCACAGGCTTTATTTTCTTGAGGACTTCAGCTCCTGTTTCTTTCAGGAACATTCTATAAATAGAGATGCCTCCAATTATGTAAATACTGGCTAAATGAGAAAATGCCAGCAGATGGTGCTCAAGAATATGCAGCAATGCTCTTGTACACATTAAATGGCTTCTATCCTGCAGTTTTATGCACAGTCTTCAGTCTCAAGAACCATACCCTGATGTTATTTTGACTTTGGGCTGATCCAGAAACAGACAATATGCAGCACATGCTGTCTGAAAGGGTTCCTCCACTCTCCAAACAGCCCATGTTTAGGCATAACAAAGGAATTCAGAATTTCCATTGGAGTAATCTTAGTGGTAATTTTCTTTAAAATTATTAAGATGAAAACTCTTTGGGGTTGAATACTATTGTCCTCTTTGTGCAGAGAGGGACACTGAGGTTCACAGAGTTTGAATGAACCCAGCATCAGCAGTTCCTGTCTCTATGTCAGGGAGGCACTTCTTGCCTCCTATAGTTTCACTATTGTGTTAAATATCATACCAAGCAGATGTAAATATTCTGAAGGGCATAATCTGGCAAAGAGCAGGAGATTTCCAGTTTTTCTTCATGACGCCCTTCACACACATAAACACCTGAGTATGTGGCTACATAGACTGTTATCTTTTGAAACTAATAAAAGTCAGCCACTGAGAAAATGTACTAACATCCATCAAAGGCAGAGCTGTTCAAGATCTGTAAAGCTCACCATGAGCTACAGTACAGATGAAAAAATCCTCACCAGGCAGAACTCATGAACCATATAATCTAACATGTGAAAGCTGCAAGTGCCAGATTTTGAACAACATGGCATTTCACAGGGCAAGTCTGAGCTTGAACACTTCTTTAAAAGGAAAAAAAAAGTCACAGAAACTAATAGCATCAGTCAGGCTAAAAATCTGGGAAGGGCAAACATGTCATGCAGTAAATTATCTGACTTCGTTTGTGTATGCAGTGGCATTTAAAGGCAACACAGTCTGCAGGTCTAGACCATCTTAGACACAAAAAACCAGTGAAACAGTAACACAGTGAAACAACAAACCCATGATGATTGGCTGGCATTAGCAATTTATCACATTTGGTGACTGGGTAGTACCTTTGCACTACACCTTAGGCACTAGTTAATGTCATATTTCCAAGCTGCAGTTCCTTGTGCAGTCAGAAGCTGGAAATGACAGAAAACAAGGACCAACATTAAGTGACTCCATGGCAGTCTAAAAGAGCTTGTCTGTAAGCACCCAGGAAAAGAGCAGAAAAGCCAAGTCTCCTGCATATTAAATTCCAGAACTTATAAGAAATTATTCCTTTGAACATCAGTGATAAGGCACAGCTTCTCTACAACAGTCTTGAGAAACCAAACAGATGGACACGTCCCTGTGGATGCCTGGCCCCCTATAGAGTACTGCAGGCTCATTTAACCCCTGTCAGTACCAATCTTACAGGAGCTCTCATGTCTTTAGTTCAGTCCTTTTTCCAATCCTGACCACAATAGTGAAGTTGCATGAAGATGTTGAACAGCATTTACTTTTGATTAGATTTCCAGTTGGGAAGCTGGTGGGTTCAGCAAGAGACAAGGAGCTGCTGGTGCTCCTAAATTCTACCATCTACTGTAATGCAAATTCCCAGAGGAATTACTCTGGTGTTGTGTTTTATATAGCTACTTTTCACACTCTAAGCCAGAATGGTGAACCAGATCAAGCCATAAAAACAAGACTTTTGACTTGCATATGCCAAATGGTATAAATGACCATCGTGCTCTTCCGTGCAAGCTAAAATAATGACAGTTATTCTCTTTTGCATTAGCTCTTAACAGCCACAGAGAACATCCCAGCGTATTCTCTTAGTACCTGAAATCTGCAAAAATGTATCTTCACAAGTCTCCCCCTACAGCCACCTGGGGAACCAAATAAGATGTTGCACAAGATGTGTTTGCCTTTTTTACTCCCTTCTGTACCATGGTCTCCTGCGCTCACAGAATGTGATAAAGTGCTTCATTCTACATAACTTCATCAGCATTGATAAAACCACAGTTCCATTTAGAAAAAGTAAGTCTCAGTGGCCTTAACAGAAGAGCTTTCTGTTTCAGCCATTCCTTGCACCACAGAAAGGAAGCCATCTGGGCCACCACAGCCAAACAAATCATTCCATTTCCTGGATGAGCAAGTTCAAAGGAAAATCCACAGAACCAGCAGAACATACGGTCCCAATAGTGCAGTTTCTCAGTACAGAGAAGAGCTTTACGTTCAAAAAATGCAAATTTTCTATGCATTTGTAGAAATAAAATTATCCTTTATTCCACATCAAAAATAGCTATTAATCATTTTAATGGCATAATTTACGTTTCACTAGTATTTCATGTGTATACAGTTATAATCATTTAAGAACCGCTGCTAGCATGTCAGCAACGATATATTGTTCTGCTGCCACATAACTATGATATAACACAGATAATAGCTACCTTTTCAGTTGTGCCATAAGCTGATGTCTAGCAAGAACAGGTGCCACCTCCTAAACACTTTCCTATTTTGCAAACACAGAGCTCAAATACTTTGGGTCTAGACAGGGAAGTTAACATTTCACAGTGCCTCATAGACTCATGAAAAACAAACCTAAATTGCCTTCTGTTCTTTATGTACTAAAGCTGAACTCCAAGTATATAAGAGGTACTGCACAAGCAAATGATCCTCAAGCTCTCCCTGCCCCCAAGGATAAGCTCACCTTAGCTGCTTGTGTGCTGACTAGCCGCAATGAACATATGGCGAGCAGAAGACAGCTGTAAATGAAGCAATTCTGTGCTTTGTAGCCACTTAGCACTCTCTGGGCCACATTTTCTTGACTGTCTACATGGTTTCCACCACCATCTACACAGCCTGAAGAAAGTCCATCTTTGCATCCACCACATGCTACAGATCCTAAGCACAGGCAACAAAGAGAATAGTAAGCAAAAGGAGAGTAGTAAAGAAGATTTTTGTATGCCTCCTATTGTCTCTGGGTTACAGGCCAGCCAAATTTCATTAAATGGATAAACCCCTATGAAAGAGCAAGAAATACTCTTGGGGGCGGATAGTCACAACATCAGTAATTGAGCAGTTTCTTCAAAATTTACTGATTTAAAAACCCAAGAAATTATCCTTACAAGTGTAGAACTAAAACTCTTAATTTAAATAAAATCTGCCCTCCTACTGAATAGGAAATGAAACAGAAGCAGAGAAAAGATTAGGAGGAAAGTTGAGAGTGAAGCAGAAAACCTGAAGGACAGTGAAAGCACATACACATCCATCCAGTGCTGAAGAGGTCAGGAAAAGCCTACGACTCCATTAACATCAAAGTCATTAGAGTATGAGATAACAGTTTGTTACAATATCGTAGAGAACAGCAGACAATGAGTTATTGTATGCCCATGTACTTCATTCCATACTTTTCTGATAAATTCAAATTAAATATACTCTAAATGCATTGCTGAGCAGAAATTAGTCTATTTAAAATTTAAAATTATAGCCACTCCTATCTAATTTGATTTGTGATTTCCTTGTGCTTTTTACTCTGAAAAACTATGTGTTAGAATGTCTTCTGCCAACTGAGATGCTCCCTTTGAGAAGGCGATTTGAGGTATGTGACTAACTCACTTTCTGTCTTCTGAATGGCTGTGCCATCTCTTTTTAATTTTTGACTGTCATACTAGGCTGCTGCAAAAATATTGCTAAAGTGGTGTTCTAGTTTACAAGATTGAGAAAGCATTACAAGACCCTAGTGAATATTCTCATATGGAGTTGAAGAGATGCAAACTAGAGCTCCTGATAATGCTCTTTAAAATTCTGAACTCCTAACGTCATCCTCTAGCACAAATGTACACTTTTTCTCTTACATTAATGAATTTTTATAGCAGCAATATGGTAACTCCAGGTGGTGTGGTTATCGTGAGATAATCACTCCCCTAGAGGATGCCTCTTAACACCCCAGAAGTGATGATAACCAGGCCCCCTCTCATGCCTTGTTGCTCATATATATGCTGATGGCAGCAACTAGAAAGAATTGTTAAACATGAAGAGCATGCAGAATTAATCTGCACTGTCCATTTGTTAATTATAAAGGCAATGAACACTGCCAGTGAGCACCATCTACACTTTTACATTGTCATCATAATTAAAAAGTTTTAGTATGTGGTTTTGTGTTGCAACAACATCGATCAAAGTCCATTTCCTGACATGTGCAGCAGAAGCAATATGTTCCGCATAGGTTATTTCTGGAATTGTATTACTTACTGTAATAGAGCCCTGTCATGCTACCTCTATTGCACCAAATATACCTGCCATAGCTGCAGCAGCTTATTCTATTTCCTGGGTCAGACTCTCTCAAGCATGCACCAAATGGAATTGTTGCCAAAAAAAAGTTGAATTTATATAATATTGTGCAGAAGGATTTTTTTTTTTCAGTTTTGTGCACTGCAAGACTGATTTTTGTCTCTGCCCTCTCCTCTGGATATCCATGAATATGCTGCTAGGAATAGGGAAACATTTCCTACAGAAGTGGGCCAGAGAAGGGCCAGTAACAAGGATTCAACACTGGTGGAAACTGTGTAAAGTAATACTCCAAGTGCAAAGCTAAAGAGCGGAAGGGGTGGATCATGGCTTGAGGCAGTCATGCTAGTAGTGCAAAGCCTGTGTCACAAGGTAAGGCCGCAGTAAAACAGTCTACAGAGTTTTCAGTTATGACTCACTCAAGCCCCAGACACAGGGAACTTCCAGACAACACTCAGATATTAGCAGCCACATCTCTTCTTCACTACCACCTGCAATACACTTTCTCAAGAAAGAGAGCTCAGAATCTTTTCCACTGAAGTAGAAGGAAATTACAGAAACCCGGACTTCCAAAGTGTTTACTGTTTATAAAACAAATATCAGGCATGCAGGGAAAAAAAAATAAAAAACCATTCCTCCTTTACAAAACTACAATAGTAAAGAATGTATGTGGAGGGAGGGAAAGGAGTGGGAAGCTTAATACCCATTTAACGTCAATGTCCCACTTGTTTACTCTTCGTAAAAATGTAGATGAGATGTCTGCCCTTCATGTTTTAGTGTCTAGCAAGTGATGCTTTTCGGCACCTTGTTGTTTGCAGAAGAAAAACAAGAGAAAAGTTGAAAAACAGCAGTGCCTTGACAATAACACCTTTTTTGCTTTTGATTTTCTATTCAGGTTCTATAAGTGTCATAAAGTAGGAAACAGATAATGGGTCATCTTTGAGGTTAGCAAAAAAGAAAAGACAGTCTAAGCAGGGAACTTGACAGAAAGATGATAGTATCCCTAAATGACACTAAGTATGTATTGCAGATGGAGCACTGATTTTTGGTGTTCATGGGAGAAAATTCCCCATAACATTTGCAGAATTTGATTTCCTTCCCAGAATTTAACTAACTGTACAGAATTAACACACCGCCCTGGTGCATTGCAGAAATCACTCGCAGTTACAGCCAAGTGCAAAATGTTTTATTACAAAAGCATTTAAATGAGGCCAGTTTCAAAATATATAGCAGAATATCTTTCTGGCCTGATTTGTGCCACAGGATACCTGTCAGAAATTAATATCCTCTCTTCATATGTCTCCACTTCTCTAAGTATAGCTTTACATGTGCTGTCTTTCAGTTGTACAGTTGTGCTTTTGAATAGTGGGGACTAGAATATATACATAGAATACAGAAACATATGGCATTCATGTATCAACTGATCTACTGGTTGCCAATGGACAAAGATGCTGTTATGCTCATTAAAGGATATTACAAATGTGCAATGGAGGATGAAGATTTTATTACAGTGAGGAGGAATGGAGGGGATGTACTCATTTGCGCTGTTGACAGCCAGGCCAGTCAATTCAGAAACACATGAGAACTGGATACAACCTCACCTGGAAAGTTTGATGCTGAGAAAACACTGGTATTTAAAAAAAAAAAAAAAAAAGGTATTTTCAAAAATGTAGTTAAAATACATAGCTACATACTCCCAGTGAATGAGAAATACACTGACTTCGAACACCTGTGGACATGAAATAGGATCAGAATACCAGGGGTTTGTCTGGTTTCTCAGGCAAGTGGGATAATGAATGTGACCAAAACCAAAAGGCAAGCCAGTGTTAGGATTACTGAAATCTCAGGCTAGGTTAGCTAACTAGTGTCGTGGCTTTTTCCCAGAACCTGAGCCCACCTAACACAGTCACTGCTATACACAGAGAAGACTCTCTCTCCACTTTCAAAACAGGGTAGTGGTTTCTGATTTGTAAGGCCTATTTTCAAAACTGTGCCCAGAAACAGGGCCAGATGGCCTGGGCCAGCTAAGCTGTATAAAAGACTTAATTCAGTCTAAAAGGCTGAATTATCACTCCTGTCCCCATGTCTCAGCACCAACTAATTTCTAGGTCTGCAGTGAGCTATGGAGTCCTGTTAAAGCTTTTTCCTCCCCAGTAGACCCTATCACCTCCTGAGATCCCAGGTATTCAGTCCCCAAAATAAGAACAAAGATATTTGCATATATGGGATTAAGGATGTCTAAGCATTGTTTATTTTCTGGTTTTGCTTATGGTAAGCATCCTTATTGCATGCTCAAGTGACAGGTCACATTCTGTGTATAGGGCTTTTCAGTTTGTAACAGAAATAAATATATCCCCAAGTGCTCTGCAGACTACCTAGTTTGGGATAGGGAGCAAGGCATAGAGACAGAAGCTTCTTGTCCTTTTTTTCATCCTTCACACTCAAAAGGTAGTGAAATAACAGCCCCTGTACTCAGGAGATCTCAAAGTCCTGTCTTAGCAGCTTCCTTTCCATGTAAATGTTCCTGCAGGAGACTAAATCCTCATAGCCTCATGCCCTCAACAGAAAGGCACTTTTACAGGATATTTAAATAAGTGGGAGCTTTTCTATTTTCTGCAATGATTTTTAAGTATACCCTCATCTACTCAGCCAAGAGGTACATGCATACAACACTAAGAGCAGTGAACAGCACACCTACTCTTCACTGAGAAAACTGAGGAGTTTTGCGCTTACACATAATCCTTCTTGTAAAGGGAGAGGGGAAGGAATAAATAGATTGTTTGCTAATTAGACAACCTCTTATTTTGAGGGCTCCAACTCACTGTATTGCTATACATCTTTACATTGAAATTGTCACACTCTTATCCAAGACTTTTAGAAGTTTAGACTAAACTTGGGTGTTCATTGAAACTTCAACTCTCTAGTAATTACACAAAAAAGGGCACTTGAAGTTCATGTAATGGTTTTTACTGAGAAGGACCTCAGCTTAAAATTCCTTGAAATTTGCTTAAAATTGCTTTAACAATATTCTCAAACCCCTCCCCATTTCTGCTTAAGATCTTTTTTTTTTCTAGCCAATCCTCTTTGTGTTACTATTGTTCATTAGCCTGATTTTCAAGTGGTTAAGGATTAAAGATTTGAACAAGTTCTGTTGTCTGCCCATTTCAATAAACACCCTTTCTTTTCATCTAACCTATAAAGTCAACACTGTTTGTACTGCCAAAATATTGAATCTCAGTTTCAACAACTCAAACTTAAAATGTTACTTCTTCTATGGGATAATTTTTAGGATATTATAAGTACATTTCAGTGGCTTTTTGGTTCACACAAAGTGAAAAATGCAAATCTGAAGTTTGACAAATTTAATTTATAAACAGCAGAATTTGATCTGCTTTAAAATCTTAGCTTTTAATTTTTTACTGCCATTTATCTCCTCGTTATGTTCATACTGCTCTCTCGGGCAGACAGTCCACCTGAGGGGTGAGATTTCTAAATACCACATCTTAGAACATGAGACATTTTAGGAGGCAAGTATAGTCACATGCATAATGTGTTTCTGATGGTAATAGCATGAAAGTTATATACTAGACTACAACTACTGTCAGCAATGCCATGGGACTGCGTCTGAAGAGTCTACAAATCTTTATCTAAAGAGAATGAGGGGAAAAGAGTGAAAGAAAAGGAAAGGAGGGATGGAGGGAGAAAGAGAGCAAGGAAGGAAAGGAGGGGAAGAGAAAGAAAGAAGAGGAAGAAAAGGAGAAAGAAGGAGAAGGAGAAGGAGAAGGAGAAGGAGAAGGAGAAGGAGAAAGAGAGGGAAAGAGAGAGGGAAAGAGAGAGGGAAAGTGAGAGGGGGAGGAAAAGGAAGAGGGAGAGGAAGAGAGGAAGAGTGCAAGAAAAAGAAAAAGAAAGAGGAGAGAGAGAAAGAAAGAAAAGAGGGAAGAGAGGGAAGAAAGGAAAGAAGGAAAGGAAAGAAAGAGGAAAAGAAAGAAAATACTGCAGTTTCTGGAAGATAGTAGACAGGCAACCTGGAAACATTACCATATTTCAGTGGTAGTGAAAAGTACTTGTAGGGAATGGATGGCTTAAAGGGCCAATAAAATACCACAGAGTTTATATCTGGACACTCAGTCATATTGGAGTGGTTACTGACCATAATTCAGTCTGACAACTCTCCAGAGGCATGTATGAAATTTCCCTTTGTAGCTCAGGGTGTCCATCCTCACAGGAACTAACAACCCCCTCATCAGTGAGATCTGTACAGAGAAGCACTAAATTGGTGTTACACAGCTCTTGCCCTCCTCGTTAGTTACAGGAGCTGCTGCTGGGGAGCAGAGCTGTTAATTTTGCCTTCTAAGTACAAGTTATAATCAATTGGGGGTTGAGGGAGAGAGAAAGCGAAGCAGAGAAATTCATTATCTTCCCTACATGAGGCTTTCAGCCCCTCAGCTGGAGCAGAGCTGTACAAACATTTGATTTTACTTTTGGGACAACAAAGGGGCACGAACAAATGGCTGCCTCCAGTGCAGATCTCCTGCTAAAGGCGAAAATGTCTATTCTGTTGGTGGCAGAGCTGCTTTAAGAAGATCCTTCCCCACCTCCTGCTGCTCTTTCTCTCCGTTCCTTCACTTTCCTTCCCTCTTCTTCATCCCAACATAAGGTCTGACCCTTCAAAGCATTTGGAAGACTGAATTGCTTCTTCATCTGGCTGTGCTCTGTTGATGCTAAAGAAATGAATCAATTATCACTCATGAAAATGGTAGGGAAACTGGTCAACTTTCAGCAGTCCCACCAGGAACAGACATTGATGTTTAGCACAGATACCAGCCCTTGACCTCCTTTCTCCCACTGTCTTGTAAACTCCCACTTCTCACAGTGCAAAGGATTTTGTTCAGGTGAACAAAGTGGTGTCTAATTATATCTCCTTGGGATCTCATTACCCTGACAAATACTCCAAAAGCACCTAGAAAAGCCCACTGTTCACATATTTTGTAAACTGTTTTGCCCAAGGAAAACCCTGCCTCTTGGCTGGTATTAGAAAGGACTTCAGAAGGGAATTCTCCAAGCTAGACTTCTTGAACAGGGTTCAGTTGCACAAACATAGCTGTCAAGAATCATTTTAGGCATTATAGGGCATCCTGCCTAGCCTCCAGCCAGGGCAATGTGGGTCCTCCTTAATTGTTGCATGCTGTAGATAGCAGTCTCATAGGGATGTCTCAGAGACCCTATAGTGTCTGAAATTCATTCAGGACTTAGGTCTATAGAATTGAATTAAGTGGCGACTTTGCTGTGATATGAACATAACTGTAACCAGGTCTGGAAAATGAATGCAGCAGATTGGCCCGGGAAAGGAAGTTCCTCTCCTCAAAGTGACAAGAATAGGAGGCAGTGAGAAAGATGGTGTTAGGTCAGGCCTTGGAATCACTGCAGTGTTTCAGAGGAAGAGAATCAAACAGCGTATGTGTGCAAAGGGATAGGTGTCATGGCCAGACTGGCAAGCACACAGTAATTTGTATACTGGTACATGTATGTTGGGGAACCTACTCATTATGTGCATGCAGGTGCATGTATGCATAAATATGCTTGACTTCAATGCCAAATTTTGAGTCATCTTGGGTTATGTCTAAACAGAGAAACCCTGAAGTCCTGGTTCTCTTGTAGAAATGTGACTGACTTTTCTGTGTCTCTCTTCTGGCTCACATATTCATATTTTCCCTCGGTGAAAAAGAGCTAATATGTGTTATTGGTCTTGTCCTTATGTGGCTTTGGGAGGTAAACCCAGAGCAGATGGAATTGTCACACCAGCTTGCAGTCTGGTACATACTCTGATTCTGTATTTGGTACAACCAGCACAGCTTAGGTTTGTTCAGTTACCACACTGGAAAACTTATCATGAGGGCCAGAGGTCCACTATTTTTGCAGTGATTCAGCCCCAAAATGCTCCACTGTTTTGTAGCTGCCTAGAACACTGTCATAGTTATCTTCCTTAGTTCATAGAGGAAAAAAATGATCCCCACCCTATAGAGTTACACTCCATAAATTAAAAGGATGCTCGTGATAGAAGTGAAGTATTGATAGTTTAAGTAACTCTAGAATTATATGCTAGAAAAATATGGCTTCTAAACTTTTTAGATTAAGTATGTGGTAACTTTTTACTCTGATTTAATTGCAATTTTTTTCAAAATCCCATTATACAAATGTTGTATATGCCTGCCAACAGGACATGATTTCACGGAGATACTAAATTTCATGTCTCAGTTATAAAACAAATACATATAAAATGACAATTTATTTACATTCATTACATTTCTGAACCATAATGTGCCAAAGACCTTCAGACTTGTGGGAATATAGAATTTAAACAAGGTTCTTCTTGCTTTGAAAAGAAAATATGTAAATTCTGCCTCTATTGGAATTACTAGTATTTTTGTTAATGGCTTCAAAAGGTTAGGGCCTGATTCTAGGACACTATAATTTATCTATGACAAAAATGGTTATTCAGTGTATGTATGTCAGTTATCAATAAGCTACATGAGGAATGACTAACTAAAGACCTGAAGACTGAATGTAATCTGCAAGGCACCTTTATCTGCCAAACAGCACATCTTGCCTAGCTTGGTGACCACTGCTCAGTGTGCGGCTGCCACCCGGTGAGCAGCAAGGGAAAGACATCGCAGTAGATGTAAGTAGTACAGATCCAACTGGGATCCAGCAGCTTTTATCAATGCAGGTGCAGCACTGTCCAAATATGATATGCTGTGATTTGTGTTCAGAGTCATATTTACAGTCTTTAGCACTAGGCCTAAGGTTACAAGCCCTGAGTCAACTCTGTGACAAAGGACAAACTCATGACTACCAAGGAAGACAATATTACTCTGGCTCAGTGTAGCACATCAGAGCCAGGTGGACTCAGGTAGACTGCCCTTGTGCTCCTTCAACTTCTAGGCTACAGCATTCAGCACAGCCCTTGTTCTGCTGGGCCACGCTCAGAGGTGGCTCCTGCTCAGAGCTTGGGCACTCTCTGCTATGCTCTACAGTGCACAGGTTATTTGCTTGAGCTCGGTATAGAATGGAATTATCTTGAGTTTGTTGTTCTTCCTAAAGCAATAACCCGGACAGAATACAGAGCATATTTCAAAAGGAATTTCTGCATTACCTTCCCTGTGATTACAGGATTGTGTGGCCATAGCATTTGACTGGCTCCAGTCCACAGAGCTTATGAATTATCATTCTGTGCCTTGATGTAGCGCTTAACAGTACTTAACCTGAACTCACTCTGGAAACATGTCACTTCATTTGCATTAATCAGCTTTGCCAGCCCAGACCTGTATCAACATTTTGTCTCTTCCTTCTTTTCTTATTGTGTCTCTCTACGTCTAAGTTTCCTAGCTTTCCTTTCCCTACCTCACTTCCCCCACCCCTGTGCCACCCCCTTTACCTCCCCACTTTTCCATTATATTATCCCTAATTTGTCTTGGAAGCAAAGAGACAGCCAGGCACTCTTGCTCTGTGTTGTAGACACCTGAGCAGTTGTCACTGTGCCAGAGACAATAAGCCACCAGGTCAGGCATTGGCTCTGTGATTCCCAGGAAAAGGGAGTGGGAGGAACATTTGCATTATTTGCAGTGTTATCCATCCCTTTCCCCTCTCTTTCCTTTTCTGCACTCTCTCTTTAATCCTGCAAGAAAGCAGATTATGTAGCCACCTGTGGTGGGTTGACCCTGGCTGGATGCCAGGTGCCCACCAAAGCTGCTCTACCACTCCCTTCCTCAGCTGGACAGGGGAGAGAAAATATAAAAAAAACCTCATGGGTCGAGGTAAGGAGAGGGAGAGATCATTCATGCATTACCGTCACAGGCAAAAGACAGACTCAACTTGGGGAAGAAATTAATTAATTTGTTACCAATCAAATCAGAGTAGGGTAATGAGAAATAAAAGCAAATCTTAAAAACACCTTCCCCCCACCCCTCCCTTCTTCTCAGGTTTAACTTTACTCTCTATTTTCTCTACCTCCTCCCCTCCAGTGGCACAGGGGGATGGGGGAATGGGGGTTGGGGTCAGTTCATCACACGTTGTCTCTGCTGCTCCTTCCTCCTCAGCGGACGACTCCTCACACTCTTCCCCTGCTCCAGCGTGGGGTCCCTCCCACGGGAGACAGTCCTCCACAAACTTCTCCAACGTGGGTCCTTCCCATGGGCTGCAGTTCTTCACGAACTTCTCCAGAATGGGTCCATTCCATGGGCTGCAGTCCTTCAGGCACAGACTGCTCCAGCGTGGGTCACAAGTCCTGCCAGCAAATCCACGGGTCCGCAGGTCCTGCCAGGAGCCTGGTCCAGTGCAGGCTTTCCCATGGAGTCCTGGCCATCTTTGGGGGTATCCACCTGCCCCGGCATGGGGTCCTCCCCGGGCTGCAGGTGGATATCTGCTCCAGCGTGGACCTCCCTGGGCTGCAAGAGGACAGCCTGCCTCACCATGGTCTTCCCCACGGGCTGCAGGGGAATCTCGGCTCCAGCACCTGGAGCACCTCCTCCCCCTCCTTCTGCACTGATCTGGGTGTTTGCAAGGCTGTTTCTCTCACATGTTCTCACTCCTCTCTCCAGCTGCAGTTGCTGTTGTGCAGGTGTTTTTCCCACTTTTTAAATATGTTATCACAGAGGCGCTACCACTATCGCTGATTGGCTCAGCCTTGGCCAGCAGTGGGTCCATCTTGGAGCCGGCTGGCATTGGCTCTGATGGACACCAGGGAATCTTCTAGCAGCTTCTCACAGAAGCCACCCCTGTAGCCCACCCTGTTACCAAAACGTTGCCATGCAAACCTAATACACCACGCCATGGTACTGGTCTGGCCCCTGAACAAGTGACAGGTGAAAACCATAGCCCTGTATGAGTAATTAAGGTGGCATTTAGGATGGTGTGAGTGTCAGCTCCATTACAGAGCAACTGGCTGGTTGACCCTCTTCTTGCTAGGCATTTTTTCTGTCCTTTCCAGTATTCTACTATTGCTCCTAATGTTTCAGGTGGTATTCAGTTTGCACAGCCCTGAAATTCAGCAAGTCTAATTCTAGCCTTGCTCTGAGTAGATATGCACTATCATAAATCCAACAACTATAGCTGGATTATTTTCATTAAAAGAGCACAGAAAGTAGCCTCAAGACTCCAGAGAGTACAGGTTACAGCATTTCACAACTTCCAAGGATTTTTCTATATGCATAGTATAAGGTTGTAATATCACACCATTGATTTTTCAACAGAGTCCAAATTGATCTCTCTAGGGAGGTGATCTTAAGGAAAAAAAAAAAAAAGAAAGGGACATAAAATGGCTTGGCCTGGTTAGTTTGAGCTTGAAAATTCTAGGTAATAATGCAGTAGATCTTAAAGATAACATTACATGATCTCTGAATTCCATTGTGTTGTATGAGATCTACAAACACATTAATTCCCACTAGCTGTGCATCTGTAATCGACATGGTCTTGGATATGCAAGTAAACTGTTCAAAAGAGTTGCAGTTTCACAGCCTAGAATCAAGTATAGTGTTGCTTCCCTTCACAAAGCTGATCTTAGTATCAAATATTTTCAATTTTCTGTCTCAGCACAAGGATGTCTAACTTCCAAACCTTATTGGAACCCAGAAAACCTTGATATTAGCACCAATTTTCCGACAGTACCTCTTGTAATTACATTGCTGCACAGAACCTACCCAGAAGTGCAAAACGGGTCAGAAGTTCCACATTAATGTGCAGCGTTTTCCACCTGTAGGCCAGCAGATCAAATAAGAAAAGGTCATTGCAATTTAAACTTGTGTTGTTACCACTTGTTCAGATGCTGGCACTTTGTTCAGCTACATGCTAGTAAGCATCAGTGGTGCCCTCTTTAGTTAGTGGTGCTTTAAATCCAGTGTGTATTTACTATTTAAATGTGTAAGCAGTGATGCAAAACATAAAACAATAGCAGTTCAGAGCCTAACCTCTGCCACAAATTCACATTTGCTAATTTCTTCGTAAGAAAACAGTCACCAGTCAGATCCCCAACCAGTGTTTTATATAAAATGAACACATAATCCTTAGTGTGATGGGGGGTTATTTTTCCAGAGGATTTTTTTTTTAATTCTTTGGAGATATTTTGGATGCCACGCATGAGCATGAAACACTGCTACCTACACCCTGGTTTTTGTGGCTTGCTTTACCTCACACCACCTCACCAA
The DNA here is from genome assembly GCF_026419915.1 of Harpia harpyja. Classification (NCBI taxonomy): domain Eukaryota; kingdom Metazoa; phylum Chordata; class Aves; order Accipitriformes; family Accipitridae; genus Harpia; species Harpia harpyja. The sequence continues at coordinate 12,294,759 of NC_068942.1, read as the reverse complement.
TAAAGAATTCCTTTACCTAAGCAGTTTCAGTACTGGTTTACATTTCAGAAACCAATGCAATTTTGAAACTAATTATGTCATTTGCTCTTTTAGGCTTGTCTCTTTTCCTTAAAAGCTGATGGTACAAATCACTTGGCTGTTAGCCAAAAAATTTTGCAACATTATGGTTCTGTAGGTGTTTCACAAGCCTTTTAGTACATTTTTGAGGTTTGCTATTAAGCTAATCTCCAAGTAAGAAGATGTGGAATATTAATGGAAGCATTTTGGAATTGTAAATAAACATGTTTGGAGCAATCTAGATGAAGAGCAGAATGATAAAAATGGTTATAAAAATCTAATTAACATTTTAACTGTAAAAAGCTTGCTGCTTTGATACCACAAGAGAATAGTCTCAGACAGTAGATAAAATTAAATATTCCCATGTGGTTTTCCAGCAGATGAAACACTGATATCAATATTTAATGGAATGTGTCAGAATTTACCATCATTTGAAAGAACGCAAATAGAGGTTGCCATAGAAATCACCTTGACAGAATACTGCACAAAATGCAATGCAAACTACCCCCGAAGCATCCTCGAAGGAGTTAGCAAGATCTTTGTCTGCTGCCCTTTCATGTGGTCTCTTGAAAGGAAGGAGAAAAGGCCTGTGTGTGTGAATTTGTGTAAATATACTTTATGATAAGTTATTAATTAGTAATGTTAAATAAGAGAAATAAGAAACCAAATGTATTCCAAACACTTTCACATCACAGATGATACCTGGGCTCAGTTCAGTGCAGCAGACCAAATAGTAGCAGTAAATGGGCTGCTAAAATGTGTCCATATAGTTATGAAAAACCTAATTGTGTAAGCCACATACCAAAACTCTCATATCGATTTTGATATCAAACATTTTCAAACTTTTTCTCTCAAGAAAGAATTCCCCGTTACCAACTTTCAGCTTATCTTTACACCGACTAAATATATGTATGTTCACAAACTATAGAAATTTAGATAGTTATCAGGATAAATTTTGTGGTTTTCATGTTTTTCCTCTACAAGAAGAATCCATATCTTCTTAAATGTCTATCTCCACAAAAAGCTATTTATAATCAATAAAATTTGGCAGTTCAAGAAGTAGCTATATGTCTAACTATCCAATCAATTTTACAATGCCTGTATCCAGAAGATACAATCCTTCCCAAAGCACCACATTTTCTTTTGAGACCTTTTCCTTGTAGCTCTTGCTAGGTAAATTGAACCGGAGCTACTGAGCATGTTTAGAATGCTACAGTTCCCCTCCATTTCTCAGAAACAACAATATGTTGAAGGCAGCTAAGAAGTGCTCCTTCACTACTGAAGAACGTAAGTTGATCCAAACTTCTTTGTGGTCAGAAAAACTACATATATATAATTTCATGTCTTTCAAGTGCGAGTGAGAGAGCTTTGAAGGTAATTCGTGATGATAAAATCTGCTGCTTCTGTAAGTTATTCTGAAATAGTTTAGAAAACATCAGTTCAAATGCAACTGGAATCTTATCTGCTACCACACCACAGAGCCTCGTCTTGTTGTATTCTTGTTATTCATATTTGAAGTAGGCAATGTATGTTACTACTTACTAAAGACAGATATACAGATTTTGGTAATGTGCGATATTCTTATACTAAAAATATCTGAAATCTAATGTTTTCTGCTTGCCTTTTGGAGATTATATGTGCATTCAGGTAATACAGTAAAGAACACTGTGTTACAGTATTTTTTTTTAAATGAATTTTTGAGATGCAACAGTAACCCATATGTAAAATAACGTAATTTCTCCTCTATAAAAATGTCTGTACCAATATGTTGTCCACCTTTTTGTGATGCCTCAGCCAAAGGAGAAAGTGGTTCAAATCTTCACTTTGATGCCTTGAAGGATGTCCTCACCACCAAGCTACACACTTGACTAAAGCAATGACCATCCTCCTATTGAAATCAGACTATTGTCCAGCAAGGTCTGGAAATGTATGAAGCTGAGAAGAAAGGCAAGAAAGAGGCTGCTTCTAGGAGGCAAGAAACATTGGGAAGAGCCCCACTGTTTGAATCTCTGGTGTTTCAAAGAGTTCTCTAAGGGACAGACTATAGTCACTTCAATTTCAATTCAATTTCACTTCAAATTCAATTTCAACTGTGACAAGCATGATACAAGTATCTAGGCAGAATGTTTTGCCATAAGAATTTTCTGAAAATATTCAGGATTCGTTCCTTCAAGACAGTGGACCTTAGTGGAGACTAGTAGGCTTTCTGCCTGAATATATTTCAGTGCTTTCTCCCCATGTCCTGCTTCATTGCATGTCACGGACTACGACAGGAGCCAAACAACTGATTCTTACTTTCCTCCTGGAGGAGCATACATGGTGTGAACTATACAACAATATATGGCAAGAATGTCAGAAGATCCTGGATTGTCACATATCTGAGCTTAATTTTCTTATGGCTACTTTTGTTCTTCATGGCTCTGCTCCGTAGTCTTTTGAAGGCAAAAGGAATGTCTCCTCTGACTTAACTGACTTAAATTGCCAGGCCTTTCACTAATATTTTGCTATATAAACTCTTCTAAAATCCTTGTGACTGGTTAAGGAGCATCCTGTAACTACTACTGCAGACCACTGAGTTACTCGGTGATGCTACTGACACAGTGTTATCTGAAAATACTGATGTTCCTTCAGTCTCAGAAATATGAGTCTTCTATAAAATACCTGACCAATATTAGGGGTTTGTGTAGCTCAGTTAAACAGAATTACCTGAATCTTTATGCAGCCATGAAACAAGAATCCTTTCTGAACTTCATAAAAGTTTCATATAATGCTCCTCTGGTCACACTTGGTACTTACCCTGGCCCAAACAGCAACCTTTCTTGCAGTGTCATTGCCCTAAGCAGAAAGCACTTGAAAATTCCCAGAAAAGGTTATTCACAGGAGGTCAGACCATCTTTGTACAATTAAGGATGATTCAAAGACATTTCTGAATCTATTTTTTTTTTATGTGGGTGGTGTCTTTGAACTCAGATTACAAGAAGCAAATTTATCCTAGCACATAATGGACTGACTGCTTTGTCCTCCTTCTAAGATGCTAAGTGGATGAAAAGGCATCGATGGAAGGTCTTATATCTGCTTTGAACTGGCATGTAGAACATATTGTCCTACCAAGTTCTCTATACCTTGTGAAAGAAAAACATTTTCTTATATATTCTGCAATATTTTACCCATTGTTTTCTTTGTCAAGCTTAGGTAGATACCACCACTCAGTATTATTGCTACTTTCTTTTAGCTGGAAAGAAGGGCAAAGGCTCCAGGGTAGTTCTGCAATCAGTGCTAATGCTGCTCTTTAGACAGCTTGAAATAAGACCAGTCTGCTCCTCTGGAGTCAAAGATCCTGGAGTCATAACACTACCGTCTCCCAGTACACATCACTCTGTTTTCTTAGCTAAACTTTTAGACTTGTAGAAAAAACTTCGAAGCTTTGGATAAATGTTCTTATACTTTCAAATACAGTTACTTTCCAAGAAACACAATTCATCTGTAGCATGCTATAGCACAGGTTGTATGTGTAGAACGCCAAGCAATTTATCTGGAGATTCAAGGAAGAAAACATTTGCTTTGATTTCTGATCAAAATGAAAAACACCAGTAAGTCTAGATTTTGTCCCATGTGTCTGTTGCAGCTGAAGCAAAGCTGCAAACTCATCTAAGCAGGAAAAATCTGAAAGACATCTGGGGAGGTGGGAATGCAATAATTCTCTCCTCCTGTTGTAAACCCCGCCAGCATATGGAACTAATGCAGACTAAGGGCTAAATCAAAAGCATGTGGAAGTCAGAGTGCTCTTCAGCAATCTTCTCAGGAAGACATCTATGTTCCAGCATAGAGAATTACCATCTACAGACCAAAGAAAACCTTTCCTAGACAAATATATTCCAAATGCACAGCAAATATAGTCACAGTAACTGCTCATTATGTAATAATTTTATATTAATATTACATCAAAACAAGGTTGGCAGATGTGACACAGGTTCGACAGGTGACCTGTACACTTCTGGAGCAGAACCTAGACACCAGGGTTCTCAGATAGGGATGGATATCCAGTTTTAGGTAACTGAGTAAACTGGCTGTGGCAGGTGGTCAGACACCTAACTCAAATGAGTAAACCCACATTCTAATCACCTAAGCTTAGGTGTCTCACTCTGTAGCTGGGACTGAGCCTCATGTCTATGTAGCATTTCTTCAAACAGAAGCTTCCCTCCAACAGCAGGGAGCAGATGTTAGGTGCTGGAAATCGTGCCAGTTCTTTAAGGAACCAGAGCTCAGAGCAGAGCTCGTCCTTTCCTAGTATTACTGTGTGGTAGAAGACTGCACTCCCATAAGGTGGATAAGGTTTCTGTCCTACTTGCTCCATCTTTGTGCTTTCAAATTTGTACAATAATTTGGTTTGGAAAGGACCACTAGTCCCAACAGCAGTCCCAATATCATCTAGTCCCAACTGTAGGACCAACACTGTTATTAGAGCAGGTTCATCAGGACAATATTCAGTCAAGCTCTGAACACCTCCAAGGATGCAGATCCCAAAATCCCTCTGGGCAACCCGTTCCAGTGCTTGAGCATGCAAATGGTGATTTTTTTTTTCTTCCATATATCTACCTGGAATTTCCCATGCTGCAGCTTGTGACTGTTGCCTCTCACCCTTTTGCTGTAGGAAAGGATCCTGGCTCTGTGCTCTGATCCCCTTTAGGTAGTTGAAGACAACTAGATCCTCCCTTAGTCTTCTCTTCTCCATGTTAAACAAATCCAGCTGTCTCAACCTCCCCTTGGACAAAAGGAGATTTCATATTATAAGAAACTTGTACTAAAACCTCCTCCCTTTCCTGAGTACCTACTTCTCTGTGAGTGTTGCTGAACCTAAACAGGAATCGTACATAAACTATACATCAAAATGAGTGTGCAGTGACACATACAGGAAGTCAAAGAGCTGAATGTATGATCCTCAAGTAACAATGGTCAGGATTTTCTGAGAGTCTTCATATTTTATGTTGCAAAGACAAAACTGTTCACCTGCATTTATTCAGAACAGCATTTTATTAGAATCAGTAAAACTAAAGTCTCTTCAAACTTTATAAAGCTTTATATTTTAATAGTAAAAATTATCACTGCAAAAGCATTATTAAATGCATGCGTAGCAAAACGGCACTGTTATTTGTACAGAGTCAAACCCAATAACAGAACTTCCTATATCTGCTGAAAGATTTATTTTCAGGCTCATTTACCCTTGGACTGATAGAAAAGCTTCACAGAATTCTACCTAAAACAGCTGTGGAATATAAATGCAGACTCAAGGGAGTGAAGAAAGAAGAGCAAAAACAGGGCTGAACTGAACCTTCACTTGAGTAGGAGCAGACACCTGAATTAATCTCCTGCTGCTAAGCAAGAACATAAACTAAACTAATCAAGGAAGGATAAAAAGGTTGGATTTGAAGTTGAACTTTAAATTCAGATTTAATCCAAACACTCTAAAGCCAAAGCAAAACTGATCGCTTGAAATTAAATGTGGTGTTCTATGTGCACGAATTATGAATTGCAGCTGGAAACAGTTGAAATTGCCTCCAAAACAGCATGAGAGAGAAGGGGAAGAAGAGAAAAATCATACTTGGGTATAAGAAGTAGCAAACGATCATATGCTGGGTCATCTAATAATAAATGTCCCATGTCTGGCCAATATAGTGAAGCAGGGTATTATAATTTTGAAAAAGTATGGTCCAGTGCTGGGTTTCATCTTCAAGCCCTTTCAAAGAGCATTACATTTGTGTAATTTTGGAGAAAGTTGTAGTGATTTTGGTGATGACCAGAATTGCATGCCATTCTGCATTGAGACCTGAACAGCTCCTGCCTCATCAGTCCCACAGACTGAACACAGAATACAGCTAAATAAAAGTCTGAAATCTAGTCTACGTGGCAGGCTGCATCTATGTCTGGTTCAGGATGTTTAGAGATAGAAAGCTGTCCAGTTGCCGTTACTTTTGCAGTGCAACTGACTTCTGGATCACTGAATGGCACAATACCTTTGCTGGAAGAACAAGTGTTTGAAATCATCCGTGTGGACACAGGTACTAGCTAGCTCAGTTGTTAAAAGGATGTACTAGTTCCTGTTTACACAAAAACAAGCTTGTGTTTGACACAAATAATGGAAGTGGATGTATAAATCATTGCTCTGATCTCCCATTGACTATGTCTAGCATTAGCCTCCCACACGCCTGTTTTTCATAATCTTTACTAAAACTCTGCTCTGCTTGATAAGAACTGACATACTATTGCCATAGGAAAGGACATTGTTTACATACAAAGAGGCAGCTCCTTGACCCTGCTGCAATGACTTTCCATGCCATTGTCAAACTAAGCAGCAGAGTGAGAAGTCCCAGCATATAGGAATGGCTTGGGCAGCAGGCAGGCCACCATGGTCCCCTGCTTTGGCACAAGGAGCAGGGCCTGACCTCACCTCCAGGCTCTTAAGAGTCCAGGTTGCTGCATCAACTCCTTTGTGCCCATAATTACAGCACATCTGAAGCTGCCCAGTCCTCAGATAAGTCCCCTTAATGCAAATAAATAATAGCACTTTTTGCTCCCTTGGAGTTCAGTAAAAGAGAGATCCCACAGAGATTTTTTTCATGTGTTCTCTCCTCTAGGGTCTCTTTCTCCTATGCATTTTCTGATTGATGAGATTAGCTTGTTGCACTTTATAGGAAAGTTTCAGGGTTACCCTCTCTGATATATTATTGCTAGAACAGTAGGGAATCTACCTTCCCAAAATTACCGTGATGAAAACTGAGTTTGATTGTTTCTGTTTTCCCAAACACTCATCATGAATGGAAACAAAATTGCATTTTCTAATGCTAGAGGGAAATTGTATTGTCATATGGAAAGAAGATTGCCTTTATGACACTAAAACAGAAGGGGACCACGAATCAGAAGAAAATTACTCCTTTTCTCAGCACGTCCCGTGCTCAATGCAAGTCCTTGTACCAGGTAGGGAGTACGAAAGACGGCTTTGCCAAACAATGGTTGAAACCTTGGCTTGCCCCTACCTGACATAAGCCGGTATTACTGGTGCAAGGAGGGGGGGAACAAAAAATAATAGAAAAAACTAGGAAGTGGTCATACTTACAGTCATAATTCAATGTCTGTCTCATTGTGTGATACTACAGATATGTCACACTTCTTCCTAAGGGATGTTGTCAAATAACTAGAAAGAGAGAAAACTGTTTGGGCTTCAGAGGGATTGGGTTTGATATGCAAACTAGAAAGGACCCAAAAAACATCCAGGTGATTAGATCAGAAACTCTAAGGCTTCAGCCCAGCATTCAAGCCTGGCTAAAAAGGACCTCTTTCTTGTAATTCTGTCTTTATGCAGTACCATTGGATGCTTATAAAAATTCTTTTGTAGAGTAACAGTCTACATCTCTGTCAGATTACACGTTGAGAGCTGTGCTCTTGGAAACAGTAACTTCATGTGTTTTGACTGTTCTTTGTGTACAAATATTTTGTAATGAGCACATTCACAGAACTTCCACATACCATATTTTTCTAAAATAAGCTAGAGAGCACTGGTTAGCATCACTGTAAACAAATCTAAGCTATAGAAACCATAATTCTGCCTCCATCTCCTCTTGGAATCTGTGGAAACACCCATCAAGCTGACTCAAACATAAATAGTGCATAGAGGAGACTGATCAACAACACCCACTTCAGAATATTGTTTCATTTTAGAAGTTTGTCTGCTATACATTTGCTTAATTATTAACTGCATAATGACTTACAACTTTTGGCAGACAAAAGAGTAAACAGCTCCAGCTTGTGGAGCCAGTGTCCTTCTGCAAAAGTCCCAGTAGTGTTGATTTACATTGTTAATGAAGTTCAGGCAGAACTTCTGAAAACCTTTTCTTTATGATTTTGAAGCTTGAGTTCTAATTAATAAAAATATTTAAATAAACAAATGCATAGAGTAGGTGAGTAGAAAGCCTCCATTTCATTAAGTTAAGCTTTTTTTTATAGTAGAATCAGATAGAAAGCTAATGGACAAAAACTATTATCAAAAACCCATTCTTGGGGATTTTTCAAGATGAAATATGTTTTCAGGATTCAGTTCTTACAATGTAAACTATTAGGTTAATGCATTAAAAAACATATGAATTTATTTAAACACTAAGTAATCAATGAAGAGCTCTGCTTTTCTGTTCAAGCCAACCCAGGAAGCTTTTAAACCCATTTCTCCTTCATCTACAGTCAAAATAAAAGCATTTTTCTTTATAAATGTGTGCATTGGAAAGAGAGAGGGTTTTCTTCTCCTCATCTGCTGAGGAAGGAGTATGAAAGCTGTTTGGTGTGAAAAGCTCAGCTTTCCACTCCAAATATGAAGCATTTGCCTTAAGAAATTTTGAACTTTTCAAATTAACTAGCATGATGTAAGAAAGATGCCCACAAATGTTGATATACCAGAAACAACATGATAACGAACTCATCAAAGGCCTCATCCTGCCTTAGCTGTTCCCAGTTACGAACTTTTACCCCTTTGGAGATAAGTGTTTGCTCTAGTTTTCCATTCCTGGGTGGAATTGCTCCAGAAATCCTTTTAACATTAGTGCAGTTAAATGGAAATCTGTGCATGGCAGCTGGCAATGGTGAGAATAAAACATTTTCTATAATTATTTGTCATGGAAAAAAATAGTCTTTTCATGAAAAATATATTCAGTCATGTACTAACTGGAAACCCAAACCATTTCCTGCCTTTTGTAGAAAACTTCTAACAATATTCATTTTCCAGGATTCTTTTTTCTAGTCAGTTATGGAAGGAAAGGAAGAAGAAAAAAAAAAAATTCCAGTGAGTTCTGAGGACATTCATTTCATAACTGTCTAGTTTGCCATCAAATTTCTACATACATTATGATGAGTCTTTGAAGGAAAATTATTTAATCCCACATGGAAAATGATGGGCATAGCAATTTTACACCTGGCAAGAGAGCTGGGAAGTATCTATTGTACTAAATAAAAAGGAAGCATTGCAGGGAAAAGAGTCAGCATTGGTCACAGCTGCTTTATTTTATGACAATTAATTGCTGTTTGTATATAAAGTTTTACACACTCCTAGTCTGTTCCTACCCCAGCATCAAAACTAACTTAGTAGAAGATCATCAGTTAATTTAACAAGTATCAAAAAACAGCTCAAACAAACTGACCACTGTTTCCCCTCAATGTTTAAGAAATTAATTTCTCACTTTTACAGAGAATAGGTAAGTGTACAAAGCTACCAGCTGAAAGAGCTTTGCCCCATCACCTGGTCCAAATGAGAGGATACTGCAGAGAGCTCACTCTGTGCAGCTGGAAGCAGCAGTGCTGGAAGGAGAGCTATAATGATTAGTCCAGGTGACCGACTGGAACCACCATTTTGGAGCACAGCGGATTGCGGTTATTTTCCTGCCAACAGTTGACAGTGGGCTATTATTCTCAATGTCTTATTGAAGAGATCTGTATCGCTCACAGTGCAGACTCTTAATTTCAGTGAGAATTAGTACAATAACATTAACTGAGCATATTTGAAGAAGAATCAGAAAAAGGCAGGGAAATGAAAGCAGCTCTACTCTTAGAAATTATCTGCAATTAAAAACCATTAATGCAAAAGAAAAAGTCTAAGAACGTTATAATATTTATTAGGAAGAAAAGACCATTGTGGCTCTAGAAAACAGGTCTCGAGCCTCTGCATACATAAATCATTCTAAATTAAATTATAGCTGAGGATGTTGGTCTGGTCTGCCAGTGAAGTATTAAGAAAATTCTTACTTCACTGGTTTTCTTCTTTGGACTCTGAGTTCAATAAAAAATCAAATTACTTTCAGAGAGTGTTATACATTTCTGAAACAGTTATGATTAGCCAGATTTACAAAAAAAAAAAAAAACCAACCTTCTCTTCCCTGACTGCAGAATAAAGTTAATATTTCCAGAAACCAATAAAAGAAAGTCTACTGAAGTCAGTGGGTGTCTTTCTGGGTGATTACAATGGGCTTTGTATCTTGTCTCCAGTTCAAATATTCATATGCAGAAAATTAGGATTGGAGACTGACATATGTTTTCGATGAATGTTCATTGCAGGCAAATTGGCTGCATGACTGTTCATAGAAATTGAAGTCATGCAAGAGTCACAAATATATTTATTCAAAAGCTCAAATGCATATCAAAACTTTTTGACCTTCTGACCAGCTGCCGAAGGATAGAAAAACCTAGGTCTACAGTTTGAGAGAAAAAAGCAACTTTCCTAACTCAGTGCAGAGGATATTGTATGTTTGCACTGATATTTCCTTACACTGAGGATAGATTAGTTGAGCTCCAGAAGTTCTTTTCAACCTAAGCTTTTCTATGATTTTTAGGTAAATTTAGAATTCTTATCTCTGATAAATATATGTTGATTTTTTATTTAAACAGACATGACTGTAGGTCTGGAAGCAGCCTTTCACATGGTAATACTGAAGCATCTAAAATTCATATCATCAAGATCTAACACCCAGATAAGTGATGATACATGCAATTATTTTAAAATAAGTCTTAATTATAATTCAACAGATAAGAGAACATTCCAGGCTGTTCTCAAATCACTGATTATTAAGGATGAGCATAACTTAATCAAGTATTTATATAAGCTACTTACAGAATACTTAGAGATACATTGTACAATGGACACTAGTGAGTACTTCTTTCCATCAATACTAGAAGCATGTCTCCTCCAGGAATTATAAAGAGCACGCAGAGAGATTTCTGTCCAACTAGATCTATTAGAAATAGCTGTATCTATTTAAATTTGTAGAGCTTCTGTACTGTATTAAAACTTTAGCTCTTATTCCTTATCTCAGAGTTGTGGAATTGCTCCAGTGACAGAGGTACAACACTCCAGTGTCCTGAAAGGAGAAGTCTGTGCAAGCCTGGCCGAAAGAGTGGGCACAGTGTCTTAGGGTGGGTCTTGCCAGATGCATTCCCTTTCAAAACCCAGCCAGTCATTGAATCTCAAAGGAAGGGTGGCATTACGAGCATACCCTCCCAAGTGGAGAATGTCTATTCAAGAGTAACTGCATTGTTTTTCATACAGGGACAGGAGAATACATCTGGCCTTCAGAATGCCGTTAAATCAAACACATTCTGTTTTGTCTAGTAAGTCATTATAGAGAAGACAGCTAGCAAAAATTACTCTTGCGTGACGTTATTGTTTTGGTGAATAAATCGATGACTTTTTTGATCAACACTTGGAACTATCCTGGTGGCCTGATATATTCCATTTAGAAGGAAGAACCTAGCTGCTAGTTAATTGTTTAAGGGATCAATCTAACTCTGATGTCAATCTCCATGTAACAATGACAGATATTGAGCAAAGCTGGTTAACAAAACAAGGCAGCAAAACTCAGGATAGGTTTTGATAATGTTTGATATAGCAACTTGTTGCCACAAATTGCAGACAAAAAAAATAATTGCAGGAATATTTAGGTTTTAAAAAATTAGAGCCATGTAAGCTTTTTTAAAATGAAATGTTGCTTGTGCTGCTTTAGTATCAAACACTTACTAGATGCAATTGGGACTGAAAAGTCAATAACTCATCAAAGAAAAAGTAAGAATAAAAATCTACTGAGACTTCAGATAAGACAACCAAGACACTGTAATATATACATATTATTGATTACAATTGGCAGATTAGAAATCTTTCTTTTCTGGAGAGCCACTAAAGAACTTGCAGCAAGGATGTTACAAACTGTCATACTTACACACTTTTCCCTTTTGAATACTTCACTAGTAGAGCATTTTAAGGGGAAATATAAGAATATTTTTAATTAAACTTCACAACATCTCTTTTCACTAAGGATGTACCATAAGTGTATGGCAAAAAAAAAATCAGATCTCTCCGCCTCTATTTTCAGCTTCAACAACTAGGCCATACCTCTCACAGTCAGTCCAATTTCACCACTGTGATATCCCCAACAGTCAGTCACAAATAGTGTGCCCTATTATTTTCCAGTCTGTTAAAGCTTATTTGTGAAGCTGAATGAGTAACGTGCAAACTGCCCCAGCCTAGACAGAAAAAGCCAACATTAGCAATGTGCACACTCCTAATATAAATGGAACTGTCTGGGCCTTACATCAGCATTCAGATTCATGGCTCTAAAGTCTCCTAGACTTAGTGCAACAAGACTAGTCAAGGATTAAACAATGTGTTACCAAGGGAATAGCCAACATGTCCTGGAAGAACCACTGAGAATCAGTGCAATCAGCGTGTGGAGGAACTGGAAAGATAAATGGAAAGATTTGAAGCATAAACTGTACACAGAAAAACTAAATTAATACTAAAAACACAAATGGAAAACATTCTGTCACTAAAATGCACATTAAAGACCTGAACATATAATTCTCTGCAATATTTGCTACAATGTTCTGCTTTGTCTCAGAGGACTAATGAAATCTTGAGTTAATTCACTAAAACATAATACTAAGACAAAGGCTAGACTAGGAATCTTTTAAGGATAATTAACCTATTTAGACTAAGAACCAACACAAGCTTTCTCTGAAAATTTTAAATACACAGAAGCAGTTCAAATGTTGTTACAAACAAAACCTTCAGATTAATAACTTGTTCACTCTTTTTTTTCCCCCTTAACACAACCTTGGGCCAAAATATTCTAGAAGCAGAAAAGTTGCAAAAGCCACTGAGAAATTAGCATCAATATCGCCAGGACCAGGAAGCCAACAAAGTTTCAAATAAGATGCCTTGGAAGTTTCAGCTCTGCTCTGAAGCCCTGAGTACTAAAAAACTTAAATTATTTGTCTGTTTAAAGAGAATAGGGATAGGTGTTCATACTTTGGGAATTAGTTAAAAAAATCCCATTACTCTTTGCCCCCACTAAGTTAGCGGATGGCCAAAATGGTTCCAAATGGAGTGAAAAAAAACCCTTGAAATTACCTGAAAGCTACCAAGTGTCAGGTATATAAGCGACAGCTGCCAGGCCAACCGGTCCAGGATCTAACAAAATGGACTGTGATCTTTTTTGCTTCTTGTACTTTTGAAATACTTCTTATGCGAAAGAGTGGATAGGAGGTAAATCAGCTTTGTTGTCTTATCTTGGAAATCTTCAGCTGTGTAGTTTCTTCATGCTGTAGAAAACATTTGAAGAGTCTTCCTGATTTCTAAATTGTTTACTGGCAAAATCTTCAGAAATTTTATTTAAAAGGAAGTTACAGTGCTCATACTGAAAGCTCTGTTTACTTCGAAGGGCGGAGGAAAAGAAGAATTACATTTCATGAGCAAGTAGAAGTATCTGGCATTGGCTTTAACAGCAAGAAATAAGTTCATCTGTAAAAGAAATATAGGCAAGCCCACTTGATACAGAGCAATGGATGTGACATTTTGTGCGTAGGTGCTCCTTGAGGATATTTTGTCTTGATTGGGTTTGTCTTAATATATTTAGTACTACAGCTGTTTACAATCCACTTACTGGCACATGCCTAGAGCCTAGAAAAGCACAGAAAGTACTTACAGCAATTCAAAGAAGAAAAGAGTACTTAATTCATATATTTCAGGTTAAAATATATGTAACAAACCTTTAAAGATGGCTCAAGTTTTTTATTTAAAAAGATTGAGTTTTGAGGGAATAGCCTCCAGGCTTTTGTTTTGTACAAAACTGAGCAATATAATTCAGAGGCTAGAGGAAAATGTAACAAAGTTACTATAAAAAAATATTTTTAGTTACATCATAGGAGGCTTGAGTTCCAGTCTTCAATCTGAATATGCTGTAGGAAATCTGAACCTGCATCTTCACTGTCCCAGCTGAGATTTCAGATATTTCAGAGCTTGTATAAATTTCCTGTCTCTGACTTCTTTATGACTGTTTGAGAAAGAAGTTAAGTTAAGTTAGCTCCTCAGGGAAAATATTGTTTTCTTTCAGCCTAAATGAACTTGTTTGCAATGATTGATAGAAAACCCTGTAAATTTTTACTTCAGGTTAATCATATTTTTCTCCCTTCTCTACATTCTTTTTAAGGCATTCCCCAGAGCTGGCATTTGATGGGGGGTTCAAAACTTCCCATATTCCCATAATGTACAATAGATGACCTCTTACTCGGTTCTGCTTAACTGCTCTGAGGACCATCCTGTGGAGGAGAGCCCCATCTGCATCTGTATTTCTTGTCCCTAGAGCATTTTCAGACTATCTTTGCCCACTCTGCAGAGTATGAGCCCTCTTAGTTACCAACCAATATTAAAGCAGAACATAACTTGTGAGGTTGCAGCCAGGAATTTCTGGCAATGTCTTTCCATGCTGCTGCAGGAGGCAGTGCCTTCAGACTCTACAATTTCCACAGCCAACCCCCAGCACCAGCACATCTACAAGACCAGCAAAAGCATAGCCAGGTATTGAAAGCCACCATGACTGACCTCAGGCGTACAGTAGCTCGACAGTTACATTGCAAAACCTAATTTTGTCTATATTGCTAAGAAACCTTTAGCTGGCTTGTCCTTGTTGGTTTGCTTGAAATGCCTTTGTTTCTAAGTGGCTGCTGTTAGATCTAACCAACATTACTTTAAAGTAACAGGATTTCACTTTTTTTATCCAACTAAAAAGTGATGAATGCAAAAGAACAACTTTTATGAGGCACAAGACAAAAACATAGGAATTTCACCAAACCAAACCTACTCTAGAGGCACACTTCTGACAGCAGCCAATACAAGTATTTTCAGAGGATGGTAGAAGAAACTCCACTAGGTTAACATGGGATGAAGTGAGAAGTAAAATGAGGAAATTGATATAAAAATCTATTTTTTCATAAAATATTCACAGCTCTAAACATCTAGTGATAAATGAATTTGGGGAGGTCAGAAAAAGAACAGGGCTTTTTTTGAGATTCCATCAACATACTATCTCATTGCCCTCAAGCAGTCATCAAAGAACAACAAAAATCTGTCAATAGCTCATGACCAATGAAAGATCTAAAAAAAAACTGTGCGCTGCATGTGGCAGTCATAATTATTCTAGGATAAATTATAATATTCCAAAATTGAACTTAAGATTCCTGTGGGATGGGGATCTTCAGCTCTTTTGGCTTTCAAAGGGTTAACTTAGTAGCTCAAGAAACCAAGCAAACACTGTGGTGCTAACATTTACTGCCGAAGGTGGCTCAAGAGGACAGCTGATTGCATATCTTCTTGCAAATCCCCCAAGCCAATATCTCTGAAATCTAAAGTGGAAACTATTTGTGTGCAGCTGATGGATTTAATTTCGATTTTTTCTTAGCAACCCTTTTCATGCGGATAGTAGGAAACACATCAGACTCATTTGTCACCTGGATGAGACCTGGTTCTTCCTTTAGTTGAGACAACTGAGATTGAAATTTGTTTTATAAAAGACAGCAAACATCTTTTTTTTTTTCTTTTTTTTTAACTTGAGAAGCTATTTCTACACATCAACACTTGACTAGAACAATCTTTGACAAAGAAACTATTCCAGATCCTAATAAACTCTCGTACAGCAAGCAAATATATGAGGAAATTAAATTGTCAACAAATGCAAAACCGAGGTAGAATGTTCTTCTGTTTATTGGAGAAAAATATTGCCAAAAAATATGATAAAAGCAAGCAATAGGCTTAAGTGTTGTCAGCACAGCAATCTGTAAAACTTTTTATGCAAAAGACTAAAATTTCACAGTTGATTAGTGTAGTCAGATAAGACAAATACTGAACTACGATGTATTTTCCTCTTGTTCCATGGTTAGTTCTCGATGACTGTACTTACAAACTTTAGAGAAGTGAAACTCCTTATCATTTCAGTGCCAGGTCTGTGTGGAGCTACTCTGCTGCTTACTGAAGAAGTAGCAAAGAGGTTCTGGGTTCCAGCCCTATGCTTGCTGGCTGGTGCTGCCTGAGGGCCGGAATGGTACTTTTTAATTGGTAAAAAAGCAGTAATGGGGAAATTTTGACTTGTGTCCACATCACAGTTCCTGATTTTTCACCCAGGGTGAGCTGTCAGATATACTCTCCTCTGGAGTAGGACTACAGTGATATCTTAGAGCAACTAACTGCTGTCCTCAAGACTGCAAAAACTTTTTCCACACACCCTTGATGACTGTGAATTTCTAAAGAATTTTCTCAACTTTGGGATTGATCTTTTCAGTTTGTTCACTGCCTGGAGGCAAACATACTTCGAGCTTTAATACCTCAGCCATTGTTAAGAGAGAGGGGAAAAAGAATTTTTTCCAACCTGCAAAGAAAAGTTTTGCAGTTGTTTTTGTACAGGACTGTCAAGAACCACAAGTGCAGCTGCAATTTACTCACTTTTTGTTCCATTTATGTTTCAAAAGTATTTTTAAAGTGAAGAAGACGGTTTTGACCACGTATCCTTCTTGAAGGTGGTGACAATTTTTCTACACAGAACAAAATAAAATAAAAGCAAAGCAAACCAAGGGAGGTCACATGTTTCTTTGCTATGTGTATTGGGTTTACCTGGCAAGGTTTTAGTAGCAGAGAGACTGCAGGGATGGATTCTGTTGATAAGACACCACGAGCTGCCCCTCTGTTGGGCAGAGCCAGTTTTAGCCAGCTCCAAAATGGAAATGCCACTGGCCAGACCTGAGTCTGTCAGCGGCGTTGGTGGCACCTCTGTGAAGACATTTAAGAAAGGGTAAAAAAAGCTGTGCAGGAGCTGTGAGAGAAGAGCAAGAAAATGTGAGAGAAACAGCCCGTGATGGAGCAGTTGAAGAAGTGCAGCTCAAGGGAAGAAGTTCATGAAGGACTGTCTCCTGTGTGAGGGACCCCATGCTGGAGCCGGGGAAGAGCGTGAGGATGAAGGAGCACCAGATACAAAGTGTTATGGACTGACCACAACCTCCATTCCCTGTCCCCTGTGCTGCTCGGGGGGAGAAGGTAGAAGAGTTGGGAGTGAAGTTGAGCCCAGGAAGAAGGGGAGGGGTAGGGCTAAGGTGGTTTTTGTTTAGTTCTTATTTCTCACTGTCCTACTCTGCTCTTAACTGGCAATAAATTAAATTAATTTCCCCAAGTCAAATCTGTTTTGCCCATAACGGTAATTGGTGAGTGATCTCCCTGTCCTTACCTCAACCCACAAGCTTTTTTTCATTGTGTTTTCTCCCCCTGTTCTACTGAGAGGGGAGAGTGATAGAGCAGCCTGTGAAGTACCTGGTACCTAGTCAGGGTTAACGCACCACACCATGATACAATCATAAAGTAACTCTTTTTGTACTCTTTTGACAGTACATTTGCCTATACATTGTGCCTTCCTTCAGAAAGATATGTAATTGTTACATCAGTACCACTTTCAAGCTATGCTAAATCATGGTGGCACATAACAGTTCAGATACTGAGTTAGAAGCTGAGAACCCCAGCTCCTATTTTGAGGTCTACTACTGAATCCTCATAAGATACATTATTCCTCTCGACCCTCAATTTCCCATCTTCAAAAAGGAGCTAGCGGCACTCACTTTCTAGTAGTGCCCTGATAAGAAATCATGTAAAGGTGCCAAATATTTATTATTAAACATACAGCACCAATACTGAAGAAAGTACTAATGTAAAGCAACATCCATGAAAATTTCTCACAACTTTACATTTTTTAAATAATGTCATATTAGGAATGACATTGAGATAACGGCAGCTGAATAGGCACAAACCATTGTCAGACCAAAGCTGATAATCTTTAAACCTTCTTACAACAGAGTTCGGAGAGAGTACCATGACAGCAGTAATTACCAAATTTGGACTGGCTGAGGACACCACTTACTGAAGTCTGTCATTGTATTCTGTCATTTATTATTTTGAAGAACCTTATAAACACTGCAACAAAGGTAACTTTATTTCTGATCTTTTCTCTAAGGCTTTGTGGTTCAGCTATCACTTCCACCTGTGTGAGGTGACATGACTCCCACATGGTAAAAGGCAGACCAAGGGTACACTCACCTGGGTAACAGCCACAATTACACATGCAGGTACAGTGTAGGTCCCCACTACCATCTCTTTTCTTGCAAAATCATAGCCAGTGATTAATGTAAGAAACAAGCAGTCTCAACTGCTCATTATATTAAGCTTCTTATTATACTTATTTTTAAAGGACTTCAGAGATAAAATGTTGTTAAGTTTTAGCCCAGATTGATATCTGCCAATTTACCAATTGGGGAATTTAAGTTTCTTCTAGACCCAATGTCTGAAGGACTGGGTAGTATAACCTCCCCCTTTCCTTCCCAGAAACACCTGTATCCTTTAAAAACCACTTGGTCTTTTTGGCTGACTAAGGTTAAAAGCAAGTTAAAGCACAAAAAAACTCTGTGACCTGCACATTCTTCATTCAACTCATGGGCTCAGTTGCAGCTATGGCTCAAAGCATTCATTAAGTGCTTTAAACGTCTACTGGTGGCTCGAGATGCGGGACGGCCACCTCTGCCAGATCTGCTGTGCCCAGACTGGGCAGGAGCCGAGAGCTGTGCTGATGGGCTGAGCACGTTTGGCTGCCCCATGCCTTAATGTGGAGTTGGCCTTAATCTGTTTGTGGGTGTATGTTTGCACATGATTACTGGGCCTGGCAGACACATTTGGGTTTGAGAGTGAACTCAGGTCTCCACAAATATAAGAGTGTAGACATATTTGTTGGCAACAACCCTGGTTCACAAGGTAACATCACTTTTTGGTGTCCACAGTCATGTTTTACTCCGGTAGTAAAACAAGGCTTGCAGCATATTGGAGACTGGATCTAAGATGCTTAAAATTTGTTTACCCTTCTGTCTTACAAGGGCGCATTGGGATTTTCTTAGCTGGAAGCTATTTGCTTTTTCCTGGTGATGTTCACCACTGAACAAGTACAATGTTACCTTTGAATAACTATTCCATTACCTGCTGCATTGTTATAATTATCTGTCTTGAGAGATAATAAGTGACATACAAACTTAACAGAATTATCACTTTGCAGGTAGGTTTGTCCAAAATATTGTTGCCTAAACCTCAGGGGAAAGCCAGTTGTTCTGAACACAAATACTCCTATAGAGGTTGTATATTTCCTAAATCAAACTTTCTACAAGCATTTTCAGTATTTTACAGAAGTCAAAATAAATAAAGTTTTAATTAAATCATGCCATCTTCAGAAAACTGAGCAGCTGTGTTCTGCTGTGGGGAGAAAATTCAGGACAGGATTTGTCTTGGAATAATTTATATAGATATAGTTGCCCTATGTGTATACAAATAACTCAGTTATGCACCCTTTCAGAAAGATTCAGATCTATCTGTGTTTAAGATTGGTGTAGAAAAAGTATGAGGAACTGTGGAGAACATTTACTCTTCAACACAGCCAAGCCTGGGTGGATCTAAATTCAGGTGGTGGCAGTGCTCTGAGCATAGAAAAGTTGGACAGAGGGGGACTTTGTAGCAAAGTAAAGTATGAAGCAAATCATGGGTTTAAATATGAACATATCTCCTTTCCTCCTTCAAGTTAGGACACTGTGCAGGAAAGATTGAGTGGGCAACAGGGGCAGAAAAGCAACCTGACACCAGATGGTTAAAGACTGCACTTGAAACTGGAGACATATGGACCTTGCCATGGATCTCAAATTTCCCTCAGCAAATACCTTCAGTTCAGACATGCTTTACTGTGCCATAGAAAAACTCTGTAACTGATAAACTTGTGCTTTTAAAGAAAACATCAAGATGTAAACAAATTATTAAAAAATAGAAAAAAATATTCTTAGGAACTGAGTAAAATGATCCCATTTTCATAAGAAAAAAGCATAAAAATACTTCATAGATTATTGTTTGCAAAATAATCTGTGCAAGTAGATCAGAAAAATTAAGTACTAACTGCATATAGTGACACCAATATTTTTGCAATTACTGGAGAAACAAGTAAAAAAAACAAGACAAATTAATTATATAATTGATCTAATGCAACCTTCCAAGGAATAATTGATATGCTATCATTACCATAACAACTAATTCACATGACAAAACTGATACATGACACCTTCTTAGAAGCTACTTAAAAATCATTACTAATCATGTCATTCTGCATTATGGCAAATAGGATGAATAAAAGCCTATTTGTAAAACATTTAGTATTGTCATTTTTCATAGTTCTCTGAATGAAATACTAATGGTCATCACAGTTAAGAGTGAAATGTCTCTGGAAAAAAGAAAGAACTATACACTCCTAACATAATACAAGATTCATAACTGTGAAAAATACAGGGTCTACAGATACATCAGCATGATAGATTATTTTTTTTCTAAACTGGAAAGGAATTCATAATATTCATTAAAACAAGATACCAGCAGGACTGCCATGCCATGGACAGACATTAGGCAGTTTTAAATGGGCATTTGAATAATTCTATTTTCAGTGCTTTGCATTTTCATATTTTGAGGTGATTAAAAGCACTAAATTAATTACATTACAATGACTTTAAGTGGGGCAAAATTATCATTCACTTCCCAGGAGGGAAGCTGCTTTTGCAATATATTTTTTTCCTTTTCACAATCATCCTGAGAAGTTCCTACAGCCATGGAAAGGGCAGTAGCTTTAAAGAAGTCAGGAGAGGGAAAAATGCATTAGTTAGTTATCCTTAAGAGGGGGCAAAGAATGACATTTTAAAAGGTTAAATTCACCAAATTAATTGGCAGCACCAGGTGGAGAAATCAGTCCGACTGAACAGATAGCAACTTTTTCATACAGTTCCAATGCATTTTGTAACACTTTTCAATTGGCCCTGGTAGCTGCTCCCAGACTTAGAAGCCTCTCTTTTGTCGGGTGAGGAAAAAGGACATTTATTCATTCAAATGAAATGTGTCAAAATTATATCAACATGTAGGAACATCTGGAGGAACAAGGATGAGGACAGCCAACTTTTTTTTGAACAGAAATTATAAGAGCTTTAGGATATTCGGAACAAAGTGTTGTGGGCTTTCATAAGATGACAGAAACAATTTTAAAATCTAATTTTGGCACAGCATGACTCAAGGATATGCCTCCCGGGTTTTACACCATCATCTCCACTAAGCCCATTTTCTCTGCTTCTTATGTCACATTTTTTTGAGCAATTTCCCAGCCCTCTTTTTCCCTGGATGAAAGGCAACAAAGGGTAAAATTCTTATCCTGATATGCCAGAATATATATGTGTAATAGATTTAGTTTCTAAATAACTGTATTTGAGCCTGAGACTCTGAAATGTAACTCACTTATTTTGAAGGAAAAGTTCCTACACACATACTGTATGTTGTTTATGCAACTAGAACTCTACTGACTTCAACGAAATTTGTCTAGGATAAGAATGCAAAGTCTACTGCTAATGCTAAGAATTCCCCTTTTGAACAGTTTTATATGGCAGACACAGGGGAAAAAAGTTACCATGTACTATGATTATTCATTTTCAGTATTAAGTGTTGTTCAGTTCAACAGTTCTCCAGAGAAAAGTAAAAAAAAAATGTCCTTACAAATATGCAACACACAGAATTTTGTAGTTTCCAGGCCAGATGCCAAGATCTGTCCTTCCCCCAAAGAAGTTTCCCCAGAAAAGAATTAAATACGCTATCACTGGAATAATCTAGAAAAAAAATGCAACTTTGGGGAAAACCTAGAGAGCTGCAGAAAATGTCTTTAGTAATTCAGCCTTTCTCTGGGAGCCAATACTCATCCATCCCATGACCTGGTGCTTCTCAGAACTAGACCCTTCCTGTCATAAGAATGATACAGCACAAAGAATTGCTTTGCTGGAACATTACATGAGTAAAAAATGATGGTAACCACTCACATGTGACTGCCACTGCTGACTTGCACATAAATGGCTGAAAGCATTCTCTGATGGTTTTGGATAAGAAAGGTGTATCAGTCATTATAAGAGCTGTGTAGAGATTACGGCTAGGAAAGATACTGGTGCCCACCCTCAGCAGACTTCATTGCACTGACTCCAGGCCCCCTACAGCTGATTGATAGGAAAACCCCTCCACCATGCTGCAGTTCAAATGGGGTCAGTCACAGTCCAGCAAGTTCAATTTATACACACAGTAAATAATAAAAAATTTTATTCACATTTTTAAATTGCCAAAGGGCTAGGGGAGGAAAAGTCAGCTTCATCATCTGAAGTTTTTATACTGCCAAGTTTCAATACTCTAGCAGAAAGGTTCAGCCAAGAGAGAGGAGGAAAAAAATCCAGAAAAAAATAGTATGAGCTTTGAGATAAATGGTCCACAGCCATGTCAAGAGGAATACAGTAGAAGACCTCTTCTGGGTAACTCTGAAAGAGATGTGAAAACAATACAAATGCATTCAGTGCACAGTTACCACATTTTCCATTTCTTTCTGTACTTTATTTCACTTATGGTAAACAACTTATGAAAACAAGTTTGGTTACTGTAATTCTATTTCCAAGCATTTTTATTGACGTGCTATTGTATTCAGTGTTAAATAACTTTGATTTATGATGCTAAAGGGAGGTACCACCCTGAAGTCTAACTATCCCCCTCTCCTTGCACTTTGTCTGCATGCCAAAAATCTCCAATAAGACATGTGTGGCTTTCATTTGTTTGGAATGAGCAGGAGACGCAGACAAAGCAGGGCTACATGGAGGCAGAAGTGCTGTTTTGCTCGCCTTGATGAAGCTGGTAGAAAGGTAGGGCTGCTGACAGCCCTGAGTACCAGCCTGCTGAGGCCCCAGGAGACCAACCTGGGAATCCAGTTGGCTTCTCTTCCACAATCCATTTCCAAAAGGAAAAAATCCTTCCCACCCAGCTTTTGCATGGCTAAGTGAGCCAATTTAGTGCAGCTTCAGCAAGCAACTTTCTTTTTTGGATGCTTCAGCGAAGTGAACCTCTGATTCATCAGCAGTAAATTGAGGCTGAGCCCAAAGCTAAATCTAACCAACATCATGCTGGAACACTGAATTTCACAGTTCCATGCGTATCCAAGAGACACGATAGGGCATCTGCAGGCAAATGGAGTTTGCAGGGGGATGAGGTATTGCAACTCTGAAGTTACCCCAGCGCTTTCAGACAGCTTCAGCGTTTGCTCAGACTGCTTTGTCCATGACTCAGTCTTTATTGGTATGTCTTGACAGATTTATATTCCTAGATTGGACAGAAAACCTGCTTTGTTTGTCTTTTAAAGTAAGAATTAGCAAAACCAAGTAGTGCCAGTATTCAGAGTCATGCATGCCTTAAAGGGGCTTTTCTAGATTTCAGCTTTAATCTAAAAAAATACGGAGAGTGACAGGTTCAGCTAATGCTCTGAGCTATCTGGAGGTTTCCGAACCTCCCTAAGCTAAAGATAGCCTTTGTGACTATATCACTGCACTCTACTATATCACTATGTCCTAAGCGTAATTAGAATATGAATATACAGAAGCACTGATTCGTTCTTTAGACTATAAACACAGGAACCAAAGATTGCATAACCAAACAATTAATTTACAGTAATCTTCACCATGTGGTCCTGTTAGCAGAGATCTAATAGGAGAATGCTGTGATAGCACTTCCATTTAACCTATTCTATTCCCTTTAAAATGTACATTGTCTTGGAATTAGCATTAAGCTGTGAATACTTTCCAAAGGAAATAATCAGTGGAGATCACCAACAGTGTTAAAATGAGACTAGTCAAAAAAGCAGCTAGGCAAAATCAAGGATAGTAAATTAAATGACCTTGTGCTCCATTTCCAACTCTGTGTCTTTGACCTCCAGTCCTCGGGCCCAGCTGTGAGCCAGCCATCATATGACCTAAGAAAAAAGAAGAATTACCATATTGCCAAATGTTGCTACTTCGAATTACAATGAAATCATATTTGTCCAAATAAAGCATGTTATGCAGTGTTATTTATTTTTATGACCCCACAGTTATTGTTAGTCTCAGGAATTTGCTCACTCATTTGCTGATTCACAGAGTCCAGTAACTTTGCCTCTTACAAATGGCATGACGAACTGACAATTTCCTGTCATGAGGAGATAAAAAGTAGAGGTACACCTTGGAAACAGAGTTTACAAAATCCTTTAAACGTCTTTGAGCCACTCAGTACTCATCCACACTCTGCAAGGGAGCCCAATGGTCAGAGGTGTAGGTATGCACACCGTAGGTAAGAGATGAGAAACTCTGGAAGCTATCGAACAGTGAATTTTCACAGCAGACCAGCACAAACATATTTAGCACAGGGTTTGCTGTCACCATGAAGTGTCAAAAGAAATTTGAGAACGTTCAGCTGTTCTCCTGCTCTGTGGTTTTCTTGTGCTCCTTTCTTCCCCTTAGTTTCTCTTTACTGCATTCTGACATGCTGCATGGCATGAAAAGTACCCTTTTATTATACTGGAAGGAATTATCTAAAAGGATTTGACCAAACAAAATTTTGCTGACCTTAGTCTTTTACTCCTGTAGCCTTATAAAGAAGTGATTCAGAATAGCGACACAAAAGAAGTAATGAATAAAATTTCCATGTAGGTAGTTAATCCCCCATGGAGCAGTGTGTCAGACTATAATGTATAAAGGGGTCATTGACCTATATCTTCAGCTATGTTCCTCAGGTTGATAAACACTACAGGACAGTCAAAACAACAAAGCATAATTAAATAAAATGCCTCGTAACCAGCTGTTTTCTGAAGAGTCAGTACATATATGCCATTGAAAGTTCAGCATCAACCAAAAATTGCAGCCCAGTGGTACATAACATATGGGTGTAATTTATTTTCTGGGTTAAGAGAAAAGCTTAAAAACACCTGTGATGATAACAGATAGTAAATGTTGGCTTTACTATGATATCCACTAAAGTTCCCATCATTGCTTTCTCAGGGTTCAGTAATAGTTGTTTTGGATTCATTCCCAGCAATATCAGCTATTGGGGAAGTCAATAAAATATCCAAAATACATTAAGTTTGGAGCTGTTTTCACATAACATTTTCTTATTATATAAAAGCAAATTAAACACTGAGACACCAGTCTTGCAAACACACATCTGCATAAACCCCAGTCACAAAAAAAAAAAAAAAAAGTTGCATTTTTTTCTACAGGCATTGCATAAACCCATATCCTTTAAACATGAGACAATAGGGTATGGTCTTGCACCACTGATGTCAGTGGGAACATGGGCAGGCAAATAGAAGGAAGGCTATGAAGAACATTCATATACAATGCAGATGAGGATACTCTATCAAAAACACTCTTAGAATGCTGCTAATTAAGCAAGAATGAAAAATGCTGGTTTGGAAAGTGAAAAGAAACAACTTTAATTCAAAAATATGAAATCTTTAGCTTTTAAAATTGTGTTGCAATTATTTGACAGTGCTTTCATTTTTTTTTTAAAAAGTATCACAAAGACGTGTCTGTGATAAAGGCACACAGAGATAGTAGTCATGTCTTTTGTCCATGCTAATATGAAAGAGCAGGGAAAATGAAAGACTTGAGTCTTTCTTGTCTTGTGCTGGATCTGGCTAGCTCTTGTTCATTTTGGAAGATGTGTTTCTATTTTTGTTTTATTTTCCTTCTTTGAAATTATTCATTGTGTTGTTCTCACATGCTTAAAGCATCTCTAGACTGTTCCCAAACTAGCATTTAATGAAAGCAGGTTATTCTGACTGAAGGACAGTACCTGCTTCATACTGTGGTTTGGGGCTTGCCTCTCTGACAGCTGTATTAAGGCATCTATTTTTGCCCTTTCATGAGGCCTTTGACATCATCTGGTATGGGACTGAGAATCACACAGGCGCTCTCTTCTCCAGGGTAAGGAAAAGCAAAGTGGCAATATCAGAAAAGCTGGAGCAGAGGTAGGAGGCATGATTTATTCTGCCTTAGTGTGAGACTACCACAAAAGAATGTATTTTTTATAATGTGTCACAAGTAGGTTTGTAACAACATAAACAAAATACACAGCAGCAGTGCCAGCAGTGATCATAAATACATGTTTAGCATAGCAGCTATAATAACTTGCACATCATCATACAAGAACAAATTCTTGTCACACTCTTGTAGGTGGAAAAAAATATGCTCTCTAAAATGTTTCACATGAAAATTCAATGCTCCCATTACGAGAGAGTGCAGTTCTCACAGGACAAATAAGACTGCAGTCTGAAAACTATTTTAATAAATCAAAACTAAATACACTGCTGTCTATATTCTCTTTAAAGGCTTATTTTGACTCTGGCTCGGGGTTTTGTAGAGCAGATGTAGCAGTGAACATGTG
This sequence comes from Harpia harpyja, assembly GCF_026419915.1. Lineage (NCBI taxonomy): Eukaryota > Metazoa > Chordata > Aves > Accipitriformes > Accipitridae > Harpia > Harpia harpyja. The sequence continues at coordinate 12,268,535 of NC_068942.1, read as the reverse complement.
CACACATTCTCTCTTCTTTCTCTGCCTCTTTTTTTACACACAATAGACAGAAAACAAGTAGCCCTTGCTCACAGCAGTCCCCAGTCCTAGACAACCCTCAAAGCTCCTTCTAATCCCTGCTTTTGCTAATAAATGTAATATGAAGAATAACCAAGTGGAAAGCCCATCCTTTAAAACAAGCAGTGGATATAATACTAGCTGGGCTCTATTCCCACTTCTGCCCCAATGTTTTCTGGGACTACAAGCACAGAAGTTCTTTTGACTCTCTTAGCCTCCATTTTCTTGTCTGTCCTCTGTCTTATCCTCTCATTTTAGACCACAAGGTCTACAGCGCAGTGATTTTTGCACTATCAAGGTAACTTTAGGAAAGTCAAACTGATGGAATCATACCCATTCAAATTATTTGCCCTTTTATGTTGTTGCATAAATCAGATGATAGTTTTGCTTTCACCCTCAGCTTTCATTTCTGCATACCTACACCTCTTGTGCTTAAGACCATCCCTTCTCACTCTTTGCCTGCCAGAAACTAGCGAATAAGAACAGTCATTTTAATTACAGCCTCTGAATTTGGAATGCTCAAAAACGTAAACCACTCCACCCTAGAAAAACTTGATCCAAAAATGGCTGTTCTAATAGCCCATATGCTTCATCATTTGATGACCTTTTGAGGTATCCATGGCAGAGCCCCGTCAGATCCAGCATTGCTGCCATTAAGGCTGGAGCCTCGAACTTGGTCCTGCTGGGTAGAATACAACTCTCATTCTCCATGCAAATAGTTTCTCCTTTCTCCTTAGTATTCTTAATCAGTAATTGCTTGCCATGGAAAGGTGCTTAAGATCTTCCCAGCTACATGTCTTTATTGTTCCAACATTACTTTCACATCTCACCTTCTACTGAATATATATCTTACTTTTATAAAACTGTCTTTTAAGGAGTTTTACTTTCCTAATGTGGTTGGAATCAAGTAGGGAAATGTGCTGCTCTTCTGCGTTTTCTTCAACTGTCAACACTTCAAATATTAAGCACTTATTCAACATTGTATTTCTGATTGTTCACTCCATCTACTTAGTCCTTCTCTTTTCTCTTTGTGTCCTGGGAGTCAGGGCTACAGCCTTCTAAAGTCAGTTCAGGTGGTTATCTGCAATTTCTCTTTGTAGTGCTCTTCGAGGTCAAATCCATTACAGCATATGCTCAGACTGACTTTCCACACTTAACTCTGCCGGGCTTACTGTGAGACACTCAGCAGTTCACCTCAGAACCTGTTATCCATAGATACAGTAGATGTTAAATTTGATATAGAAAAAGAACCTGTTTCCTGCCTCCTCTTCACCTTAAAAAGCCTTGTGAACAGAGTGACATTTTTGATGAAAAAGATAAACATGATACTAGAGGCTAATTAGTACCACTGCATCCAAAATGAAATACACCCACAAAAATTACATTCACATAACATACAGTACAGCCACAGTCAGGAAGTTTAATCACACTGGCTGTCCCAAAGAGCTTAGAAATTGTTTTCTTGCTGTCATATCATATCAACTGGGAAAGAAATGTACAACAGCAAATAAAGCTCCTTAAATATTTGCAGCTGATTTGTAATGGAAATTACAGAGCCAAGATAACATTATTTTCTTATGCCCCACAGTCTTGGGTAAACTGGTGTATATAAGGCTTTTTTTGAAATAGATTTTGGGGAATAGATTTAAAATCCATCACAGACATACTAATGCTGAAACAGCCAGTCTCAGATGCCTGCAGTTCACATTCCAGTTATAGACTGATACATCATACTTTTGCATCTGGAGACAGGGGCTGCTTCTTCCTCAGTTTTCAGAGGGGGGTTTTTCCTAGTCTAGTTAAGATGGAGATTATTATAGTCATTAGGACAAAGACACCAATACGAAAGGAGTGAAGTAATATCAGTCCTTCAAGTGACATTAATATTCTGAATTTGGTTGGCATTTCCAGATTCCCCAGCCTAGCAGTGACCAGGATAGCAAGGAAACTGAGACAGTCCTTATAAGCAGAGATTGAAAATGTCTCCTCCTCAGTTAAACTATTCCAATATTCACCTGTCCCAAAAAATAAAAAAGTAAAAGTTAGGGGTGGGGCAGACGGGGAGAGTTTGATAAGGCTAGTACACTCCATACCAAGCAAGGCTATCTTGCCATGACTGTGACATCTGTATTCTGGAAACAGAACTGGTTACCTATGACTTCCCAGGACAGTCATAGGGCTGCTTATCTTAAAGACATCCTGTCTCTCCCTGCTCCTCTAGCCAATGCTGTGGTCATCATCCACAAGTGGTACAAATTTTGACACCCTCTAAGCATTCATCAGCTGCTTCTTCCACAGCCTGGTAATCCCTTTGGTCTTAAAATGGAGGTTGTCTATCATTAGTCCCACAGATGCTTTGCTAACAGTAAGGATGGATGGAAAAAGGGAGTGTTAGGGTTTACAGATAAGGTTACTTTTACCTTTTTCATTCATTTCACATTGCAAGCTTATCATTCAGAGCTGAGGTGGTCAAATGTGCCTCAGCTAGGCATGCTAAAAGTTTCCATACTAACTCTGCAGCTACTTTGCCAAAAGCCAGTAGAAACACCCCAAAATGTTTCATAACAATAGAGAGAAAAAAGCAGCCCTAAATGTTAGAAAAGCAGAAAGAAAAATATGTGGCCATATAGTCACAGAACCATAAAGTTCTTCTCTTAACTATTCAGAAATGTGCCTTTGATTTGCAGTAGAAGGTGCTTTCTATCTCAAAGGTACAGTACAGCAGCTTGATTACTATCATGTAATGTGGTATTTGCTAAGACAATGACTTTTTTTGTGAATGGCTGAGTCGATAAGCACATAAAATCCCTGTATTTTGTCAGTGTCTGTGTTATTGCTGCCCTTCGGCTGAAGTAATTATACTTTTTCCTTTTCAGAAAACTTACCCAGTGTTCTCTTTCTCTTTATTATGACTGCTCTACTTATATTTAATTACTCAAGGTTTGGCAGTCTGCTTCTTATTGTTTGCATTCCCGTGCTATGAAATGAGCTGCAATAGACTGGCTAATGCGCTTGGTTAGAAACACTGTATCAGGTACGGTTATCCAAATTAATAAGCCAAAAAAATAATAGTTCACTTTTTCTTTGAAATTTGAAGACTATTATGCAAAAATACGTATTTCACAAGCATGTCATACTCAAGTTTCTAAATAAATGTTGGGGCAGGAAGAAGATACATTGCCTGATCTACAGTAGGTGAAGTATTAGCTAACTCTAACTTTGCTGTCCCTTCCACTTACTCAGCTGTTAGCAGAAGGTCTAAAGGAGGAGATAAGAGGGTTGGAATTCTATAGGATATACACCGGAGGATTAAAATATAGAGAGCAAGACCTGGAAGAATGGGATCTGTTTCCTGGCTTTGCCTTATACTGCTTGTGTGGCCCTAAATAAACCATTGGGTCCTTAAGCCTGTTTCCCACACACAAGTGTGGTGGTAGTATTACAAACTTACTCCCACCCTTGCTTTCTCTACTTAGATTTTACACTTTTCTAGGCACTGTGTTTGCAAACTGAATAGAGGCCACAATTCCAGACTCTAAAAATGAATTAAAAAAAAGAATTTATTTCAGCTCATAAACGAAGGTCCCAACGGACAAAGCTACTGATACATATATAACTGAAGTCAATGGGGTCACTTAAAGTTAGGGATATTCTTAAAGACTTTACTGATTCAGGGCCTTAACCTCTCAGGAACACATTGATTCATAGCTTGAGGTAGTGGTTATTTTGCTCTTTCTTTCAGTGCATGCTTATTTATAAAGATTTTCCTTCCTGGGCAGACCTTATGGCCTTTGCTGTGCTGGGTTTCTGCTCAGTAATCCCACCAGTTTATAAAGATTTCTAAATATGTAATTAAAAACTTTTACATCTGGCAATTGGACTTGTCAAGGGATTGAAATTGGAGGAACACAAATCTTTTTGCTGAGAGCTTAATGGCCTGCACTACAGCTGTGAAGTTTGGGAGAATCTGTTTGAGTGCCATTTATGAATCCTCATGTGAATGTGGGGAGTGATTGCCACCTTCTTGGTCTTTTGCTTTCACACTCAGATAAGAGCAGTAAGAAAGTGGAGAAGAGAAGGTTTCAGGTGGCACAGAAGGAACAGGAGCAGAAGGAACAGAACCTCTTTAAATGGAGCATCCCTGGGAAGGGGACAACTCAAGTAAACCAGGTTTTCAGCTCTGCTGTTCAAGACATTGAGGAACAAATCATCTGCTGTGATGTTCTAACAGTTTGGCAGACCTAATTAAACACTCACTTGACAAAGGGTTGTGATGCTCATATAAGGTAGGAGTATCTCCCTGGCTGTATTAAAACAAGAAGAGAAAAGGCCAGGAGCAGAAACAAGAAACATGCTGCACTACATGGAGGGAAGAGTCTTCTCAGTTGGGAGTGAAGGTCAGAAATAGACTGGAGGTATCCAGAGCTGCACATACCTGTGGGCTGTTTTATTGTTTCAGATAGATGTGCATTCTTCTTGCGCAAGGCACAGCACATTTACACCTCTCAACCTGACGCAGCCTGCATGTTTCTCCTGTTCCTAACCACCACATTTGCCTCAAGAGGTAATCTGAAAACTCAAAACTCTCACAGGCAGGAGCCCTGCGGGGCTGAGTCTGATCTGCACTGGCTTGGAGACCGAGGACGGTGGGCTGTAGGATGCTACGTCTGTGAACAAGGAAGGGGGTTGGCAACAGGAGATGGGAGCATAAGGGAAGGGGAGAACTCTGTGGCCTCCTCATGCAGAGTGGAGCATCTGGAGCAACTGTGCTGGAACCCAAGCATGGGGACCCTGGGATGCCCAGCGAGCAGGCAGCCAGCAGGCTGCTGTGGTTGCACGGCACGGGGCCCTTGTTCCTCTTTCGCGAACACCCAGCATTTTCTCATGAGACGAGAGCATTAACACCTTTGCAATATCCATGCTGAGGAGAATAGAAATTTTCCCCCAGGTACTTGTTGTTCTGGCTTCCATCTAATGAGAGTTGAGAAATATCCATGTGGGTGCTGTGAGCATTGCCAGCACCCACGCTGTGCAAATTCCACAGGTAAGCAAAGGACTTGAGTTTCCATTAGTCTCAAGCTGGCATCTTTTACAAGCATAAAAATCCTATTTTAAAGCAATGTTCATTCACCTGCTTTCAAAGAGTGCCAAACTGGCACATTGCAGAGATGAGAGACACTGCATGCCTTTCCAAATGCAATTCCTGCCATCTGGGAGCAGAGCAATGGCTTTCAGCTTAGCAAGCCAGCAGGTCCATAAAGCAGCCCAGGAGTATGACAAGGCATTTCTGCCTTCAGGAGCAACAGAATTTTGCTGGTCAGCTTTGAATGATCTTCTGCTGCTTTGTAATGCACCCATCAAGAGGTTTAACTGATGTTATGTTTTCCGAGCACACTTGTATTGACTTTTCTGATAACCTTTACCTACCAAATCATGCATGAAAACTCACCGAACAGATGCTAAACTTTTTCCTAATAGCCATTCTGCTCCATTTCCTATATCTTACACATTGCTGTTTGTTGCATATTTAGCAAAAATCTTTATAGCTGCACAGCAGATTTTGATAAATCCCCAGTGTCAGCATGAAACTCAAGTAAAAAAAGACCTAGTATGGGGGTTGTCTGTGGGCTGAGGCACATGATAACAGTGGCTTAACAAGTTACTGTGCATCAGTCTGAGGCATCCATTTGTGTGCATGCCTTTCACATGAGCATATATAAGATGATGAGGATGAGATCAGCACAGGGATATTAAGAACTGCTCAGTAGGCATGCAGCAGCTTGTTAAGCTGCCAAAGCATGACTTTGTGTCTGAGCCTGGCTGCATAACCTGTGCTAGGTTAAGATCCAGAGGTTTTCCATCACCCACCTGTTTATATGGGCATAAGGTGACGTTGTCAGGTACTGAACATCAGTCAGCAGCTCTAAGAGTCTTTTTATCAATTCTTCATATAACAGCTGCATGTAGGGGCTCCATCTGCAATGATGACTTTGCCGTGTCAGACAAACAGCAATGCCCATGGTGGCAGAAGACAGTCCCCAGCTTAAGGGCTGACAATTTTAACAAGAGGCAGATGCAGCAGGTAGAATGGCCTCACCTAACTTCACCCATTTAAAAAATCAGCTTGGAGCCTGAGCTAATTATGTAGGCTCACTTCAAAGTAAGAGAGAAAGCCAGCTACATAGAGGGGGCATTTTTCCCAGCTGTCTTAGACACTTCTTTTACCTGAGATGAATGTCTCCCCCCTCCTATAAATATAGAAAGAGCCCAGACAATTACCTTAACACCCAGGCCTTGCAGGACTGAGGGTTAGGTGAGATCCAACAAGAACATAAAACAGGGACATTACACCCATGCAGCTGACGGAGAGCTGGGGCACAGGGATATCCCTGTCAGCTGCCTGGGAGCTATGTGCTAGTGCCAGACCTGAGCCCAGATCCTTTCAGCGACAAAGCTACGGGTCCTTCTCCTAGCCGTTACAGTGCTGGAAAAGGCAGCTCCACAGAGCTGCAGCAGCCAGGGCCCCCTCTCGCCGTGGTATTTCATCTGCTGCTCAGTCCCAAAGCGGAGTCACGAGAGCCCCCGCTGTGCCTGCAGTTCTCTCTGAAGGATTTCCTATTTCACACACCCATCGCGTGGTTGGTTCCCCATGAAGCAGAATAATTCATTATGTTTAGTAAACCAGGAGCTTGGATGCATCATGCTAACCACTATTAACCATGGATCAGTTGCTAAAAAACAAGAGGGTTGATTTAAAGGAAAGGGAAGAAAAATGAGTGACTGCAACTTTACCTACAATTAATTATTGTGGTGGTCAGTTACAAACAATTTCAAAGCATTTTTTGGTTTTAATGCCACTGTTGATACTTACCTTCTGGCTAGCTGTGCTGGAATCTCCCCGAGCAGTGTGCCATCTCATTCACTGCTTTGTGGGCTCACATTCGGAGAGCCATTTGGCCTGCAAACTTGCTGGATTATCTGTAAACACAGTGAAAGGAGACAGTTACTGCATGAAACCCAGAGAGTGCACCTGCATGCTAATGAGTTAAATGTCATGACAGAAACACAAGACCAACGCTCCATGCTGCCCTTTAGAAAGCAAGCCATTTACTTCTGTAACATTTCAAACAGAAAATTACAGTGTAACTTCTTGTGTCAATACCTAATTTATTTTGTAATAAATAACTAAATGCATATTTATTGCGTCTTTATTTTAATCCACTGTTGTGCTTTTCACAGGTTCTCCCTGCCCTAGAGGTACTGTTCAGACTGGTTATAATATTCACTGTTTGAGGCTGCTGTACACTTAAAGCTCTATAACAATGAAGGTGTTTGGACCAAGAAACAGCTTTCATTCCCCTCCAAATGCCCCCAAGTTATTTATTTTGCTATTTTTGTTTTATTTTACCTTAAACTGAAGGGGTTTCTAGTACCAATAAAGAAAAAACTGAAGACAGCATGAACTATAAAGCTTTTTTTTTTTTTTTTTTAAATCTGCATTGCAACTGTGATAAAAATCAACAATGCCAGTAAAGTCAGGACTAAGGCTGCAGTGAAACTTTGATACTCCCACTGTAGTTAGGAATTACAGCAGCACACAGCACACGTCAATATAAACGGAGCTGTGGATTACAGCATACGACAATGCAGCGTATTTGCAAGCTGATTTCAGACTTCTGCAATGCAGACCCAAAGAAACTGAAGAGAAACTTTCTTTTTCTCCTATGGTTTGAGGCTGATTCACTTTGGCAGTGATTGAGAGTTATCATAAGATGGCTGTTTGACCATCCATGTAAAATGAGATGGATTTACTTTATTTACGTGGTGGGCCTATCCTTCTTCATAACTGACAAGTGCCTGCAGCACAGAATAACTTCTCGCAGATGATACAAACCAGTAGTGATGGGTGAATTTCTAAGTCCTAATATTTAGTTTTTAAAATGCTATAAAAGAAAGGGCTGTGCTCCTCTAGCTCCATTCATGCCAAGCCTCAGAGAACTTTAGTTGTGTCTCACCAGCACACTCCATGGATGTGTTACTGTGCCTACGAGGGTAGCCTGTCGCACCAAGGCCACACAGAAACTGGGGAGGGCAGAGCAGTGAAGAGGAACCACATAATCTCCCATCCAGCTTTGTGCTTAAGCCACCAAGCCATTCGTCAAACACAAAAATAAGTGTAAAATCTTACCATAAATTATGCAGTTGAATTTCTAGCATTGGTATTGTTAAAAAACACCTCCAGAATTAGGTGTTGCCAAAAGGGTATCCCACTTTAATTTAAATAATTTGTTACTTGTGCCCCATCCCTGCGTAGCAGCTGTCTCCTGATGCAGGTTTCAGAAGGGCATATCCAAGCCAGACCTCATGGAAGCAGCAGAATCAGGGGACCTGAGCAGGTTTTTTTGTCTGCCCTTCAAACACCTTACGCCCTCGCCAGCTCACCATTTGTCCTCCAGGACCACACCAAGCCCTGGATCTTACGCAGAAGTGCAGATTTGCTAGATAGCTAAAGGGTCTTTATCCCACCCCATCTCCTCGTTTTATAGAGGACAAGACAAGGTGAGACCCCTTGCAGCCCCGCAGAGGCAGTGACCCCGCAGTGCGGGCCGGGCAGAGCCGGAGCAGGACACGCACCAGCCCCACACGAGCACCATTTCAGAGGGCAGTGCAGGCTCCTGCAGCCCCCGTGACCTGCCCCGCTCTGCTACTGCTCTCGAGACGCTTGCGGGCAGGGGAGGCTCGTGCCCCGCTGGCCCCACGCTGGCGGCTCCACGAGAGGTAGAGCCTCCAGGACAGGCCACTGTGCCTTTGCTGGGCAGACCCCACCATGCTGCTTCCCCTTCCCTCCCTGCACAACAGCAGAAGGAATGAGGGGGGGGGGAAATCGGAAGGTATTTTTTGAAAGTCATTTCACAGTACCTTCCATATGACTAACCCATCCATCTATCCTATGCCTCCGTGCTGTCTGGAGCACTTCTCTTTTGGAAGGAGGAAAGAAGGGGGAAAATTCTCCAATTTTTCTGGGGTGCAGAGATAACACGTGGCAGCACATACTCTTTCTGCTGCGTTCAGATTTCAGGGGAGAAAGCATTTCCACCAAACAGGGTCCCAGTTTTGCTCCTACTGCTGTGAGGGGGAAATTGATGAAGGAAGCAAAACTGCATCCCTGCTTCTGCAGTGAAGCTGAGACGGTACTGACCTCCTGCCCAAGCGCGGTCCCCATTTACAGGCCCTTTACAATGCAAACTCTGGTACGTAAATACGCACTGAAGGCTTTTAAGAGTGAACATTAATGAACCACCAGGCTGACAACTCAAAGCAGCGATAGTCTGTTGTGTAAATACATGCACGGGGACTGTTCCGGTCCTCCTTCAGCACTCTCAGCATGCAAACAGAGTGCTTCAACACCCAGTGTGAGATGATCATTTCTGATTCTTCCGTTTAGAGAATTCCCCAAAGGTGGCCCTGGGCCATCTATTTTTTGGAACAATGTCAGCAACATGCACATTATGTCTATAAAGAATGACGCTGTTACTGAATCACAGAAACAAGAAAGCCATCTAACACACTCAGCCCAAAAGAAGACAAAACTATTTTTATCAGTCAGAAATAAATCTCAGACACAGTAGCTTTATATATCTACTGGAAATGCAGACATTGTCTTTGATATGTAATAGCTGTGCAGATGGAGAAGTGTCCTTAGTGGTTTTTACTGCTTCTCTGGAAAATGGGGCATGACTCTCCCTCAGCTGGGTTTGTTCGCGGGCAGCCCTTGCCTCCCTCCTCTTGTGCACTGTGCTTGTGGCTGGTAGCGCTCTCAGGAGGCATGTGTCTTGCCGCTCCACTGCATTACCTAAACAAAAGCCCTGCAAGGTGCTGAGAACCTCGATATTCCTCTTTGCCTCTGTTAACACCCCATAACCAAGCATGCTAATTACAGAATAATGTAAGCTGCACAGGATTGTGGCCCTAAACAGATCCTGTACGCCTGCTTCCTCGCTGCCTAAAAGGGTAGCCTAATTAATTGACGTTATTGAATCTCTTCCTGGGTGTCGGATGTTGATGCATCAACTAATAACAACAGAAGTGAAGCTAGCACTTACAGAAAATGACGATATCAGGAGTAGGCAAGGTGCTTTGTGTTAGGTGTCACAGCTCATAACGGAGTGCAGTGCTTGACATCTTTATTAGCTCCTAACTCGGTGTATGGTCCTGTGTGTGCATGCATGTGTGTGCACGTCTGCCTGTGTCATAAGGAAAAGAAATAAAAAGCAGATGTGGGGAAGGTAACTTTAACACCTTAATATAGTATACAGTATTTCTGTATACCATAGATTGAAAAACTTGTAAAATAGGTATGGAGAGTTTTAAAATATTTTACTATACATGGACAGCAGTATGCAAAAGGCCTTGAAAAGAACTGTATTTTAATGCTGGTTTACTGAAATTCTTTTAAAAACTACATATTTGAAAGCACTTGGCTTAGAAAAAGTTTTTACAGATTCTGATGGTATAATAAGGTCAAGCTGCAATCTTGCAGAGTAGTACAGTATAAATGAACTAATGAAAACTTATTTCAACCATTTCCTGTAGAGCATAACTGGTAGAATATATCACCTCCAAATGCAAAAAGAAAATGATCAGCAAAGGCTTTACTCCTTTAAGACCCACCACAGAGCTAAAGACAAGGGTACATGCTGGTTTTTTAAAATGTCAGAAATCCATTTCACAGTGTTAGTGATCTCTCAATGCCCACTTCATATTTAATCAGCAAGCTACTAACATTTTCTCAAAAAAAATAACCTGTCTCTGTTGTTTATCACATCCGTATGTTGTTCAGTTGGGTGAATCAGCTATAAATGAGAAAATTTTGAAAATCTAAACAATGTGACTACTTAAAGCTAAGCATACACAGAACTGTTCAGTGGGGTCAAAGAAAAACTGAATATTCACCCCAGGGAGTATCTAGCTGTGTCACCTGCTCTGATGTCATTTTAGCCTGTTATCCTGCAAAAATCTTCTACACACATATCTCCTTCCATTCTGAATTATCTTACTAAGGACCTTGGTCCCAGCCTTCACTGATTTCCATAAGAGCAAATTCTCTACTTTTCAAAGGTTTTTCCTTCTCTTTTATCAATCTATTTGTTTCTGCAAGTGAAATACTGCAAGCCTAGACTAAAACCACACCTGCTTCAGTAGACACTGTGCAAGCATCTTCTTACAGCTCTGCAGATTTATTTCCATATTGACCTAATTAGCATTTCTTCTATTTAAATTCTAAGTGCCCATAAACCAAGATGAAGTTAGCTAAATACCATGAAGCCTCCATGGTATTTCAGCCAAGACCAGCAAACTCATTTAACCACTGACCTCAAGCAGGCATGAGCTTCAGATTTTGGAATAGAAAGACTTAAGGAATTTATGCTCTGCTTTTTTAAAGGATGTGATTTTACTTAACAGAAAGCACTTCAAGAATTAGATAAGACAGTCTTATAAAACCAAAGGTTTCTGATAAAATAGCATTCCTATTCATACTCTGTTCCCAGAAAAGCAGTAGTTCTGATACTGTAAGTTTTAACGGCAGTTCATAATGCTTTTTTTCCCCTTTTTTTTTCAAAAGCTTAACATTTGATCTGTGAATTATTTTTAAAGAGAATTGTGGTGATTGATGCAAATATTAGAGATGGCATGTTTATTAGAGTTCTTCTTCTGTTAGACGCTGTCTTAGAGCAACATCTAGTGGCACACTAGCTCTACATCCTCCCTCAAAATCACTTGTGATGCAAGAGTTACGATGATAATTAACTATGACAGGTTTACACATGCACGTGTGCACGCGCGCCCACACACACACTGTAGAAGGCATTATCCCCAGCCAGTCCGGGGAGCTACTTACACACCTTTACAGCATTTTCTTTATATTCAGAGTGTAATCATTAAAAAGTCTGAACTTAGTCACTCAAATTGTAAGAACTGTTGAGTACCTTACCTTGTTTTTTGCAGATACACCCACATTCAAAACTCTGGGTTTTTGTCTTAGTTCATCCAAAAGAAGTGTATTTTCTGTATAAACTTCTGCATTCAAAAAGGAAAAATATACATAAACATTCTTTCTGGATACAGCACTCAGTTTCTCTATTTGTACGGCTAGGAACTATTTGCACAAGATTTGGCACCCTAGCTCAAGCAGTTAATTGTTATTCTTTTCTGTAGTCTCCTTGATTTCAATAGGAATAAACCCTATTCCATTGATTTCACATTAAATCAATTTCAATCATGTGTTTGAGGAGTTGCATTTGTATCTTAGACTATCGCGGCAAAATTTCTTTGGTCTCTTTGAGTTGCTTTTCAAACCTCCTCAGCACAAAACCTACCCTATAAGTTACTCAGGTTTGGTCTATACTCTCTGAAGAAGGAAAAAAAGAAAATTATTATGATTTTGACACATTCAGGTACTAGTCAGGAAATAAAATCTAAGAGAATGTTATTTAAATAAAAGGATTGAAATAGCTCAAAAAAATAAATAAAGATTTCAAAACTTAAATTTGCAATAATGAGTAAGGTTAGTCCTCTTACAATGTCAGAAAAACATTTTTAATTAGTTAAAAACAGCATGCAAGTAGAACATTTTTGTAACTAAGTTTTTACAATAGGTAAAACCAGTAAACTGATGGGGAACATCAAGAGAGATCATCTGTAAAACTCTGACTGAAATGTTAAGCTATTTTAGCAGTACTTTTTCAAGTGCTGAAAGATTCCACACACCACCCTTCATTCTGGTTTAGCAGTTTTGTACAGTATTTAGTTCATTTAAAGTATAAAAACTGAGTGAGATTAAAAGATGATAGTTTATCTTCCTCATACAATCTACAAACAAAAACAAGCCGTGAAAGACTAAAAGGTAATTATTTTAAAGCCTTGGGGAAATTGTAACCATAAGCAACTTGTTTAATTCACTAGCTACAATGAATACTTTCTCATTAATAAATCAGTTAGCTCAAACTACAAAATGTTTTAATTTAAAAATATGTCACCAGTCTATTTAAAGTATTTTTTCATTAATAAAAGGCTTTAAAAGATGCATTTTCTGCAATTAAATAGAACTCCAATTTAACAAAATTTCCATTTCCATCCACAGCAGTTTGACACAAAGAATAAGTAAAGGTGTCAGACAATAAACAACAAATGTCATTTGACATTTTAATGATAAAATGTTAAATTAAGGAGCGGCAGTGTGTAGGTTTAATATGTAGTTTACATTTAGTTGCAAAACAACATGTCTCTATAGTTAACAACAAATAACAATCAAGCATTTCTGAAGAAAATAATTTGAAAGTAAAACAACAATGCAAGACTAAAACCAGTAATTTATTCAATCAAGATTTCTTGCCTCATGATAGAAATCATGGCTGAAAGCACTTGGTGTATTAATTCTTGCCTACAAGTGCTATACAGACTATTTCTAAGCAACAGTATTGCATTTTTGTTGATTTTCAAGTTTCTTCAGCTCAAATTGAGCCCAACAGACAAATTCTTAACAGCATGTCCATGTGTTTGCCACAAACTAAACAACCCGTGACAAACATAACTCCAACTCAATGACTGAGAAACACTGAGCAGTGTCTAATGGCAAAAAAAGGGAAAAAAAGGTACCAAAGCTACAGAAACCCTCAAAATAAAGAGAAGGCTGTAGAACTATTCCTCCACCATAGGACATCAAGTGAGCAATACAACGATAGGCGATATGATGAGGGAAAGAGAGTTGAGCTCCTTAGCATCACTGGCAAGCCCAGCTCTGATGAGCATTCCTCAAGAATAAAGAAGACATATTTACTTTGTAAATGTATCAGAATAGCTAACTGAACAACATTTTTAAACCGCAATATATTGTTGAATCCAGTATGGTCTAAATGGTAAGCTGTGTCCTCCACATCATTCTGTCATGCTAGGTGATCTCTTGTGAAACCTTGGGAAAGGATGACGAGTTCTACTTCATGCACTTATTAGGGCACACTTTTAAAGACTGACAATATGTCTGCCCTGTGATGAAAGAGGGTATTCATACCACCCAGCTTTAGCCATCTAATTTAAACAACTATTCTCTCTAGGTTCTTGCCAATAGCCAGTGGAGAGAGGAACAGGTTTTTTCCGGAGGTGATTCAGACCATGTAAATCAGAGCTCTCTGGAAAGCCTGACAATAGGAAGAGTTTGGGTAATAGGTTGATCAGATCCGCTGCCTAAGACTGGATGATGTGAACACTTCCTTAAATCTTTTCAGATTGATTCAGCTGCTCATTATAAGCTATTGTACTTGAACAATTTGAAGTTTAAAACTTGGTTTGATTTGAAACATTTCCCTTTCCTCCTATCTGGACAAGAAAGTAGGATTTACTTCATATATTTAAATAGGATTCTTTTATAACCCAAAGGCAGCTGAAAGGATTCTGCTGAATCCAAATACTCTCTCAAGCGTGGAAAACTATGTCGTAAAGGTGAATGTTACAGGAATTAATGAAAGTATAAAAACAGAATTTTATAACAGAAACTGAGCTGAAACCTCCTGATGACCTCTCTGTAAAGCATTAGACTGAAGCCCTTTTCAGATATACCTCTATTTAAAGACATACTGAGTGTAAGCATCTTTGGGAGTTGAACTATTGGGTCTGACAAATTTGTAGAAGATTATAAGCATATGGATAAAGACAACCTGAGAATATGTAACTACTACAGCTAAGTGCATTCAAAAGTCTTTCTGCCAAGTATTATATTACAATCCCTTTACCTTTTCAATAACTTATTGTAAGAGGAAACAGTTTTTAATCATCTGCAGTGTTCAGTATCTGAGACAATTTGTTAAATAGCAACCTTAACATTATAAATTCAGGACTGCACTGTTCAGTCAAGATCGTTGTCACTGGCTTAGTTTTGTCTGTGCTATTTTCTGTCCTTCTCACAGTGCACAAGAAAGAGATAAAAAAGTGTGATGTCTGCTAGACCCTGTAAAAGAATTAACTTCTCTATCTTATCCTGTGTCACAAAGTTTAGTGACCTGACAGTACTATTTTTCCCATTTGAAGCCTTGGAAATAGACATGTTTTCATAGAAACATGGAATGGTTTGGGTTGGAAAGGAACTTAAAAATCATCTAGCTCCTGCCATCCCCTGCCATGGGCAGAGACACCTTCCACTAGACCAGGTTGCTCAAATCCCATCCAACCTGGCCTTGAACACTGCCAGGGACAGGGCATCCACAACCTCTCTGGACAATCTGTTCCAGTGCCTCACCAGCCTCACAATGAAGAACTTCTTCCTTACATCTCATCTAAATCTACCCTCTTTCAGTTTAAAACCATTATCCCCTCATCCTATCACTACACTCCCCGATAAAGAGTCCCTCCCCATCTTTCCTGTAGGCCCCCTTTAAGTACTGGAAGACTGCTATAAGGTCTCCCTGGAGCCTTCTCTTCTTCAGGCTGAACAACCTCAACTCTCTCACCTGTCCTCATAGGAGAGGTGTTCCAGCCCCCTGATCACCTTCATGGCCCTCCTCTGGACGCACTCCAACAGGTCCATGTCTTCCTTATTTGGGGGCACTAGGGCTGAACGTGGTACTCCATGTGGGGTCTCACCAGAGTGGAGTAGAGTGGGAGAATCACCTCCCTCGACCTGCTAGCCACACTTCTTTTGGTGCAGCCCAGGATGTGATTGGCTTTCTGGGCTGTGAGCGCACATTGCCAGGTCATATTCTGGTTTTCCTCCACTAATACCCCCAAGTCCTTCTCCGCAGGGCTGCTCTCAATCCACTCATCCCCCACCCTGTATTTGTGCTTGGGATTGCCCTGACCCATGTGCAGGACCTTGCACTTGGCCTTGTTGAACTTCATGAGGTTCTCATGGGCCCACCTCTCAAGCCTGTCAAGGTCCCTCTGGATGGCATCCCTTCCCTCCAGCATGTCGACCGTACCACACACCTTGGTGTCATCAGCAATCTTGCTGAGGGTGCACTCAATCCCGCTGTCCATGTCATCAACAAAAATGTTAAACTACGCCAGTCCCAATACCAACCCCTGAGGAATGCCACTGTTCATCTCAAACCCCTCCACATGGTTCAATCCAGAATAACTTCAAATAAAGTTCAGAAGGTTTAGGACAGCTTTTCCAAATGCACAAGTCTTCGCTAGGAAGCACTTCCAGAGCAGAGGGGCTCAGCTGTGCTGCTCATTGTACACTCAAAAGATCCTCAGTCCTCAGCTGACCATAATGTTTGGCCAACTGTATACAGAAAGAGAACTGTGCAAACCCTCAGACTATGGTTTTTGTAAGTAACTAATGATATACAGGGTGCTTTCAGTGCACAACTTGGGATGCCTTGAAAATGTCTAATTTTCAGAAAACCTAATTTTTCTGCTTTGTTGGATGCACCAAAACTACACACCTAAATTTATGAAGTGGTTTTGATATCTTGTTCTGCGTAGTCCCACTCAAATAGGCTGTCATGAGATTGCATCACATCCTACATCTTGAAGTTTAAGCAAGCACTCACTGCAAAGTATGTAGCCCCTCTGAAGCAAATCTTCAGTCATGACTTTATCAGGAGAGAGAGTGTCTCAGGGATCAGTGTTGAAAGAATAACCCAGTTACCTTCTTGGCAAAACATGATCGTAAATTGCTTCACTAAGCATGGAGGTTTTAGTGTGAAGGAATTGTCACGCACTATGACAAGGTTACAAATTTGTCACTATATGATGCTATTATTTGGAAAAAACTAATAAAATAATATGGTTTTCAGTCATCTAACTGTAAATAATTATTGCTCATGTGATCTCACTCAAAACTACTCACTATATAAAATCTGGTTATGCCCAGTAGTATATATATATTTATACATATATAGTCACCTGATAGCACTTAAATGCAAAGTAAGTCTGCATGTATATGTATACACAAAGAGATGAGAGAGAGAGGCCAGAAAAAGTATGTCACATAGCCATATCATTATAAAAAGAATGTCTTACTCAGCCAGCTGAATATAATCCAGCAGTGTGCCCAGGTAGTCAAGAAGGCCAACATCATCCTGGCCTGTATCAGAAATAGTGTGGCCAGCAGGACTAGGGGAGTAATCGTCCCCCTGTACTCAGCACTGGTGAGGCCGCACCTTGAATACTGCGTTCAGTTTTGGGCCCCTCACTACAGGAAAGACAGTGAGGAGCTGGAGTGTGTCCAGAGAAGGGCAATGAAACACAAGTCTTCTGAGGAGCAGCTGAAAGAACTGGGGTTGTTCAGCCTGGAGAAAAGCAGGCTGAGGGGAGACCTTATCGCTCTCTACAACTACCTGAAAGGAGGGTGTAGTGAGGTGGGGGTCGGTCTCTTCTCACAAGTAACTAGTGATAGGACAAGGGGAAATGGCCTCAAGTTGCTCCAGGGGAGGCTTAGATTGGATATTAGGAAAAATTTCTTCACTGAAAGGGTTGTCAGGCATTGGAACAGGCTGCCCAGGGAAGTGGCTGAGTCACCATACCTGGAAGTATTTAAAAGAGGTGTAGATGTGGCACTTAGGGACATGGTTTAGTGGTGGGCTTGGCAGTGTTAAGTTAACGGTTGGACTCAATGATCTTAAAGGTCTATTCCAACCTAAAGGATTCTATGAGTCTATGATTATTGTACTTCTTAAATCAGTCTTTCTGTAATATGGGTAATGATGCATACTTAAATACCCACAGACCTTGACAATAGGCTCGGAGAACTAGAGAGCTGTAGGGCAGACCTTCCAGTGAAAACCAAGGCAAAAATGTACCTCTGCCTTTCTACTCCAGAACATGGTTTAGTGGGCATGGATGATGGTTGGACTTGATGATCTTGAAGGTCTTTTCCAACTTAAATGATTCTATGATTCTATGATTTAGCTTGGTCTGGTTATTTGTGTTTAACAGACTCAGATAGGCTAGTGTTCTGCATTTATAGAAATGCTAGTAAAGTAGTGTAAAGTGACATTGAATAGGCCTGAAAGCCATCTACTCAGTTCATACTCTCATGGCAACACTTTATAAAATGTTGAGTTTCATCAGCTCCTGAATTGAAAAGATTGATTTGCTTGTCATGTTGAATAGAGTCTAAAAGAAGTTTAAGGAACAATTGACCCTGAGCAGAGCTGCAGCAAAGTCTTCTGTATCAAGCAGAAGGCAGCTCAAGATTTCCAAGATAATACAAATTGTCTCAGTTATGAAAAACAGCAACATAGCTCACTGTGGACTGACAGACCCAAGAGGATTTTCATAATTAAGACTAAGAGAAAAGCTTCTTTAAAAGCTGCATTTGCATAAATACCGTTAAATCTCCACTTGTATATGCTTGGCAGAAAAAAAAAATCAATATAGATTTGGTTTTGTATTATTTTCATTCTTATTTTCACTTTCTTCAAACTTAATCCACACTGGTATTCTTGCTAAATGAAAAAGAAGAAAAAATGAATTGGTGCTGACATCTCAGGGTGGGTGTGCATGGTGGATGTGCATCCTTGCCAGCACTTAATGATGCATAGTCACACACCTCAGGTTGCAACGCTGGCAGGGGTGGGACCAGGGGATCCCTGAGGGATGCAGTTAGAGCACACAATACACAGCAGGATTAAGTTTCTGCTGTCCGCTTGCACCTCTCTGCCCATGAACACCTGCAAATCAAATGTCTAGAACAACTTCCTCCCAAAAATGAAGACCTTAGTTAAGTCAGTACCTAAACACAACAGGAGGTTTAAAAGTCTGTTTCTGCCCACCCCCTTTTCAGGCAATTTCAAACTTTTTAGTTCCTGGGCATACAGAGACCTCACCCTATGTCTGTGCTAAAAACACTCGGGTGTCACCCCAGATATCTCCAAAGTCTTTAAAAGCAATTAATGCTAGCAAGAACAATCACAGCTCCCAGATGGCCCCCACCCGCCCTGTGATGCATTTATTTCAAGGATCCTGGTTAGGGATTGTTGTATCCTATCAAGTGACAGTGCCATACCTGGATCATTGTATCCTACCAAGTACAGTGCCATACCTGGGAACAGAACATGCTGTCTCATGCTGCTATTCACCATGCCACATTGTCAACAGGGTCAGGGGGACCGTATGCGAGATGTTGGACAGCAGAGTGTTCAGCCACTGGCATACTGGGCTGAGCGATAAGCTGCTGATGATAGATGATCCCCACTAACTGGAGCATTTCCCTCTCTGAGGCAGGTAACCTGAATGAATGCCTTACAAAAACTTTAACATATGATGTAGTAAGCAGCATCTGCTCAGGACAGGCCTAAGAAAAGAACATGCGATTCTTTACATGGGCCTACTTTGTCATCTTTTCGTTTAGTACTGAAGATGAAAAACTGAGAAAAAATACTGGGGGTGCACCATGATGGATGCAAAAACCTCACCTCTGAGTTGAGGCACTGAATGAAGCATTACAATTGGGGTTTTCTACAACTGGATTGGGGTGAGCTGAAAAATATTTTTTTCAGATAGAAATACACAGTTAAATTGAAATTTGAAAACATGTTCATTTCTCTGAGATTTTCATTAAGAACGAAGTCAAGTGAAAATCATATTCATAAAGCTGAAATGTTTAGTTTTTTCAATAAATTCAGACTTTTAGACCATCTCAGAAAATTACCAATATAACAATTCTTTGCTAAAACAAATATAAACTGGTGCACTTAGGTTTGCTCATTATATAACACTTGTTATATAATATGTGTATGTATATAAATATGTATAAAAACAGTCATGTTATATGTGTTTTATTTATTTTTATGTAAGCTACACATTTATGGCATTTTACACAATCATGGCATTTTTTTTAATTTTAATCATTTCA
The DNA here is from genome assembly GCF_026419915.1 of Harpia harpyja. Taxonomy (NCBI): domain Eukaryota; kingdom Metazoa; phylum Chordata; class Aves; order Accipitriformes; family Accipitridae; genus Harpia; species Harpia harpyja. The sequence continues at coordinate 12,248,623 of NC_068942.1, read as the reverse complement.
TAATGTGAAATACCAATATATTTCATTTTGCACAACAAAACTTGCCAATGGTCCCAATGTTTTGGGGTTTTGTTGTTTTTTTTTTTCACGAGGGGCAAAATATTCTTGAAATCAGCTGAATTGCCTGTAGACTTGAAATTCCAGCTTCTGGAGATTTTAGGTCAGGAGAAAATCAATAGCTAAAGAAATGCCATTTGATTACTGTTGTATTTATTGCTTCTCAAAAGGAAGCGGGTTGTTTAGACCTGATGGCTCAGTGAAATAGAGCAAGCTGAAGAGCACTGCCTGAGCTATACAAGGCAGCAGCTTCTGTGGACCGGGCTCTGCTGCACGTGGGTTACTAAGAAGTATGAAATGCCAGTTGCATCTCTTGACATTGCAGTTGCCCATCACTGCCTAAAGACTGCCTAAAACACTTTAACTGCTCATTAAGTCCATTAAACTCTGGAGGTGAGGTGACAGTTATATGTACCCAGCACCAGTGTAAATACAACATGCAAGTCACATGCTTCTATTTTCAGGCCATTATTTCAAATTTGGCTAATGAAGAATGAGTGCTTTTACACCAGTAGATTCCAAGGTTGAGCTGCTTTATAGCATGCAAACCCAATCACTTCAACTGGCTGTGTTCCCACTGGCAAGGCAAAAAGCTGGCCATTAAATTGCTATATAAAGTGATAGTGTGACCGTTGGCAATGCTCAAGTTAAGGTTGTGTCAGCAATAGCCTTTCCATTACAAACCCCCATTTTTCAGGGGGTTTTATGCCTTGAGATAAAATCCAGCTGTAATTCTTCATTCAGTGCCTCAACTCGGTGATGAGGTTTTTGCATCCATCATGTTGCACCCTCGGTATTTTTTTCTCACTGATTCATTTTCAGTACTAAACAGAAAATATTACAAAATTGGCACATGTAAAGAGTTGCAGCAAGGAGAACGAGCAGTGCTTCTGCCATTTTTTCTGAAAAAGAAACCGGAATGAGGCCTCAAACTCCCTGCCAGCAAAACTTCCCTTTTCACCTCAGGGTATCTACCATGCATCAGGTATTCTAAGCTAAAAACACAGCGGAGACAAAACCTGCACCCTTGTGCAAACTTACTTTCTGCATTGCATTCACTTGTATTTTTACCTCAGGCTACCTGAAATACATAGTACCCTGAGGTAAAACACAGCTTTTGTGGTAATAAAGACAAGCCCTATCAAGGATCCTGATCCTGCCAACAGTTAGACATAGGTTTATTCTCAAAGAGGCATTAATAGCCCAACATCAGGAGCTGTGCATGCAAAAAACATCACAGTCCTTGTTAGGATGAATGGATGCACTGTAGCATTTTTCCTTATGCCCAACGTTAGAGACGATTTGGGCCTCTCAGTATGCAGAGCAGCTGCCTGTAAAAAGCTGGCTGGTGCGAGGGGCTGCCTGGAACAGCACAGCTTTGCTTTCTTGTTTCAACTTAGATGATCCTTTCTCTTGTCTGAGCAGGCATTGTAATGTTCTTAGATGGTGGTTAATTAGAAGTCAGTGCTGGAGTTGATAACTAAAATGTCTGTTATATCAGAACAAGTAAACTGAAAAAAAAAACCTTAGGTGAAAAGGGCTGATGAGAGAAAAATCTGTCTCTCCCATTACCTGCCACCACCTATCTGCCTAAGCCTTTAACTGCAGCAGTTTAACTGATGCTTCCAGGACTGCCAGGCTTCAGCACAAAGCCAACACGGCCAGACACAGTTACAAAAGCTACATGCGTTTCCTTTGGCACCTTGCACCTATAGCCAAGTTAATCAGTCTGCCGTATCCCTAAGGAGAGTCCTCTGAACGCAGGCTGCTCATGAAGCAAGGCGAGGGCACGGTGTGCGAACCGTGCTCCCGATGCACCACAGACTCGAGGCGTTATGCAGGCAGGAGGGCAACTGTCCTGGTTTCAGCTGGGATAGAGTTAACTGTCTTCCTAGTAGCTGGTACAGTGCTATGTTTTGAGTTCAGAGCGAAGAATGTTGATAACACTGATGTTTTCAGTTGTTGCTCAGTAGTGTTTAGACTAATGTCAAGGATTTTTCAGCTTCTCATGCCCAGCCAGTGAGAAAGCTGGAGGGGCACAAGAAGTTGGCACAGGACACAGCCAGGGCACCTGACCCAAACTGGCCAACGGTGTATTCCATACCATGTGACGTCCCATCCAGTACAGAAACGGGGAAGTGGGGGGCAGGGATTCGCCGCTCGGGGGACTGGCTGGGTGTCGGTCGGCGGGTGGTGAGCAATTGCACTGCGTATCATTTGTACATTCCAATCCTTTCATTATTGCTGTTGTCATTTTATTAGTGTTATCATTATCATTATTAGTTTCTTCTTTTCTGTTCTATTAAACCGTTCTTATCTCAACCCACGGGTTTTGCTTCTTCTCCCGATTTTCTCCCCCATCCCACTGGGTGGGGGGGAGTGAGTGAGCGGCTGCGTGGTGTTTAGTTGCTGGCTGGGGTTAAACCACGACAGCAACAAAAGCAGAAGCATCATTTTTGTGTCTGAAGTTCTAGCCCTTTCAACAGTTTACGGTTTGCCTATTCAAACCACTTTATCAGAGTTACAAAAAGAAGTACTCGAGAAATTTTTTGTCTTCATTTTTCTAATGAGAAAATATGGTCAGTGAACAACATTTCCTGTAAGTGATATTTTACATTTGACAACACTGGGGGGGGCGGTATTCCCATCAAAAAACAAAACACCATATTTTGCTTTGGGTTGAAATGACTCCAATAAAAACACTTCATTTCTGTTTTGAAGCTGAGGCTTGACATCTATATACAACTTTATACAGCCAAGTTCTACCACAGTGTATATTCTGGTGTGGGTCTCAGTTTCTTTTGTTAAAATCTTTTCATTACCTAGAAATAAATATTTCTGGAGCAAAGACTTGAAAGTCTGGCCCAGTGAATGTAAAGAAATTATTCAGAGAGTAACAAGTCCAACAGACAAGAAAGAGATTGAATCTGTAGCCGAGAGGTTTGAGCCGAGAAGGAATTGAAAAGAAGAATGCTGAGCCCTTGCAGATCAGTTCAACAGTTTTCTGCGCAGACTGTTGCTGAACTTTGACAGCATAGTTAGCATTGCCCAGAGAAGAGAGACACCCTCAAGTCACTTATAAATGAAAGACTTGACCCTTCCAGCATATGTTCTCGTATACTGTATACACCAGTCGCCTTAAGTCCTCAAGTGCTACAGCGGCATGCTTTGCCGTTCTGAAAGATGCTATGCAGTCCTGCTTCCCGCTTTAATTATTTCAATTAATTTAGGGTAGCATCAGCAACATTCAAGACACGTTTAAATAGACTTCTCATTGTGAACAGGACTAAGTGTTTAATGGGAACACCATCAGCACAGCAAACAAATACCCTGACCTTGAAAATTTTCAAAGCCAATGGATACAAGACTGAATACAAATATTTATTTAGATGAAAATTTACTGCACTTGGCTTTATCATTCCGAGTTACTCACATTTCAATTTTCCTAAATATGCTCAGAAACCGTGGTTTGTGACAGAAAGGAGAAGAGTGGATATTGTTGCCATGGAAACAAAAAAACATTTTTCTTCTGCTCCAAAAATATTGTCTATTAGAGATCAGTGAGGGAAAAAAATAACATGTGTATATAATTAATTTTACTCTCTGTCATGTTTTTCAGATTTCAAAAGATTGTTTCTGTTAGGGCTTTCAGAAACAGAGATACTTAACCACAGCAGGAGTCTTTACAGGCAATAGGGTGCACCTTTGCTAATGTAGTAAAGCAAAGGTGCATTTCTCTTCACTGTCCCCATGCTTCAGTGGGAATTTTATTTCCTCACTTGCTGTTGTATTGGATAGGACATTCAGACAGGAGCTTGATCTGCATTTTGTATTTGGGGCTTAGAGCTATTGCCTCTTGATGTATTGCTGTTAACCAGCCAAATAAAAATGAGAGAGATTTTTTAAGAGCAGACGGTTTGTTAAAATGCAGGTGATCATTGTTTACTCCCTAAAAGCTTTGCCAATTTATTCTTTCTCAGATTGAGCTCCTGCCTTTGTTCTATATACAGATGACCCTGGACTTTAATCCCACTGGTAAAGCTCTAATTTTCTTCACAACTGCTGAGTTCTGGCATTCAACAAAATTTCTGTTTTGCCATTGGTCTGGACAGAGCTACAATCCCCCTTATATACCTCTACATGCAAAAAGCACTTAAACACCTTCTCCATTTGGATCAGCTTTGGTCAGCTTGATTTTTGTGCAAGAGAAGAATTAAAATGAATCCTTTTTTTTTTTTTTTATTAACAAATATGCATATTCTTATGAAACTTCCTACTTTGTCTTCACACCCGTGTAAATGATGTACTTCATTGCTGATGGGGAAGCACACTGAAATATTCAAGTATCTTTCACTGTTTCAGTTCCCTCTGTTTTGGAAGTAGTAGATACTTTGTGCTCCTCTTGTCTTTCAAGAATGTATCATAGGTAATTATGTGATTTCTTATTAGATTTCTGTTGATTTGAGCTTATTCAGTGCAGTCACTTGTGATTCTGCAACACATGCTCCATCATCTCTGATTTTTTCCTAATTAATTGAATAGTCTGATCATCCACTTCCAACTAGTTTTTAAGTACCCTCAATTATTTTTTGTTTGGGGATTGATTTAGACTTGAAACACGTCTCAACTAATTGCAAGACATAATACCACAAAACTGTATGAATTAACAAATATTAATGCATACTTAACATCTATCCCAGATACCAATATTTACACACACACACAGGGTGCTGCTACAGGCTGAAATTAGAAGACAGCAACGATGCAGTTTATCCAAAGTCTGTATTTCTCTAGTAAATTCAAATCAGCGTGAGGAGTATCTCTCTTTCAGACTAGCTGTTCAGCATCTTCTATGATAACAGGAGTTTCTAGATGACCCTTATGCTAGCAGAGTTTGTGCTTCTAGCTGGCATTATTCAGTTAACATTCGGTGTGAGGTATTTCTCCAAATGCTTTGACTACCGTATCCACCTTAAAAAAAAAAAAAAAAAAAAAGACCATGTACTTTTAATTTCTCCTGTTTGTCATCCAAATGATGTGTCATAAATGAGTTTGCCAACTCATGTTCTGGGCACACCATAAATTTTCACAGGAAAAAAGTTGTTTAGAAACACTTTAGAGCTGTTAGAACATTAAGTGGTGCTGTTTTTCAGTATCTTCCATCCATGAAGTTTAGCTACCTCATAGTATCAAAAATCCAGCTGTACAGGCATTAGAAAACAACAAAAACAACAACAAAAAGCTGGTGTTGGAAAAGGGGAAGAAAGAAATCCATGTCTGACCTTTGGTGGTTTTAAGACCTGCTCAGAATATTGTACCTTCATCAATGATTAAAAGTCGCTCCCTCTTAAAATGTATCAAGCTCTCATTTTTATGTGGCTGGATATTATCACACCAGAAATTCCACTTCTCACTGAGAAAAGGGGTGATAGTAAGAATGGGAAAACCATTCAAACAAGTAAAACCAATGCAAATGCAAACCTTTCGCCAACTCCTTGAAAATGATTGACAATCTGAAGAAGTGTAAACACTTGGAGCCTACAAATCCCAAAATAACAAGTGATGACAGAGGCTCAGCTGGCACTGACACATCAGGTACCCATCATTCTGGGAGGATAGGTGCTTTCTGCAAACTGGGTGCTTTTAAAAAAGATTGAAAAGAAAGCACTCAAACACCAAGGCGCCCAAAAAGATTAATTTGTTTTGCAAATTCATGTTTTGCCTCTTTCTCAAGTCTCTCATTCTTTCCTCTTTGGGATACTATGGGAGTAGAATAATGGGTATCTATACACATAGTAATTGTACACATCCATATCAGTCAGCAGGCTAATTTTTAGATGCCCTTTCAATGACATCCTTTCTTTTTTTGTTGTTTTTGGTTGAGAATATTGAGGAGGTGTTTATAACATACATTTACACGTAGCAGAGACATTGTGAATGGAAAATACAACTTTGATTCTGCCCTATTCAAATGAGTCCTGGCCACATACCAAGAGGCTTCATTTTGGACTGGCGAGAGAGACAGGAGTGAAATGAAGAGCAAAAAACGCCATGCTTTTCAACGGAGAAAGCCATAACTCTGTTTCTGGTCCACATCTTTAAACACCAGATCTCTCTACTTTTTTGGCTCCAGGAAGGCTGAAGGGGGAGCGTAGGAGGTCTGAGAGCTCTGGGTCGCTGGACAGGCATTAACAATGGCCAAGATCATTCTGGGTGAGTGAAAGAGAGGAACTTGCATCATACTTTTTGCAGCTTTTGCCTTGCTCTATACTTTCCAGTGGCACAGAGTGAGTTTTATGCAGACAGTTCATTGAAAAGCCTGTGATGATGTGCCTTTACTGTCATAGCCTCCAAAAAGTCAAACTGTAAATTAGACAGAAAGCAGGATGCAACTAAGGTATCAAGAGCCTGTGTTGGAAGGCACATTAAAGCAGCTGGGTCTCACATTGCAGAAAGGGATCTTTGACAACATTTCCACGCTCTAAAAAGGTACATCACTGAGTCATCTGGAGCCGCCTTTGGCCATTTTGAGCCTGCTCACACCAGGGGGGTTGCTGAGCACCCAGGACTGGACTGGTGCATCAGCCTGGTGCCTGACCCAGGCGGGGCACTTAGCCCGGGCGGTAACAACCCCCAGAGGGATTGCTATTACCAGAGCTTAGCTCTTTTGCGCAGAAATTTGAATCTTGGAACATTAATTTGTTTTCATAGAAACATTTTGCGTAGGATCTCAGCCTGACTGCCTCCTAGCCATGAGCAGACTGGCTTCAGGGAAGCTGTGAAGACAGGGGAAGCTCCTCACTGGGCGAGCTGGTGATGCTAACCACGTGCATGCTCTGCTGTGTACAGTTTAAGCACTTTCTAATCTTATTGTAGTGAAGAGCAGGGATTGCATGTGGTTTTATTCACAGGGACAATATTATCAGTCTATGGGAATGCACTGCAGACTGAAAATGACAATAGGCTGTGGAGATTTCTGAACTAACTTTAAACAAGCAGCTTGGGTATCAGAAGCAGCCTGGTGTGGCAGCCCAGAGCTCAGTGCAGCCTAATTTAATCTGTTTAATTGTGTGTAGCTGGCATGGAAAGCAAAGCTAGATTTTATCAGATATATCTAAATGCTTCTTAATAACCTGTGCTTTCATCAGTGTTTTCTCTACGCCTTGTTCTTTGTGAGCAGTACTTAGCAGTTTATAGTCCTTCAGAGAGAGGGCTGACTGCAGCTGTGAAGTAATCATAGAGAGCAGTGGCTCAAATTTCTTCCTTTTTAGATATTCAGGCCCAAATGCCACACATTTGTGACAGAAGTGACTTATACGCAGGTACTACATGATGGGAAAAATCAGTCTAATTGTCATACGTTAAAGAATAAAAGGAAAATTGTCCAATGGCCTCCATCTTATCAAGATTCTAAAGACATGCAAGGCTGACTGGCTTGAGATAGTTATCCTGTCTGTACCTGTACCACAGAGACCGTGCCAGTACTGCTCCGACAGCGCAGGCTCTGGAGCATCACTAAGGGTACCAGACTCTGCACCCCACCAGTGGCTGTGCACCTGGGTGCCTATAGCCAGCCTGCTGTGTGCCTAACAGTGTCATCACCTGCTAGAAATACAGTGCCCTGCACCTTTCCAAGGGCTCATTTGAGGCTGTGCACGCAGGTTCCCAGTGGGCACCAGAGAGGAGCCGAGGTCAGAGGGCAACTGCCGGCACACTGGGAAGAAACACTTCAGAGGAAGCAGAAGGCTCATTGTGTTTTCTGCATGAGCATACCTGGTGTCAAAAGAAAGCTTTCTACCTTTCCCTACTCCCTGTGTGACATCAACACTAAGTTAAGGGAGCTTTGTCCTGCATTTACATTTGCCAGCCTCCATCCTCTGTCTAGAAGCTCCCCTTACACTGAAGATATAGCGGCATATAGCTGGAACCGGCCTGCCCAGGAACTAAAGAGCAAGTAAAATATACCAAAGAAAGAACGGGGCAGGAGAGAATCTCCTCTGCAGACATCCCCTGCTCAGAGTTGTCTGAAAACAAGCACCAGGTATTTTGCAGGAGATGGAATAAATCTCAAAGAAATCATGGGACTAATTTCTAAGGTGTAGGTGCAAGCACAGGAAAGAAAATGGGAACTGTAATCAAAAAGAGGAAAAGAAAAATCAAAAGAAAACAGAAAATTCTTAACTATATGTATTAGCCAAAGAAAATATGTGAGCATGCACTATGGACAATGGAACATGTGGACATCCATAATAAAAGTACAGTTTTCATGGGACCTGTTGGAGATGAGGCTGTAAAGGCAATAGCTGTGTTATACCCCTGGCAGGCACATCGGGAAACAAATCTGGGAAAACACTGAAACACACACAAAACAGCATAAAGCCTTCCTAACATCTTTCCTAGTTCCCGTATTTGATCATATTATTACAACTCATCTTTCCTGCTAATACGCAACTTGACCTAGACACAGAAGTCCCACTGACATTAGGGTAGAACATGGCCAGTCATTTGCTACTGCAAATTGCAGAGTACTAATGGTTGAAGAAACCATGTTATTCCATCTGTAATTACTATATAATTTGCAGCGTTACAAGAAGATTGTAGTGTAGGAGACAGAAATGAGTGTCTCATGGCTATTCTCTAATAACATGGAATTTACTGTGTAGATTCTTGGTCAAATTTTAGCCTATAACTATCCAGCATTTTACATAGTAGCTTGTCTGCACCCAGTAACATAAAGAAGAAACCGATAGCAAGGACTGATATAGGTGTATTTGAAGCACAGGTTCTCGAAAGCTCTTCTCTAACACTTTCTGGTAAATTTCTAATACTTTTGAAACTATTTGTTACATTTTGCATATTTTAAAAATAATCATATAATGTCTGAAGATTTAGAGGGGATTGACCTAGATGGACCTCAGCCTCTTTCTGTTCTAAAGTTTCGTAAAAGGATAATAGTGCTATTCTGAGAGCCGGAAAATGTATCGGTCTCATAGCCTATGAAGAAAAATGCCTAAACTAAGTATCTTGTCTACTTTTATTTCCTTGTTTTCTCAATACATCTTATCAGGAAGACTGCTTCAAAACAGGCATTGTAAATTCTGTGGATGCCAGAATAAAATACTCCGGGTCCATAGTTCACTCTCAGAAGATGAAAGAGCCCAGAGAATGGAGAGTCCATGCTGAGTTTTCAATAGGCACCTCAGGAACAAAAGCAGCTCTGTTCTGAAATGTGCCAAAGCTGCCCATGCGCTGTGGATTTATGGTTTTGTTTGCACAGTGAAATTTACTGATCATGAATATCTGAAGCCCTCAGCTCACCTTAAGGCACTCGACAGACCCAAGTGGCAAGCAAAATTGCCAGGGAGGGCACAGGCATCCAGAGGGGATGGAGGAGAGGTGGTGAAATGAAAGCAAGCCATTTGGTAGGGAGCAGCTGTGGGATGGCAAATGACAAGGGGCCGGTCTTCATCCTGCACTGAATTTAACAACATCACTTCCACTGGCTTCTTCCCCCAATATGGGTGGGACCTTGGGCTCAGAAGTGATACTCGAACCTCCCAGAAGACAGGTGACATCTCCATGCATCTCAAACTGCAGATGAAGGAACATGCTGCAGCCACAGCAGCAACCTCTACAATTATGTCTTAATTACTTTACCAGCAGAGAGGAGACTTGAGTATAAACAGTAAGCTGGAATTTGTGGTAGAAATCTAAAGACTTTCTTGTGGTTTATAACCACACCTAAAATGTTATTGTCTCTCCATAAATTCTTGCAATGGTTTGTCTTAAAAAAAAGAGGCTTGTCAAAAAAAAAAAATCTTACCATAATTTTAGAGCAATGTAAACCAGCATTGATCTGCTGCAAAGCACTCTCCCAGTAGATCACAATGCATCTTAAAAGGGGGATGAGTATCACTGTTCCCACTTTAGAGAAACAGTCTAGCATTTTCCCCCATACAGAAAACTTGGAGAGAGGAAGAAATAGACAAATAGACTGCCAAACAGTTGTTTTCCATTTTACTCAAAGATATTAAAGTCAGGTGAAATGAGACAAGGTTTTCCACTCCATTTTCTCCACCTCCAAAAAAAAAAGAGATATAGCCCAGCACTAAATTTGTCTTCTGACAGCCTGGTTGTCTGAAGCTAGGCAAATACATTAAGGAAGGATTACCAGACATGTGCTTCGGTCTCATGCTTTCCCTTAATTGCCTGTTTGTGGTTTCTATGTGACCAGCAGACTGGATTCAGATTGTCATGGGTTTTATGCCACACTGCCATTTGGGAGCTTAGAGATGAGGCGGTACCTCCCAGAGAGCCAGGTACAGAGCCTCACAGAACTGTACGGGGACTTTTTGCCACATCAGGCCATAAAGGGTAGAGAGAAGTGAATGATACAGCCGCCATCTTCCATTCCAGATCCTTTGCAGGTGAAAGGGGTGACTGAGTGAGCTGTTTCTTTGCTGTTCCCAGCCAGATACCCCATTGTAGCAAATACACTGTGGTATCTGTCTGGTATTTGGGGATGTTGCCATGGTCAGAGGAAAGTGCAGGATACCTCAGCTCCCAGGTACCTGCAGCTGTGCCGAGGTTTCAGGATAACTGTAGCCTTTCCTCGTGTGCATCTGTAAATAGCCAAATTTACCTTCCCGAAGTGATGGTGGGAGAGGTATGTTTTAACTGAATCTTTGGTCAAGACTTCTCCCTTCTTAGAGCAGTAGGGATTTTTTTGTCTCTAATGTCCTTCCAGCTACTCAGACAAGATACTAAAGGCCAAGTGTTCAATTCTGTAGCTGACACAAAATTATCTAGAAATTTTATGTTATCTTCCTCATGAAAAGAAGGATATAGCTCTGAGGAGTTACCAGAGTCATCTTAGAAATATGCTGCATCACACTGATACAGGAAATCTGTATGAAAAGCATGAAACAACATGGAAAGTTTTCAGCTGCTTGTAAGTTTAATTTGTTTTTCAAATATGCATATGAGTGTTTTAAAGCATCAATGAATGAGGAAACTCTTTGGATGCATGGGGTAGGACGCCAGTGAAGCAGAGAGCAGCGATACAGCCTTCGTTCCAGCAGGGAGGTGATCCGTGCCAGTGCCGCACCTGGCACGACATCCATCCCGCCTGAGAGCCGATGTACGCAGTCACAGCCACTTGTACCAGCATGGAAAGATTGGGTCCTGCTCATTTGTATCATGCATGTGCTACCTCACCCTTGGGCTCTAGCTCCCTTGGCAAAGAAATCCAGATGAGGTTCAGGAGGCAGTTCTTTCTGGGGACTCATTTCTATACAGTATGCACACAACTGCACTTCACGCTGCCTCCCAGCTCTGTCTGAGCCTGGTCACGAACTTCCCCCCTCTCCTTATACCACAGCTGAGGGTGCACAACATCTGTCTGGGAAATCACACTACAGAAACACCATTCTGGCATGCTGCAATACAGCCTTCTCACTACTTACCTACAACTGAAAACAACAAAAAAAACCACTAATAATAATTATTATTTGATAATAATTAATTAATAATTAATATTATTAATGATTATTAATATTTACAACTACCACTACAACATCTTAAAGCCCAAAGGGCTGCATGACCAGAGTCCAAAAGCTAGGCAGCATTGAGATGACCCATTCATTGTAGAGAAGAATAGTTTTGGCCAATGTGGACGTGAGCCCTTCAGTATTGCATGGCACGAGACTGGTCATGGGGATGGATGCTATCACCACAACTGCACATACAATGTGGGTATGACCATAGTCTGCACTTTATGTTCCTCTAATCCTTTCCATAAACGAGCACCACCTCAGAGAGATGGACTAGCCTGATACCAGATGTAATCTCCATCAAAAAGTTGTTCAGCTAAACAGGAGGTAGAATGATGCCATATTATTTACTCACCTACATACAGACTTTCTGATGTCATTTCCCATAGGAAACTCAGACATGCAGCCACATTACAGTTTGGACGCAGTCACAGTTTAGTTTTGGTATGAAAAGAAGTAGCTAGCAACAATTTAGAGGTCACGATCTCCTCAAGACAAATTTATGGCAGTGCCATAAAGTGAAGGACTGGGGGAAGGAAGGGTAACTGCCCCTTCAGGGACAGCCAGACAGCCAGCAGCCTGGTTTTCCCACTGTGTAAGCATTGCAGTGTAGCTCTCTAGCTACAATATTTGATGGGGAGAGCTGAAAGGAGTTCTCGAGATAGACCAAATACACAAAAATAAATGCCATGTGTGCAAATAAATGCAAAACTGGCTGAAGGCTCAAAGGGATAACCCGAGGTCAAATTAGCAAAATTTTGAAGGTCATTTAATTTCATTAACTCATATGCAGCAGCTTCAAGTAATTTTTAAGCGTGTTTTGCCTCTAAAATGTATGTTTTCATTAAACGCATCATTACTTTTATGGCCTCTGCAATCAATCTCCCTTTTCCTCCTTTTTAAACATGAGAAACCAATCAGACATAGACACAAACATTTATATTGATGAGTTTCTTTCTAAGTGTGTGTGATAGCTTAGAGGCAAGAGAATGAGCTATCATTTCATGACATATGATAAAAGAGATGGTTTTAACTACCAGAGGAGAAACACACTTCAGAAAACAAGGCCTGACACCAAAGATGGGGAAAACATCCATGGATGATGGGAGGATACAAAACTATTTTTCTTATTCATATCTTTTTCTTTTAGTACATATTGCTCACTCGGTATAGGGCTCAGTACCCACAAATACTTCTCTTTTTCTATAGTACTTACACAAAATACACAGCCCTGTATACAATGCACAGGCCTGACATTTCAATTCCTCTCTACTGTTTCTACCCTAAACCATGAAACACACCATCATTTTATCTCCGACCATGTCATCACCATTTCATCAAACTTCTTCAATCAGTGCCAACAGTGACCTGTTCCAAGGACTTTTTTCAAAGAAATACAATCAAGAAAGTGCTCAGTATCAATATAAGATGCCATTTCCCCCTAACCTAACTCTGTGATACACAGAAATAATTTTTGGTCAACCTTTCAAAAAATGCAATCTATGAGACAGAAGCAGTAGGGAAATTTTCCACAGAATAAAAAAACTCTTTCCTATTCAGACCTGTAGCATACCCTACATTATCAGAGAGGACAGACGGTTGGAATATTCTGGGAAATGGAGAAAAAGGTAGAAACTGTAGGTTCAAGGGAACTCTGAAGAATACAGTGCAGCAACAGCTCAGGGTCTCTGATGTCCAGCAGAATTTATTAGCAGCAACCCAGTTCCAGCTGATTTCTTCTTCTCATGCTGACAATCTCTGTAGTTTATCTATATAAAGTGTTCCCAGGGTTGTGAGGTATGGGAATGATTCAGCAGCCTGTGTGCTATCCTGGGTGAGCTTGCTTGGCACGCACAGTCACCGGCTCGGCAGGCAGGCTGGGCAAGGGCTGCTGCCAGAGCTCGGCACAGCGAGGAGCCCGCTGTCACATCAAGAGCCCATCGGTCGCCCGTACCCGTGGCCCCGGCAGAGCCACCCTCGCTCTGCTCCTCAGCTGGCCCTGTACGTAGCACAGCCATGTTCATGTAGTATCACACCCAAGTTTAAAATAAAAACCCCTAGGCTACGGCTGGCTGCGCACACAGCTAGCTGGCATGTTGCCCCATATGTGATACAGTAAAGCCACAAACCAAATAAATCCTGTATGGATAATTGTGTTGACTGTATTTGTAACGAAAAGTGGTAAGCAGCAGCTTGTAATGTAAACATTTAATAAAAACTGCAGCCAATAAAAAAAAACCCTATGCCAACAACAGTTATGTGAGGATAGTGCATACATGTATGATTTTTGCCAAAGAATAAATGTTAACTTTACCATTACTGACCTGCGTAGAAGCTAAACTGCAGTAACTGTCTCTTATTATATGCTTGTAGTATCTGACACAGCAGGGCTCTGCTCTCAGCATTATAAATAACAACAATTAAATGAATGGCTGAAATCTCAGCCCCAACCACTGCATTGCTTTTTCCCCCTTTCTCATCCCTGTGCTAAAAACGGTATACCTCACCTCAAGCTTAGAAATAAATTATTCAGAACCAGTTTATCACAAACAAACACTATCTCATTGCTTACAGTGGAAATATTTGCTCGTGCATCTTTTTGTCTAGACACCCTGTACTTCAGGAATTCAGTGTTCCTTCTGGCCTTTGAGTGACTCATTAAACAGCAGATCTATACAGCACAAGCAACCAAAGGGAAGCAATGAAAATAATTAGCCAGTCCTGTGGTTCTAGAAAGCTTGAACAGTAATTAAAGTAGACGGCTCTGCAGAATAAATCATTTTTTGAAGAGTAAATTAACAAGTGCTTTCCTGCTGGTTTGGAAAGTAAATGCATTGGTTAGTGCAGTCGTGAATGCTTGGGCTGGATTGTTCCCTCTCCCTAGAAGTGAAGAAGGGAGGGGAAACTTAGATCATTCGTGAACCATCACAGTTGTTCACTAGGCCCAAAAAAGCTCTAATGGCACGTGCTCCAATTCCTGGGAATAACAGGCTGGGTTTAAGGGGAGGACCTGAGAGCATTTCACACCTCAGCCAGAAATTAAGCCCCCTGAATCCAAGCCTCTCCCTCACGTCAGCTTGCTCAGTCTTGGAATTTGTAGTCTTTTCAACGGAATAAGGAAAACTGTATCGAATTTATTTACAATGGACAGTCTTCTGCTTCCACAACCTGTAAAATCTCAAAATGCATTTTCTTTTATGTAATATATTCAGGATAGAGTGCTTGAGTCTTTAGAATTCCAGCTCCCAACACTTTCTCAATGCAAGTCTGCTACCTTGTGTTTGAAAAGGAATCAGGAACACAGAGGTAATTGCTGAATTAGAGAGAGAGAGAGAGAAGCACCTACAAACTTACTCATTTTGCAATAGCATCTTGCGATACACATTTGGAAGTCAAAAGATTATTCAAAACACCAAAGTCATGTCTGTGGCCATCTCCGCTTCATCAGGGCATCGCTACCAATCAAGGATTTAAGCTGACATTGTAGTAGTAAACAAGAAATGAGAGATGAGAAAGGGTCTTGAAAATAAAGACAAGTGACTCATGTT
Source organism: Harpia harpyja (assembly GCF_026419915.1). Classification (NCBI taxonomy): domain Eukaryota; kingdom Metazoa; phylum Chordata; class Aves; order Accipitriformes; family Accipitridae; genus Harpia; species Harpia harpyja. Next base: position 12,233,466 of record NC_068942.1, on the reverse strand, counting down.
TGATTGAGAGAAAAGGGGTGGCAGCTGAGGAACCCAAAGAGACAGCTGTTTTCAAATTAACAGAGTAGAGAAATTATCTTTGCAGCAACACTGTGAGTGGATGTGAGCAAGGCAAGAAGGCAGATGTCAAAGGAGGAAATTCCAGGAATAAAGATGCGAAGAGAACCTGCACTAGCAACGTATACACATGGATGGATAGCAAAGGCTTTCCATCTCAGAGGCTTTGTATGGAACAAATCTATAAGATACAAACATAACTTGAAAGTGAGGACTTAAAGAAAAATCTCAGCAGGTTACAGAAAAAACAAGTGACAGCTGCTGTTCAGCAAAAGCACTCAAAGGGAGGGACAGTGGGTAAGGAAGCGTTCTGTCCGCACGCACAGCCCTTGTAGTTTCCTTTGCACGATCACTGCCACTGACAAGAGCCGGGTTTGTCTCCTCTGTTGCTTGCCACTCACAAGGTACTTCTGCCCAGATGGACAGCGTTGTGTGATGCTTGGTACAATCTGTGTCAGATTTAGCAACTATTTCTTTAGTAAACTGAGAAGACCTTAGCTGGAACTGATTAATATGAATACACATAAGCAGTGTTTAACTAAGTTACAAACAAGACACAAATTAAGAAATCACTCCATCTGTGCTATGAAAGCTTAAATCTTTCAGATTACTTTTATACATAATCAGATGAAGCACATCTTAAAGCAGAATTGTCTTTGTGTGAACAGAGCCCTAGTTGATATAAATATCCTCAGACAGTAATTAAATGGTCTCTCTGCAAAGCCAAGTGCGATACCAGAATTTGGACTTGTGTTAATGCAGCTACCCCGTGAGCTCAGTGAATTTGAAAGTCGGTTTAGTATCAAAAAATAGTTGAAAGATTTCATTAACCTTCCTGCTTTAAAAACATATTCCTTGCTGAATTTATGCGTCTAATAATTTGTTTTGTTTAATTGAGTTGATCTTTTTTTGCTGCAGACAAGCTTCAAGTCTTTGTGACAATCTGTTTGAGAAATTAATACAGATTGGAGTTTTCCATGACAAATTTTAGCTTTTAACTTTCTGTCATTTCAGCTCAAGGGTGCCTGGGAGATATTGTGAGCATATCACTTTTAATTAAAGTGGTTATTTTGATTCTCTTGTAGAACATTTTTTCTTCAAACTGGAGACCAGAGCAGGAAAACTTTTACGGGTAAAATGAATTCCTGTTTACTTGAAAATAGGAACTACAGCAGGAACCAGTACATAATCTAAGTTATAGCAGTAACCAAACAGGAGTGCTGGAATACTCAACAGACATTTGATTTTGCAGCTTTTACTGGGTTAGCCATCAGCAACCAGAGTCAGGCTGTATTTGAGACTACAGAAATGTGAAGTTTCATAATAATATTTTGCTATTGTTAACACAGTGAAACATCAACTGCAAGAAGATTTTATAATAAAATTTTATCCAGGGTTTTTCTCCTTAACAAATCTGTGTGAAGGAAATTTTAAATTTTTTTGCAATATTCCTTTTTTATTTCCATGAAAATATGTGCTACACAGACCAGTGAAAAATTTTATCTAAAGGGAATCCATGCTGTGCTTTTAAGGTAACCAAAGGAATAAAAAGAACATGTATGCACACACTTTTAAGTTAGTATAAAATACTAAATGGAGAATTTGTATTTTACCAGGGCCAACTGAAAAACATATTTCAAAATCTGTGAATTTTGGTCTAACTCTAGGATTTCTGGTTAGGGAAGGGATTCTAATTTTGGCACATCATTTCTGCCTGCAGAGCCTGTGATGTGAGCCTCTGCAAAAAGCTGCCATGCAGCCACCCTGTGGGAGGAAGGCACACATCCTCATCCCCAGCAGCACTCAGCAGCATCAGCTGCATCAGCTTTCCATGGCACAAACTGGACAATCTTCATTAAGCCATTCCAAGAACAGCTTTTCAGCTATTAAAATAGTTCAGTGGAGGAGGACAGAGTGAACAATCTGAAACTTCACCCTGGCAGTAAACAACTTCATCCTTAGTGCATAAGAAAAAAGGTCGGAGGTCTTAGGCTGGCCCCAACAGCAAAGTATCCTCCCCATAACCATCTGTGTCCAGGTGATGGGGACCAGTCAAATGTTAATGTGAAGTTACATTCCTACCTGATCTCTGAAATGTAAATGATTGCATTTGCCTGGTCTTGAGATTAATTGCTGCAAGACAATGTTCATTGGTGTTTAAAAAACAATGGGAATTAATTCATAAGGAGTAATTACAAGGACTATTTCCAGGTCTTTGCAGCATTCTTTGGGTGACCCAGCCTTGGTAGTCAAGGGCATTTGTAAGCTCTCACACTAACTTGGATGATGAATCACTGTCTCTAAGGCAGATGCAGCTCTTAACAGGTCACAAGCTGCCAGAGAAGCAGCATCTCCAGTCTTGTTCCTCTTAACAGCATACAGTCATGTGTATGAGCTCAAAAAGAGCTACCCAATTTGCTGGGAAGCATTTGCTGGTCATGTAGTCCCTGGTGATAGTTCAGAGATGAGATGGAAACATCTCACGACCTTGGAGAAACAATCGATACAGCCCTGGTGCAAGCCAGCAATCTCCCTGGCTTCCTCAACTCTATTTCTAGTACTAATGACACAGTTCTGATGATACGCTGTTTACCTAAACTGTTACAAGCAGGAGAACCCAGGGGAGTAGGGCAGATAAGCATCTTCCAAGCACATACTCCTATAGCTCATCCATGGCCTGCAGTGTTGTTTTAACACAAAAATTATTCTAACTTAGTCATTTGAATATAGCTAAAAATAATATTCAGGAAAACAAAGCAGCTTCTCAAAACCCAGATCCCATTTCCCTATCGCTAGCTACAAGAGCAAGACACTGTAAAGCCTGAAGCCACCTCTGTGCCCAGCTTACACCGAGAGGGTGCCTACAGCTACACCCACTCAGACGTACAGTCTATTGTTATCTGCATGTCAATCCTCAGCATCCCCAATGGAGAGCAAAGCAGAAAGACTCATGTACTCAAGCACAGGAGACATTTTCCACCTGGCCTTTACATGTGACCACAGAAGGATGGGTACCTGAAATGAATGGAGGATTCCCCATTCTTCCCATTTCTCTGTACTACTCTGAATGCTCTAAAACACATGCGTACATAAGATCTGCTAAACAAAATATCTTAGGCACCTCATGAGAAATTAAAACTATTTTGTGCCCTCTAAAATCTCAGCAGACACTTATGCAAGGAAAAGCTTGCCACAAAACAAGTGTTTCCAAAACAAATCTAAACCTAATTGAAATAAACTGCACGGTACTGCTGTGAAATTTCCTCTAAGCAAGCCACAAACACCCAAAGTGTCTGATGCAGATAACAGCATCTCTACGATTTAGTCAGCCATAACAAAATTTAGCCAAGAGCTCATCTACCTGCTTCGGCTGTTGATGATCAAAAAATAGAATTTTGGAGATCAGTTAAAGACAAGTACTATATGAACCCTCCTTTTTATTCTCTACTCTCCAGGGAGAAGCTGGTGAGCCACTGGAAAGCAGCACTAAGCAAGAGGAACAAAAAACCAGTTTCTGGGCATTTTTCTGGAGCATTGTTTTGGTTTTAAGTGCCTCTGGCAAAGCACAAAAATTCATGAGCAAGCTAGCCAAACATTTTATTGTTCACAGTGAACACCAAACTCCCACTAAGATTTGCAAGGTGTAAATGGAGTTTACAAAACATGTTATTAGAGCAATCCAAGTCTTAATAGATTATTTTAAAAGTGTGAATATTAACTTACAATCAAATTAATTCGTGCTAAAAAACAGCTAAAAGCCAAGCACAGAGACAGAGCTGCTCCTGCTGAGATCCGAGGCTCCTACCCCAGGTCCTGATTCAGCTAAGTGCCTACATGCAGGCAAAAAACCAAACGTGCTCAGCTGGAGCTGTCTGCTGACTTCCCAGACTGTGATTCACCATCCTGCTTGTATGACTCACTATATGCCTGACCACAGGCTAAAGAAGAAAATTAAATTAGCCTACATGAAGCAAGCCAGCTGAAGACTTCACTCTCTGTTTTACTTCTTAAGTGAAGTTGATAGCAAAATAAGCTAGAAGAAAAATAGTAAAGAGTTAAGAAAAAACTTTCTCTAAATTCTGATTTACAATGTGCCACTGTAGAGAAATGTTAATGACCTTCTCTCAAAAAAAGCATGACGTGTTGTCATCCCAGACCCTTGAAGGCTTCCTAGAGAAATTGTACTGCAGGTGCGACTAGCTGTTCAGTGAGCTCCCTACGCAATATGATAAACCCCTTGATCCAGTGGTGATGTGGGAAGGGAGGGATCTTGCTTGCTGTGGGCTTTTAACATCCATTTTATAATCCCTGAAATGCAGTACCAGAGAAAGGACAATCCTGAATGTGTCGGGGTGTGAACAGAGCATCTACAAGTGCAGCAGAAATAAAGATAGCAGTGTTCTGTGATGATGGAGCAACAGAGGCTGCATTACGTGGCTGGGACTGGTTGATGTAAAGGAGAAGCCTAACTTGTAGCTTAATATTAAGGCAAAGGTAACATGCCTCTCGTGTCAACATAGAAAAGGAACTGCTCAAGAATGTAAGCAGAGATAAAAATGAAAATGCGTATGCAACATAAACATGTCATTAACTGTGATGGAGTGAAGCTGCTTTTGTTCGCATTCATGCTCCTACTGCAAAAACGGGGAATTGATTTCTTCTCAGCACTCATTTGAAGAAAGATGTGCACAGTAGTTCATGAGCCTGGTAAAACCATTTTAAAAAGAGTACCAAGACAAAACAAAGTTTCTCCACATAAGAATCACTGGAAGAAAAACAAATATTGTTGACATTCTCTACATATTTGTAGGAATAGCAATGTAGTATGGATGCCAATTACTGTAACTATGTAAATTTATACTGACTCCAAAAATATTCAAAAATCTGCAAGTGATCCAACAGATGATCCAATGAGCCTTTTAAATGTTAGAGAGATGCAAAGGAATTTGGTCCATAGCAACAAAAACTTGATTCAAAAAAAACCAAAAAAACAACCAAGCCCACCAGTAATTCCTACAATCCAGGAAGCTGCTGCAAAATGTTCAGAAAGACTTAAAAAAAGAAGGAGTAGGCTTGCCTCATGGACAGACAGACTTTAACTGGATGCTCTCAGTTCTGGGCTCTGCAAGAATGTTTCCTCTACTGGTTGTATTCAATTCTTTTTGATTGCTGGCCCCATTCTGCTCAAATCTCCCATTTCTGCCTGATCTTCTGGTACCTTCTGATACCACTTGTTCCACATCCTCACACATTTTCCCCTAAACTCATGCCCTGTTTGTTTTCCTTCTCTCACCTAAACTCCGCATTCCAGCTGCACTTCTTTCTCCTTTCCCTCTTCTTCCCCTGAAGGCAGCAGTGGGAGCCCCGAAGAGCACCTGCCCACCCCTGACTTCATGGCCCAGCCAGCGTACCTGTCGCTGCAGTATTTCTGTGCTTCCAAGAGAAACAGCTTCACGGAAGGTCTTGCTCACTTCCTCCCAACAAGTGTTGGCCACGCCACAGTTAGCAGTAGGAGAGGGTGGGCTATGCTCAATCTTTGGAAAATTTTAGTTTATAAAATTAACAAACCTCTACTTTTTTGGGGGGGGGGGTGTTCAGATTTAGAATTTTGTTTTCGAAATTTTTTACAAAAAAATATTTCATGTTGTAGGGTAGATATAGTCTTTCTCCTCCTCTTCATCTAATGTCATATTCCTAAATGCTGAAGTATACAGAATTTTCAAATAATAATTTTTGTAGAATGGACAGAATAGCCTGTTTCCTTAATTTCATATTCAGAAAGAGGTGAATTGTTTTAGCTGATGCTCTCTAGAAAGAAAAAAAAATGGTGAGATGAATAGCCATCATGAAAAGGTCTAGCCCAAGTGCCTGTGATGAGGTCTAAGCTATTCAGATCAGTATCTTTTAGTGGTATGTGTTGAACAAAGCGAAGGGCTCATCTCACCACCTGCTCTGTCGACAATAAATAGAGAGAGATACAAAAAACAGCAGGAGAGAAGCTAAAAGTCTATTTGCAAATAATAAGGCTCATTAGGCTGTTAATTTCATAGAGACGGTTCAGTAATTTCAATCTTAAATGCAGCCATCTTGGCCAGATAGGAAAATGGCAGAGGTGTTTGTGCATTTGGAGAAAACTAAAGGAAGTTTGAGGAGACTATAATGTACTTTCTATAATTAATACACATTTTACAAGCTTATGCACAGCCTTTCACAAGACCTTTAAGCACAGGGGGTTTTATCTGGCACTGTTCAGAGAATGGCAGGAAGCTGATAAAACGCTCAGTGGAATTTGCCATTCATTTATCTGTCCTTCTGTGGCCTTCAGAATTTACAATTTTTATTTTGGGGGGGTTTCAACGGTATAATTATATATGAAAAGGCTTCCCATACCACACAAGCTTGCATTATGGCATATTAGAATTAAATGAGAGGAAAAAACTTTTCATTATACAGTTTTCATTGTTATTCATTCATGCATTCATGTAACAATACTGACTCAGACTTCTGCGTGTGTACTCTTAAGCTTCAACAAACAGTTTATCTCTTAGTGCTTCATCCACCAGCCAATGCTAATTAAAAGAAAAGAATAGTCCTTATTCCTGTCATTCTAAGTAGCAATTGATGAACTTCAAAGGTTCTGATTTTTATCAGAGCCCTTGCCAAACTTTCACATGCACTTTTAGAAGCTTGTGCTCTCTGTACAAGTCTGGAAAAGCGGCTTAGTCTTAATACAAGGCCTGTTATATTCAGAAAAGAATCATCCCAGTTTGTTGTGTAAGATCTTACATATTCTCTAAGTGGACTGCAGGGCAACCGATTCTGCGCAAGTGTTAAGAACTGAAAATTACGCCTTATCATGTCAAAGTAAAACCCATTATAAGCACACATGGTATAGAGCCATATGTGATATCATCTAGATGACAACCAGAGTCAATATTTTACGAGCTTATTCATACAGCCTGTGAGGACCAGTGAACTCATCCTAGTGTTTACCATATCTAACTTGAGGACTAGAAACCAAATCTGAAGACCTCTGAATAAAATGGGACTTGTCTCTAATTTTGAACTAAAACAGAAAAGCGTAGAAATTAGGTCTTGAAATTAATGAACACTGCAGCTGCTCAAAATTATGATAACATTTTGAGGGTCTATTTTTACCTTAACCATTTATATATGTTTTTAAACCCATGCTGCTATTTACACATGTAACTTTCTTACTTCATTTGCAAGCTGTGGCTTTGAGAAGGCCATAATCTGCATCTCAATTCCTGTAATACACATACAGGTCCAAGCTTCTCAGTTAATTCCCACCTAACAAAAACATATACAGAAAGAAAAATCACCCCAAAAATAGTCTGTTGCCAAAAATATTATGGAATGGGGTGGTAAAGAATTCTAGAGGACTGGACAATTTTCAGAGAAGCAATCCAGTCTCCAACGGTAGCTTTGCGTTGTAAAGATTTGTGGTCGTCCTTGTAACAAGTTTCATTGGTCATTTTATCTTATGCTAGGAATTACTCTTACCTTTCTAATTTCCTGTTTCTCTTACGGATATTTCTGTTCACAGCACAGTTTTCCAAAAAGCATAGTGAAGAATGACTGCATGTCAAAAATACAACAACTTGCCAGATTTAGGAGAAGCTCAGTTGCACAGTTATAAGTGGGAGAGAGACCTACCTCAGCATCATTGTCCAGTAGCTTAGCCAAGACATAAAGAGAAGTAGGAATTGGGATAGAAACCTTATTTGCCAGTAAACAAAGTAATCAGGGAAAATGTTGGAAAAAATAAACTTTGGTCCAAAGTAGCAGACCCTGACATTGCTACCTGACCTGTGTCTGCTGAACCCACAGCATGGGGAGGAAACAGGAAGAGCTTAGGTTCTTACCAGTTTGCTCATAATCGAGTGGATTGTCGTCCACGTTGAACTCCTCTGGGACATTTTGATCTTAAAGCTCAGTAACTTTATTAGCAAGGACATGATCTTATAAATCTTTGTTTTGGATTATGTCAAGATCCCTTTTTACAGAAGACAAGGTTGATGCTTCTTATGACATTTTACTTTTTTAGATTTATCTACTGACCTTACATTATCTGAAAGGACAGCACGAAATGCCTTGGAAATTATAGATCTAACCTGATTATGCGGTAAGTTATTTCCTTTCTCCAGGGTATATATTACCCAGAGAAAGCAGAGGCCAGTACAGGTCTCCACTTACCGCAGTTTTTGCCTGTCTCTTTATGAAGGGGTCATTTGAACAGCATGCTGTGTTGGAATCCAATTTAAAGGCAAGACTGTAGCTCAGATATGTTGATGAGATTTTGTCAGATTTTCTTTGCTTTCCTCCATTGTTCCAGCATCTCAGTACTAGATGTTGGACATCAAATTTATTGACATGGTCAGAATTTGAAGAAAGGAGAGGAGTTCTGGTTATTCCAACTGCTGCTCCAAGTTTTCATTTCTTTTTCCTTTTCAGCAGTTTGGTCATGACCCTTTGGATTTTTCTTGGTGTTTCCCTTCAGAATTGTAAGCAGAGCTTTCCCTGGGCCATTTGCAATGACACTGATCCCACTGTATCTTCTTAAGCGAAATATTACTTAATTCTTGTTAGTCTGAATGACTTGCTTCAAATGTGAAATTCCTACTTTGTTATTAGTTTACTGTGATAGCAGACAAGAGGTACTCTTGTGAATCCTTTCCCATCATGCTAGTTACCGTACAAGTATACACAAAGTCCCTCTCTTAGAGTTTACAGGCAAGCCATAGAGGAAAATAGCATCCACTGAGGCTAACTTTCACATCATTTACTTTATCCAGCTAGTCTCACAGGCTTCCTTTAAAGCCAGTGTAGAGGGACAGATTCCTCCAGGAGGCAATTCAGAGCAAGAGCTAATTTAGGGTCTCTGAGTCAACCTCCTCACTGAATATCAAAGGACCACGGAAATACAAGCCAGCTATGTCTACTACTCACACTCGGGTTATATGAATAAAGTCTTGGGTATTTACTACTGAACCCCTTTTCCCTTTTCTTACCATCCACCTTTTCCTTCTCCAAACCTACTCGTTTTTCCACACACATTTTTCAAAGAATAAAAGAAATCCAGTAGGACTAGGAAAACTAGGATGTTTCATGAAAACAAAGGAAGAGTCACAGGACCACGTAAGTTGGAGGGACCTCCACAAGCCGCCTACTTCAACCTTCTGCTCAGAGCAGACCAGTCTGAGTAAGACTCTTGTATAACTGAGAGTTGTTCTTCCCTTGGCTTGTCCAACAGAGAAAGGAAGACATGAGCTAAAGACAACCAGTTCAGCCTGTTGGCCTCATTCAGGCCTCAATGCCTTTCCTGTGATAATAGCCACCAGGAAGGAATGGTGAAGGTCTGTAATAAAGATCTCCTTCACTAGAAAATATGTTAAGATGATCAAATATTTTCAAAGGGGCCACCAAAATAACAAAAATAAAGGAACTTTCAAATTATTATTAATTTTCAAATAATTAATTTCAGAGCACTGATACATCAAGTAAAAATTATATTTCATGCTTTTACAGAGCCCAAGAGGCACTCATGCAGTATATGACAACACCTTTTCTTATTAAAATTCTGAGAAGTTATGCTAAATATACTGTTTGAAAGAAAAAAGAGACTGCCAAAAGTACTGTGTGATTTAAAACCTGACTCAGCAATAGGATTACCCACACACTTGATGTGAGCTGCGTGCCAAAGTCTCTCGTGCTTACAGGACTACTTTACCTTACTTCAGCTTAGATCTCCAGGTTTAAAACAAGGATAATAATCCCCCTTTCATCTCTATCACCTATTCAGTGGCAGAACCACTTATTTAGGTCGTCACGTTGTGGTTTTCCTGGGAACAAACCAATTTTAAAAGCACCTGACTCCGTTCCCCCTTCTTGTGCCCCCCTCCTTTCTAGCCACCCCAAACCATCATCAAACTACAGTTCACTGCTGTGGCAGAGCAGCTACTCCTGGGCATCTTTTGCAAACAGTATTATTTCCTGAGCCAGATTAAAAATAATCATAAAAAGAGCATGGGAAGACTTTTGGGCTTTGTTTCTGCTCAGAAACACGACAGTGAATCAATCTGGAAATGGTTGTGCTAGCAAAACTGCAGAGGGCCCAGCCTGAAGGCAGGAGCACAGAGCAACAGCTGACAAACTTGTCAGCTTCAACACTGAATACATGGAAGACAGCTTGAATTTAGGATCACAAATCACTTCCTGGTAGAAGAAAAGGGGACATTCTGTGACTCAAATGTTTATATTCTTCATATAGAATAATTTAAATTCCAATATTCACTTTCATGTATTCTAACAGATGATTTTATTCAAAATGTTCATGCTTCAAAATTTCACTCCTTAAGCATTTTATATCCTCATAAACTCCTTGAGTCCTAAATGAAATAGCTAATTTCAGATCAAACAGACCTCATTCAAGAGATTTTTTTTTTTCAACTTTTGAAATAAACTCATTTTGTTTTTTTTATTTCTTATTGATTTGAAATCAGATTGTTGAATTCTGAGAAGTCAATACAAAATTTAAAAAATACTACTTACCAAACTCTGGTTAGGCTTTTTGGATGCTATAGTCATATAAGTAGATAAGCATCCTCCTAGCAAATTATGATCTTTTTCTACTAGTATTCTTTTTCTGTTACCAGAAGATATGAATATTAATATGATATGGAGACATTAAAAGAGAACTGGAGGGAAACTGATATTAAAGAAGCATCATGGTTATCCTAAAAACTTAGTATGTGTAGAAGTTAGAGGAATTAGACACAACTTAATTTTTTGTATAATGTATTTCATAAATCTCCTGTAATTTCAGGTATCATAAAAAATTTTTTTGTACAATTTATTTCATAAATCTCCTGTAATTTCAGGTATCATAAAAAAAAAATTAAAGGAAGAGGAAAATAAGAAGCAGGAATTATATTATAAATGTACTTCTAGTTATCATAAGGCAATCATTTATCTTTCAATGCTGAAGTGAATTTTCCAGTGTATATGGACCTAGTACAAACTCATTTGCTAAAGATAAGCTTGTTAGAAAAAAAAAAAAACACACAAAACTTCTTTTAAAAAAAAAAACTACGCCTTTGCAAGCTAAGCAGAGCATAATTTCCTCTGCTCAATTGCTAAAAAGGTACTTCCAATCTTACAGCATTGCTCCTTCGTTCATGAGGCAGCAGAGTTCCTTTTATATTTCTAAAATTTTTCACTCCATCTCCTTAGCAGTTTTTTCCATGTCAGGAGCTGCAAAGAGGTAACACATCCACTTGCTCTGGAGAGCATGTGAAAATCAAAACCAACCCTAGAAAACGATAGAGAGGAGCATGAATAAACAGCACTAAGCATGCAATCTTCTTAAACAAGTGGGTAAACAAGCTCAGAGAATTAGCAAGCTTGGCAACAGTGTTTGTTGTGCTGCTAGAACTATCCTGTAATGAATTACAATGATTAGTACCATCAGACAAAGTGGTTCAGTTTCACAGAAAATTTTCACAGCCACTGTCATTAATCTTACCTGGGTTTATTACTAGCACTGTCACTTGCAGCTTGGGTAGCTAAACTCCTTAATATGGAATCTGTATGGGCAGCTTTGCATTCGTTTCCCATAGCAGAATGCACAGACTGAGGGTGCTGTGCATGCTGTATCTCACATAAGTTTGTTTAAAGAGAAAGGAGGAGAGATTGCGAGCTGTGAGTATCCTAGAATGTAACTTCAGATTTAATATTCCCCAAGGAAAGTGTTTTCTAACCATCACACATGTAACAGGGCTACTCAGTCAAATACTTGGGTAGAAATATGAATATTCTCAGGTGCCAATATGAACAATTGCTTCTAAGCATTATACGATTATAATAACTGTTTACAATCACATTTTATTTGTATGTACCAAAATAATTCCATAAAGCACTTTGTATATTATTCTGAAATGATTTTCATACTTTCTTTCACAAACTTCATAACCACTAAATATCCTATAAGACAAAGCAAACAAGGTTTTGTGTCTCAAAGGTGAAAACAAGCTTTTCTTTTCACTTTGCAGGCAGTACTCACTAGCTCCAAGGAAAGAGGGCTTTTCTTTTCCATCTGCAGCCTCTAAGGAGGAGAGCAACATGCCTGATCAGTAGTGATAACTCAGAAAAAAAATTATCATCTGTTTCATAATATTAAGCCTTAGAAAGAACAGTGGTGAACAGCAGACGTGAGGTGTACAGTGCCGTGGTCTGCCCACAGGGCTGCTCACTCTCCTCCTCCTTTAAGCTCAGTGAAGGGGCCTGGATCATATCACTCTAACACAGTCAGTTAGAGGAAATCGAATTAATTGCATCTTTAAGTGATGATGATTAAAAAGAGAGTGTAATGAGTCTGGGACACATACCTATACAAACACTCTTGAGATTTACATTTGGTAAAGTGAGTCCTTTGTCTTATCTCTCTGCCTCAGTTACAGGCACTGAGGGTTCTTGCACCCACCTGCAAGATAGAGTCATCTCTCAAATGCATATATATATATATATATACACACACATATATGCATAGCGTGTTCAAAGGATCATACTCTCTATTCATCTCTCTCAGTGTCCCTCCCTGCCCTTGCACACACATGCATACGCAAACACAAGCAGATGAGTCATAGTAGTAAAAAAGAAACAGAAAACAAACAAAAAAATCCCACAACATACCTTGCATAAATACATACACAGACATGCATGATTTTGCCACAAATATATCTACCTATTTTCTTGACTGGCAAATGACTTCTTTTTGTCGTCTTTAAAAGGCAGATAAGTCAAAGTATAGAGACCACTGTGAAAATAATTAAGCAATTTCTCAGTCTGAAGAGTGAGAGACCAGTAACTTGTCCTAAATATAAACACATTATATAAACTAAATATAAGTCACTTTGGTAAAAAGTATGATAGACAGAGTTTTTATTTGAAACATAAATGCTACATGACAAAACAGAAAATATTCAAATTCAGATTTTCTTTCAAACCAGGCAATAAAACCCATGACTTTGAAAGGGTTTTGGATTATTTCAATTAATTCATGTTTGATTATCAACTATTAAGTTTTTATAAATTCGATTATAAATTGAACTTTCAAACGAAGTGAAGCGGATGTGCTTTATTGTACACTACAATACAGGCAAACAACTCTATGGTGAAATATTTAATTAAAAAGTTTTCTGTGATTAAAGCTGATTTGCCAGCCACCTTGAGGCACAGGTTTCCACGGGGCTGCAAAGGTAAAGCTCACCTCTCTCATTTCCCTGCCTGTGGGAGCACCTACAGAGGGGTTGGCTGGCATCCTGCTCTCACTTATGATTTCTGTAGATACAAGAAAAATGCCAATCTAGGGGCTGGCAATGCCATTGCTCTCCCCCCATCCCACCCACTTCAGACTTACATAAATAAATCCCTTAAAACTTAAATCCCTGTGTTCTTCTGTAGCATCAGAAATGAGCTGTTTCTCAGGAGACACAACAGGACGTGTTCTCTCCTCCAGTGCACAACAGCCCAGGTGGGTGCCTCTCAGTTCATGGAGCGCAACTATCCAGCAAAGTCCCTCTCTCCTCCTTCCCCATTGTGTTTCAGCCTTACCTTACCCTTCTCCTCCTGCTACCTCTGTTTCAGCATTAAGTTAAACTCCACCTGTAGGGTTAGTCAAGTCCTGTCTCTGAAACCATGACACTGAAGTAGGACCTGTTTAGAAAGTTTCATGCCATTCCCTGACTCTAACATGGTGATAATCATTGTCCACTCACAAAGTGTTACAAAAAAAGTTTTGTCTGAAGTAGATCATGTTATGTTAAACTTTGATGTTTCTCTTTCCCCGAAATACAATACCACTGAACTAATATTTATTTTGATTCTCCTTGGAGGTCAGAAGAGGGACAATAACCAGAGGAAAGATTCATTCTTTAACCTAAAAAATTTAAAGCTATCATTATCATTCAATTTCTACAGTAATTGCTTTTCATCATATGAAAGTGCGTCTTCTTCCTTCCACCATGACTGAATCCAAACATCTTACTAACCTTAAGTGAAGTTAGCAAGCTTTCTGGTTTGGACTGCTTTCATCCTGCAGGCAGCAGAAAAATTACTCTTCTTACTTCCTAACCCTCTGCTTCTTATTTTTCACTCCTATTCAAAAAACAAACTAAATTTGTTTGGACCTCAGTTGCAAAGAGACCGGTACAGGGAGACAAATTATGAAGATGCTAAACTGGTTTTGCTGCTCTAGACCCTGTTTTCTTTTCCAGAGGTAACCGCAGCCCTTCTTATTGCTATTTACAGTGATATTAGGCATATTCATAAATGATATGAGCAAGGGTGTAGCGGTGCAGTAAAAGAGTTTGCTGCTATTATTAGGCTATGCAAAGCGCTATGCACTATGCAATAAAATGGCAGGTGAAATTCAACAGAGATAAACACAAAGCTATGAATCTATGGAAAAATATATCATAACTTCACACATACAATGAAGAACACTAGGATGCCTTCAGGAGTGAGATCTCCAGGCTGTGACAGACAGTTCCATAAAAACACTGTCGACATGCTGAGTAGCAGCACAAAAAATGAGTTAAATATTAGGAATAACTAGAAAGGCAATAAAAAATGAAAGAGAAGCTAGACCACCACCTTACATATCCATGGCTTGCCCACACTTTGAATACTGCGAGTTGTTCTGATCCCCTCATCTCAGAGAAGGTCCAGCTGAATTGGAAAAAGCCCTAAAGGCAGCAAGAGCAATGAAAGACAGCTTTGCAGTGGAGAACGAGGAACTGCTGCTTAGTGTAGGATTCTTCAGCCTGGAACAGAGACAACCTGGTTTATGGCAGAGGTCTGCAAGCCAGGAGTGGCGTGAAGAGAACGAGCAGGGATTGGCTGCTCAATGTGTCTCATCATACAAGAACCAGGGGCCACCTCAGACGAAGCTAGTAGGAGCCAAGGTCAACCTAAACAAAAGGAAGGGGTTCCTCTTGCAGTGGATAGAAATACTTCCCAAAGGATAATGGGTATGTGAGAAGGTGTTTTACCAAACAGACAAAAACCAGCAGAATCAGAAAATAGTTGAAATATGGGAGACTACTAAGGGGAGGTATCATATATACATATATGCCTGTTCCTCTTTGTCCAGAGGCCACTCCTGGACACCAGATTCAGGGGTAGATGGACCTTTGGCCCAAACTGGTACAGT
Source organism: Harpia harpyja (assembly GCF_026419915.1). NCBI lineage: Eukaryota > Metazoa > Chordata > Aves > Accipitriformes > Accipitridae > Harpia > Harpia harpyja. Next base: position 12,218,177 of record NC_068942.1, on the reverse strand, counting down.
GACTCTTCTATTCTGCATACATCTTTATTCACTTAGTAAATTGTGTTACACAGCTCTACTGCCAGCCCACAGGACAACATGATTTGGCATTGGATGCACCAGGTCCACCAAACCCAAAATGCTGTCTCCAGTCTGTGTTGGCCAACAGTGATTGCTGTGACTGCTTCCTTCCAAAGGCAACAGCATAAGAACCAGGTAAGCACAACATTGTTCTTACACAAAATAGTCTCCAGCAAATTGTAATTCAGTGTCTTCCCAAACACTATTGGTATTTTTTTTATTGGCTCATGTTGGGTTGTTCTTCCATTGACTTGTTCAGCCATTTAAAAAAGCAACTGGGGAAACTCTTGGCAGCTATTATATCATTCGATTTTGAACATTTAAGACTTTTCAGGGAATAATGCACAGTTATCACTCAGTCAGTTTAACACCAGTGTCTCTGTGCCTAGGCTGTCATATACTAATGACATATGCATATACTAGTATGTATATACTGATGACATATACATATAAATAATAATCTTTCATAAAATGGCTGGCTTCTATCCTTATAACCTTGTGGTAGCAACTACAAGAACTCTAATACAGGCAATAATTACTTGGAAAAATATTGATTTGCTTTTGCTATTAAATTCCAAGGACTGTTTAACATAAAAATAGCCACAGTAAAAGAAATAGACTTACTTACGGGGACCCAATCTTTTAAAAAATTCAAGCTGCTTAAAATCAAATTACTTTAGTCAAAAGTTACATTGTGTTACATCTAAGGAAAAAAAAATTGTCCAAATTGTTACCCTTAATGATTAGACACAGAAGAAATGAACAATTTCTCTAATTTAAAAATATTAAGAAGTAGCTAATTTATTAGGTGGATGCCTCACATGGTAGAGGAATACGAATTTTATCCTCCTCCCAATATTTATAGTGAAATGAGAAACCTGACAAAGTATATATGTAGGAGTTTCCAGTGGGCACACTGATAGAGATAAACAACACAGAAATAAAATAAAAATCAGTATGGACATTCAACTTTGCACAGGAGAAAAAAAGACCAAATTTCTATGTTACTTTGACATTTGCTTTAGTTCAAGACTGGAACTATCGTGTTTTATTTGCACAGGCGTTGGCAGAAAGCACATTTTACACTTGCTTTTGCAAGTGTTCACACTGGCATACCACAGGCTTCACAATTCTTATTCTTTCAGGTCCTTCTCTGCACCCGGCCAAGCAGGAAACAGAAATATTTCCTCTAAATTTGTGACCAGTCACAAACACATGAGAGTATTTAGGGGACTTAGTTTTCAGTGACCACTGCAAAATGTTTTCCAGTTATAACGTAACAGAAACTAGTGCTCACAAAACAGTATGCAGCAGCTTTGCCTGGCAGAAGCCAGCAGCTGCCTGTACTCAGTGTGCTGGCTAATTTTGTCACATGCATTATTCACTGTGAGCTACTACCAACTTATTTGGTTATGCCATCAGTGATTAAGTTCTGCCACCACACACACGTTAAACAAGGTTTTCTTAGAAACAGTTGCCTTTGCAATTGGATTGGGGAGAATACCTGATAGGTAGGAGTACAGTAGCTGTCACAACCAGTTAAGGCAGTGGCCCATCTGGGTCAGTGTCCTGACAGTAACTGTTCCCCAGGGCAGAGATTTATCTCCATCACCATAAATTAGTTTGGTTTAAGTTACTCGGTTTGAACATCTAAGGCAGCAAGACTTCTGGTTGCCTTAAAAGCATGAATCAGAATCTCTGCAGAGGTAAGCTGGTGAGCCTGCATACATCACCTCTCTAACATGAAGTCCCCAGGGGCTTTAAGTTTTAACAGTGCTTTTTCAGAACATTATTATTTGCAATGCAGTAACTCCAGCAGATCTCAAATAGGGCTGGAATCTTATTGTCCTAACATTGTACAAACTTTTTTGAAAGGCACTCTGCACCCAGAAGCTCTTATGCCATATATTGGTTAGAAATACAAGGGAAAGGAGGGTGGCAGAATTCCAGATCCTTGTCTGAAAGCACTTAAGTTTTCACTAAAAAAAAAAGACAATAAAATAAAGTTCACTCACTCGGTACAGTGTCTGAGGTTGAGTGTTCCTAAACACAATTTTTTGCACTCTGGATGACAAGGTAATATTTTACACTACCAATTTTTATTGTTTTTTTAAACTTTGTTCCTTAAGATCTTATTGTTACAATAAAAAAACTAATTCTTTATCTTTAATATGCCAAGATCAAATAGCCTTTAATAATATCATTGCTTTAACAGAATGAACTGGATTAGTAAACACAGGTCATCTTAACTTACTAAGCAATATCTCCATGAAGGGAAGAACTTTTTCCTGTGTATCATACCGGAAGAATTTTTCACTTCTAATGAATAATTTTCACAAGCATACATGATTCAAAACAGATAGGCACTTTTGCCTTGATGCAAGACTGTTGAATGATGGCAAAACATGGCAGCAGAAAAGGAGCAATTTATCCTAACACCCTCCTTGATGCAAGGTGAATGAGTGTAAGTAAAAACTCTTAATGTCTGCCATGGATGACCAACACCAGCCTACAGAGATTTTGGAGATATAAATATACATCAGAGAGAGTATTGAATAACATTTTATCTCACTTAGAGAGCAGATTTGAGCTTCAGAGAAGTGGTGATAAAAGCCAGCAATTTGCAATGTAGTTTCAAATAAAAAAAAAAAAATTTAGATGGATACAGACTGTCCCTATTCAGGTTTTGAACGGAAATTGGCAAGGAGTATTTATCTCAATTTGATTGCAATGGACAATAGGTAAAAAACACAGCAACCTTTGTTTACCACATACCAAAGAAGATTATTATGAGAGGTAAGATCTTCCTCCAGGGTTAGAAAACGGTGAATTGGTTCAGAGTATTTTGTGCTAAAGTGACACCAACATGTCTTTCCTCTATGAATGTTCCCGTACTTGAATGTTCCCATAACAAAGGCTTTACGAAAGTGATTGCGCTTTCAGTCTGGGGTCTCTCACTAAGAGACAAGTTGTGTTTATTATGCTACCCAGCTTTTACCCAAGCAGGGTTCCCTCCTTGCAATGAAGAGTGGCAGGTGCCCTTAGAGGACAATTATTCTCATCTATCTCACATAGACTAACTGGGGATACAAAGAATCATCCTCTGGAGGTCTCTGTCTCCACTGCTACAAAGGGAACCTGGATGACTAAGACTAAATAGAATCATAGGATGGTTTGGGTTGGAAGGGACCTCTAAAGATCGCCTAGTCCACCCTCCCTGCCATGGGCAGGGACATCTTTCACTAGATGAGGTTGCTCAGAGCCCAGTCCAACCTGACCTTGGATATTTCCCGGGATGGGGAATCTACCACCTCTCTGGGCAACCTATTCCAGTGTTTCGTCACCCTCATTGTAATAAACTTCTTCCTTATGTCCAATCTAAATCTACACTCTTTCAGTACAAAACTGTTGCCTTTTGTCCTGTTGCTACAGGCCCTGGTAAAAAGTCTGTCCCCATCTTTCTTATAAGCCCCCTTTAAGTATTGAAAGGCTGCAATAAGTTCTCCCTGAAGCCTTCTCTTCTCCAGGCTGAGCAAACCCAACTCTCTCAGCCTTTCCTCATAGAAGTGTTCCAGCCCTCTGATGATGTTCATGGCCCTCCTCTGGATCTGCTCAAACAGGTCCATGTCTTTCTTGTACTGGGGACTCCAGAGCCAGATGCAGTACTCCAGGTGGGGTCTCAAGACAGCTGAGTAGAGGGGGAGAATCACCTCCCTCGACCTGCTGGTCATGCATCTTTTGATGGAGCCCAGGATACCATTGGCTTTCTGGGCTGCAAGTGGACAGATAATGTTCAATTTTTCATCCACCAGTATCCCCAAGTCCTTCTCCACATAACTTCTAGATGGCGTAAGTCAAAGTAGAAGCAATCCCATCTTACTGAGCTGTTCTTAACAGTCCCTCTGTTATAGGCAAACATTCAGGGCCTGTGCTACTGTTACTGACCACCAGTGACCTTCAGGTACATGCAAGTTGTCAAAGTAATTAAATGCTGCATGGTATGGGAGTCTCACACAGAAATTTGGGGGTTCCAAGGCGGCAGAAATAGCCCTGGATGCTATTTTCTTTACTTACTAATGTCATAGCACAAAGAGATGCGGGTGGGACATGCTCAGGCAAACACACACTCACTCTAATCTTTCTGTCTAGCACCGCAAACATGGGGACACAAGCTTACCACGCTCGCTAGCCAAACAAGCACCTGTTTTCTCTGGGGCAACCACAGGTGAAGCATGTGTACCTTTACTTCACTGCCACTCATACCTGCAGACATGCAGGTGCTATAAAAACATCTCCCAGTCACTCCCCATGATAATGCCACACAATCCACATCAGAAGGAAATTACCATTTTTGCCATGTTTGCTCAGCTTCACATTTGTGCCTGTACGGTTAAAACAGGAAGAAATTTGATACAGCTAGATGTAATTTTATTGCCATCCTTGTTATATTTCTGGCTCAATAAAACATCCAGAATATGAAAGTGGCTGAATATAAAATTATTATTTATATAAAAAGTGGACTCCAAAGATGCATTCTCCCCATGGTATTCCTCTACAACAGTCCCAAGCACTAAATTGGCTATTAATCATTGCCTACTGTTTGTTTGACTTTGGCAAAGAATTATCATACTTATCCATCCATGCACTTTGCTACCAGCTTTTTCCAGGGATTGGTGGCAACATGGAAATCACCTGATGTGCAAAGTAATCCAGGACATACCCTATGTCTCATCAAAGGATGCTGCATGACATTACAAATTCAGTCACAGTTAACTGTGAAGGAGTTTATCTGCATTTCTAAATGCTAACCCAATTTTTAAGATCCTGAAAACAAGGAACAGATGCTGAATATGTACATGCCAACGCAAGAAACCTAACAACAAAGTGCAAAAAAACCTATGTGGAAAAGAACTGTAGCAGCACAATGCTAAGGGAAATTAGAGAGGCACCACCTATAGAAGGACTCCTCTGACAAATCCTCTATACTATGTATTGTGCATAAGCGCTATCTTACATCTTCTTGGCTCAAGCAAAAAAACTACAGAGCTGTGACATTTGCTGAATAAAGTTCATACCCTACTTGCTACTTTCTCTCCCTCCACCTGATCAAGGCAGTACTTTCTCAAACATTCAGACAGACATTCATGAGGTCCAATCTTGATTTATTCAAATACATCTGGGAGCATGGCAGATGCTTAAACAAATAAGCTGTGCACGTTCAAAGAATGCCACTGAAGATGGCACTCAGTTTTCTTAGTCTTTTTAACCTGAGTAATGCAGTGGTGAAAATAACTGAACCAGCTCAAAATGCTGGGGATAAAATGCTCAAAAATAAAGATTCCGTTCACGCAGAAATGCTACAGCAGTTCCAGATTTGCCATTTCAAGAGAAAGAGCAAGATTTCCTTTCTAGTTTTGCCACAGAAAGACATTAGTGACATTTAGAAAAAATGATCATTCCTGAACAAGGCAGTTATGTTACAATACAGTTTACAGCATTGAGATTTATTTTGGCTTGAGGCGAATTTAAGATTAAAGAGATGGTGCCGCTAAGACTACAAAGGCTCATAAAACACTAAGCCATTATCATGACCTTAATATAGAACTTAGGATTCAAGACATCGTGGTTATAATAGTCTTATATTCATTTAAAATACAGCTACAGTTTATCACAGTCCCCTTTTAGTTTTGATCTAAACTACCCTGAACTTTAGCTGCACAAAGTATTTATTATTTCTTTATTAGCTGCAAAACTCACAAGGTCCAAAGGTGGGAAGCATCAAGTCCCTGAGAAATCCGAGAAACAACTGTGGTATTATCCAGTCTGTCCTCCTGTGCTGCCTTTTTATTGTAGAAGGTCAATTTACAACATAATAGAAAACAGAATTACTACAATTTCAGGCTTGCCATGCAGGAATACATTTGCAATGCGTTGAAGACTGAGACAAATTTTCACACCACAACCTTGCAGTCATTAATAAAGAAGATTGTGGTCTCTGTTTGTCAATATGTGTTGCTCTCACAAAATATCAAATCAGCTTTTCCTTGAGGCTAGAGGGAGTGAAATGAGTTTGCCTGTGGATGCTCTTGGTTTCAAGTCTGTAAAAAGCATTATGGTAGAAAACTTAAACTTTTGCACCTTCTGTTTGAAGGTCACCCTCAGTCTGGTAATTATGAAATTGTAATGCTTTGAATGTTCCACTCAGAACCCTGGATTCGCCTGTGTTCCCACAAAAGTAAGGATTGTTTTTGTGGGGTAAAACTGCACAAGCAAAAGATAGGTCAGTCTTCTGAAAGGAAAAAAAAAAAAGTGCAAAGTTTCAGTAATGCAAATATAATCAACAACAAAAGCTTGGTGAAAAACAAACATTTGCTGGCCCCTGGGCAATGATTTTGTTGGAAGGAAGGGACAGGGGTACACCAACCTGGAAAACCTCAGGCATCAGGACTAACAGATATTTACTCTTACTACTTTTCTTCTGGCAGGCAAACAGTGGAAGCATTAGCATATATCTGAAGTGCAGACCATAGGTGGCAGGCAAAAAGACTATATGACAACACTCATGTCATAAGATTTGGGTTTCTAACCACAGTTACAAGGAATTTTGTAAGAGTGTTTTTCTTGTTCAAGAGAAATTATGAAAGCTACTAACAGAATCCCAGCCACTACAGAAATACACTCATATTTATACCCTTAAGCTAATACGTACAAAGCAGATGTTTTGAATAGGAAAAGGAGACATTATAGTAAAGGTTTCCCAGAAGCCTCCTGCTGGAAAAAAGGAGGTTCCTGAATCCAGTATCACCCAACATTTTGTCCATCTGGCTAGGATTTCCTCATAACACTACTCAATTTCTCTTACTTTCTTCCTTGTCAGATTGCTAGCACAATTTTTCTTTGCTGTCACCTCATAATGTGTCCCCCCCTCACAAATACTATCTTTCCAGGGTAATGCAGTGGATCTTCAACTTATGGGTAACTAACACCCTAAAATCTAATTAGGCAGCCAAACCTTCTCAAAATATAGCCAGCACATGTCTGGGGGTTCTAGCAGCCAGAAACCCCTCCACAGCCACAGCTTCCACCTGGGGGAGTGGTATGTCAAGTCTCACATGGGAAGGAGCACCCATGAGAAACAGATCTGGACCGTATTTTTTATTCAGCTTCAAAACCAGCAAGTTTTCAAAAGTAGGAGGAAATAACTCAACCAAGTGCCTGTTCTTCAACAGATACATTTGCCAAATATGAGTTACAGCAAAAAGGTGTTTCTTCACTTGAATGGCCAAGTCCAGTTTTACCTCTTTCTGGTTTTCCCTTTTTATTTATGCCACTTTTTATTCCCCTCACCCCCCCTCCCACTCTATTTGCTGCAATGCATACTTTCACATAGGAGTGAAAAATGGAAGCAACCAAAGGGTCATCCAAGGATCAAAAACCTTAAGCTGTTGTTTTCAAGTTTTATTTATGTTTATTAAACTTTCCCAACTCATTTCATTATTTTTCTGCTTACCCATCCTGCCAAACACCTCTTTGGTGGATAATAAAATAATTCAAATAACAGAAAAACAGACATCTGATGCAATTTCTCTTGGCAGGTAAGCAAGAGAGGGAAATACCAGATAACTATGAAAAAAAAGAGTAAATTGCACATCCACAAGCATTTTGAAAACCTAAAGACCTCACTATCTAATGATCTCTATTTCCTTCTAGGTGTTCCAAGTCTTCAGAAAACTACACGATGTATACGTATCAGGGCATAAAATCTTATTCTCTGCGTGCCTCTGAGTACCTGTCCATGTAGGCCACCACAATTGATCAAATTTAAAAGTCTTGGGGTTTAAATGGCCTATAAAGAACAAAGATGGAAAGTGTCAAAACTGATATCAGTAAATATTCTTCACAAAGGAAGGCGGGGGGGGAGTCACCATGCCTGGTTATGATGCTATTAATAAAAGAAGAATAGATGAATTTCAGTACCTTTTCATAGTTTATTAGCAGACTGATATCTGGGACAACATTCATTCATAGTTGCTTCACTGTTTCATGCAAACAAAGATCAGTTTTATTAAAAATAAGTCTGTCTGATCTCCTCCAATCACCTTGCCTTATTATTAGTAGTAATATGTAACTTTCCACCCTCGCCTCACAGTGCTGTTTCTGTTCCCTGGCTGAAAATGGTGTTGTCTTAATAAGCAGCGAAACAGCATGCCTGAAGAGCAGGACTTTGGTCACTGAAAGGATCCAAGCATTTTGTAAACTCACCGCCGTCTCTCAGATGAGGGTTGCACCTCTTGACCTAGGCTATGCTCTGTAGATCATAATTAGGCCAATGAGGTTGCACGCACCATTTTATTTCACGGTTGCATAATTCATGGGAGGGAGTATCAGGCTGTGCAGCTCCAGCTTGAGAACCCCTGACTAGACAGGTTACTTACCTCTATCCAAAGGTACCTGGAAAAAGGGACTGTCACAGGTGTGGTTTCTCCATTTTTTCCCCCTGAGCCCCCGGCAGAGCACAGCCCCCAGGGGCAATGCAGATGCTTGCACAGCAGCTCCCGGCCAGGACCCCTTGCAGGGTAAGCACTTTGCACCCTGCTGAAGGGAGCCGTGCTGCCAGCATCTTTCAAGCACATCTGCTGTTTCTGTTGGCCTCTAATTAACATCTCCATCACCATTCACCCGAATCACTGTTATAAGCAAATTGAGAAGCATAACGGCGGGAAATGTATACTCCTGCTTGGGTAGATCACAGTCAGTGCAATATTGAAAAAAAATCTGCCCCTTTTATCTGCCTGTCTGAGTAGTACACTTACTATAGAGCTTGAGAGAGAAAAACAATTTTTTCTGCTCTCAGCGACTATTTCAGCCCTGATTCTTTCAATGCCCAAGTCTGATACAACTCTTGTTGACTATATCATGTTTACATCTAAGAAGGGTTGTCTTTTTAGTGCATTGTATTAGGTTTGGGGAAAAAACACCATGAAGCATACACAACGGTGTCAAATTGATTACACCCTTATAAACTCCAAAGTATACTTTTGGCATTTTCCTGCATTTCACTGATATAAAGATTAGGCTTTGGCTGTATATCTCTAATCTCCAGTCTTTTAGCCACCATTAAAATTAGCTGTCCAAAAAGTGTGGGCTTTCACACATTAGCATTTTCAAATGCTTTATAGTCATTTTATAGGCTGAAATTTGGGTAAACTGATTGACTTTGAATTTTGGAGCATGCCAACTGCCCTCCATTCAGGCTAATTGAAAGAAGAGATGAACGTGACTTTAGCTTCAACTGAAACAACGGAAAAGAGCCTGTGGGTTAGATCACAAGCAAACCTCAACCATACAGAGTTTGTAAAAAATGCAACAGCAGGGGACTCAAGCACCTTCACTTACCGTTAAAGCAGCATGTGATTTTGCCTCTACTTGGCCTGAACAGAAGGCGGCTGGCATAAGCAGCAGCCTTCAAGCCACTCATGCAAGAAGTTTTACAGTTTGCCAGTCTGGTAATATTGGCTATATAATCTTAAGGCTATATAACCTTAACTGGGGTGTGTAAGACAAAGGACAGGCAGGAGGCTGGACTGTAAGCAAAGGAACAATCTCCCACCATTTCTAAACAAAGAAACTGAACTTTCACCAAAAGGGTCTGTAAGTACATGGGTTTGCATCTGAGTATTACTCATCACCACCACTGGTTTTTCAACTCCTAAGGGAGTCAACCCTCAGACGTCTGAGTATGATATTAATGATACAGTATTATTCTGAGCTCTGTATCACAAGGAGCTGAGCAGGTTTTTAATGATCTTGCAGAATCTTCTATTATTTCCACTATCACCATATAAATATGAATTCAGGAGGGGCGGGTGGGGATTGTGTTTACACCATCAGGTTTCTGTTCCTTCCTCCCCTCCAAGCACTGACAGCTGGGGAGCAAAAGAAAGAAGTTATTTATTTTAGAAAGAGTTCTTAACCAGAGTAAATCACAGAGTTGATTTTTTCCCATTCAGAAATTCTCTATCCCAAGATAAAGTTTGTCAGTATTTCAGAAATTGTGGTATGGTTGCTCTGTGATTACAGTCTCTGAGGGAACAGAATAAAGCAATGCAGTTTTGTGTCAGCTGTGAAACAGAAAATGTTAAACAAAGAGTTTTGGAGTTTGAAATTATCCCAGAAAAAGTGTTGCATGCCATGAGAATCAATTGCTTTTAAAAAAAAGTACAAGAAATGGAGGCCAGCCAAACTAATCACTGCCAAATCCTCTGGAAATTCAGCCATCTAACCTATTCTTAAAAGTAAAAAAAGTTTATGTGGCAGAGAGGACAAATTTTGGTAGTTGTTTTTCCTGGAAAGGACTATGGCATTTTTAATGACATAATCTTGGTCTTTCATCCAGCAGCAATATCCAAAATATATCCAAGATCACCGTAATTGCACACATTTGCTAACACTCGAGCTTTCTAGAGAATACACCTTGGGCTTGTAAGCTGACATTTTCCATCCTAATGAGGGGTTTGGGGTGTTCATTCACTATATTTAGTCATTTTACAAAATATCAGGACAGCATCATTCCTCTGAAACTACAGTAAGTTGTGTGCAGCTGTGTAATTACAAGTAATGATTACTCTGGTAACAATCAATTCATTGTTCAAGTGTTCTAACTTCTAACTACACATCAGCAACTAGGCACTGGAGGTGATTCTTGAGTATCCAGTGCAACCTCAGGAAAGCACTACCTGAGAACAATGCTGCATTATAGACCTCCACAGCAGTTAGTGTCATGATTTGAACCTAAATGATTAAGCAGTGCAAGTCCTGGTTACCTATATACTTACATCTGATGGAAAGAGGTAACTTTAGCCAGGCAAGTCATGGAGGGGTTTTTGAAAATCTGCTCACTCTCAAAATTCACCATCATTAGGACTTCAGGCTCCTGATTTTTATGTATTCATACATCTCAAAAATATTGAGAAGCTTCACAGCTCTCTAATCAAATGTGTTCAGTCTATAAACCAGTCACAATAAGTCTGATGCAACTCTCAGTATGCCAAATTTCTCAATGGATATTAATAATAGGAGTAAATAACACAATAATAAATGTAGTTCTAAACACACTAAAACCTTGCAATCCAGCTGTAAGACTTACTGTCATTTCACATGAAAACCCAACTTTCAAGAAACAACATTATTCAGAATGAATTGCAGCTCTACAAGCATGGTTGGTCAAGCGATATATCAGGCCAGCGAAGCCATGACTGAAACAGACAGTCCACCCTCTCACAGAGGAGCTTTATTTAAATCATATATAATTATGTAAAAATAAGAAGCTTTGTAGTCCACATTAACAAGATCTCACCAATCTTTTGGCCAGATATGTAGGGAGTCTTGGGAACCTGAAGACACTATATGTAAGAAATTGATGCAGATTGAGTTTTGTTACATTCAAAATAATCACAGGGTCTTTGTTGTTGTCACCTTTTACAGTATCCAGATCTTTGAGTCTGGTAACACCTCCACTTACCTCAGTAAGTGCTTTTCTACCTCAGCTGCAACATCCTTTCCGTTGTCTTTCCAAGGACATTTTCCTTGGCTTCCTTTATCTCCTTCTGTTCTGCTCAGGGAGTTTTAAATCACATAGTGGCAGCTATTCTTCCCATTACTTTTTACGGTTCAGTCATTGGTTCTTCATGCAAATGTTCTGCCAGCAACAGACTACTTGGCCTAAAATCCTCTCTCTGATGGCCATCTTAGGATAAACATGATTTGGGGATCACCCAAATCAAGGTCTGGCATGGTAAGTGCCTCCACCACTCAGCATCTCTGGGGATGTAGCCAATAACAGAGCTAAAAGTTCTTTCTGACATGTGCCCTTGATGAGCACAAGAAATGGCTACACAGTCTTAGTTCTTTGGACAGATCATCAGTTTGGCACTTTTCATCACTCAGCCAGCAATGACACCATAAGTCATGGACGTGATGTTTCCCACATTTGCATTAGCAATGCCACTACCCAGCTGGACATTTCAGAAGCAAGAATATTCCCTGGGAATTGCTGCTTGGCTAGCACAGCCTGCTGAAAATCCACAATGTAAAGTGCATTTAGAGACTTCAGCTACCTGGACCATCTTAGAGGAAAGCCAGGAGCCTTTTGCAGCTTTGATGAATTGATGCTTTAGGATCTTTTTAGAACTAAAGCTTTTTGGAATGATCCCTTGGAATAATCAGTTCTGACAACACTCATTCCACTCCAGCCTATTCACTCAGTTATCCAAATTATGAATCAATGCTTACTCTTCTCATTCATTCTCTTGAGGAACAAAAAAAGAAAATATTAGTGAGCATCACTCAGGAAAATATGACACTACTGGAAATGGTCTGAGAGCAAGTGCTGTTGTATAAACACTACAGTCATTTTTATGTCTCCTAAACAATAGCTGACATGAACAATAAAAGTAAATGTTCCTATTGATTTCCTATTTGGTATTCTTTTTCTCTCCCAAGGCATATTATTCAAAATATATCAGCACAGATCCTCTGTGAAGAAAGAGGCAACAATTCACATCAAAATATTATAGTCACTAATGGAAAGACTGTAGTAAAAGAACAGGATTTAACCTTATGAAACCTTGTCATCATGTTTTTCTTCATTCATTGCTTCAATATGGATAACTTCCGGTTCTTTCCAAAAATCAACTAATATATTTATAACTAGCATATTTTGTCAGGTACTGAGCACTTCTTAGACAGCTTAGGCATCTGTAAGGCCCTGCATAAAACAAGAGTTAAAAGTTCCATTCAGTAACATAGACCTCTTCCTATCCGTCAGAGAATATTTTTTCCTTAAATACCCAATGAAGAATGGGTTTCCACTAAGCAAATGGCATGTTGCCTGCTTTTGCCATGCAACTCAGACTGTGTGCATTCAGTTCCTGCTGTATCTTCTCTTTCTGCTGTCTCTTGCTGCCCAGGGAAAGCAGCAGTGAAGCCCCAGAAGGGCTGACTGGAGCGAGGAGCTCCCAAGGGGCTGTGGTCAGCACAGAAGTGGAACAGGACAACTGCAGGTCCAGTGCTGCCTTACGTCACCCTGAGTGACAACCAAAAAGTGAAAGGGGGCCAATATATGACCAAATTTTAACTAATCTGTCTGCAGACTGAAGGAATAAATGTTAAAAGGCAAACATCAGACAGATGTCTAAAAGTCAGCACCCAGATCCATTTTTAAAGGTATCCAAATAAAGAGCTCGAGTATCACAGATGAGGTACAGTACCCCAAAGATCTACCACCTTCCCCTCCCTCCTGAAATATATCATTTAAATCAGGAGGATTCCCATTTCCTTTGGGACCATACTGGTTGCTTTCCAGATCTATAAGATTTTATGCTCCAAAATTAGAACAGCTGCTGCTAAGCTCCAGCGACCCAGCACTGCACTACTCCATCTGCGCCTTCTTTCATTTCCTTGAGAATTACCTCGCTGCCAAACTAATCCGTTCGTACTAACCCCACAGTTCCCCTGTGCCCTTGGACAAGACCGGCACAACAGGCAAAGTGATGAACTTAATGTTTCAGATTTGGGCACTTTGCTATAATTAAAATGATTCTTGTACATGAAATCTAACGACTGGTCGTAATTTCTGCTCTGTATCTGTAGGGAATAGAATCATAGAATCATAGAATGGTTTGGGTTGGAAGGGACCTTTAAAGGTCATCTAGTTCAATCCCCTTGCAATGAGCAGGGACATCTTCCACTGGACCACGTTGCGCAGAGCCCTGTCCAACCTGACCTTGAATGTTTCCAGGGATGGACATCCACAACCTCTCTGGGCAACCTGTTCCAGTGTCTCACCACCCTCATCGTAAAAAAATTTTTCCTTATATCTAGTCTAAATCTACCCTCTTTTAGTTTAAAACCATTACCCCTTGTCCTGTTGCAACAGGGCCTGCTAAAAATTTTGTCCCCATCTTTCTTATAAGCCCCCTTTAAGTACTGAAAGGCTGCAATAAGGTCTCTCTGGAGCCTTCTCTTCTCCAGGCTGAACAACCCCAACTCTCTCATCCTTTCTTCATAGAAGAGGTGTTCAATCCCTCTGATCATATTCACAGCCCTCCTCTGGACCCGCTCCAACAGGTCCATGTCTTTCCTGTGCTGAGGACTCCAGAGCTGAATGCAGTACTGCAGGTGGGGTCTCACCAGAGTGGAGTAGAGTGGGAGAATCACCTCCCTCGACCTGCTAGCCACACTTCTTTTGATGCAGACCAGGATGCGATTGGCTTTCTGGGCTGTGAGCGCACACTGCTGGCTCATATTCAGTTTTTCATCCACTAAGACCCCCCAAGTCCTTCTCCGCAGGGCTGCTCTCAATCCACTCATCGCCCAGCCTGTATTTGTGCTTGGGATTGCCCTGACCCATGTGCAGGACCTTGCACTTGGCCTTGTTGAACTTCACGAGGTTCTCATGGGCCCACCTCTCAAGCCTGTCAAGGTCCCTCTGGATGGCATCCCCTCCCTCCAGTGTGTCGACTGCACCACACAGCTTGGTGTCGTCGGTAAACTTGCTGAGGGTGCACTCGATCCCACTGTCTATGTCACTGATGAAGATATTAAACAGTACAGAGCATCCTGTAAAAACCCTAAAGTCTTTCTCTCTCTCATTACCTTAGGTTAATTTTAGGCTTGCTTCCTTTACATAAAAGGCATTATAGTGCTGTCATTACAGAAAAGAGTGCAATGTGCTTCCTATCATCATCACTGTACAATTAACCTTAGAGCCATTTAAACCTAATTGGGGAATTTTGTTTGAGCAGGTGCTTTCATACCACCATCATGGCACAGCACTTCTGGCTACCACAAAAATATATTTTGATGGCACAACTCCTTTCACAAAATTGTTCTACTTTTATATACAAAATTCATCACTACCATGCTCTTGAGTTGTAAAAGCCTATAATGGGGTCCAGGTTTTGCAATGGCTTCTCTATCCACTTGCAAAAATGTGTGCCAATGCTCCTGCCACCACCTCACGTGAATGTACAAGTAGTGAATGCACTAAGAAGTTGACAATATAAATCCAGTATCTAATTCTCTATGCAAGACAGTATATACATTTAGGACCAGATCAATTATTCTAACTTTTTGCATCTAATCTGGGGAGCACCATCACTTAACTCTCTAACAAATGGATAATAATAGGTAATTCCAGAAGATGAGGCAGGCCTTAGATGGCTGGAATGAGATAGCTGGCACCCACATGCGTGCCTCTATAACACTGCCAGTTTTAAAGGGATTGTGGAGGACTATGCTCTTACTTTAAGAACTTCGGCTAAACATCTTGAAAAGCTATGGTAAATCCATGCCTTCATGACAAACTGTAAAATGCTTGTGCCAATTGAAAATCAGCTTAGTCTTTGAGACCTACTGAAATCTACTTCAGCAGGAAATGGCTTATTAAGGGAAGCAGTTAACCCTGTAAGTAATTCTACCCATATGGACCCAACATTATTCAAGTTTTTTATGTGCATTAGTATTGATGACATCAAAGCCTAAATACTACTTAACACTGACTTGGTTACCACATTCCAGTTCTTAATGCAGTGAAAGAAATAGCCTTTAACTTTAGCCATCTAAGAATTAAAAATACTATTTAAAAATACATGTATCACATTAAAAAGAATTTTAGGATAGTCTATTTACAAAGCTAATTTTATTTCACAGCTACAAACACCACAGATGCTAAAATCAATATATTTAATGTCTGATTACAAAATTTTGATTTATTACTATAATTCTATCTGATTAAAAAACTCTAAACAACTGTCAAAATTGTGGTTGATTAAATTTAGCTTAACGTGACTTTCTTAACACTAACATGTAAATTCCTCATCCAGAGAGGGCAAAAAGCTAAACATCTTCCCTGGACACCTCTACCAACAAATCCACCCTTTTCTGCCAAGCCTTGACACCAAGGAAGGACAGTTAGATTACCTGAAACCTGTGAAGCTCCCTTCACGCTGGTAGTCTATCTAGCCCCAGACAGACCCACTGATTCACTTCTGAGCCTTCCGTTTTCTGAAACCCTAATTTACATTTGCATAAAGGAGTTTCTCTTGTCTGCTTTTTACTAGTATCAGTTACTCAAAAGATACTGTCTCTCCCTACAAGTCCTGTCTTTTTTCTACCCTTCAACCACAACAGCTATATGGTTATCACAATCCTTTCCCTCTCCCAGGGCACTCCAGCCCCTCAGCCATGCAGCAGAGATGACCAGATTTCAATCTGCCTGTATCCAGCATCCCAAGATCCCCAAACTGATGCAGTAGGTATCATGCCAAGGGGGCCACTCTCATTGCCTAATAATCATTACACTGATGTGTGATCCTCCTCCTACCAACATCAGGCCCCAGAACTGTATTTCTAAAGACCTGGATGCTGCTCCCACTGAAGTAGTGAACTTGCACACCAGGCTAACAAAGCCTTTAAAAAGTGCTTCGTTTCCAGTGTATGCATATACATGTGGCATTCCTCTGCACTGACTGATTTTCAAAAGCCCAGTTTCTGACAGATGGAAATCTTAAGCAGCTACATTCTTCTTATTTATGTGCAAAGATCCTCCATAGAGATAGATAAAGATTCATTTGTTCTCCTGAAAAAAAGTCTTCTAAATAAGGAGTGGGAACGCATCACATACATTCAAGCTTTTTCAAGTTTAATTCATCTACTCATTATCTCAAAGATCTTCTCAAGATCTTGACACAGAAAGGCATAGCACTTTAGTTTACTACCTCTTCATTTTCAAGAAGCATTATATGCATATTACCTCTGCAATAAACTGTCTGATGCATTTTCTAGAGTTTAGCCTGAATTCCCCAAAACACCCAAGTGATTTAAGGTGCCTTGACTTTATATTTTCAAAAGGAGGAAACTGAAGGTTATTAGGGGCCCTTAACCTTAACAGCACTCGTCTGCTATTTTGTCCTGTGTCGCAGAAGCCTGTCCACATCTACTGCTTGTGTGGGTGTTCATCACTTTGAACATCTCTCCCTGGCTCTAGGTCAGGTACACAAAACCAGAGGATCCCATTTGTAAGTTGCATTGTAAATGTGGACTCAGAGACTTGTTCAGGCACAGGCAGTGGGGTTCAAAGCAGGACAGACAATACAATTGAAGGAGTCCTTGTTTAAATCTGCATGCCATGCAGCTAACACTCACTTTAACCAAGCTCAACTGAGGTCATGTTAACTAACCACGTGCTGAGTTAAGAACTTATACCTAAAAATAGTCACTATGAGTAAACAATAGTAGATATCAACTGTGTCACAAAAACGTGACAGTTTGCCTGGAGGTATAACTGTTAATGAGTTATAAAATGGCCTGCTTAGTGAGAGAAGCTATTACTTCACTTATTAGAACTTTTTTAGGCTTAAGTAAATTTAGCAATAAAATTTCCTTTCATTTTTGTCATCTACCTTTCCATAAGCTGTATCGTCTGCTTTCAAGCTTCATTGTTAAACTTATTCTGAAAGCAATTTTAAAACTACTAGATCTCAGTTTTTCCAGCCGTAGTTGCTATGGTTACATATATGCCAATATACATCTGGATAAAAGGAGGAAAGGCATTTGACCGTTTGCCTTTTTGAAAGGAGAGTATTATGTTCCACAGCTAAAAGCACAACTGAAGATCATTTCACCTGCTCTGCTTCAAAGTCAGTGGAAGCAGAGCTGAACTCCATGCCACCTTCTCTCCATCTCCCATGGACCACTGACCAGCGCGAAGATTGACCACCCTGCCTGCAAAAGCACCTCTGCTACCTGTGCATGAGCTGTCATGCCCGGCAGGGCAGGCAGGACACCTGCATTTGCCAGGTACACGGGATGGACGTCATGCCTCAGAGCGGTGCTCTGCACCCCCACACAAAGCACCTCAACCATCATTCCCCTTTCTGCTCCCTATCACACTTTCACTGCAGGGTCTTCTGGTCCAAGGTGTATGCACTCTGTGTCATCTCCAGTTTTGCTTTACTTTGCAAATAAAAGAGGGGTTACTTCCCGTCCTTTCCTTGCACTTCACTACCTTTGGTAATCGAGATTTGACCTTACAGTTATTGACTCAGGCGTGCTTTGGTTTTCAGTAACACACAAGCCAGGTCTTCTAGCAACCTATTCTTTAATCCCAGTGAACAGCATTTTGTGCCAAAAACGGGCCAGTCAGAGTGGCCATAATTTGCAGCAAGCAAGAAAAAAATATCTAAAGGGATTTTGTGGCATTGTTTCTTTACAGCTGTTGTGGTTTAACCCCAGTAGGCAGCTAAGCCCCACACAGCCACTTGCTCGCTCCTCCTTGGTGGGATGGGGGAGAGAATCAAAAGAGTAAAAGGTAGAAAACTCATGGGTTGAGATAAAGGCGGTTTAATAAAGGAAAAGGGAAAAAAAAAAAAAAGAAAATAAGAAGAAGTGATGCAAAAAAATCCCAATTGCTTACCACCAGCCAATCAATGCCTAGCCAGTCCCCGAGCAACGGCAGCCCTGACAAACTTCCCCCAGAGATTTTATTGCTGAGTATGATGTCATATGGTCTGGAATATCCCTTGGGTCAGTTGAGGTCAGCTGTCCCAGCTGTGTCCCCTGCCAACTCCTTGTGCCCCCCCAGCCTGCTTGCTGGTGGGGTGGGGTGGGGTGAGAAGCAGCAAAGGCCTTGGCTCTGTGTAAGCACTGCCTAGCAATAACTAAAATATCCCTGTATTATCAACACTATTTTCAGCACAAATCCAGAACATAGCATGATACCAGCTACTGTGAAGAAAATTAACTCTATCCCAGAGTACAACAGCATTTTACCACTTCTGTGTTCCCAAATATCACAGTAATTCAGGTCATTAGTCACTATTTGAAGATTCATATTTTTGTTAGTGTGGAGGAAAAGTAGTTACCTCTCAATTACATCTACTTCGCAAGATCAAATTCTGTAGCATTAGCGCAAGGCATTGATCCTGGCACAAAGAGCTTAAGGGCATGTGAATTGGTTTCAAATCTCCCAAGAGAGAATGTGATTTCTCCGCTTGTCTTGCAAAATTATAGGATATATTTTCTTAAATGAGCGTAGTTCTTAACAGAGCACAAATCAATCGTAAGTAGACTCTAATTTGAGTGGTTTCAGAGGAAAACCTTACAGTCCTTTGTCCATCAAAATTGTTGAAGGTGCTCCCTATTGCATATACAAGATGTAGCCCTGGACAAGCCTCAGAGCAGAGAAACTCCATGAATAAACTATTTCTCCCCATGAGCTAGAACCCATGACAAAGCATACAACAGAGCCTTATGAGCTGATCTGACCAGACTGAGCAAGAAAAGTTCCTTCTTAATAACAATTATAGTGACCCAGTAAATTATGAATAAGCATGTGCTACGTCTTTCTCACCATGAACTCGAGTGAGGCAGTAAAAGGAACCAAATGTTCCTCTCCTTTGAGAAAAAAAAACCTCTCCTTTGGGAAACCTCTACTCTATTTGTGTTTATGTTCTATTCCAGTGCCATGAAAATTAGTATTACACTGTATTAACACATTTGCACAAAGCCTGAACAAGAAGGAGATAGTCATTACTGATATTAAGCTGCTGATATTTAAATAATTGCTTTTCTTTATCAGCTTTATTATCAAATGATCTTGTTACAGCTAAAGAATTACCTATAATCACTTGCACAGAGAGGATTTTAAGCCTGATCAGAAAAGAATCATTAAACATTAATTAAAATACTGCATGTGCACTCTGTATTTGGCTTGACAGTTTGCAGGAGCAGCCTGTTAAACAATTCCTGCTAAGTGCAGAGATAAAGCAAGGTGTGTCTGTACTGAGTGCACAGTTGGGAACTGGAAACATGACTTTAGTCCATTTACAAAGTTTTCTCATTAGGTTTCAATTCAGGAGCAATGCCACAATGGTATTTAAAGGATATTCAATCAGTCATGACAGAAAAGCCAGACTGACATTGCACAAATAGTGTTTGATTATTACCAATCTATCATGTCAGTTAGCAGGAGGAAAAGATACATTTCAATTGATTTCAAAAGACCACCGTGACAAATGCGTTCCAGGAAGCTGGGCAGCAACAGATTTCAGATCCTGATTAATCTGGTATACACAAAACTGTATAACCTGGCCTTTTTTAAGCACATAACACACTCTTCAACAGAAAATTTGAGCAGCTACATGACCAAACACTGGATTATTTTCTTTCCAGTCTTTTATTTGATTCTTGTGTTTGTAGGCTTAAGCTGACCAGCACATTATTCTGTTCAGCTCTCCGAGAGGTAGTGGTTGCAACATTCATTAAAAATCTGGACTTCTACTCATTTGTTATACTGTCACCATAAGTAAGAAGTAAAAGAGTGTCTTTGAGAAAATGACCCAAAATATTTGGGGACTGTAAAAGTCAGTTGGATTACATAAGAGAAAGTAATACAATCAGCCAGGCTATGCTCCATACATGGTGAAAAGGAATGCTACTCACAGACAATGCATTGCACAATCTGCTACCTCCAGCTGCTCTGAGGGGTACCAGGGTCTACTGAGGGGTCTCCCTCAATAAGCAGACCTCTTTGTCAAAGAAACATCTCCACTGAGTTATTTTTGCCTTGTTGTGGACACTGGTAGTGAAACCTGGTGTGTAGTGTTCTCCAGAAACAATATGCAGGTTTTCCCATGTCTTCTGTGTTCCCAAATTTGTTTGTCAAGTAAACACAGAAGAGCTATTGACCTTCCAAACATGAAGGAAACTTAAAGCAATAATAGTATGTTCAAATCCAACACTCCCCAAGCAGAGAGTCCTCATACAAAGGTTACTGGCATACGTGATTCCTTACAAATGGTCCCTTTACAACAGGGAAAGCCATGGAAGTAGGTTAGATTTATTTGTTAGATTATCTGATGATTAAGACAAAGAATTGTCCTTGCAGAAATTCCCTTTTCTTTCCATATGGTTAAGATAGCCATACATTTTTCTAGGTGTTCTCCACTCAGGATACCAGAGACACAGAATCTAACTTTTTTTTAAAAAAAGGTCCCTTAAGAATACATTTTTAAGGGTGGAGAAAGGAGGGGACAAGGGAGAATTTCTTCTATGAAGGCTATTGCCTGTCTAGTGAGAACCATGTGATTGGGAAGATGGTTTTGAATATTACTGTATGTCATGGAAGACTAAGTGCAAGAACTCATAAAAAACACAAGCTCCTTCATCACACTCATTTCATATTAACTCTGATGGTCAGGGCAATCAACAGAAAGAGAGGAAGTGCTACCCCTTTTGCTAATGTGACTAATGATTAACTAAGACTGTCTCGCACTGAGGGAAATATTCCAACAATTAATGGGGAAAGTGTGAAATGTAATCTGCTGGCTTCTTCGTTAGCTGAGGAACTTGAGAAAAGAATTAAGTTTAACAGTAATTGATGTGGGCTGATATAGTGAAAAAAACAGGAGAATTAATCCTATGGTTCGAAGTCTTGTTCTCTGTTGCACCAGTGCAAACGTAGAAAAACATCTTTTGCCTTCACACTGGGAAAATTATACAGAATATGAATCAATGTGAGGCAGTCTTTCATTGCAATGACTGTACATCGAGAACTTTTTGGCACTTCATAGAATCATAGAATGGTTTGGGTTGGAAGGGACCTTTAAGATCATTTAGTTCCAGCCCCCCTGTCATGGGCAGAGACACCTTCCACTAGACCAGGTTGCTCAAAGCCCCATCCAACCTGGCCTTGAACACTGCCAGGGATGGGGCATCCACAACCTCTCTGGACAACCTGTTCCAGTGCCTCACCACCCTCACAATGAAGAACTTCTTCCTTACATCTCATCTAAATCTACCCTCTCTCAGTTTAAAGCCATTACCCCTTGTCCTATCACTACATGCCCTTGTAAAAAGTCCTTCTCCAGCTTTCCTGTAGGCCCCTTTTAGGTACTGGAAGGCTGCTGTAACACCTCCCCAGAGCCTTCTCTTCTCCAGGCTGAACAACCCCAACTCTGAGCCTGTCTTCATAGGAAAGGTTCTCCAGCCTTCTGATCATCTTCAAGGCACTCCTCTGGACAGGCTTGAGCAGGTCCATGTCCTTCTTACGCTGGGGTCCCGAGAGCTGAACGCGGTACTGCAGGTGGGGTCTCACCAGAGTGGAGTAGAGTGGGAGAATCACCTCCCTCGACCTGCTAGCCACACTTCTTTTGATGCAGACCAGGATGCGATTGGCTTTCTGGGCTGTGAGCGCACACTGCTGGCTCATATTCAGTTTTTCATCCACTAAGACCCCCAAGTCCTTCTCCGCAGGGCTGCTCTCAATCCACTCATCCCCCACCCTGTATTTGTGCTTGGGATTGCCCTGACCCATGTGCAGGACCTTGCACTTGGCCTTGTTGAACTTCATGAGGTTCACATGGGCCCACCTCTCAAGCCTGTCAAGGTCCCTCTGGATGGCATCCCTTCCCTCCAGCGTGTCGACCGCACCACACAGCTTGGTGTCATCAGCAATCTTGCTGAGGGTGCACTCAATCCCGCTGTCCATGTCATCAACAAAAATGTTAAACAATGCCAGTCCCAACACCAACTCCTGAGGAATGCCACTCGTCACTGCTCTCCACTCGGACATTGAGCTGTTGACCACAACTCTTTGAGTGCGACCATCCAGCCAACTCCTTATCCCCCGAGTGGTTCATCCATCAAATCCATGTCTCTCCAATTTAGAGACAAGGATGTCGTGCAGGACTTCTACCACATTTCCTCCTTCCAGCAACTGGCAGGAAGCATAATACTGTTGGATGACTCCCAATAGACTGATCCATAACAAAGGCTTTGGGAAGCTCCCTAAATTCCAGATAGGGTTCCTG
Organism: Harpia harpyja; assembly: GCF_026419915.1. Classification (NCBI taxonomy): domain Eukaryota; kingdom Metazoa; phylum Chordata; class Aves; order Accipitriformes; family Accipitridae; genus Harpia; species Harpia harpyja. Next base: position 12,195,246 of record NC_068942.1, on the reverse strand, counting down.
AATTCTGTATTGTAAAGCAAAAATGAAAGCAGGCAACCAGCTTCCTTCCATACATGCCCATAGTTGCCGCTTTCTCACTGAGATTATGACTATGGCTGAATGTTTGAAAGTCTGATTTCAGATTTTTCTTAAGGTTGGTTTCTCAGTACAGACATCTTTATTTCCAGCTGTAATGGCAACAACTTCCAGAAAAAAAACATCCCCAGTTTGCCTCACAGTGACACTGCACTGCAAGGTTTAATCATGATTAGCTAACAGGATGCTGAACACAGTTTCTGCTGGTGTAATAAGGCTGTAAAATCACAATCAGAAGCACAGCAGCCATTTTTTCTTCAGAACAAATTTTGCACTTCGATAAGCTTTTAGTCATGTTTTCAGTGACACTGTTCATAATGTGAGGGACTGCTCAGTGAGAGTAAAGGAAGCAGAAATTAGATTTGTGATTGGCACCATCCTTGTCTTATCAACCACAGAAAGGCACCTCTCTCTGATTGGGTCCTATGGGGTGTTCTGAGCACATGTAAAAACAGAACTGCTGAACTAATTATTTTACACTTCTCATAAGAACAAAAAACCAAATCTAGTCTTGAGTCTGAAGTCTTGTGTGACAAGTTCCAGTCCATTTACTAAAACCCCTTGACATACGGAATTCATAACCACTCTGGCGGCCTTAGTTAAAAGCGTGCCATTATAATCTGTCGCTCAACATAACTATTACCCCAAAATGATGTTCCTGCATATTTGCTTTGTGAAACGTGGGCAGGCAGAGAAAGAGGGAGGGAGCTGGGACAGGGCAGCATGGCACCTGAAGTGGGCTTTGCTGTCTCACACCATTTGTTGAAAAAAGCACTTTGAAGTTAATCACATTGCTTTCACCTCAATAACCAATGTAGACCCTGAATGTTTAATTATGCCACTGGTTTTATACCTAATCAATCTTTTTCATTAAAATCCAGTGAAGCAGACAACTGAGATAATTACTGAAGAATCATCTTAATTAAAAATTTTAGCTTCTAATTAAGAGTCATTGTTTACCTCATCAGAAAGCCATTAGGATTCAGGACAAGGTTGCCCTGTTCATTATGTTTTCACCTTTTTTTTTTTTTTTTTTTAAGCTTTGGGCAAAGAGAGTGATACAGGATTTTATGTTAAAAAAAGAATTATTATAGTTGTACCATGAAAAGAGAGAATATGCACAAGCCAGTGTCACCATTTGTCAGAAGCCCCATAGCATATTTACATCCAGAGTAATTGCAGAATATCTTTGCATATAAATTGACACTGCCTTGGTCCTTGAAGATAAAGCCACATCTATACTTAAAATGGACATGGCCTCCTAAATTATTTATTTATGGCTTTCCAGCTACAATGAAGATAACTTCAAAATCCCTTAACATTCCTATCCTGCAATCAGAAACTTCTCTCTGCTTTTCACTGTTGTTTCCACAAATGTCTGACACTGACTGAAGGCTGCTTCAACTTCAGGAAAGTACAATTGGACATTTCAACTAGGGAATTATAACTGCATAGCAGTTAAATGACATCACTGAAGATGTGCAGCTTCACCACACTCACACTCACTGCAAGTATCAGCACCAGCTATACAGATGCAATGGTGCTTCAACTGACAGAATTAATCAGGGAAAATTATTATCCAAGTCCTAACGCTTGCAGGTATCCCTTCTCTGTATATTCCAAGACAGAAGGCAAGAAACAAAGACCTCTCCATATCGAAGTTTTTTCCACCTTCACGTCTAGCAAGCAAGTTTGTAAAAATCATAATGATGTCAGACTGAGACACTGAGTTGAGACATTTGAAATGCAAAGGTAAACATGTATAGCTGAAATGGTTGCTAATAAGCACTGACCACCTGCTATAGACGAAGCAAACTACATTATGATCAGCACTAAAACAAAACGAAACCTATTTTATAGAAACATCTTGTTCCATGTGTTTGTTTATTTACATTTAGTGGCATCCTGCAGGACATGGTGTAAGGAGCAATACAAATCTTCAGTTACACTTCTCAGCTGACCAATATTTCTGACACAAGGAGTCCACACTTTGGAAACTACTGATCCACACTTCCCATGAGGAATTGAGAAGATAGTATTAAGAGTAGGAAGAATTTCTTTTTCATGCAAGTTCTTTGTAACCATTTAAGTAGGTAAGGGCAGAATGAATAGCTGCCAGGGAATTCATGTAAAACTTTCAGGTACCACCTGGGTGTTATTAAGTAACAATTGCCTCCACCAGTAGGAATGACATTTGCCAATAATAGAAGGTAGGCAATTATGGTTCAGAAGAAAGTATCAGATTATAGGTTCATTTTAAGGGGGAGAGAGAGAGACAGAGAAAACAGAAGACATTTAAAAGAAACTACACAGCAGAGTAAATAACAGCAGCTCCTAGCTGGTTTCAGACAAAGAACTCAGTTGTGCTAGCTGGTGCCAGCACTTCTTAATCAGTCATACTTGCTCTAACCTTTTAATAAAGTCTGATTGCAGGAGTCTGAAACAGCTCTTGCTCCACTCAACAGGTAATTTGAGCATGCACAGCTGAGTGGTAGGCAACCAGCTGCAATACAACACAGTGGCACACCAAGACGGAGGCTTTAGGGGTCTGAAATGCCAGTAGGCTTATGTTTGCCTGGGACACTTGCACAGAGGAAAGGCAAGATAAAAGGTTACATCTACAGATGCACCTGGGTGACCTCACCGTAGTTTCAGGTGACCTAATCCAAAATTTAGATCTTCAAGCTATTGTCAGATGCTGACTGTACAATTTCCAATGCACAAATATTTCTATTGCACTGTCACTGAACTGACCAAAACCTCTTGTGCAGTAAGAGTCTCAAGCCCTCCTGGGAGGCCACATCCTATAAGTGTGTTCAGATATCTGCGATTAAGTTCAAATCCCCAGCCTTTCTGACTTGGATGAGTAAGCAGAGGAAAACCCACACCATTGCCTAGCCATTAGGGAATTCAGACCCAACACAATGTTTCACATTTCTGCTCCCAAGTAAATATGGGATCCCATCACTGGGATCTTGGATGTAGAGGAAGGAGAACCAAGAGCAAGAGCAAATCAATCATTTTAAGAACCAATCAAGTCTCCTAGCTTCTGAAATAGGTTCATGACCACTCATCCAAAAGAAGTAGTGAAGCATTTCATTCCCGTCAAGGGATGGGTGCTTGGCTGCCCGCGCTAGAGGACAGAAAGCTTTTCAGTACTGTATCTGCAGGTGTTTAGGCACCTCTTCACGCAACTTTTTTGATGCTCAGTTGTCAGCACTTCTGCCTCCCTGTGCATACAAGGGAGCCTATCTAGACTGACTTTATTACAGAAACTTTCTAGTTACTAAGTTAACAAGACTAGTCCTTGTAAAGCTAAGCTCTATCCACCATTACAGTTTGCTGAGTCACCTTTACTGGTCACTTTATACTGTGCCCGTATAAAGCCTTTATTGTAGTCACTAATGGAAAACACATGCCAAACTAGTTACTTATTACAGCTGTAAGAAAGCTAATGACTTAAAACAGGCACAGTGCTTTGCCACTGACCCCTCATAAAATTTCAGGCCTGCCATTTTAATTGGTGGAGCTAAATCAATTTATCACTTAATTATGTATCAATTTATGAAGAAAAGTGGTTTTTTATTTGCTTGCAATCCTACCGATCAGGACTGAAGTGGCTAGAAAGTCAGAGATTTAAACATAAAAAACTCCTGTCTTTGCCATAATCACCCACTTCAACAACTCCTTTAACAAAAGAAATTATTTGCTTATCAAAGAAACCAAACTTCAGAGGTTCTGAAATGCAGCAGTAGTGAAGAGCAATTGTAAGGAGTGTGGCAGGTACACCTGCCCTGATAGAGACCGAAACGTCTCGACTGCTGAAAGGAAAGAGTTAAAACTAGAAGCCGTGGTTTGGGGTCAAGCTGCCAGGCTGGTGTGGTGACTGTGGTCATGTACACACCTCAGCCGGTGGTGACCATCACGTACAAACCTCGGATAGGAAAGGCAAGGCCCTTCGGTTGACAGGCAAGGCCCCAATGAAACGCCTTGGTTGAGAGAAGTTTCTAGGCTGCTGACCATATATGACCACAGATCAGATTTGGCTAGGGTATAAATTCAGCCCTGCTGGAGGGCAAGCTGAGTTGGTCCTCCTCGGAGCAGTGGGTCTGCGGGTGGGGACTCTCCCTGTGGGTCGGGACACCACCTGTGGTAACTTCTGCAGGCTGAGAGCCCTCATGTTTTAGGTGAGCGATGTACACATTTTGGATCATCGTTTCTAAAGTTTAAGAATTCTTAAGTTGGTTGTGCAGTGCTAATTTACTCTTACATCATTGAACCTGTGGTTTAGTAATGTTGTTGGAGTTATAAATGATTTTGATTGGAGAATAGATTTCATTGAGTTTAATGCCTGTTTAATTTGATTGCATGAGCCTCTGGGACAAGGAGTTGTAAGGTAAAGGTGAAGATTTTCTAGGCTGGGAAAACATATTTACAGTTAAAGTAGACAAGCAAACATTCTCCATCTCACTCTTTTGCTATTTAGGAAACCCTGAGACAAACGACAGAAGAAAAAACTCAGTCTTTTAAGCATTGTGCTTACTTGGGCATAAGTAGCTCCAGATCCTCGTGTCCACCTGTGTGATCTAAACTTACAGAGGGATTTTATGAAGTCTGCATAACAGTTAACATTGCATTCACATGAGGCACAGGAACTGAAAATGCCCATGCTTGCTCTGTTCCTGGGGCTGATTTGCTTGGTTGGTTGTAGGTCCTTGTCTCTGGGACAGCGATGGCAGTGCCTGCAGCACAAATGGGTGGTTTTCCATAAAGCAACGCAAGGTCTGGCAGAATAAGAAGAACCAGGAACTGCTAGCCAGCAGCAGGCTCTGCTGCTAAGTAAATAGAAGTTAGTAATAAAGAAATGTCTCCTCAAAGGAAACCTTGTACAACACAACATGCTCTTGAGACCATTGTGAGAGCAGTGTTAACTTAGGTCAGTCTGAGGACGGGGAAGTAGAGAGAGGCCTTGACTACAGAAAAAGAGGGCTGTAGTTATCCTTTCTGTGGAAAGCTGATGGGCTTTCTGTTGAAGGGGCAATATGATCTGCCTGCAACACTGAAAGCAGCCTGTGGATGGGCGAAGCACATCAAAACTAGTCCATACATGCCCACTCTTGCCTTCAAAGCTGAGTGGCTACTAAGCTATGAAACAGAGTAAGGAAAGGGTTAATAAGGAGCTACAGCTAAACAGGCATCTTAATAGATCCAGGAAAGGTGCTACCAACCCTCAAAACTTCCAGAAAGGCATTAGTAAACTGTATCCTGGAAAGAGAATGAAAGAAGGGCCAAGCCAACCTCTAGACCCAAGCACTGCATGAATGTGTATAACAGCAGGATACAGGAGGCATTTTCTACACATAGCAGGAGAATACAGTGTTAAAGGATAACTGTCAAATACCTAGATTTCATTCTGATTAGCACAAGAAGAAAAAAATAAACCAAAAAAAAAAAACCCAAACATTTAGCAGTGGGAGTGAAAACTGCAAAAATCATTAATCTTGGAGATATACAGGGGAATCCACATAAGGACAGCTCAAGGCAGAGGAAATTGAGATTTACTGGCATGTTGGAGGGCATGGGACATCTGCTAATACAATGAACTCTATCACTGAACACAGTGTCTGTGGTGCATGCAGAGCAATGCGCGTCAGTAGCATTATGACCAAAGTGGGAGAGCAGCTCCAGCATACAGCATAATTAAGTGTAATTGGAAAGGTGGAGGAATCCTCAGAATGGGTTAGTTTGATTGCTGTAAGTAATAAAAAATCAAACACATGCTGGGCCAGTCTGAATGTGCAGAGGCCCTTGGGACCCACATACAGCTAAAACGGGGAAAATTGTACCACAGCCACTCTCCCAGATATAATTTGCAAGGATTGCACAAAGGCTGGGTTCAGTGCATAGGAACAGATACATTCTACTCTCATCTGCTGGGGGAAGCAGAGGGGTTGTTACTTCCATTACTGCATTAGGAGGAAAGCACTTCTATACATTAGAAGCACTTCTTATGTTAGAAAAGGCAATGAGATTAGGAGAGGGGAAGTGATCTGATCTAATCCTCAAAGGAGAAAACTTGCAAGGATTTAAAGCACCAACCTCCACAAAAGAACTGAACCACACTGAGACTGTTGACTCCCTCTTAGTATTTACACAATGATTAAGAGAAATGTCAGCACTTCCATGAGGTCTGAGGGATAGAAGAGTGCAACTGGTAGTGAAGGAGATGGACAAGAGTATCTGGAATACAAAGGATGACGATCACACTCAAATTACTCGAATTAAAAGTCAAAAAAAGAGCGAAAACCCTGTAGCAGCTGTCCTCTCATGCAGCAGAATGATGGCATACAAAAAAGAAGGGACAGATGTTCACTCACACCTATTATCTACCAACAGAAATGGGAAATAGGAAGGGAAGCACAGTGTGTAGATACCATTGATTTCTTTTTAATACAGCCAGAGAGGCCTCGATGTCAGGCACACAACATGGCCATCAGAGATGTTTGGATTAAAAAAAAAAAAATTCAGGCTCTGCATGTGGGATATGAACAAGTCCAAAAGTGGTTTAAAGAAAAAAAACCAAGGGATTCCAGAGAATATTTCCTCTAGACATTTGGAAGAAAGTCTGTGAGGGATGCTAAGATGCGGCACTGTACAAAAGGCAAACAAATGCACAGAAATTTTCCAGAAAGACTTCACAAGTAACATAAATTCTCCTAGACTGTTTTATTTATGTAAAGTATCAGAAAAAAACAGCAAGGAAGCAATGATAGTTCATGATGCACCTAATAGAGGCTTGGCAGCAATTGGTGCCTGATTTATATGAACATAGGCAGAACCACTACCTGCTGATACTTGATTATTACAGTCGTTTTGTCAAAGTAACTCAACTTAGAAACACATTATACAGCTCTGCAATGAGTCAGACCACAGTAATATTTACCAGGCATAGTATTTACAGCAAGCTAATTTGGAATAATGGCTTGCAATACATACCCAAGGAAGTCAGAAAATTTGCAAAGGACAGTATTTCATACACACAACAAGCAGTTTGTATTAGCTGCAGTCCAATGGAATGGCTGAAAACACACATTTGAGTAACGGAGTAGACGTTACTTAAGACAAATGAAGAGGGATTGAAATCCATACTTCAATTTAGTACACTATCTAAACCAAGTTGTGGGGTTTTATCAGCACTGATGCTAAAAGTGCAAGAAGCACCCTATCTAAGAAAAGGTGTAGCACCCAGAGGTGCAAATCACTGAACACAAAAGAACGTGGTGGAGAAAAGATAACGGAAATTTCACTGTGAAATGTCAGGCTCCTAAAACCTTTCACAAGATACATCAGCGTCATAATATCACATCCAGGCAGCAAGGTGCAGTAACAGGAGGATAAGACTATTTCAGGTTCCTCTGTAATACAGAATATTGTAATATATATATATATATATATATACACACTATAACATAGAATACTACCTCATCTGCAGTAAATAGCAGCTCTTACTCAGATGCACCCCACAAAGAATCTACCAAACCCACCGACCTGGCTGATCAGTGAGAAGCTGTCACTCTTGCTAATGCACCTGTGCCGTTTCCTCAGGTTCCCACTTGTAGCTGACGGGTCTTTTGCTATCTGACCAGATCTGCTTTGCAAAGCCTGCTGATATCCCCAGGCAAATGCTGCACCCTCACATATAACTATGGGATTAATAGAAAATTAAATATAAAATAACACAGGAGTGAATATTAAGAGCATTAAGTACATTAAGATTCAAGCATTCGGTAGTTAGAGAATATCAAGATAATGTTAATTCATGCATGCCTCATTCTGTCCCGGCAGGCATAAGAACTATGAAAAATTAAAGTGTTTCTTTTATTCCACGCAAAAATGGCAAAACCAGGGCTGCAGAAAGGGGTTGGACCCAGAGGTGCTGTACAAACCATCCAGTTGTGAGGCATGTCCCACTCTCAAGGGTTTAGAGTTTAAAGTTTCCAAACAAACAAGAACAGAAGGTAAAACAAAGGCAGAAGAAACTTACCTGGGGTCATGTACCATGTCAGTGTTCAAAATGGGACCAACACTCGTCCTCCTGAACCCCAGTTCAGAGTTTATTCTTCAGATGTTGCATCATAAGAAAAGTCAACCATTGGCCAATAACTTGGGCACACCATAGGATGCCATGAAACCATCAATGTGGTTCTGACTTTGACTGCAAGAACACCAGTGTATTCACAGATAATGAATCTTTCCTCCCAAGGTCACAAGTCTTGCAGACTCAGTGGTAAAGCAAACTAGGCCTGCTGGGAGTAAACAGACCTTTGGCTCATAGCTATGTAACAGAAATTCAAATATTATTCAAATCTTTAAAATAATGAGGACTTAGTTTTTTAATATCTAAATAATCCAAAGAAGACTAGAGGATGCCGCCTCTCCCTGGACAGTTATAAGCAATGACATATTTCCAGTAATACCCTAACAGCAGCCTGAATATGTAATAGATTAAAAGTACACTGAAAGAGATGATTAACAGACAGTCCGTTATGGGCTCCCTAAAGTAACATTTTCTGAAATATTAATATTTAATTATGGAGGTGGCAGCAGGCTGCAGGGTTTCCTTTCTTTCTTTTCAATGTGTTCTCCTTATCTGTCACTAAAATATTAGAGATAATGAGAAATCATGTACCTGTGTAAACTCTAATAGCAGTAATATGGCAAAGCAGAACAGAAAAAGAAGAAAAAAATAGGCCTCAAGCTGTTCATGGGGTCTCTGGTAATTGGAAGAGTCAATGGCTATATGATTCAAGAAAATACCTTCCCTGGAGAAGGAGACTGATTGTCCCACATTTATACAGCAGCTAACCAACACTAAACAGGCTTTCCTTTGCATATTATTGGTGCCAGCCCAATGAGGCAGAAAATTGCATCGTGTCATTTAATTTCCCAATCTTTGTTTTCATTGTATTAATCTTTTGGCTTTGCTTCACTTTATAATTTGAAGGCTCAGCAAGAAGCAAACCAAATGGAAATTCAGCTTACTTTCATGTCTAGCTGAATGTTCGTTGCAGTTTTGGAAAGTTTAATTCTGCGTAATCTCACCCATGAATAATAATCATCTGGTTTTGTATGCAGACATATTAGTGGTTATTAAAGACTGCCTTAAAAATTCTTGGGATTGTGCCCAAAAGTCAGTCACCAAAACATGATTAACAAATAGGTTACAGGAAGAGAGCAGATAGGATTTTTAAGCAGAACCGTGTGCCCCGTTGTTATAGAAGAAAGTAAAGAAGTTGGCAAACTTCCTGAACTTGGCTAATGATTTTAAAGTTTACAATTCCCAAACTGGAAATTCAGATACTGAGGATGTTGAGACAGAGTGGTTATCTTGGAAAAAACACAGGAAATAAATGTAGAGGTTTCACTTAGATGGAAGGGGAGGAAAAAAGAAAAAAAAGCACCGATTCTCTCCTTGTGCTCAGAGTTAGTTGGCTCACCAAGGGCTGTGTTGTGCTGGGTACTGCTCAGACAGCAGGGGCCTACCGAGATCTTCCATTCGGAAGTAGGAACAGATTAGCAGTATCATCTCACAGAGAAATGCCTTGCCTCCACCTCGTCCACCATGCCAGGGCAAAGTGAGGAAGAGATCCTAAGGCCAGGCCTCCAGTTGACTCTCTTGCCCCGCAGAAACATGCTGACTCCTTGTAGAAGATCTGAAGGCTCACTTAATCACTCCTGGGTGCCTTATGTGCATTACTCTTGTTTTCATTTATTGAACTATCGTGAAGACACACTGCAAATTTATACAACACAGCTAATATATATTTCATGCTGTGGTTATATGATTCCCAGTTCATCCAGATAGGATTCATGAGCCATATCTGATTAATAAAGCTTTTTTTAAAATGAGATGTCTTTTTCATGATTCTGTCTCTGTTGTCAAAAAAGTGGATTTTTCTTTCAATCAGAAACTCTGGTAACCATGATGAAGAGTTTAAAGCTTCCCCTGCTCAGATCTCCAAGGGCACATCCTTCTTACCTGTAAAAGTTTAGGGTTTTGCCTATTATCTTCAAAATGGGGGAAGTTTCCACACTTGCATGCACCTTAGTCACATGAAAAGAATGTATAGCAAATGTTGCCGTCACTGTCTCAAGACCAAAACCACGAAAACCTAAACAAAATGAAACTTGTGTTTAAAAAAAAGAGGACAGGGTATCCTTTAAACGTTCATGACCCAGGAGAAAAAGGGAGAGCACCATCAGCTAGACTGCACTGCAGTGCAGTTCTCCACGTCTTAGTACAAGACCGAAAACCTCTGACCTGCTACTAACTAACTGATGGTGAATGGAAGGACCCAAAAGAAACCATTGACAAAAGACTCATGAGAGCCAAGTTTCATTACCGAATTTTAGCCAACATATTTCATCTCTGTCAGGGTGAGTAGCCCTACCCAGTCACTTTTCTCTGTTTCCCCAAGAAAGCTGTCCTCGTGGAACACTTCAGGAACCTGATTGTAATTAAAAGACTCCAAACTTGCTCTGCTGTTGTCACTTGATCTACTTGTGTCCCCTGAATGCACAAATCACATAGGGGTGCAATTGCTTCTTGCTACTGGTGCCTGTTGGAGGTTTCTACAATTAAGCATGTGTCAAGTACTTGCTTATCATCAGGAAGTAGATAAGATGTTTTTAATGCCTCTTGTGAGATGGTCATCATTCACAGAGATGCATTCTGGAGTTTAAAATTAGATTCTTAAGCTTCAGATTTTGAACTAGGCTTTTGAAAAGTTTAGGAAAACTTTGCTAGAGTCACCCATGCTCCAAACGCACCAGAAATTATTGGACTGGAGCATAAAATACATCAGGAAATTCTATATAGTATTCTAGATGCATAATCAGATAGTCATAATGTTCCCTGTAGCTCCTGAATTTCGCAGGAAAAGATGAGCAGCAACTCAGAGCTCCATTAGTCTTACTGAAATCCTAGAAATACCATCCTCTTTCATCTGAGTTAATCTAGCCTCAAGCAAACTCAGAGCATTCAGGGCTGCTTCAGTTTGCACACTAAAATAATCATTCTTTTCCCATTGTAGACTCCCTGTGAGCTCATTTAAAACAGACCAGAGGTACCCAGAATAGTTTCATGGACCTCAAAACTCCCTGACATAAATTCAGATACTCCACGGATTAAGTTCAATGAAGTTTTCAAAGTTCAAAGAACCAAATATTGGATTTAATTCCATATATCTAGAATAAAACAAGTTCCAGTAACAAAAGGAATTGAAATTTTTTACATTCTGACTTAAATTGTCAAGAAACACGACCTGTTTCACCGAACTGTAATTGAGGCAATAGATGGACAACTGCCAAATACTATGATATGGTATAGATTTAAAGGGTCTTCTTACATAAAGGCTGATGTGTCTCTGAAAGTTAATTACTAGTATTTTGTGCAAACAGTCATGCAGTTTTCATAGCCAGGACATGTCATGAATATATTGCTGATACTTAATTACAGAACTGAGAGAAGAGGAAACATGTATCACAACAACCAAATTACAAATGACAGTTACAAGTCCTGACATTGGTAATTTATGGTTTTTTTCTAAATTTGATATCACTTTTTAGTGGACTTTATGCTTTCTGTAAGAATGTTTTTCTGTTTAACTTAACTGTTTTTTCCAAACACTTGTTTATCCTTGTTACCGTGATTTGATGCAGAAAGGATGAACCTTTTCTTCTGGAAATCTTGGCTGCAGAAGTAGCATGGGTATTTTGGGGCTACATTACTGGAGGAGGAGAAATAATGCACACCTTCCCCTTTTCTTCTTTCTACGTCAGAAGACCCCAGGATGAATCCATCAGTCTTCAAAGACCTCTCTCCCACCCTGCTCATAAAACATGAGGAAATTACCTCTTTTCAACTCCTTCCTCTATTCTGCCCTGTTGACAAATCTGCTGGGAAGGAAGAATTTTAAATACCAGTGCCAGAGAATGCCTTATGGGTCTCCAACCTGGGCACCAAATGAGGACAAGGCAGATGGGCCCGAGCCTTGCCAGCAGCCAAGGAGAGCAGGCACAGGTCTAGGGCAGCAGCATAAGCGTGTCTGGAGGATGAAAGAAGGGTGTGGGATAACCCTGGTACAAAAGGTTTTCTGCTATGGCTCAGCCTAGATGTTAAGGAGAAAAGTGAAAAAAATGAAGTGCTAGCCCTTCCCCAGAAGACTTTCCCAAAGACTTCACTTGACAATTTATATCTTCATGAAGATCTGTATGTGTGTGGACACATTCATCAATAGCTTAAGGCAACCATGAATACACAACTATAACTGGAATAATAATGAAGTAAACAGAATTATAACATTAAGAAAGTTGTGGACATCTTCAGTAAAAGAATAAAAGGACTGTACAAAACGTTAAATAAACTAAACAGAGTCACAGACACTGATATGTTGTACAATAGATTAACCTCCATGAGAAATTACGCGTACTGGAATAGCTTAATAAGCAGGTTTATTATAATGAAAAAAAACTAAAAGGAAAGTTGTTGGCAAAAAAACTTACAAGAAGTATTATTAACGTTATAATTATGTAGGAATTTTTCATTATGCCAATTATTCTTATTATCCAGGTTGCATTAAGTGAAAAAATGAAAGCAGACTTGGTCAGCCTAGTCTTCTAGGCATCTTTCTGATGGGAGTGAGGAGGAGAGATACTGAAGTTATGGCTACAGGCAAGCGCTATTTTATTACTCCATAAATACCTGAATTTTGGAACCGGTGCAGTCTGGAGCCAATCCCCTCCCAGAGATTCTGTCCGTCCTTGTCTGTCACAGCTTGTAGGTGACTGCTGCTGTATTTACACTGGCGTGCGCTGCAGCCCTACCATGTCCCATGACCATCCTGGGACTTGCAGCTTCTTATTTCTGCTCTGTTTGGGAACAACACATCTCCTAAAATGGGAGAAAAGGCCAACAACAACAAAAAAAGATAAGTTCTGCTAATAAGCATTATAGTCTCCATTTCACACAAGGGGAAACTAGGGCAGAGAGATTTGTTTGCCTGAAATTGCAGAAGTCTATGCCAGAACCAAAAGCTGGAACCAGCCTCCATGCTTTGACTATAACCAACCTATCCTCAGGTAGGGATTACCCACATCCTGCGGGGTGCCTTCAGTCACTAACCAAACCACCTCTGATACCAGAGAAAACATAAGCAGCAGAGATGGCACCATGTGAAAATCCTCAATCCAGCACCATCAGGGTGGTTTTTACCTTCTCCAGAAGATACCTATCGCCCCATGGCAGTGTTGGATGTGGATGCTAAGACAACACGCTCATCCCAACATGGGGGGACCTGTGCAGGGACGACGAGGTGGGCACTTTCAGGGAGATGAGCGAGTGTGTTGGTAGGGACAAGAGGCAGCCCTGCCCTGCCAAGCGCTCCGCCAGAGCCGCGTCCCCAGACAGGGAGGGAAGGAGGAGCAAGGAGCGGGAACCAGATGGAGCTATAAAGAGATTCATGGAAGAAGTGCAATTGGAAAAGGTAACCTCTCAGCTAGAAAGAATTTGGTAGTTGGGAAATGGGAATAGGTCCACACTCAACAGTTTATGCAAAGAATTTTGACAACTATTTGGAACAAATATTTCGAGTTTGCATTTAAAGTTAAATTGAGAGAGACAGCAAATAATAAGAAACAATGCAGACAGATAAAGAAGGTCTTAGAGTAGATATTTTAAATACCAACCCAGCTAATAAATGCAAATGAAGTTCAGTGCAGATAAGCACAGAATTATGAGACTGAAAGCAAAGAATAAAAAGGAGGAGCTATCTGCTTAGTGGCAATCAGCTGCACTGTAATGACCAAGAATGAGATCTGGGGAATTATTGTGAAAGAAATCCCTAAAGCTTTCAGCCCAGTGAGGAAATGATTGAAATAAACAAGATGATAGGCTTTATTAAACCACCAGAGTATAATGTTCAGCTTCCACACCCTGCAAAGGGTAGGAGTGAAACGCACCAAAGCAAAAGGATTAAAACCAAAAAAGCAGCTCTAACCTCATGGAGTAAGATGGATTTTTGCCCTTGGCTTTTGTCTGGAGCCTGAATCTCCTCTATTGCTCTGCTCCTTTGTTACTATAATGTCCTCTTTTATTATTTCTCTTCCTTTTACTATTTTTTTAATCTGTCATATAAAACTTTACGAGAACTTAGCTAAGAAAGGACAACATCTCCTTCACAATCACTGTAATCTATTGTTCAGGTCAGGCAGATTTTTAAGACATAAATCCATATTCTATGTTGGATGCCTGCCTGGATTACCAGATGACCTCAGAATTATGTGCAGGAACAAAATTAAAAGCAGTATTACTGCAGAATAGCAACGTTCAGAGGGGGTGTCAGCAGAACCTGGGATGTGGCAAGGAGGAAGCATGTTGGACAGGAGAGAAGGACTTGCACTGACAAAGGTCTGCTGTGGAGATGATACAAGAGCTATATGCAGAGAAAACCTATCGCTCCAGCAAGTCAGTTTGCCCAGCCATCTCTTTACCACAGGCCCTCCAGTACTGACTGGGCAGCTCCTGGCAGCCATTGGCATCTTCTCGTACAACCTGATGCCCCTTCAATCCCATCCCTCATCCTCACTGCTGACTCTAAGTACATGGCAGAACAGAAGAATGGACATAGTGTGGCAGCCTGAAAGTTCATTTAGCTCAGACCTGCTAAGGGGTTAAGCACAGAGCAAACATATAGCAATATTTTCCCAGGACTTTTTCAAGCCCCTAAATAAAATGCTGTTGTTCGAACAGGTCACTTTGTTTCTCTTTAGTTTGTCAGGTTATCTTTTAAACTCATGTAAACTTTTAGCACCCACACAATCTTGTGGCAAGAAATTTCATAGGTCCACCCAAAATAAGACCACTATGCTAGCTGAGGCCTTTCTAGTGATGAGCAGAACAGGGGATAAAGTTTTCCAGCTTTTTTTTATGGTTCCATATCCTGCCTCAAAAACATTCAGCTTGTGGTCTGCAACAGCCTTAGATTTTTTCCACAGACCTGGTTCCCAGCCAGTTGTTATTAATCCTGGTTTTGGCAGCAGTAAACAACTGCACTGAGCGTGAAGCCCTGCCTTTGTCATTATCTTTTTGTGTTTAGACTGTTTCTGCATGTTGCCAACGCCATTTAACCTGTCCTTCACATGGCTGCTCTCCCCTCCTCATTTTGTTTCAACTTTAAATTTAATAGGATATTTCCTGTCCCTCAAGTAGGACATTAATGACAACATTGACTTGTACCTGAACAAGAACAGACCCTTGCAGATACACTTCCATTCTGTCAGCGAAATATTGTCTAACTACTTTTCTAATGTGTTTTGCATCTACTTTGCAGTAATTCCATCCAGTCCATAATTCCCAGTGTGCTTCCAAGAATGCTGTAAAGACAGACTCAGAAGCTTCACAAGCTTCAAGGTTTTTTTTTCATTTTGTTTTGTTTTTTTTTTCCAGTAGGTACTTGTATGTGGTTCGCCTACTCCTGTATTTTCTCCACTTGAATTCAAGTTGACTGGCCTTCAGCAGCTCTTCCACCCATTTTATCCTTCATGAAAATAGGCACTACCTGACCTTCTCCCAGAACCTCACCCACAATCCCTGAGCTTACAGAGATAACTTCCTATGGCTCGAGGATCATTTCGGGCTCTAACCTTCCTACTGCTAAATTTTATACTGCCAAGCAGGAGCAAATTCAAAAGCTTGAACTTCAGATAACTATTCTCCACCTTCCCAAACTTAATTAGGATGTATGTGAACCTGCAATGAAAATGAAGAAGTAAAAGGCTTTAGGCACTCTGTTTCCGTGACATTTTTGGTCCACAGCTTTCCTGCTCTGTTGAGCAGCAAGGAAAGGGTTGGCCCTTCCTTGGGCATCATCTCCTTCAGCAAGTATGGCTGAAGAACGATTTCTTGCTGCTCCTTATGTCTCCTGCTAGTCAAGTCAATTCTTTTCATGCAGAAGACTAATGAGCAACTAAAATGACAGTGACACAGCACTGATGTGATCAGGGTTCAAACTGCTGAGGTACAGGTGCAGCTCCCCATTGCCTGGTGATGTATTAAAAATGGGTCCTCTGGTCTATTCCTGCAAACAGCTGTTTTCAGATGGATTCCCACATAATTGCACTTTCCAGGGCATATTGCTTCTTATTCTATTCTAATCCTTCTATTTCGGTCAGTCCAGTGTACGAAAGCTTAAATCGAATGTTTTCAGGCTGTCACAAAGGTTAAAAAAACCTATTTACTACAAAATTAGACTCTCGCTTATAGGAGATGCCAAACTCCTCCGGACTCGGCAGGGCTCCAGTCTTTATTAGGACCTGTGAAAACAGCCGTGCTCCTAATCAGGAGCTCTCAAGGCTGGGTCTTTTTGTCTCAGCAAGGCTATTTTGCGCTCCTCTGCTGGCACAATGGAGCCCAAAACCTGGGGTAAGTGCCGCCTGGGCATTTCTAGGGGGCACAGAGCCTCCATAAACAACTCTCTCGCTTTGCCTAGATGTTCCCAGCACAGTAGTACAGAGCTGCTTTCTTTATCCCTTTGAGTCCTTGTGTATTTAGAGGGAGCTCCCAAATGGCAGAGAAATGCCATAGTAAATTTTGCATCACTACCAAATCACCCAAACATCTGCAAAATGTGCCTGGCTCAGGGTCAGCTGCAGCTCAGCAGCCCCAAGAGGAGCTGGCACATTTCAGTGCAAACCCAGAGATGGGGGGGACTCAGTGTTGGAGGGGGCTAATATCCCATCTTTAGCACCTCTCGAGCACAGCTCTGCCTTTGGGTCATTGACTTTGTGACTTTCTTCACGGTGAAAAAAAATGAAAGGAGGACATGGTGAAACATAAGCACTTGAAAAGTACACCTTTAATAGCCTCTCCTGGGCAGAATCAGCTGAACTCAGATGCAAAACTGCTTTTTGCCAAACTGCATGAAAGCATCATAAGATCTCACTTTATCTCTGTTCTCTAGATTTATTGTAGTGATGCCCTCTCATACTTCCACTCCAAAAAGCATTCCCATTATAAACCTCCTCCCTTTTTCAAAGATTTTAACTCATCTCCGTATGTGCATGATGCTGTAGCTTGGCATGCAAAGTCCTTAGTCCAGATGTGATTTTTTTTTTTTTTACAGAAGCTAAAATGAGTTCTGCTGTTTTTGATTTACAGACACATAAAGACTGTAAGATTTACACTTTAAAGAGCTAGGAAGGGTATCTGAAAAACAGAAATGATTGAAACTGGGGGAAAGATTAACTATCCCAGATTTTAATCCTGGAATCATCTATTTGAAAGGCAAAATATTTTTTCTCAGTCCTCATCTTCTGGGCATCTACCCTTCTTAAATATAGCAAAGGCTAAATTGATTCCACCTGCAATAAAGGTGCTGAGGTGTAATATAGTAAAAACAGAGAATTTTGCCTGTGATATGCAGTATGAGGGAACAATTTTGGTATTTGTAGTTATGATTCAAGGAGTTACAAGGCATGACGAAAGAAACCAATCTCATGTCACCAGACACAGACAACAGTAAAATGGGATGCTAGCAAAGCTGACACTGCCTGCAAAAGGTAACAACTTCTGAGAAGTAAAGAACATGGTGTCTGATGCCTTAGAAATACAGCTGCTAACAAGCTGTCCACACACCCACATAGGACAGTTTTCTGTGTGTGGTCTGAGCCCAGCATAGTGTTCCAGGCAGCCCCAGTAAAGCCAACTCAATTTTGCTGAGCAGTAAAACCTGCTACACACCAGTACTCAAGACATTCCAAAGGGGGCTGTAGGTGCCACAAAGCAAAGAAGGGTCCGCCTCTGCTTTCCTGCATTGTTGCCTGAGTCCACCCCTAACTTTCAACAAACAGGCATAAAAGTCTCAAAGAGTTAGTTTACAGCAAAAAGGAAAAAGATGCAGCTGGTAAAGGACCTAAAAAGCAGTGTTCTTATGTTGGCTGTTGAAAATGTCTTGCATAATTTTATAATCCAAGTGGTGCTTTCTGTATTCAGCAAATGAAACCACGAGTGGCAGCATCTTTTATACCATCCTGCTGATAAGTTACAGTGGGTAACACAGGAGACCTGCTCATCAGATGTTCCAGACCAGAATGGACCACTGGTCTCATTTACTGTCTCCCTCTTCAATAGCTAAGGATACAGTGCTACGCTCTGTATCTCGTGCCTCAGCTCGGCAGAAGCGAGCGGAGCCAAAACTCTCCAGTGTGCTGAGTACATATTTCTTTTGCTAGTTAGTGCCATCGCACCTCTGCTGCTCTCCCTGTGCTCCCATGGTCCAGGCAGACATGCTGTTAGGAGACTGAGCCAACAGTTCAAAAAGTTGCACTAGCTTCTTGCTAGATACATTGCTGGTCTTCCCAAGTAGAAAACCTAATTGACTAGTTTTTCTGCTGCCTCACAACAGAGGGAGCCCCTTTGCACGTATTTAGCCTCCCCGTGCTTTGAAAGACATCCCAAGCACTGAGATGCAAGGGGAAACTGAGGCTGTCTCACACTCAGCATCACATCCTCTGAATCCCCTTGGATTTGCTCTTTTTCTCTCTCTTTCACCATAACACATGCATTGAAACAGTCTTTCAGCTATTTCAAGAGCCATGCCAAAAATTTGGTATTTTACAAACATTGTGTGCTGTAATATTGCTACCATAGACTTTGCCTCATGCTTGGAAGCGATCAAACAAGAGAAAGTAGGAACTTCACACTTAAATTAGACAAGTTCAAAAGTCAGATCACTGAAGGTATTTCAGTAGCAAACCAAAATGGGTCAAGACACTGTTTATGGCCTTATTAATTGTTTCTTGTAAATTGAGTAATAGAAGAGATAAAATAATGACTGTTTCATTGTGTTTCTTTTTGATACATTGCCTGAAAGACCTGACATATTTTAAAAGGACACTGTAATTGAACATTTTAGATTTCCCCTGGCATTATTTTACTATATATTCTAGAAAATAATTAGCTTATTGAGACATAAAAGAAGTGCACAAGGAGGTGGAAAAAATGGAATTGACATCAGAATTTTCTTTGTGAGGTGATTCATAAACCAACATCTTGGTAACTGCTGACTGAGATATTTCAGTATGAACTTCAGAGTATTCAGTATGAAACTTCCCCAATATGTTCTGCAATGAGCAAGGAACGTGGGAACAGGATATTAACAAAGGTGCAGCTTTATGATAATCCATTAAACCAATAACTTAAACGGCATTTAAAAATTAACTGCATTTGCTCTTATGTTCTGGTTACATTTTCTCTTTAAATTTACATGTAAATGCCTTTTAGAGGCAGTATTCTCGCTACCTATCTCCTGCAGCTGTGAAGGTTTTGTCTTTCTCACTTGATGGCGAGTAAAATGTTCCCCCAATATATGCGATTTAAGTGGGTTTTGTTTAAGACAAATATGAGATTTAAGTGGGTTTTGTTTAAGACAATTCTAGAAAAGAAAGTGTCATGGTATTGCAGTGCATAACAGTAGCCTTTGTTTTGCAGTTTCACTTTTCAAAAAATAAAAATCAAACCACTTGAAAACAGAATCAGTTAAAACTAAGTTAGGGAGCTCAGTATTTTCTGCTGTGCTTGTTCCACTGAGCAAGCTCAGTTATGAGCAGGGACTTTTCCTCCAGAGCAATGAATCCTGCAATAACATACAAGCGTAGAGCATTTACTTTCTCTCATAAATTGTCATACTTGAAAACATCAAAAAAATGTTTCTATATTCACTTTAATCAAAAACAGTTCTATAAAAGCAGAATACAGGTTTAAAGAAGGCCTCAAATAATACATTACCATGACACTATAAAGCACAGTGTGTATGAGGTATGCTACACTGACGTTGCTACTGAGCTGGAGAGACCTGCAATGCAGTAAATGTTTGATAGGAAACGAAAGGCTAGGAAGGTTTTCATTTCCCTTACATGTACTCAAACCATTTCATATTTCAACATACTTATATAAACATGCCCTTGTTTCAAGCTTTTAGGAAAAAAAAAACAAGCACTGTTTACTACTAAATGACTACTATCTGCAAGTGGCAATTCCAGCTAGCAGCCTGTAATTTGTCAGGGAGAGATAACAGAATGCTGTTATGCTGCACCTGGTTAATCCTAGCCCCGTTTATCTTGTGTGGCATGTCTCCGCAGCCCAGAGATGTAAGCAGTAACGAATCTCATGGCATATGCGCACATGCTGTTGCCTTGTTCATCAGATTTTATTGTATATTTTTAAGCCCTATATAAAATGATCTTCCAAGGTTTGCTAACTATAGAATGTACCTTTGAACTCCAGGACAACTGAAACTTAATGGGAACCTCAACTCTCATTCAGCAGTTTTGAGAGAGGTAATGAGAGAGGAAGAGAGATTTTTCTAAACAAATGAGTTTTCATATTGGAAATAGTCTACTTTATGTTTTAGTGCGTCATGGCGGAACATTAAAGTGTGCTGTGCAGGCTTTTAAAAGAGACAATATTACCATTTGTGGTTAGTCACCATCCACAGCCCATTATTTGAAGGAAAATATTATCCACTAATGGCAGCACATAGGAAATTGCTCCCTTGATAGAAATGGTTTACAGCAAGTAGAAAACAACTTTGGAATGGAGATTTGCTAATAGCTTTGGCTTGTCTTTGCAACTTTTTATATTCTTCTTTGCCTTTACTGCAAAGTTGACTCCTTAATAGGATAGAGCCTTTATCGGAGAATATTAGTTATTCATATAGTTTCTGTGAGCAGTGGAAATAAATCATTGCAAGTTGAAAATGTTTCTCAAAGACCATGAAAAGCACCCCTTTATATTGCTCCATTAGGTACAATTATTTTATTTATTTCCAGCTTTAGATTTCTTAGTTAGTATCTTGTTCACTGGTCCTAGGAACACGTTGTAATTCACCTTATCAAAATCACCCAGCCCAGTCTAAGTTTAAATTTAATTGGGAAAACAACTGGTAATGATATAGTTCATCTTTAGCAAATATAAGTGCAGTGTGCTCAGACTTTTACATTAGGCAAATACTACACAGAATAGAATGGACCCAACATTAAATCTGGATGCTGCATCTTCCATTCCATCAGCAGACATTGCAAAATGCAGATGTTTCAGTAAATCTCTTTTTCAGAGTAAGATTTAACCGTGTAACTCTCTTACACACTACAGAATGTCCATTAATACCTTTTTTCTATACTGCCTTTCATCTGACAATCTCAAGTAACTTTTGACATATTAAGGTATTAATCAAAAATGGTGAACATGCTACCAGATGAGACTTCTTTCTCTGCTCTTGATCCATTTGAGTTTCTGTTCCCTTTATGGCCAGAATCCAAACATGGGGTTTTTTTCCAAGCCAGCCATAGGAGTCTGTTTCAAAGGAGTGCTCACCCTGACTCATTTTGAACTGCTAACACATATAATGACCTACATGACGCACTGGTATTTGCAGAGAGTGAAGCCCTTTCTGACTTCCACCCCCAGTCCTTTTCCTCAGGAGTTTGGAGGGGCTGGAGAACAACTCGTAGGCAGAAGTACCTGGTAGTTGGTTATATTGCGAGCCTCTGTCTTCTGTCTATCAAAGAGCAACTAGTCAACATAGGAAGCGGAGGTCAAGGGAGATGCCTGCTTACCTGGAAAACTCATGGGAGCTGATGTGGGAATCTGAGCAAGTAGCAAGGTTTTTGTCTCTCTGGGTGCCCCAAGGAAAAAAGAAATCTTGTTATTCACCCAGTAAGATTAACAATATGCTTCATTCATGCTCAGTTCAAGGTCATTTAGATCAGAACATCCAACAGTTTGGGCAGATACCTAGCATCCTCAGGAGCCTGAGTTGCCAGCTGACATTCCAGGTGAGTACCTTCTTGAGTATTCAGAAGAAAGGTTTGCAGGTTCAAGCCTTACAAAAATCAGGCCGTGACAGTCTTCGTGCTTATATAAATTGACATGTATTCTGCCAACTCTCAGTATAGCTACTTCATATGTTAGCCAACAGCACAAACAATAGCAGAGATTGTCCTTTTTAGCTAGCTTGCGATAATGAAAAAACAAGCTAACTCACTTGAGATCTCTCCTGGTCAGGAGCACATGCAGGCACAACCCTCCTCTCACATCACAAGCCCATTTCTCCAGAAGGCAGCACTTGTAGTCAGCTCAAGGCTGAACCCAAACGGATCAGCTCTGCAGGGGGAAGAACAAGCTAATAACCCACCAGTGACAGGAGGAGCAAGATGCTGAGCCCTTCCAATAAATTCTCCCCACCTAGTAAGAACAGGCTGTTAGCTGTCTGCATAAGTTATCCCCACAATCCATAAAATAAGGACATTCTACCTGTCCAGCCTGAATATGCTGTAACAGTAGGACATAACTCAGCTGCTGCAGATTAAAACTGTAATTCAGATGCCCAAGTACTTTATAGGTGAATTAAACCTGTGTTTGAATTTTGTCTATTAAGCATTTCAGTTGAAAGGGAATTAGAAAGTTACATAATTTATTATTTAATTTTTTCAACAGACCTCACTATCATACTCAAAACCAAATAGTTTGCATGAGATGCATATGTAGACAGGAGTTACAAAAAGGCTGTGTCAAAAGGTTTTATGGTGATGCAGATGCAATAAGAAGATTGCTTTATAAACGTGCTTTCTGTGCAGTAGCTCATTTAAAGACTGGAGAATTCTTTGTTCATTATCACAAAAGCATACAAGACAAATTCAGGTTTCTTAATGACTGCGGAGAGCATGCCTCAGTCTTCCAAATTTGGTCCTACTCTTTTCTTACCTCTCCTCACAATATGATATTTGCCTATTTCCTAAGTAAAGGTTAATTTCTTTAACATCACTCACAAAAGATGAACCAAAACACCACAGTCCTTTATGCCTTTCTTTGTAACATCACCATTGCAAGTTACCTGTCCCGTCAGTTCTCATTTTCTGTTAGCTAGATGGCTTACTAGCACCACATTGGGTTCTACCAGGAGCTGTGCAATATAATAAAACCTCCTCCATTTTTCTTTCGAAATGTTGTTAAAAATACTAAAATCACAGGGCCCAGCTACTGTCATTACCCAGAACATGAACAGCCATTTCAATCATTAAAAGTCAGTTATTTAACACCCGTGTTGCAACCCAGTAGCATTTCCACCTACTTTTTGCAGTGGTACAGGCATCATTCCCTGCTCAAGATGTGATTACTCTCTCTCATACTGCCAAGCCCTCTAAGGCGACGGAACCATTATAGGTGCCAGCTCAATACACTGTGCTAATAGAAAATCAAGCACGCATTTGGCTCCACAATGCCGTGCAACAATAAAAGCATTTTTTTCTGTTATTTGACCCAGACATTCTTAACTACAAAACACTCCAATCTGTAACCCAAGACCCTGAGAAGGCCTCCTATTTCAGGGACAAAAGGCAGAAACTGATATCATCACAGCTGAATTAGTGGGTTGCTTCAACACTTTCTCTGCCATCAGGCACGTAACTTTACACATCAGATGTTGCCAGCAGGCTTACGGGAGGCCAACTTGCTCAATGTCTAGAGACAACAGCAATGACACACCAGCTGTTTGAGAGAGAAAGGAAACCAACAATCCTAACCTCAAGGGTCCAGTTCTGTATAGGGGCATTGGATGACTGGGAAGCATCAGGGAACCAGACACAAAATTCTGTAGACTCAAGTTAATCGAGGAACCCTGTGGGATACCAGTGGTTTGCGACAGCAGCGATCATCGGATGGGATGGGGGAAAATGCACAGATAATTGATTGAAGCAACATTTATGCCCAGATAACCCTCCAATTCTCAACTAACACTTAAAGGAGATGTCAAAGGAGCAATAGAGCTACCAATAACGATTATATCACTTTTCATCCCATAAGATCTTTGGATGCTTTTCAGACTGTAGGATTGCTCATCCACTGCTGAATTACAGCTGGCTACAACAGCCATTTTGCAGCACTATACAATAGCTATTATGAAGGAAATGAAGAGTAAACTTCTATTGATCCAGCAATGGGAATCTTGAATCGACAGAATGTAATTGCCTGAGCTAAAATAGAGGAAGGTTGCAAAATGGCAGTAACTATGAGTATTAACAAAGTACAAACAAAGTTAGCAAAGTTAGCCTTGAAACAGCCAAGAAATCTCTGTGAAAAGTTACAGAGGACACAGCGGCAATCAGCAGCAAGCTTTAACATCACATCAGGGAGCAAGGAAGAAGGGAATCTCAGCTCTGCCCAACTATCCCACCTTCCTTCCCCCACAAATACAGCATCCTTTCCAGCCAAAACCACCACTCCCTATGGTCTTGTCACAGGAGTAAACAGTGACTGTATATGCAAATATAATTAACTTGGTCTGAAAAAACAGAGTGGGAAAGGAAGATAAGGAAGACATCTTTCCAAAACAGTCTCCCTCACACTGCCTGTGGGGAATTACACGACTTACAGCCTTTTTGGGTGGCAGTCCTCCCTCATTCTCTGGCTCCAACAGAAGCCCTGGCTTTGCCTGAAGAACAGCAACACATGCTGGGAACACCCAGGACTGGCATTGCACAGTGTGTGCTTTGTTCCAAAACAAAGGATCTAAAAGTAGCTCCTAGAGACCTCACTCTACAGCCTGAGGGCCCACAAAAAAACCCAAGTGTGATACACACAGCTATATTTCTCTCACATTCTGCAGCACACCTTTGTTGCCTCTAGTTATTGGCTCCTGCAGAGGACAGTAGTTTTCTTCTGGAACGAGGTTTTCATGTTTTCCCAGAAAATATGGCTACTTCAAAGCCCTAAGTAACAGGGGATTAGCAAATCTCACCATCCACAAAACCAACATTTTCTGAATTTGCATGTTACGGTGCAAAACTACTCTTTTCTGTATCAAAGACTGCCTGACACATATAATGGAAGAGAGGAACAAAGGTGGATCTAAAATTTACCTATAAAAGTAGTGAGCTCAAGACTCTTTTTTTTTTTCCCCTAGATCACCTCAGAGCTCCCTCACTAATGTCTTCCTACTCTATCATCAAACTACCCTTAGGATTGTTTTTCCAGAAATGTGGTGAATTTTTGCAGTCAGTTCAGAACTTAAACATAAAAGACATGGGATTTGAAGGAGTTGATTGGGTTTGTTTTCATTTACTTTTAAGATTATTTAAGATTATCCAAAACATCTTTGGCTTCATGCAAGTAAGGAATGTACCTTTTCACGCAACGGTCATGTATCTGCAGGAGAAACAAAGGCCACACAATACCAGCTCCTGGTAGTTAAGACCACACTTTGATTTGAGCCTTAGGCATCTGAAGGCAGCTTATTCATTTGAATTGCAAACTCTTGAGAAATGTGCAAAGAAATATAAAGTCATTACAAATGACAAAACTCAGAAAAGGCATAAAAATCACTCCTTGACAAGGTGCAACAGTTTATCAACCATGCAGGGGTGGACGCTAGTATGAATAGGAAGGTGCAGACCATCTTCCACTGGTATGGAGGAGAGAGGAATGTTAGTCATGACAGTCTTTTACAGCTTCCACCTATCATTTATCTAACAAAATCCATCAACCTTCAAATTAAAAAAAATCCATGTAGAAAAGTCCATTTTGAAGAGACTTGTTGGACTGCCTGCCATAATGAATATTACTGCCTGGAAGCTGGTATTTTCTACAGCTTGCAGCAAGTCAGATCAGCAGAGTAAATCTGAAATAAAAAAAAAAAACAAAAAACTTTCATCTCCTGTTTGTCAGGAAACTGGCTGTGACTCAGGTACATTTAATCCATATTTTATAGACTTTGTAATATTCTGCAAACATTCCACTAAATGTTAGTTGTTGTGCTGTGGCATGATGGATTTAAACAACCTGATGACTTCATTGATTTAAATGGTCTTTGGATAAGACCCAGGCTTGCATCCTTGCCTAGTCTCATATTTGCCAAAACCCAATTTAAAAACCATTAAGTCCTGTGAGGAAGGGATTATCATTAAGAGATTATTTTAATTCAATACCATTTAAGCTTAAAGTAATAGCTAATAAACAGCAGTCAGTGCTTAAAAGAATGTCTATTGCGCTTTGAAGATAGAAAGTGTTCTTCAGTATTTAGGCAGGAAGAAGGAATAAAGCAAGCTACTGTGTGTCAGTCTGTAAATAAATAGCTTTTGTGCTACTTGAAAAGGCTCAGACAACTAATAAGATTGACATCTGAACCAGAAGATTTCAAGCATTTTGGTGCTATTAGGTACTAATCTATTTCTTTGAATGCTTTCATAATAACGGCCATCTTCATCAGACAAGTAAAGTGGTAAAAATCAGGTCTCAGCAAGACAGCTTTTCAAGAGCTTGCCAAATTACAAAAAAGGACACACAATTAATTATGGCTTTGATTTAATTACCTTGAGTAAACTACAAACTAGCTGTTCTAGTTTCATTTTTTCCTCATAATAATACTCAGATTACTGTCCTTCAGTGATCAGAGGTGGATGAATCTCACAGGTGAACAGATCTCCCATGCAACAGTTGAAGTCATAAATGTGTTGATTCATTTCCACCCTAGAGAGTGGAGGTTGCTGGGAGCTCAGAAGGGTAGAGGCAAACCAGCCTGAGCTATATCACCAGTGTGAATCTGCAGCACCTAAAACAAATGTTATTCCAGCACATATTAACAAGGGTTTAATTTGTTAAGACAGCAAATGGGGTTTTCAAAAAAACCTGAGACTGCTGCCTTAATGAAGCAAACGTCCAGGACCCTTGCTTCACTGCTCTGCCTTCAACACTGAGAGCAAGATTGAGCAGCAAGCAGTTCTACTGTGAACCCATTACCTTTGTGTGGTCTCTAATTGAGTGTCAAATCTGTGATCAGCCCCAATTTGACTTACTGTTGTCAAGCGCCATTGTAAAATCATCTTCTCTGAGGCCCTTCTTTTGGCTTTGCTACGTGGCAAGGACACGAACGCAGAGCTGCCTCCCTGTCCGGGTCGGGGGTGTGTGGGTGTGAGGCTGAGAAAGGGCAAGGACGACTCGTGACTCTGTGTGAAATGCTCCACTGCTGCTCATGCCCTGAGTTGTTCTCTAGCAGCACTACTATGTTAAAAAACACAGATGGAAGTTCATCCTGGTTACCCTTGAATAGTTACTTTCTTTCAGACTCAGCTATGCCAGAAAAAAGGGCAACCGTCATAGCTGCTGATCACCCTTCTCCTTTGTTGGAGGCTACTGTCCCTGCCAGTCTGTAAGTGGGGAAAGTCTGTCCAAGCACTCTCATCTTGTTTCAAGCCAAGCCATGTGAATTAGCTCACACACCACCACAGATGTTTTCTTCCTGAAGCGAACAAGAGCAAAAGCTTACACAAAAGTCCCCATAGTCTGACCAACATAGGAAGTAACCTCTTCCACCAGCTCAGCTAAAAGATACCTATGCACAGCCTACACTGCTGGTTTCTTACATTACCACCTTTTTGTTTCAATGGACAGATCCCCCAGGTCTCAACCACATGATGCCACGAGACAGTTTGTACAAACAGGTTACCTGTCGCCAGATGATCTGGCCAGTTCTCCTCAAGTTTCACTGTGTTTCAGGAGTGCCGTAGAAAGGGTCAACTAAAGAAGAGGAAGAAGAGTAGCATCAACAAGATGACGCCTCTCTGTCAGAGTCTTCCTGAAGCCAGCACGAATAGGCCAAGACAGAGGGACATCAGGACACCAACAAACAGCCTCAGAAGTCAGATGCTGTTACGAAGCTCTCAGTTGTGCTGAGAAGCATCTCTTGGAAGAGGTGTTTGCTTCTTGGGAAGCAAAGAAAGGAAGGAGATCCCCTTGAGGAACTGGGAAGAAAGAGATCCCTTGTTTTGTGCATTATCATGGATCGCATGAATCTGCTACAGATTCTGCTCTTCACTCCACAGGTGCCTGGCTGCCTATGCTAAATGCTGTCTGAAGGCACATTTACTTTCAGGTGTGTGTTTGCTCAGGGTGACCTTCAGCGGATAAGTGCTATGAAAAATCCTCTTACCTGTTCTAATAGCAAATGCCTTTCTGGATCATGAAATGAAATCAGGACGAGTAAAATGACATTGAAATTGCACAGAAAATGATAGTAATGAATCAGCAGGAAGACAAACAGTACTTCTGCAATTACATGTGCTACACAGAAAGCTCACTGTCAACAACAGCTGACCTCTTCAATTTGTCACGCATAATATCTGATTGTACAATTCACCATCTATAGCACTGAAGGGAGACAGTTGTCAAGCATCATTTCTTTATTATTATCATTTTCCATAGATTCAAATGCTCTTTGAAGTGATCAGAGATTAATAAATAGAAACAATTGGTCTGTTCCATCACTCTGCAAAGATTAACACACGATCGTGTCCTTGGCAAAACCTTGCCATGCGAAGCTAACATGAATGCAGCAGTAAGGAAGATGTTCAAAGGACTCTTCCAGACCTTGGAGCAATCTACAGCTGCATCCTCTGAGTGTCAAAACAGGAGTATAACATGAGGCCTTGTCTCATAAAAGTTGAGTCTGGTTTAATATATCTCAGGAAAGGATATGAAATCAACGGAAACTGGCAGTGTATTTAAAAATCAGCATTAAAAAACAGTAGAACAGGCTCCAATTTTTCTTTTGATACCTCCTGCTGTTGTTATCACTGATCACCTCATAGGCCATACCAACAACACGTCCATGAGCTGAAAAGTAAGGCTAAATAACATGCCCAAGCTTCCTTAGGAAGTCTGCTGAAGAGGAAAAAAAAAAAAGAAAAAGAAAAAAAGTCAACCTGATCATCCAAATCCTAGGCTAGCTTCCCAAGTACTGGAGCATCTTTCCTCTGCCAAGTATTTATCAGACCACTTCACAATTCATTGCCTCTCCAAATAGCTTTTCACTGAGTAACAGTAAGTTGCAAAAGGCTTTGTAGATTTAGTTAGAAAGGTCTTCAGAAGGTGAGCCAGGAATGATTTCAGGTACAGAAGGCAAAATACTGTCTTGAAAGAGGTCAGAGAAACAGGTCCACATCACTTCAGTGATGCTGCAAAACTGATATGCTGAACATTTAGCCTCAAACATGAACTGAGGAGCCTCCATCCCCCCTCCCTGCCCCTGCAGCCTATTCCTTAGGTGCTATTTGAGGATTTTTCAGCTCTTTCATCTCTTACAACAGCTTCTCAGAGCTCTTCTACAATCCCAGGGCAGACTCTGTTATAAAAACAGAATTATGCCTGTTACAGATGTGACTTTTGATAAATTACCAGCATAACCCTTTATGTAGATACCAACTGCATCATGATAGTATCATATATGAACACTACTTCTTTTCCTCCTTTTTGAGTTAGACAACCAGCCTTACTGACTCTGTGAGCCGTGTACAAAGCTCCTATGACCAAGAGCCCTAAAAACAGGTATATCAGAAAACTAAGGGGAAAGGAGGGGGCAGGTGACAAGAAAGGCTAGGGCATAACAGCTGCTCAGACCCTGGGGCTCCATCGCAGGATGGAACTTGGCAAAATATCCAGCTGGATCCAAGGGTGCCCCAACAATGTTCAGACAAACATCATCTAGTGACAGGATCCTGTAGTGACATGCTGCACGTGGCTCAGGAGTCACAGGCTGGCCATGTGGGAGTCCTTGGTACCACTATCAGACACCTTCATAGTGGTATTCATGGGTCTGTCTGGGATGAGAGGAGGGAAGTGTCCTGGTTTGGCTGGGATAGAGTTAATTTTCTTCCTAGTAGCTGGTGTAGTACCGTGGTTTGGATTTAGGATGAGAATAATGTTGATAACACACTGATGTTTTAGTTAGTGTAAGCACTGCTCAGCCACAAGTCAAGGACTTTTCAGCTTCTCATGCTGCCCTGCCAGCGAGGAGGCTGGGGGGGCACAAGGAGTTGGGAGGGGACACAGCTGGGACAGCTGACCCCAACTGACCCAAGGGATATTCCAGACCATATGATGTCATGCCCAATATATAAAATAGGGGGAAAGCTGGCCAGGGGGCTGCTGCTTGGGAACAGACTGGGCATCGGTCAGTTGGTGGTGAGCAGCTGGTTTTAGTTTGCATCACTTGTTTTTCTTAAGTTTTATTTCCCTCTCTTTTTGTTATTTTTCTTTTCATTACAATTTTTTTATTATTATTATATTTCAGTTATTAAACTCTTCTCAGCTGTACCCACAAGCTTTCTTAATTTCACCCTTCCGATTCTCTCCCCCATCCCACAGGCAGGAGGGAGTGAGCGAGCAGCTGCGTGGTGCTTAGTTGCCAGCTGGGGTTAAACCACGACAGGAAATTTGTGCCCCTACCATCATCCTGACACAGTTGGAGCAGAACAACTTTCACACTCAGGCAAGATTTCATTTCACTTATCTGACATAAAAAACTCCAGGGCAAAACCTTCTCAAGTGGATTTTGACAAAAATAAAAAACCCTACTTACAGCTCAGCCACTAAGGACAACCATGCTCTTTCTGTCTGAAGTTGTCAGCGGTCCGCTGCTCAGCAGAACATCGACTCCAGCACCACAGGGTTTGGGGGCTGCAGGGAGGAAGAAGGTAGATTTTAAACAAGTCCCA
Source organism: Harpia harpyja (assembly GCF_026419915.1). Lineage (NCBI taxonomy): Eukaryota > Metazoa > Chordata > Aves > Accipitriformes > Accipitridae > Harpia > Harpia harpyja. Next base: position 12,164,571 of record NC_068942.1, on the reverse strand, counting down.
TCAATAATGTCTTACTGGGTAAAGTGCAAGAGGTTATTAGACCCAGGACCTTTCAACAAGACTTTCAGTTTTCTTCTTCTTCTGAAATCCTGATTCACTGAATATTTTCCTCAGTCTGATCATATAAAATATGACTGAGGGATAAACAGAGACCTGGACACTTCACCTGAATACCTGCTTTCAAACAGCATATCCAGTAGTGTTCAAAAGGCAATGCCACATGAAGCGCTCCTCCACATTTTGCTTCAAGTTCTCTATAGCCTACCAGCATTTTTCAAAAACAAGACAGCGCATCTGTAAAAAAAACAGAAACTAAAAAGACCTGCCAGTTTAGGGTCCTGAAGACTAGTTGCTGTGCTAGAGGAAGAAGACCACAAGCAAGGGGTCTACTACCAACAGAAGAATAAGGAAGAATAACTATACAGGTGCTTTTTTCATCCAGTGTGCTCACCTCAACTTACCCTGGGGAGGACAGGAAGGTACCTGGCACAGGGGATGAGCAATTGTTTAGTTGTTCTGAAAAGAAACTGCACAGAAAAAAAGTTTAAAGTTCTCCTAGTTTTGGAGAACTGTTACTGACCTTTTTCACTGAGTTGATAAGGGTTTGGGGGGTGGGATTTGTTTGTTGTTTTTTTTTCTTTTAAACTCTGAGATGTCACTTCCCAGTCTAAACTCAGGTCTCTGCCAGAAATCAGCTGCTACTTCTTCCTTGACTTACTGTCATCATTAGAAACAGTTTGATTTGAAAAAATCAATTGAGAGAAAAGTGCTTTTATTTACAATTCCAAAATATTTTAATCTAAGTTTTTCTTTAAGGTGAGCACTTTTGAGCTCTTAAAAATAAGAGAACAAAACTTAACATAATGAAGCATTTGGTTTCTACCATCAACACTTCCCTGGATTGTGGTTTAGTTTTCTGAGATAGCTTAACTATCCTTAAAGCACACCAGGGTTAGAGAGGCATCAGACATACCCTGTGACTGTTGTGAAATTGGCTGAGAGGCGAAACCAGTAGAAACTGGGCTGCCAGCAAAGTGGGGAGTGCCACTGTCACCCCCAGAGACACGTCCTCTGCCATGTCCCCCCCCGCACATGCATGTTGAGAGCAGAGCTTCAGCTTTCTCCCAAGGGCATGGATTTTACACAACTGACAGAAAAACATATAAGCATATGTGAAAATAGCAAGTGTAGAGATGTTCACTGTGACTATGCCATGATATCAAATACTGAAATGTTATATGTTGTTATAAATCTAAAACAAACAAACAAACAAAAAAAACTAACCAGAGAGATAAAATACATCAACCTCTAATTAAAACACCTCTTAAAACAACTTATTAGAAGCTGGGGAGGTATTCGTATTTCATTTCTTGATAAGAATATCTATTTGGAAACTCTCAGCCACTATTAAGAGACTTGATAGTTTGATGCTGCTTATGTCTAATCGGTATTTTTAGAGAGAGTTTGGGGGTTTGTGAATTTACTTGCACCATAATCCAGAAATCTTCCTCATATTTCTTCACTTCTGTATCTCATGGTTGGTTTTATCAATTTATTCTGACAAAAAACAAATACATTCATGCTAAGATGTTAAATACACATGCACTCTCCCAAGGAATTTCAATCTTGTTTATCACAAATGCATCTTTCATTTCTGATTTTTCTATTCCACAGTGGTAACCAGATGAGCCTTTTGCTTGTTCATTTGCATCCAATCCCATCTCCCTTTCAAAAAGCTCAAAAATATACTGCCAGCTAGGTCCACTGTATTTAATTATGCCCTGACAGTTCCTACACATTTGGAACTATAGGGATAACGCTTTTGCTTTACACCATTAGCAAGCAGTAAGGTTGGGCAGCTCTTTCTTCTGATCCCCACCCACCTATTCCATCTGGATCTCTAAGCACTTCTGCAGTACAAGTATCATTACTTGCAATAATCATCTGCACCTTATTTGCATAGACAGTACATCTTGATGTGCAGCGTCAAAGCAGCATTGCATTCTGTCGAGATCAGCAGTGCGTTAAGTTCAGTGCCAAAGGACAGTGGAAGATTTCCTGTATAAAGCATTCAGGTGGAGTGTGTTAAACCACAACGAAGAATAAAAAAACCCCACAAGTCTACTGCAGTTTTTCCATTCAGCTGCATGGTCTGTTTTGTCTTACATATGCCTTTCAGTTTGTCAAAAGGATGTCAAATTTGGAGTACACTCTAGAAACTGTAAAGAGGAGTCCCACGTGATGCCAAGCCGGCACTTGTCTGTGCATTTGCCTTGCCTAAAACTAGGGTCTAGGAAAAAGCTCTGTAGAAAGGAAGGCATTTCAGTTAAAATACAAAAGCCAGGAGAGTTGCATTTCCGAATTAAACACTTTTGACTTCCTTCTGTTCAAAATGGATATATCTCAGGTCATTATCCTAACTTGTAAAAGTAATTGCTGAAACAGTCACCCCAAGCTCCTTCTCATGGGACAGAAGGGTTAGACATTTCCTAGAGCACTTCCGTACACTTTAAGACATTGCTGTTATTAAACCCTCCATATGTTAGAACTGCACAAGGAATTTATCCGTTTCTGCATGCCCATTCAATAATGGCACGGTCTGCTGGCCTATTGACAACAACGTTCCAATAAGGTCTTGCCGTGACAGAGCTGACAGCTAGGGTTGGCTTGTTTAACAGAATCTTAACATTAAAAAATATCTCTTTGGATCTTACAAAAACACTACAACATCGTGCCACAAGCTCAGTGAACTGCAACACTGTCTAAGTTTCCTTGAATTGCTCTAAGAAAAAATAATCTTTATTAAATATAAATTCAGAACAGAAGTAAAACAAAATGAAGTAGGTTTTGGCAGGAAGCTGCTCTATGTTCTTTATCAGAAACCAACCATGATTAGCAGTCCACTGGACCAATGTCAAAATCAGGGTGCCCAGCAAGAACGGAAGTGTGTCACCTACATTTCCAGTCCCTGGAGTATATTTCAACCTGTATTTTCCCCTTTATTCTAGAATTTGTTTAATCACTTGCTCCAAAACAGCATTTAAAACATGCTTTCTAACTTGCTGAGTTATAGGGGGTCATTCCTAGAGCTCCATTCCTAGAGTGCCATAAATAATGGCCTTCATTTCTGGTATTGTTATCTTTCCCATTTTAGTATCTCTCAAAGTGACATTTTGCTGGGTGCTCCTGTGTCTGAGATGAAGTAACAATACTCACAGGTACTGAACCACATTTATTGGAGAAACATTGTCTGGGTTATTGACTTGTACTCTAACGTGGTTCTCCTTTACATTTTCATTGCAAATTTTAGATCTAATTATTTTACAGGTGGTTTCAAAGCAGAGCAGTGTAGCTTCTCACACACTTTTCTTTCCTCTTGGAGGCATGTACTTGCATTAGTAAGTTACACTCATGTTTTACTGCTCATAGATTGAATTACATTTATCACTCTGCAAGCAGAAACAGCATGACTGCCCTTCTACATGTGAAACATGCAATTCATCGATTTCTGGAGCTGTAACCACAGCTTTACATTTATCATATGTCAGTTCTGGTTTACTTAGCAGTCCCCTGTGCGGGACAATGTAGTTTAAAATGTTGCTATTAAAGAGGAAAAAAAAGAAACATTTCACATACAATGGTAACATTCATCAACTGTTCTTTGCTGAGTGATGTAGCACTATTTATCAACTACCAGTTTCCAATCTCTCTAGCAATAACTTTCTTACTCTTACCAACGGCTCAGAGATCTAAGTACAAAATGACAAAAAGAATAGTTCAAACGCGACCCATATAAACCTGCTACCTGTGCTGAACTACAGCCCCTTTTTTTACAATAGGAAGAAGCAATTTTTGATCCCTGAACTTTTTGGCTGAAGGTTCAGATCTGCTTTGTGACCCTTAAGGAAATTACTTTGCCCCCAAAATTAAGAGCTTCACTCCCAATTTTGAATACCCCCATTTGAGTGAACAACTCCGTATTGAGGCATCCTGTTTCAGAAGCCTCTGAATCCTTCAAGCACTCGGCTTCGTGTGAGCAGCCCCCATTCAAGGGGACTGTCTGCTGACCTCATGGATGTATTACAAACCCAAACAAACCTCGGCACCTGCCATTTGGTTTTCAGATTAAATAAAAGCGAGGGTAAGTGACAAAAACCTCATCCCTACCTCAACTATTTAAGTTAATATCTGTAGAGATGAAACACCTTTACCTAGTTCTGAAGCTCTTCCACCCACTTGCCCCGTGTTTTTAATTTGTGGCTGTGATCAGCACGAAGGCTCTGACAAGAGGTTGGGTGTACAGGGCCACTGTCTCTGGTTCCTGGTCAAGCAAACCTATTGTGATGGGTTGACCCTGGCTGGACGCCAGGTGCCCACCAAAGCAGTTCTATCACTCCCCCTCCTCAGCTGGACAGGGGAGAGAAAATATAACAAAGAGCTTGTGGGTCGAGATAAGGACAGGAGAGATCTCTCACCAATTACCGTCACGGGCAAAACAGACTCAGTTTGGGGAAAATTAACTCAATTTATTACAATTCAACCAGAGTAGGGTAATAAGAAATAAAACCAAATCTCAGAACACCTTCCCTCCACCCCTCCCTTCTTCCCAGGCACAACTTCACTCCCGGATTCACTACCAACCCCCCAGCGGCACAGGGGGACGGGGATGGGGTTTACGGTCAGTTCATCACACGTTATTTTCTGCCGCTTCATCCTCCTCAGGGGGAGGACTCATCACACTCTTCCCCTGCTCCAGCGTGGGGTCCCACCCACAGGAGACAGTCCTCCACGAACTTCTCCAACGTGGGTCCTTCCCATGGGCTGCAGTTCTTCACGAACTGCTCCAGCATAGGTCCTTTCCATGGTGTGCAGTCCTTCAGGCACAGACTGCTCCAGCGTGGGCCCCCCACGGGGTCACAAGTCCTGCCAGAAAACCTGCTCCATGGGCTCCTCTCTCCACAGATCCGCAGGTCCTGCCAGGAGCCTGCTCCAGCACGGGCTTCCCACGGGGTCACAGCCTCCTTCGGGAACCCACCTGCTCCGGCGTGGGGTCCTCCCCAGGCTGCAGGTGGATATCTGCTCCCCCGTGGACCTCCCTGGGCTGCAGGGGGACAGCCTGCCTCACCATGGTCTTCCCCACGGGCTGCAGGGGAATCTCTGCTCCGGCGCCTGGAGCACCTCCTCCCCTCCTTCTGCACTGACCTTGGTGTCCACAGGGTTGTTTCTCTTACATGTTCTCACTCCTCTCTCCGGCTGCCGTTTCACATCTGTCCCAACTTTTTTTTCCTTCTTAAAAATGTTATCACAGAGGCGTTACCACTATCACTGATTGGCTCGGCCTTGGCCGGCGGCGGGTCCGTCTTAGAGCCAGCTGGTATGGGCTCTCTCGAACACAGGCAAAGCTTCCAGCAGCTTCTTACAGAAGCCACCCCTGTAACCCCCCCCCGCTACCAAAACCTTGCCACACAAAGCCAATACACCTATTCTGTTGTCCAGGAAGTCAGGAGAAGGTTTTCTTCCCTTCTTTTCTGGAGATGTTGCACGTCCCTTCCAAATCCCAGATGGACAGTGGGAGAGAGGCTACAGAAACACACCTAGGACCATCTGCAAAATGTTTAGCAAGCAAAATTTCAGCAACCTGGAGCTTGTCACATCTCTCTAGACTTTAAGGAACAAAGTGTACTGTTTGCAGGTAAATGCTAATCTTCTGTCCGAAAATGCACACTTTGTCTGCCCACTGCAGATACACTCTTTCGGTTTTATGAAATGCAGCTATTCACATCAGCAAAATCTATATGCCTTACCAGGCATTTTACCATTAATTCTCATCTGTACCAAAGAAACAGGATGCTCTTTGAGATACCTGATGAAGGTACTCTTTAAGCACTTGTCACTGCATATATAGTGCATACAGAACACCACTGTTTGTGTATAACCTCTGCAGTGCAGCATTTGAGAATGTACCTTATATATTACCATATTGTAGGCAACAAATACAAGCTTAGTGTAACAACGTATTATTTTCAAAATCATCCAATATATATGTTAGAAGGTCAACTCTGCAGACTCATCTGCATAGACAGCATAGCAAAAATGTTTAAAAGAAAGTGATTTAGAAATAAAACTCTGGATGCTACAGTTCCAGGAGAAGTAAAAACTAAAAGCTACAAAATCATACAGGCCTCATTTTGGACTGATTGAACTTACAAGTACAGTTGCTTCAGACATTTTCCCAACAGAATTGAAAGCCACTGGAGGAAAAAGCATTTGTGTGCACGCATGCATATCTTGTGCATACACACAGACACATACATTATATTTATGCTTGCACATGGTGCGATTTCTCCTTTACACTGAGTAAAGCATACAGGATCCTAAGAGCTACCAGTTAATTTGGCGGCTGTATCTTTAGATATAGAGCACATCTGCCAAATGACAGAGAAATTGATTGATCGCCACAGATCCTTTTTTTCTTACTTGATGCTGTTGTAATTTATATCAGAAGCAGAGTTGGAATGCCAACCTGGACCAGCAGCCGGCTGCGGCCCCAACACATTAGCTCCCAGTTTCCTCTGTTAGTTGTATACCTCTGTAGATCTATCAACCTGTCAGGCCCAACTTCTGAACTGCTTTAATGTGCTCCAAAGATAAACACTCCTATATTTAGGAAAGGAAATGAGAGGCTTCTTTTGCTGATAAAAACACGATTTACAACAGGCGTTGAGACAGAACCCTTCCAATTAAAAACACCACTTCAGCATATTTTTTTTTGTCCTTGATATCAATGAAATCAGAATGCCAGTGTAATTCTGTTTCTTAATTTTAGCTTGATGTAACTAGGAGTAATCCCCCTGAGCCAGTAGCTGACCTCCAAAGCATTCCAGCTTCCTGTGGGATAACAAGGAATAATAAGAAACATGCTACTGTAAAATAAGCAAGGCTGGTGTCAAGTTTGTTCCTGTGTTGTCAGATAGACAAACCTATAGCAAGTACTCAGCAATGATCAAATAAATGTCCAGAGACCTTTTTCTAGCAGACAACTCAGCAACTTCAAACAGATTTCTTGCACTAATTCACTCGTAGTACGGGCCAATAAAGTGGTATTAATCTCCTGCTTTAAATCAAGTTTCTGTCGTAAGGTTCCATTAATCTCTCCCGTGTTATCAAGTGTCTTAGTGGTAGGAAATTATATTTCTAAATTGAATTTTGTTCTCTTTCAGTGTAATAAGAAATATTTCCCAGACTTCTAATAGGAAGTATAAAACCTATGACACCAACAATACATTTGAATAAATAAAAGCTATAAATTAAAGCCGCTATCTTCCAAGCCACAACATTAGAGCAAAATAACAAAAAATTGGTTACCTAGAAAGAAGAAATTAAACACAAGATTTTAAACAGAATTGAGGCAACAGATGGTTAATTTTTTATTTACCTTTTTATAGCAATTGGATTTTTTAAAAAAAAACTCTATAGTCAAATAATCTCCAGGCATTAATAAAACACTTAGTGATTCTTAGTGTATATACTTTACAAGATGTCCTGACCTGCAGCCTCTACTATTTTTAATGGAAACAGATACTCTTTACACAAGTCTGCAAAGTTAGTGCCCCTTTGTTTCATGGGAGACAAATTTACAGTAAGTAAATGTCTCTGCATTAAATTTACTATGCTAAAGTTAAAATGAATAACCATAGGTGACAAAACAACGTAATTTTATGGCCAGCAATAGAGCTGCGGGGTGAATAGGGGTAGGAGGCAGCAGAATCTACTGCAGCATTGTCATATTTTACAGCTTTTACTTTTCAAGAACAATACCATGACCTCAGTAATGTTCAGATAGACTTGTCCCACAGACTTCTTTGAATATTATCTACTGCTGACCATTACCATCTCACTGAGTGCAACAAACAGCACTGGTCAGGGACTTAGATCAGAAATACCACCTGCAGAGTTGCACAGCAGTAAATAGAGAGAACTCTTACATATCAACATATTTGAATTTGCATTTGGCAGAGCATTCAAAGCCACATGCCTGGGCACCACCACTCAATCCACATCAGCTTTGCAGCCAAACCCAAATCCAGGTGGTACAAAAGAAAGGAATCATCTTAATATATCAGGCTTTGGATGAGTTAGATGGATTCAATTTCACTCAGATGCAATTTGCATTAACAAAAAAAAAAAAAAGACAACCTGTGTAGCTATAGATTTATTCCCTCTCTATAGTAATTAGACTTTTCTCACAAAGTGAAAGGCAGAACCCTTACCGCAAAACCTTTACTTTGGGGAGAGGTGGGGGTGGTGCTAACTTTTAAGTTCAGATGGAAAACATGATATAATGACTGAATACAATCAAGAGCACAGCAAGAACTGACTTGCCTTAAACATTCCTGCTTTCATTCCTGTGACAATGGTCTCGGAGAGTGCCCTCCAGCATCGCTGTGATCTTCATTGCTGCATTTTCTAATATGTCCCAACCTTTAAAGTACCTGTCCTCATAATTAGAGCTGATCATGAAAACATGAAATAGTTGTGAAAGTTTTGCCCATGAGGAAAATTTATTATAAACATTTCCCAAGGCTAATATGGGCATGTGCATGATATATTTGCAAGTAGAGCAGTCTCATACACAGACAAAACTTACAGGAGTGAGCTGAGGAGGCTATGGTGAAGACCGTCTCTCAGACTACTGGCTACTTTTGGTGGCAGGAACTAAATAAGATCTGATGCAGAGCAAAAATATAACTTAAGTGTTTCCAAAAACAGAGCTCTCTGGTTTTGGACAGATTTCTTCATGACAAAGGCAAGGATCATTCTCCCATTCAATAGAAAAACAAGGGAGAAAAGAGACAAAGGGGGGGAGGGAAGAAAGAAAAGAAAAAGCAACAGAGAGAAGGAAGGGCGGCCACAGCCACTGAGGCTGGGGAGAAAGGGGGAACATATCCACGAGCTAGCAAGCCTCAGGTTAGCATTGGAGCAGTGGTACTGCAGTTTCTGCAAATGATTAGTAATCAAAGGAGCCTGTTCCTGACGATGCATCCAAAGGGGCCTCAACAGTTTTTATAGTCCTTTTGTTTGCCCATCAGGCTACTTGTTCACAACACTAATTTTTTCCTCTTTCAAGTAAACCTGTTTTACTACACACATTTGAGAGGCATTTGCAGCCCCAGCTCCAAAGCAAATAGATGGTGCGTACTGCCGCGTTCAGTGACCTGCACACACCACATCTCCACAGAGACTTCTTTGCCAGTTTGCCCTAGGTATGCCCCTGATAAGTAGCAGAAGAAATGTCTTCCCAAAACACTGATGTTTTCCCTGGAGACTGCTGATCAGAGTCTTTTCCTACCATAACTGAGATCCAGCCATAAAGAGGAAATACGGTCTTAGGACAATATAAACAGAACCACATGCTCCTCTAAAATTCAGGATTTTAAGAATTCTTCAAGAGTACGTGTGAAAATATGTAGTGTAGGGCAGATGTTAACTCTCATATTTCAAGGTGCTCTTCTATGTGGAAAAAGAGAATCTAAAGAGACTAAAAGACTACTTTAAGGTAAGTGTCCTTATTTGTACTACCTGAATTCAGTAAAGATTTCAATAAGTCTCTGCTCAGAACATAAATATAGCAGTTTGGCAATAAAGAGAAAAGCCAGTAATCAAAAACAGAAAGAAGTGACAAAGCAAGTTCTTCAAAGGTCAAACCCACACCTCCCATAGACAGCAGTCTATTAAAAAAGGGCTAACATACAAATACTAAATTCATTAGAGGAAATCACATAATACTGCTCATTAGAGGAATATTGTACTGTATGATCCTCCCATTCCAGCAATTTCTTATACCAATTTACAAGCAAGAGACGATTTTCTTAAAGAAGCTGTTGATAAAAATGCCTTTTCCCAAAAGTTAAAAGCCAAGCACCTTTGGAAGCTCAGCAAAGGTTTCTGAATAGAGACTTCACTTTACCCACCAAGTTACATGAGCCTGATGAACAGGGTGGCCAACATTTAGTTTGGCCTTTGACAGGTTTAAGGCCTGGCATCCTGTAAAGATAGAAATCAGAGCATTCTACCACTGGCAAGGGAGACTTAGCAGCAAATAATTCAAGATAATTAGTGTTAAATGCATTCCTATTGCTTGATGATACCAATTCATTCTTTGCATGAAGCATGCAGCAAAACCAAACCAGATGTTTACCTTCTGATGTAACTTTATATGCCAAAAAAGCAGCTTAAATCCCTGAAGTAACAATGTCATATAATATTTAATGGAATGGCTGGCAAAATGATCTCACTTGTAGAGCTGGGTGCCACCAATATCTCAATTCCCCTGCAGTCAAAAAGAAAACACAATTGTCAGCAAATGTGGGTGTTCTGCAAGTAGCCCTGTACGTTTTGAGATCTGGTACTTTGAGACCATAATCTGAATTTCATGTGCTATAATTGGAAATAGGGAGGTTATGCCATCTACATACATGGCTTGTATCTTTCATTATGAAATATTTTTAGTGTGTGATTTCCTGCTTCTGATGATGTTGCTCTTTGCATTACACCCAAGGAAATACAAATGTCATGAAAATCACAAATAATTAAGTTCCCTTACTTAATCAGGTTCAGACATACTGAACTGGCACAGCTTTATGGCCCAGGATCAGGGTAGATAGTTATCCTGAGGCAGAAAAAGCAACAGAAATATTTTAGACAGATTTATACTTGGCACTCCTTTTTTTAGGGCTGGCAGGAGCTGGTGTTTGGCATATATCACCACCTGGCTATATATCACCTTCAGAATTAGAGGCCTTCAGACCCTGCAGATTCTTTGCTGGTTTACTGCTTTATATCCTTGCCTTTTCAAGACATGCTCAGAAGCATTCCTGATGCTGTGAAGTTTGATTTGTCTGAAGGGGAGGATGACATGAAATTTAAAGATCTCATATTCCACAGTCACAGAAAAATAAGGTCTGTTTTAAAAAAAACAGCATCTCTCTAGAGCTGCAGGATAGCACCCTGGATGAAGAGGCTGGCATATTTCTGGAAAACCAAGAAACTTCCCACCCTTGCTCCCCAACTTTTTCTTTCTTTCTTTCTTTTAAATGCTGCCTGTTTCAAATACAGACTTAAAGTTTTTTTCATGTATGTAACTGTTCGTCTTACAAAGATAGAAAGCACAGAGCAAAACAGGCCAAACAACACTTACTTGTCTTTACATTGTCAGGAAACTGCTTGCTACTTTGTAGAAAACACCAACACCCAGCTTGCTTTTCCCCTCCAGGAAAATTTTTACAGAAGAGGAGGTATGTACCTACACCAATCACACCAACAGTAGGCTTTAAAGCATGATGACAATGCAGTACCAGGGGAAAATAACTCAGGAGTTTGAGTTAAACAAAACCTCCTAAAATATAGGCATTGGGCTTTATTTTATTAAACTAAAAAAAAAGTGTTATTTGTAGCAAATATATATTGAAGGCACATATTAGATTTAGCATCGGAGTCTCTACATAACAGAGAAAAAAATGCAGACTTTAAGTATAGATTGTACTAACGAGAGCTTGTACGTATAGAAACAAGGTAGGATTGACACAAGATGGACTGTGAGTTCAACTTTAGGTGGTTAGTCTTGGTACAGAAGTTGCCAGGTGATGTTGAATGGATACAGAAAAAGACCCAAACAAGAGGAGCATGATACTGACATCAAGGCACCTGAAAATTAATTTCATTTCTGCTGCGAGGAGAAAGTAAGATTTCCCATGAGACAATCCCTACTGCTTAAAAGCAACTTTCCAACTTTGCTAGAAGTTGGAAAGCAACAACTAGAAACTTATTTATCTGAAAGTTAAGGAATTGGCATTAAACCACGGGGATTTCCCACCTTTATCAAATGCACCCCTCCATTCAGACCATCAGTTGCTGGACATAAAAGCCTCCAGTAACAAAGCAGTGAAGGCTCTTGAGAAGATGATGCCTCTAGGGCAAGTTAAAGCACCTGAGTCACACTCTTCACGGAGCATTCCCCACCAGTTCCCTAGCTCTTGAACATGACTGCTTTCCAGACAGATCACAGGAATGAACCTATTGCTCCACACTTTACCAAGTGTATAGTCAAGGTGACAGGGGAGGACAAGACACTGAAGCAGAAGCAAGCCTTGGAGAGCATTTGGCTGATCCCGAGTCCTTCTGTATAACTTTATTACCATTTTGAAAATTTGCGACTAGTGAGCACTGAACAGCGTTTTCAAGAGAGAGAGTTTCTTGACTGGCTGTTTATAACAGCCCTCCGCTCTGGTTTGCTCCAGCTGCCAGAAGAGCTCAGCAGGATGGCAAGACAGAAGAAGAGCAAGTAGACTCCCAAGGCCCCATTCAAGGGCTGTCTCCAAGGAACAGGCACCAGAATTAAGCCCTGGGTAAAAATAGACACTACATCTGAACACTTCCAGATGTCCCTACCGAACTCATCTGTTCTGTGAGGCATCACACAGATACACAAAGAGTGTCTCCTTCTCAGAAGTTTAGTCTAACTATTATAGCATGGGCCTACATACAGAGACACGAAGTGATTTACTAAGGTTACAAAGGAGGTCAGTGGCAGAGGTAGACATCAAACGTGAGCCTCGGCAGTCTCTGTGTAATCTGTCTGTCCATTGAACTTTGCTGACTGTTAAACACAAAAGATACACAACAGAGCAAAAGCCCCTGGTGAACTCACATCAAACCAGTCAAGACTGAGTAACAAAAAAGCTTGGTACTGGAGACAAGACAGACACAGAAGCAGAAATAAACCCTACAGTCCAGCCAGACATGGCCAAAGGTGTTTTCCTGTAAAAGACCCCAAGGAAAAGGTTTTCTTCAGGCTTTTACACACACACACAAAAATAAAGTACACAAAAATAAAGTACACATAGCTATGAGCTGTAATTAACACACCGGCCTCTTGAACAGTTTTAATCAAAGTACAACTTAATACAACTTATAGAAAGCATAGCTTGACATTAAAGTTTATCACAGTTACTCACTCATACTTTTCCATTACTTCAGTCCATTTCTCTGGTAACGCTATCAGCAGAGATGTGCGAAATCATCACCAAATACACAGAAAGAAACTGTAATGAATAGCAAAGACTGTAAGTATGTTTGGTCTTTCCAACACCGTTCTTAAATTGCCACAATCCAGTCAAGGCTAGAGATGGAGACTCTAATTATGCTAAAACAAAAAGACTTCCATAGGAACACGAAACATAAATAAAGCAAGCAATGTCTACCTGAATTTAATCCAATTGGATTTTCAACCTTTGTGTGTGAATTACTTCAGAGTAAAGTCAGGTGAACAGCTCTTTGCTGGCAAGGAAGGTAATATTAACAGTCAGAACGTATTTTTGTTTTAAAAGTACACATACACTATTTCCAAGACATACAGGCAACCTAAATAAGGCGCATTTGAAAAACATGTCAACAAGCTAGGGACCAAAAGCAGAAATATGGTAATCAATTCCCACGTGTCTTGCCCACGCAGTTTACATTTGGAGTTTTCTTAAATTAGAGACACATTTCAGCAAAGTTATGCATGCTGTTGTGCTTAATGGGTAGCATCTTGTCTGTACAGAAGGCAGCCCCTTCTCATACACAATCGGAAGCAGCGCCCTTTCAGCAGAAGCTTAACTTGCTTTAGCAAATACTGCCAAGAAAACCTACCTTAAGACATAGGAAAAAAGAATCATCAAAATGACAAGTCAGCAGAAGATTCATTCTGGACTAGTATCAAATGTGAAAGACAAAATTCACCATCCCCACCAACCCTCCTCTAGAGCTGCTGAGCTCAACCAGTCTTCCCAGTCTATGGCAACAGACTGCAGCCTTCAGACCAGGTGGGGAAGAAAAAAGGATCACATCTCGAGGAGGCCCAGGCACTTTTCTGACCTGCCAACTGAATGACATATCTGTTGTTGAAAACACCCCTGTTATTCCACATTTCCTCAGGACACTACTCACCTTTTCCCTGAAGATACTCTCCACTTTCAGAAGTGTGCTTCTACCATTTATTTTCTCTTGCTTACGTCTTACACAGAGCATCGCAAATATGTGCCACAAATCAGGGGTAAAGTGCATTAGTTGTCTCCGGGCCACCTCACCAGGCCTAATCTATTACGGAATTTAGATTCCCTATAGTACAATCCCTTCCTTTAGGTGACATACACCTAAAAGCCATACTGCCATAACATCCACGGGTGTCCAAATACCGATCAATAGCATCACTTTATTTCTACAGAGATAGCAATTAGAAGAATCAATCTAAAATAATGGTTATACATAGACTCACCTAAATACATCAGAATAAACTTACTAGCACAGACAAGCTGTGTAATAGACACCTGTGAAATCTTCGCCCATGTGCATGTAAACCACTCTTCAAGTATTCAGTTTTCTTTCCAGTCCACATAATTTGTAGACCAAGGTGTTTTTATATACTGGACAGCACTAGGGTTCAGTTTCCTTTTACCAGAGGTTATAAATTTGACTAGACAGCAACAATTGCTTTTTAATCTAAGCAAACTGATCTGTCAGAGGCAATCAGTACAGTGAAGCTATCCCAGAAGAATCCTAATAATCCCGATGAATCACTCGGCGCTATATGAAACTCAATAGCTGAACTCTTGGCACAGAATGTCACAAGCACTTAATGCAGCAAGTATATACAGCTGCAAACAGCGGGCTCAGGGACACATGCCTACACAATGTTTGCACTCCTGCTGCATTTCTACACGTTTTGGCATTAATCAGTTTCTAATCATATTAGCATAACTTTGGGGTTTTTTTAACAATTTCTCATGGAAAAAAAATAACACACATTTAGGGATATTATTTGTTATTTCCATCAATGGGTACACATTACATTCAGAGAAAATGGTCCAGAAAAATCTGGATTAGAAATTGGAAGGGTTCTGTTGTAAGAGAAAAATTAGCAATATACAGTAGTCAATGACACGAGGAGACCAAAATAGATGGAAGACACTGATTTCAGAGGAAATATTTCAATGGAACATTGCAGCCCTTCTCACTGGTGTTTTGAGCTTATCTGTAATATTTCAAACGTATTAAGTGAGCATTTTAAAAACTTGTGCTCCACTAAATTATATGCCATGTAAGGAAAGACACACAATAATGCCATTTTTTAAACCCAAACTAAAGGTGCATAGGAAACCCATTCTATTTTAATTCAAATTTTATAAATTTATTCATTAGTTAAAATTACATGCAGATTTTTATAACTGCAACAAGAAATACTACTTTATATGCTTAACTAGAAATGTTACAATCTACCTAACTGTATAGAGCTACTTTCAAATGAAACTAAGTATAAGAGTAAGCCAGTAAGTAACCTTATACTAGGTTTCCTTATGTGGTTTGATTCCTACTGCCTCTAAGCTACAGCTAGTCCCACAAACGTATATTAACTCTGTTATTGTCCTTAGAGAGTAAAAAATTTGTTGAATTGACAAGTGTGTCTATAAAACATATATCACAGTCTCTAGTCTATCAGCTGTATGATTATCTATAGTAAGTCTGGGTATAAACAGATGTTCTGACTTGAAAAAGCACTTATCTTTACAACTCAAGAATCCCTGAGGAAGTTTAATCTAGTTGATTTAAAGCTTTGGCTCTTAGCATCAGTTTAGTAGTTGAGTAATTTTACTTCTTAACTGGAAAAATACTCTTCTACGGACATGATAAAAATTCTTAGTAACAGCTGCATGTACAAACTACTGGTTTGCCAATAATTTCAACAGCCTAATTGAAAACCAACCCACTATTTCAAAACGAAAGTAAGGAAAACACACACATACATGCAAAATTCCCAACTACGAGGCCAAAATTGAAAGCCTACTTTATTTAATCTATACAAAAAGCACCCAGTTCATCACATTAATAGAGGAAAACAAAATCCCCACAGCCTAAGACACTCCGGGATGTAACATTTTACTATACTAGTACTAATAATATTGTATATATATTTTAAATATATTATATATAATCTAAATACTTTGAGTTAATGTAATGTATATATTTTATATTGTTGCTTTATACTTATTTAAATATTTATTGTTATATATTATATATAAAATAGCATAGAAACTACGGAGAAAAAGAAACTAGCCTTCAAAATCTGAAAAGCCATCTTGGGAAAACACCTTGTTCTTCACCCTTCAACATCTGCATCACGTTCCAAAAGCTTGTGGTGGAGATAAAGGTGCTAAATACAGATCACTATGCCTGCCTGGTAAGATTTAAGACAGGGTCATCCATTTCCTCTTACCACAGTTCATATTTATCAGTGTGTTAATTAATCAGCTGGTTTTCTTCAAGCATTCATCCTAACATGCAAGAGAAATTCCCAGAGAGATAGTACCATCTTTGTTTTCTGATTTCTGAACTGATTGCTTCTGTCGCGGTTTAACCCCAGCTGGCAACTCAGCCCCACACGGCCACTCACTCACTCCCCCCACAGTGGGATGGGAGAGACAATTGGAAAAGTAAAAGTGAGAAAACTCATGGGCCGAGATAAAGACAGTTTAATAGGTGAAGCAAAAGCTGCACATGCAAGCAAAGCAAAACAAGGAATTCCTTCAGCACTTCCCCTGGGCAGGCAGGTGTTCAGCCATCTCCAGGAAAGCAGGGCTCCAGCACATGTAATGGTGACTTGGGAAGACAAACGCCATCACTCCAAACGTCCCCCCCTTCCTTCTTCCCCCAGCTTTATATTGCTGAGCATGACGTCACATGGTCTGGAATATCCCTTGGGTCAGTCGGGGTCAGCTGTCCCGGCTGTGTCCCCTCCCAAATCCTTGTGCCCCCCCAGCCTGCTCGCTGGTGGGGTGGGGTGAGGAGCAGAAAAGGCCTTGGCTATGTGTAAGCACTGCTCAGCAGTAACTAAAACAACCCCAAATTATCAATCCATCAACCCTGTTTTCAGCACAAATCGAAAACATAGCCCCATACCTGCTGCTATGAAGAAAATTAACTCTATCCCAGCCAAAAGGAGCACAACTTACTACCTGGAATAGAGGGTACTATTCAGCAGCTGTATTCTTTAGATTCAATCAGTTAAAAAAAATTAAGTCTTGATCATTGAGGGAACTCTGGATTCTGCTTTTCAGCCACAGATGCCTGGCTGGCAGAGGACACTGGGAGGAATGGAAGCAGGCCAGTGCCAGCAAGAGACTTCCACTGCCTGAACATCAAAGAACCTCTTGTGTCCAGGGAGCAGAACTGCAGAGACTACTTTCCTTCAGAGTGAAGGATCAACCCACTACATGTACAAAAGGAATGACAATTGCTTGGTTCAATTTCTACACTCAATTCCTGTGCAACACCATACAAGTATTACTGGAAAATCACCTACACGTTAAGACCTGGAGGAACACCTACAGAGTATTGCTTGTCTGCATATAGTAAGGGACAAATAAGATTGATTTATTTATTTATTTATTCAAATGCTTTTCTAAAGCCATCTGAGCCATCTTCTTCACCTTCCTTGCCAATCTAGGTTGGATGTCATGAAGAGAGCTTCCACTCCTGCTCAGGTCTGGAAGGGGAAGAGCAAGGCTTTTCAGAGGCACTGTTGAGCTGTACTTTGAAAGCTGAATCAGCTCATTAGACTTCAAGAACAGTCCAAATAAACAAAAACTTTATTTAGGAGTATAAACTCAAAATTGTAGAGTTCACACACTTCCAAAGCAAAGGTGGTCCTAACATTTTTTTCTACTGTACATGTGCAAGTCCCAAGACTCTGGAAGATTCAGGCCAACCATCTTCTCCCTCTCATTCCATTTTCAGTCTTACTGACTACGGAACATACAGTGGAAGTCATTAAGCTACATTTCACAGTTTATGGTTTTAATGGTTTTGCAACATTAGATGCACGACACATTTTCAAGCATCAAAAACCAGGCTTTGCTGTCTAACATTTCATAAAGATAATAAAAGTTAATGAGCGCTCATGATCTATGATCTGACAAGACATCTGTTCTGTTCTTTTTGAGATAAAACACTCACCCTGCCTTGTTCTGGCACAGTGGGAGAGAACAAATAGAAACCAATTAATCATTCTAAACTATAAGCTATATTAAGTTATAGTTTCTCAACAGGCTTTTCATACCCTGTTGCTAATAGGGCACAGGTGTCCTAAAAACAGTCTTTCAAAGCAGTAATTAAATCCTGCTAACTTCACATGGTCAACTGCAGCAGACAGTACTGTTTAGTGTTTCAGCAGGAAAAAACTTGTTCAAAACACGCAATAACAAGGTTGCTGTTATACCAAGGGTCCAGCATCAAGAGCTCTATTCCCATTTTCTACATATTTTCATCATGCTTTTTTATTGCAGGAGTATTTTAATAAAATTTCATTCTGACCATCGAGGGAGTCTTTGGTACAAATATTACAAGAAATACTACAAGATACCTCATATGGGACATGACTAACATCAGTATGGGGGAGGAAGGAGTAATCTGCTTATGAACCATTTGTGAGGCTTTAACAGGGAGATCTGTCATAGGGAACTGTTGAGAACATTAAAACTCTGTGTACCATTACATTTCAAAACTAGTTGCTGAGCATTTTAAGAATACTGTTTGAGACCAAATTCAGCTTGTTGATACCTATGTCACCTACAGTATAACACAAAAGTGTAAGTGCAAAAAAAAGAATCTGATTCTTTTTTCCCCCCTTGTCATGGTATGACGTTTTGGACACTACGCAGGAGTACACAAGGTTTCCATTTCCTGCAAATCGCTGTATACTACCATGAAACAGAACATGTGAAATGAAAAAGAAAAAAAAAATTTACAGATTGCATAGCAGTTAATGAACAACAGTATTTACAGTAAAACCCTCAGATAAAGATAAAATCCCAGTTTACATAAAGAAAACAGATATACATAATTCTTGACAAATACCTTGTATTACTCAGTACACTGTCCTGCAATCAATCTAACTTGCAATGGCACACAAAGAAATAAGCTATATAGCCAGGGAAACAAGCACTGCCCAACTGTGCAGAGAAGTGAAGTACTTTTGCTAACTGAAGGATCCAAGATAACTGGGATTTAATGCTAAAACCCCCTACAGCCTCAAACATCTAACCTATCTAAACAGTCTAAGCTTCCTAGAGCATGCCAGAGACGAACAGCATCTCTCCACTGACTGAAGCAATAGTCTAACCAGCTTTCACTGGATTGACCTGCTGGAAGAGTCTGCTCTTTCCACTAACTAAAAGCGGTATTCTCCTTAAGTTGCAGTCAGAAACACCACGTAAGAATTTAAACCAACGTTTATGCATATATGTGCACAAACAGAACTGAAAGGGAAATAAAGCTAGTAAGTCTATGTATAAAGCTTAGCCCAAAGGAAAATTACTGTGGCACCACTGAATCAGATGGTCCACAGGTTTCTCCCTCACACCCCTGGAGAGGTTATACGTGTTTTAGATTAAAATAAGTAAGCAAAATCTGATAAAACAGCACTAAGTAAGCAGCCCAGACAGATCACAGCTGGTGAACTCAGGCTACACATGCATTAGCACTTAGTTTAGGAAAGCATGAATGGATCAGTAGCAGTTTGTGCTGAGGACCTGAATCTTAAAATTTAGGTGGTTAGGGGGTTCGCTATACCTGTACTCATTTACTAACTCTTCAGATCACCTCTTCAGATCAGTTAGGTCTTGGAGACATAATTAGATGTTCATCCATTAGCATTTGGTACATTTTTGGATCATGATCCAAATGTTTAGTTTCACCTGGAGAGAATTCAGTTTGCATGACAAGCAGGGATGACCAAATTAAAAAAAAAAAACCACACCATCAAACAAAACCAAAAAACCACTCCTAGCCTGAACCAAAACAATAATGTAGATCTACCGTAGAGCGCCTAAAAAGCAGTTATGCAAATGCATCATCTACCCCAACATGTGCAGCTACTTATCAAAAACACATGCTGATGAGCCACTGGTGTGTATTTTTATATATTGAGTGATATATTCTAATTTTCTATAAATTTTGACATGAGATTCTGATTATTATAGTCTTGCCAGTCAATCTTGATAAGCCCAACTTCCTTCCTTGTGCATTTGCTTATGTCCATCCACACACTTTGACAATGCCTTCTCAAATGCTGCTTCCATGACAATTTAAATTATAGTAAGATGAATAAAATCCTGGGGGGGTGAGTGGGGGGGTGGGGGGGTGGAATAAACAACCCACAAAGACACACAAACTTGTCACATTCAGATTCTGATAAAAATATTAAAATTTAATAATACCTTTTGAACATACAATTATGTCAAGGAAAGAGTAAAGGCATTCAAACAAATGGATAGAGATCTTAAATAATATTTACAAATTCTAAACTGCAAGTTGACTATAAAGTCACAAATACTTTAAATACTTAGTAGAATATAGTGTAAATTCTAATATAAATTAGATATTAACTTCATCTGTTATTTTTTCCAGTCTAGTCTTTACATACTATATACATTAAAATACTAAAAAGTTATAAAATTTTATTTCTGTTACTATGCAAAGAGATGGAAAATACATCAGATCTGTCTTACTGTACAATATCCAAATTGAACTTTCTATAGCATTCTCTCTAAAAATAAACGGCACTTTCACATGCAACAAGGCATAAAGTACAAGTCTGTCCATTAGCAGTATGCCATCTGAGTGCAAAGTAAACTAAAACGTAAATGTCATTCAACCATATAGTTGAAAATCAAAAGTAAACTACGGAAAGAGATTCTGACAAACTTTCTGATTCAGACTGAAGTAATAATGAAAAGCATGTAAACTGATTTCCATACAGATCTGTAATTTTAAAAAATGAAAATATAGCATGCTGAGAAGTTTGTCATGATGGTATCAAAGTTACTTTGACAACATGTAATGGAGGAAAAGCTGATGATCCTGTACAAATTCTGAAGCCCAGCCCTGCCAATGGGCTGCAGCATCTAAGCTGCTTTTCTATTGACAGTTTCCAAAATTACTTCTGCCACTCAGAATTGCACATCAGTAGTCAGATGAATTTTCTAGACTTCATTATGCCATTGTATAACCATAGCTTCCACAGTGCAAGGCCACAAGAAGCCTGTCCTTAAGGATTTCTTTACTTGGGTATTCAGGTAACTTGAGCATGTTGATACTGAAAAGAAAAGAACAAAGCCACATCACAGTTCAGCAAGAAACCCAACAGTAAAGTTTTCTGATTGAAAACCCTGAAGATGTCACATTCATGAGAGAAAACAAACCTGTGCTGCATTACAACACCATTGAGTATTCAAATACATTGCAGGAAATTAAGGGTTTTTTCACTTCAGTAAATTGTAATACAATAATTTAACTTGAATATTCCCTTATTGATCCCACTGCCTTTAGTTAAGCAAAATGAAGCAGTAAACAATGAGCAAACATAATGTAACATCATCTGGGTTAAACCCCATCACTTTCATGTTGGATAGTGAATACTCTACAAACTGTCTAAATTTCAGGGGGCCTTTTAGTGAAACTATTTAAAATAACTGTACTTTTCACTGCGACTGACATGAAAAAGCCCCGTTTTTAAGATATTTCAACAACACTAGTTAGCATACCACGTGCTTGATGTTGGTAAAAGATTTGCAGTATATGGCACAGCAGCAATTGTAAAATTTTGCAATCCACTGCCACCCATTATATGGGCAAAGCCACCATGAGGCACCCTGGAACTGAGAAAATTCACAGAAATTAGACCATTACAAGAATGTTATAAGCCAAAAAATATAATCTTTACGCTGCAAATATCTCTTACTGCTACATGTGACCATTTACTAATACTTTTATCAAGCCTCTCCCTTTCTTACCCATATAAAAATTCTCACTGTCTAAATGCTTTTAATTACAATATTGAATAATGCATTTGTCCATTTACATTAGGCATCATATTGTTTGAATGATATTTAAGAGAATTCTGTTTGCACTTCTACAACCAGTTTTTATAACGGAATGGTATCTCAGTTCAGACAAACATCTATGGATATTTATATTTACAGTTTAAGAAATAATGCATCATAAAAGTTTATTCTCCGATTACTATCGATGGGACAACTAACCAGTGTCCTTGACATCTCTTTTCATTTATTACTCCAGACCACATATTTCAACTAACTAATAAAACCATTACATCAGTCACACTATCACCCAGTGACAATATATAGCAAAACCAGAACACACTGAAAAAAATCACCAGCATCTTCAGGAATGCATTCTCACTTAATCATATTACTCATTAATATTATCATTATTTTTTTCCTTTTACCAATATATTATTCAAGGATTACTCAAGGTGTAAATGGACAATAGCCCTGGAGTCTTCAGAGTCCCTCCCTATAATTTTAAACAGAAACAAATAGAATAAAATTCAGATATTTTTATAATATCAACTTAAGTCACTATGCATTATGAGGTAACAAGTTGTTAGCATAGCCCTCACACACACAAAAAAAAAACAAACCCACAACCTATAATGAAAGGATAAGAACTAAAAAGAAGTTGAATGTGAGCCAGCAATGCATCCTTGCATCAAAGGCGGCCAGCAGCCTCTTGGGCTGCATCAGGAAGAACATCACCAGCAAGTCGAGGGAGATGATCCTTTCCCTGTACCCTGTGAGAAACATCTGGAGTCCAACTCCAGTCTCCCCACTACAGGAGGGGCAGGGACAAACTGCAGCAAGTTGAGCAAAGGGTGACTAAGATGGTAAGGGATTGGAGCACCCGACACAGAAGGAAGGCGAGCTGGGACTATTCAGCCTGGAGAAGACAAGGCTCAGGGGAATCTGATCAATGTATAGAAATACCTGAAGGGAGGAATAAATAAGATGGAGCACAAGTCTCAAGATGGAGCACCCAGTGGTGCCAAGTGACAGGACAGGAGGCAATGGGCACAAACTGAAATGCAGGAAATTCCATTTAAACATGGGAAAAACTGTTTTACTGTGAGGTGGTCAAACACTGGAACAAGTTGCCCAGAGAAGCTGAAGGGTCAGCACTCCTGGAGACACTCAAAACCTGAGTGGACAAGACCTTGAGCTCTAGCTGACCAGCTCTAGCTGATCCTGCTCTGAGCAGAGGGTTGGACTAGACAACCTCTAGAGGTCTCTTCCAACCTCAGCTATTCTGTGATTTTGTATCTAGCAAAGAAAGAATCTGATAAAACAAAATAAACCTTCCATAAAATATATAACAGCTGTTAGAATTTTGGATTACAGGTACTTACATTAAAAACAATGCTCCCATATTCACAAAATCAAAGTGACTCTAAAAACCAGGAGCAAGAATGGAAAAGAAGAATGAAGTAATGTTTCCACTCACAGTAGAACTTCTTGGCAGAAATGCGGAATAGTAAGGGGTTGCTACTGCCAAATGTTAAGGAGCTAGGACAGAGCTCGTAATAATACTTTTTGAACGTACCTTTAAGAGCTAGGTGTAATATCCAACACATAAATCTGTATCACCTAGCTTTATGACAACAACTTTGGGCATATAGTTCTAGCACTGGTATATAAGGCAACCACTATGGAGGGAAGTGCTGATTATTTGCAGCATGCTATTTCTGACATACAAACAGAATTGAGCTCACAGCCACAGTTCAGAACAGTTGTAAAGATTTTACAGCAGTACTCTTTTATACCATGGTTTTGGCTCACATTTCTAATACAGTGCTGCCTCCCCTGCACTGAATTTTTTTTTCTCCCTCCAATGAACCAAGAGAATTCCACATTCAAATCAGCAATAAAACACAGACCTAACTGTTGAAAATTTCTCATTCAGTCCACTATTAGGTAATTTTTTTTTTTCTTTTTCTTTTTTACAATCTAACCTATTAAAATGTTTTTCATACAACAGGTCAAAATCATATAGTATGATCAGGGCTTTGAACATTTAAAAGTAACAGATGGCTACCAACATATGCCTCCAAGAATGAGTTTTCTTTCCAAGCAAAACACTGCCAATATAGTTAAGAAAGCCTTCCAAGTATGTGCAAATAAGATCACAAGATCTTCTCTCTCCTACTGCATGTGCAAATAGCCTTTAGCAAGAGCAACAATACAATTTCATAGCTTTGGAAACTTCAACGCTATTAAAATGTTTAAGTTTACATCTGAATCCTAAGTTTTCTACCTATTTTTCCACTTACAGATTTTGCATAAAATTACTTGAAATGAAAAGTGTAGAACAGATACTTTAAGCCTTCCCTTATGTTTCATTTTACTTTTAAAAGCAGTTGTATATCTATCACGTTTATCAAATATGCTGAAATTCCCTTAAAACAGCATATAGCTTATTACTCAACAGAAACTACAGTCCCCTAAGAAGTTAAACAGCAATCCTGATACCTGCAGAATACCAATAAAGTAGAATTTATCATAAGCCGTCAACACTTCCGTCTAACTTAACTGAAAACCTGATCAAAAGTTGCCAATGGACAATTAACAATAATTTAGCCAAATACTATTATAAACACCAAACAGATCGGGGGGGGGGGGGGGGGGGGGGGGAGAATAAAGAAGTAAAATGTGGAAGACTTCATTACGTTGAAGAGAAAAGGGGGGACGACAACAAAAAGCAAAAGTTTAAGAAATATTTAGAGATGTCAGAGAAACACCGAAGACAAATATAATTGTTTTATTTAATTTGCTAAATTAATTTCATACTCTTGATTGGAAAGAATAGTACCACTTCACACCTCACCCCCACCCCCCCAAAAAATAAAAAAATCAAGTAAGTGACTATGCAGAAGAGATTAAAGAGAAATGGAAAAAACAATGAAAATTTTGAATGCAGCCTGCCAACCAGTACACCCAAAAACAAATTCTTCACTAAGGAAATGTGACACCAAAAAAAGATCAGTTTGAAATCAGGTATACTTTTAGTGTAAAATGTCACCTAAGATACTGGCCTGTACTAGACTAACTGCTGTTTTAGCCCACAGACAACTTGGCATCTAAATCTTCCATGCCCAGAACCTAGGACTGTCTGGGGATTTATTTGCAAAAATGCCAGCTCTATACCACTATTAAAAGGTAACTTTCAAAGGTTAAATTTTTGTGGAAAAATATACCTATTACATTTCAACTACTGAAGAAAAAACACAATGGGTACCTACTAGCCGATACAGAAAAAAACTAAGCAATTTGTTTTTAAATTCCAGCCCGGAGTTCTTAAAAGACATACCAAAAATTTCCTTCCTACTAACAAGAAATGGGTAAGAACAAGTCGGTATGTGATTTGTGACCAAAATTAATGGTGCTCAAGCACGTATTAATCAGACAACATAATTGTTTACTTGATAGAAAGCATCCCTTAGAATCCAGTAGATAATCCCAAATGCCATGAAAATAGTGAATGCCACTTCAGTATCACTTGGAATGTTTTAAGAAGCATTTGAAACATGACCTTACATCTTAAAGAACCTTATTTGCCATCTAGATTTAGAAATGGACTAGTCCACTAAAAGTGAAAGACCAGCAGCTGGCGTGCAACAGATGTGCAGTTAGAACTGCAGGAATCATTTCTGCAGAGGACAAAAAGAAAGATCGATGTGCACAGAACTAGCTTCTTAAATTGTCTGTGATCCCTAAAAACAATGAAATTCATAATAAATCAAGTAAAACTAATACAATTTGAAGACCATGCCATTTGATGATACATCCATGACACTGAAATTCCTTGGTATAAAAGACAAGGTTTGATGATCTTAATTTGTATTTTACCATTGCTTACCCACAAAACTTATAAACAAAAGGTCAACTACTCTACTAATCCTAGAATATGAAGGGAATATCAAATTAAGGAGATGGTGCGATCTCTACTTGCCAGCAGAAAAATACATGGATTACACAGCTCAGGTGCCACACGTATGTCTATGGATCCACTTTGCAAAAGGTCTGTATACACAAACTCAGCAACTCACCCAGCTCACAGAGGCATTTATTGTTCAAAACCTTCCCACACTGCCCCCAATCCATAAAGGAAATAAAAGTGGCTTTCCCTGAAGAACAACTAGAATTTAGGACACAAATCCTATATAAAGCAAACAGTCTTGCATAAGGTTACATCTTCACTTGATCTTGACATGCTGCACTAATGTTCAATTCAACTCAGCTTTAAGAGAAGGATGTTCTGTTTACACTGACTGAAGTGATATCTAGTTATCTCATATATTAAAGCCTATATTGATTATTGGAGAAGCCAAGAGCCACATAAATATGCAAGAAGAAGAAGAATATAAAGCACAGTTAAATTCACTACTGCCTTGTTAAAAATTGCCTGGGACAGCAACAAAGGCCTCTTGCAAAGTAGTCAAGTATAACAAATATGTAATCAATCATTTTGCTGGCAATACAGGCAGCAAAAGTATTAACACACACTTTGATCAACATACAGAACACAAAAGCATGCAAAACAGTTTCTAGTTAGGTGATCTTGTACGGCAATCTGAAGTCTCTAGACTTATTTCACAGTATCCAGACAATATATTTGTTGCTACAGAAGCGTTTCTCACCTGCCAGTAACGAACTGTAATAGTAATACTCTCTCTTCCTGAGTTAGTTCTTCCACAACATCCCAGAACCACTAAATGAAAAATAAGTTAGTGTTCTCCATTAAATACTTGTAGTACTTGAAAAGATAATGGTAAAACAATAAATGGAATATTTGTGTGTTTGTTCCTTAAGTGATGGAAATTTTCATATGAAATTCATACATAACTAAGTCACTTAATGCAGGAATATAGTATAAAAAACCTCCACGAATTTCAACCAAAACAAGCTTCCATAAACACAGAGAGAAAATGACAAGAACAACAAAAGCACCCTTTTGGGGATTAAAATGCAGTAGTCTACATTATTTAAAAAGATAATTTTACCTGAATAACTTGGTCTCCTCTCTCATAGCCACTGGTGTATTCTGTATTTTTTAACCAATCATTCACATCAATTTCTGGCATACCAGACAACAAAAGCTCCTTCAGAAGAAGCACACAGATTGTGATTAGTCCTCCTGACTAACCATTAATTTCAAGTGTTCATGCTATTTTAAAAAGTAAGGCTTTAAGAAGTATAAAAATTACAGTGCTTTTTCTGTTTAATTGCAACCTTACAGAACCTACAACTAAAATTTAATACGAGAAGATTCTTGAATTCAGGTAACTTCACATGATCTGTTTAATTTAAGTACAGAGTATCAAGAGTTAGAAAGTATTGCCAAAGAACCTAAAAGAAAAAAAGCTCTGAGTCTTGGCATGACTCGAGACAAAACTTAAGATGTGCTGGTTACAGAAAATCAAACCACCACAAAAACTTATTGGAATTTGATTCTGTGACTCAGAAAAAGTAAAGACAATAGACAGCATCTCCTTCCTTCCTCCCTTCTGAAAGAAAATATGAAAAAGCTTAAATGCCAAAATATCCCGATTCCATTTTGAAATAGCAATTTAAGGCATTTATCACTGGCACGTGAAGTTATCACATTACAAGACGACAGTCATTGTAAGTACTTAGGATAAGCAGGAATACACATATTGAGAACCTCACCAACAGATGCCCAGAAAGCAAAAATAAAGTGAAAGATATAAAATTTTTATTTTGTGGGTACTGACCTTTACTTCTACATCATTACACTACTGATTAAGTATGCTGAACAAAGTATTTTAAAAAGTATAGGCATTTCTGCTTACCAGTTCATATTCATCAAAAAGCTGGATCAAAGATGGTGGAATGAACATATGGAAGCCTTGTAAAAAGGCATTTATCTGAGGCTGAATGGCTCTTGTCATTCTAAGCTCTGTGACAAGCTGGACATACTCAGCCTGCAATGTAGAAAACATCATTAAGATATACAATAGCAAAAATACATAGTGCTCATGCAAACTCACACACACACAAATGCAGTCCTCAATACATTACAAATCTCATCTACTGTAAGATGTTAAGAGTCCCTATGCACTTTTCACACACAGAAACCACCCAAAATAATTTGGAAGACCTCTCGGAGTTCAGAGCCCCTTCTATTCTTCCCCTTTCCTTCCCTCCTTCCAAAAGCAATTCCCAAACAGAAGTGTTTAAATCATAACACAAACCAGTCAAAAACCAGGGATTTGGACTAAGGTAAAGGAAGTGAATAGACCTTAGTTTGTCATGCCTGCATCTAATACAACCACCATTGCGACCATCTAAGGACATAAACAAGGCAATGTTTGTAAAGAAAAACATTCTATTAACCAAACTGAAATAACTCAGGGAGAAAAAAAAGCATTTATACCATAGCCATGTGAGTAGACAATATCATAGTTTGCATGCTTTAGAGATTTGGGGATTCCGTCCCCTTTAAAAGATGCCAGTTAGAAAAGGAATCCGCCACAACCTTGCTTTTGTTGAAAACACAAAAACCTAAGAGGCGGTTAATGGAGGGAGGTTTTCAGAATAAGGCAGACAGAAGTGCCTACAGTAAAGCTGTATAAACATGTCTCATCCACCCTGACAAAACCATGCAAATCTAATAAAGTTTCTTCACTTGAAAAAAGAGATTTCTACTTGAGAATAAAATTTACTCCTAGATTAAAGGTACTCAAAGTAATGCATTTTTAATAATGAAATCATGAAACATATCTCCCAATTAATCCATCTCAACTATCACCTTTCTTCAAGACAATAATCTTACAAAAATACTACCTTGATTTTTAATTTTAAAACATTAACCTAAACTTTTATGTTCTGAACCTGCACAAAAGCAACCAAGCATTCTTTCTTCCCTCCATTTCAGAAAAACAGAACGAAGTATAAACATTTTAAAACATAGAATATTTTTCAAAGGCAGTTCCTTACATTCACAGAAGTATAAAGGGATTATCATTTGCTTTGCAGTTGGAAGATATATTTAAATGCATTACCATCATTTTATTAGAGTGAGAAGACAATTAATGTGTGAAGTGCTCTGAAGAAGAGAAATGTAACCTAATCATATCTTCAACTGCAGAGCTGTTCCCAAAAATCTAGTCTCAATCTAGTAATACCCCTAGGTTGCTTCTACTGTCAGTGGAACTGAAAACACCTCCCTTCTTTAAGGAATTACAGGGGTAACGAAAGGAGGTTAACTGCACTAGACAAAAGTCAGCCTCTGTGAATACATCTTATGAACGCCAGGAACAAATCAGAAACTTTACTAATACCAGGATTAGAAGTAGTGTTACCACTGGTCTTCAATGATCAGAAATATTTGTTTTACATCTCTTAAGTTGCTGTTACATAAACAAGGCTATTCAGAAAACAGGGTTGTAGAAAAAAATTCACAATCTTATTTTTAAAAAAATCCATTAGAAAAAATAAGACACGCACTTATTTTCTGCATTACAAAAATAGTTACACTGAACTCTTTCATTATGAGAGAAAACAGTTGCTGTGCTTTCGGTGTAACAAGAAATGTTTTGAATAGCCTGGAACAACCGAGCATCCTGACTATCAGCACTAGCGCACGCTTAAAGCCCTGTACCACAGAATTCACGTAATACATGTCAGTAAAAAAAACCTGGTCAATTTTTTTTTTTTTCCTCTCTGTTCACTTCATTTACATTTTATTCCCTCTCAGAAGCCTTAGGAGCACATTACAAAACAGAAGTATCTACATAATTTCAGATCTATATATGCATTCCTACATAGTGCATAAAAGGTACAATCCAGCCTTCTTTTAAGAGGGGAGATTTGATTGAACACACATGAGACAAGCATCACAAATATGATGACAAAGTCATTTTGAGTGAGGGGTTGTTCTGTATTTTCCTTTGAGGTAAATCAAGCAGAGATCATGCTTCCCCGATTTGACAACCCCATATACTGTGAGACAAGGATCAATGTTTATTCTGATGTTCAGATTCAGAGAGCAGCTCCATTCCAAAGCTGTTTGAAAAAAAAAAAAAAGGTAATTTTTTACTGCTAAACATCATGGCCAGCTCACAGACAGACAAGTCCTGGGAGGACAGAGAAAGCCATAGGCTTGTGAAGATTTGCACCATTTTTTAAAATAGCATATGGTCAAGCTTTGCCTAGCTCTAATTTTACTTTTTTCCTAAAAAGTATGTAGAAAGCTGCAAAAACATACACAGCAAAGAACAAAGAAACGTGTAGCATGGACACCGGACAAAGCCTGACTTTTCCCTTTGAAGTCTCTCATTACCGTGACAAAAGGCAGCTGAACCACTACTATCTATAACTGATACTTCAGTTGGCACTACATGGACACTCCAATTGCAAGACTGGAACATTTGCATCGTATGGTCCCACAGCCATTCACCTATTACACAGCTGATGTAAAGAAAAGAAGATTCCCTTGTTCAAAGAAAACAACTTTTTACAAACAGCTATTACTGCTGCTCCTCAATGGGGCATTTACTCTTTTTTAGTTTGGTTTTCAGTAAGAGGGAGATGGACTGTTTGGTTGGTTTCTGTGGGGTTTTTGTTTTGTTTTTTGTAGGGGGGCGGAGGGGATTGTTGGTTTGGTTGGTTTTTTTAAGGAATAAAGATTCACTCAATTTCATTTAAAAAAAAAATGCTATCCTTTAAACAGGTAATCTGCTAGTGCGCATACACAGCAAATTCCTTTAGAAGCTGAATTTTCTTCTCCCAAAGGTATAGCAAATACAATGAGTTTTAAACAGCCATCTTTTGTTCCTCAGATAACGGCAGAAAAAAAGAAAGGTCTCTCTTGCAGGAGGAAAAAAAAAAAAAGTTTTATAAAGTAGACACTTTCCTGTTTAACCTGTTAGAACTGCTAAGCTAAAGCATACTGCAAAACCATGTCACATTAAAGAAATTGGGAACAAACCCCAAACGCCACTAAAACACAGATCTACAATTTTCAACAACTTGGTTCGCCACTGTCAAAATCAGTGAAGAAGAGACAGTGCCATCTTACAGGTGTTTGTTGACTTCACATTTTGCAGATTCAAATTAAAAAAATCAATTACTATTAACAGTTTCAAAGCTACCACAACAGTCATCTGTTTATTACCACCTTTCAAACAAAAGCTACACAAACTCTTATCCCTTCCTGCCACAGCTAAGGAAGGCTGATGAGCTAGAATGGATGCATCTGTTCTGCACATGTTCAACCACCCTTTTTAGTCTGTGCCCAAAGTCAGAAGTTAACAGTGCAATTTAAGCTACTAATGACTGAGGGTATTCTCGTGTGGGCAAATTTCTAATTTCATGCTAACTGATAACAGTTTTTAAATCGGTGTTATGAAACCACAATTTATGTCAAGTACATCTATTTTATACATTGAGAAGCTAGGACTGCCCAGAAACAAGAATCAACATCCTTGCTTTCTCTGATAGGTAATAAAGAAATTAATCATCCACTGCCCTCACAATTAGATTTGTTTTACCATCTGTATTCTTTCATGAATGACTATATTGCAGGAAACAGTGCAGAATCAGGCTAATAATATGTATTCCTGTTATTGGAATGACACTCTGCCTTAATGAAAATGAGAATTAAGCATACAAGAATGCAGCGCCAATTGCTCCAACACAAACTAAAATGTCAAAACAAATGCTGACACCAAGTGGCCATTTACCAATACAGCAGCTGTCTACACGACTGGTAGAGCTGAATGAATACTGTGTACACAAAGTGAGTTAGGCTAGCTCAACAGAAATGAAAATCAAAACACAAAGCAAACATAAGGATCAAAAGAGTCAATGATACAAGAAATTGCAGGTCTACCCATGACAGTCCTGCAGTTACTCAAAACTACCTAGTGGGTAACTACAGAATTCAATTAGACTGATGTCTATCTTAATTTCTAGATGATTTTCAAAATCTAGCTGTGTTTTTCCTTATTTGTTTTTGAACTCGGGGACTTTCCAAGCTGATACTATTGAAGTAAATTTAAAAGGTAGATTATTTCCATACAGACCAAGTGACTTGCAAATGGCTGAAAAAGCTTCCTGCAGCCTTTTACTTTGTCAATTATCCATATGTCACTGCAGAGCAATCCAGTGCCATAGGCTGCCCTACCAGGCAGCACACTTTGCAACATTATCTACAATTTTACTTTTAGCAATTGCTGCTGTATTACCTTCCTGGTATATATACCCATGACTTGACTTTAGGAATACTCGTAACTTTTAAAATAAACCATTCATTTAAAGTTGATCCTATTTTCCTTCCAAAAGTTCTGTCAGAAAGAACAACCTCATACCTGAACACTAACAGAGACTTTAAATAGTACTATTTCTAACATGCTAAGCTAGAAAAAGGGGAAGAACGTTGGCAACTTTTTTATTTTGTGTATTTCCTTCAAAACAGGTATACCATTTATGCTTCCAGTTACTCAGAAAGTCAGTCCAATTGCTTTTCTTATACTATCAACTTCTGAATAAACCTGTATACTCACCTTGTTTTCCTGTGTAACAAGTATACTTGCACCCCCTGGCTTCAATGGCACTTCTTCCATTGCTCCAAACACATCAGTCTCAACAGAGAAGGTCAGCTCTAAACCCAGATCACTGATATCATTATCTAAAATCCACTGCAAGTTCTTTGCATACTCTGGATCAATAGATGCTACATCCTGATAATTTACAGGTATACCTAGAAAAAAAAAAACCAAACCAGAGAGACAAAACCGCTCAAATAAATAGAATAAAGCAAAAAGGGTTCTAACTTAATATATGGTAGAAGATTGCCCTCTAGAGAAAAACCAGAATAACGCAGTAATAAAAAAAGGGAAAAAAAGAGATTCACCATTACGAACTACAGCAGAACCGTACTTATTACATTTTAAAAGCATTAAAGAATCAAGTTCCCTCTATACGTTTTTCTTCCCAGTGAAGCAAATGGCATTCCACTTGACCAACAATTTGCACGATTTTAGCTCACTAATGGATTTCAGTAAAAGCATCTAACCACATAGAACACACAATGTTAAATGAGTTTCCTAAAAAAATCTTAGAGTTTTCCACGTAACTTTTAGAAACCCAAATATCGTATTTCTCTATACAGTAATATCTTTTCCCCCAGAAAATTATTTAGAACTGCAGGGGGAAGACAACCTTTCTGTACTTGGAAAACTGTCGCTCTTCAGTTTTCTTCTTTTTATATCATTTGCTATGAGATCTACTATACAGTTGAAAAAAATTATTTATAGGAATTTTACATTTTCAGACTGAACTTGCAAGTCATTTAGAAGCATTAACAGGAGAGTTGCTAGAAGTTTGACTTTTAGTCAAGTACAGAAACTGCCTCTTTACAGCCCCTTCGCAGACAAACAAACAAATTTGAGCAAATGTGCCCAGAACAAGGTGACCCTGAGTTTGCACAAGAGAACTACCCTCTTCACTACACAAGAAAGCAAATCCCGATTACTTTAAATCTGTCATGATAGATACTTTCATGCTACCCAGACAGATAAATACCTGGGAAAAGGGGCAGGGGTGAGGGTGGTAGTAGGTTTAGAGAAAAGCAAGTTATAGGGAAGTACTCTCTTTGCTTCACCATCTTCTGTGCATTGTGAAGCGTCACAAAGGTGCCCATTAGTAGAAGTCTTAGCACGCTATGGACTGCAGAAGCAACGCCCCAGAGAATAACACAAAATTCAAAGGTTAGCAGTGGGTGCAAACACGTAAGTGCAAAAACTGTTAAAATATTTCCCTGGAAGAGCTGACTAGTGCTGAAATGGTGTGTACACAAGCTGTAAGTTGTTGTTTTTCTAATAAAATCAAGCAACGCTCCAGTTTAAGAGAGGGATAGATAATTTACTAATAAAATTCACTGTCATCCCTCAAAAAAAAAAAAAAAAAATCTAACAGCTGTCTAGTAGTTTCCAGAGGACTTTCACTTTTGCCAGCTAGTAAGCATATGTGCATTTCACATGAAATGTGGAAATAATGATGTCTCTGAGGGATATAAGCAAAACATGTGGGAAAAGAAGGAGACTGAAAAGTAGGAATCGGGAGACTCCTTTAGAGAAGAAACTGAACTGGAGCGTTATGATGAGACTATACTCGTAGGCAGCATGTTGTGGGACCAAAGCACTAAGCTCACTCATTTGCTTGACAGGTATTTTTACCAATCAATAGACTCAAGCCAGGCAGTTACAAAGAAACACTATCAGATTTATCAGGAAATAATTTTAATCCCATGAAATATTACGTATCTTTCTCTTGCTATACCCCTAAGGCACGTGTAGTTTAAAAAGGAAGGGAAATCTATCTTAGCATAATTGCAATAAACAGGTATTTCTGTGCAACACAGAACTTCAGGAAGGTACTACAGGTAAGCTCTGAGACAAGTTCAGTAAGTATTCAAGGATTTAAGACCTCCAGCTCAAAATACCCTGACCCAGAAATTAATTTTTGCTTTTGTTTATGCCATTTCAAGGAGTATTTTCATTATACTGAGAAAGAGGGGACTTAGAAGTCTAACAGCAAATAGCACAGTTAGGAATTTATCCCTGCTATGTGTCTTTGTGGGCTGGAGGCAGAAGTTTCCTTTTCCAAACAGAAAAGTAATTGGTTCCTTAGAAAAAATATGAAGTAACTGGACAACAGCACTAGTGAAACTATCTTCTCCTCCCCTGTTTAAGCAGAAGGCAGACAGATATGAAGTTTGAGAAAAACAAACCTAAGAGGCCTTATTAATTTCTGACTATATTTCCTGCCTCAGTTCTACATCCATAGAGTGCAGCCCTAATAAATGTGAAGACCTATGGAATAACGTTTGATTTCACAGCACACAAAAAAAAAAAAAAAAAAAAAAATCACACAAGCTGCACATCTAACATCTTATAAAGCACATTAGTTGTATGTTAGCTGGGTCATCACTGAAGTTGGTGATCTTTCCTTGCCTACCACATATTGTTGCAGAAAGATCTCAATTCATCACAGTGAAAAAAGCTGATGCACCCACCTGAGTCTCAAAAAAGTAGCTACATTTGCTCATACAGGTTTCGGCTTCTAATTAAGGTACTTCCACATCATGTCTGTTGACTAAAGAGAAGAGTTCTTTGAAAGAGGTCCACACTGTTCCTCAGATACAGGAGGTCTTACCACACAACCGGTGTATTCAGTGCCATCAACAGGAAAGGCTACAGAAAACAAGGATCTCAGTGCAAGGTGAGAAACCAAAGGAATGGAAATAGTCTCAGGCTTTGAAAAATTTCATACTCCATTACTCAAGGCGTGACAAGTAGCTGAAGGGAATCTCTATGTCTGTAACCTCGTAACTTGTATTTGGCATGAACAACAGTTAGCATAACCCATAGCTGAACCTGAAACAAAAATAAAACAAAAACCCCCCAGGAGCATCTGCTGCTGTGCAACTCGGATACCTTAAGCAAAAAAAGAAGAGATGCAAAAAGCTGAGGGAAAAGGCCTTGAAAAGGTTTAAATAAACTACTGTGAGGCAGAAAAAGCAACTACTTTGGGAAGTGGAGGTATAATTTTTCCAGTTCTCTGTGTCTGATAAGTAACAAGAAGCAATAAGAAACCTGTGAACCTTTTGAACTTAAAGAAGTTGAATGTGCACAAACATCTGGAGAGTTAAAGGTTGCCTGTTCAACAGAATGACAAGACCTTACTAAGAGGCACTGGTGAGATCATATTAACAGACTACTCACTGCTGTTTGGTTTGCAATAGTCACTCTAGCAAAATGAAAAAAAAGAAGAAAAAAAAAGAGTAAACAATACGTAACCTTTTCAATTCAGAAACCAACAAATCCAGTATGTAATGAGTCAAACTAGAAAAGAACACAAATTCCTTATTAGTCATTTCCCAAAGACGTGACAAGAGCAACACTTGACTATTCTCAAGGTGTCACTGAATGGCAGAAAAATAGGTTTTTCTCATTTGTGAATACATCACATGGAGATTAGCCTGTGAGCATCATTCTGCTCACGCAGAGGAATCTCTTGATGTCAGAGACCAACCCTTAAGTTAGTGCCACACAAAGATATGTCTACTCTGGAACCGCTTTCCTATGCGAAGATAAATGACTAGAGAATCCCAATGCATTGCCAACATGGTACTGCTTCAGATTGGCTGTCCTCCATTGCCTCTTGCCCAGTACACAGTCACTCTCCTGCAGCAGAAAAAGGTACTGAGAGAGAGAAGTAAAATGCATCCCTTTGTCAACAAGATCTTGACAAAGATGACTGAGCCTGCACCACCACCAAACTGCAACAGTGTTTCCTGAACACTTTCAGGGAAGAGAAACAGTAGATCTGAAGTTAAGAGTTGATCTGTCCTGGACTCAGCAAACACCACAGGAATACTGTACGTTGAAAGAACAATTACAGAAAAACAGAATGAGGTGCACACAATTCCTTGAAAACCTTGCTAGGTCTTAAAGTAAGGACTGGTTCTTGAGGAGAAGTAAAACTTCTGACATTAAGATTAAAGAATAGAACTTTTAAACACAAAGGAAATTCTGCATGCAGCAGCAAAGGAATTTATGTACTTATAGGAGTAACAGGAATGCAAAGGGAATTTACCCTTTCATCACATCTTCACACAAGAGGAAAAGTTTTTCATGACAATGCAGAACAGTGGCATCACATTCGACAATCAAGAGGCACAAAGGTTCTCAAATAAGAGCCCTAGATGACAGATACCACCAGCTAACAGCAGTCCTTCTGTATGAAAAAGAAAAGTTACATTTTTATAAAGACTTCTGACCAATCCTCTTGAATGCTACAGTAAGTGTATGAATTGACTTTCCTCAGGAAGGAGACAGCATGAACCTGCATTAGTTCTGAAACACTATTTCAGGAAATAAGTAGTGTTTGTTGAAGTGGGTAGACAGGGAGGTTCACAAGAGTATGGATTCACCTTGTCAAAACATTACACGACTAAAGAACTGCAGACATACTAAAGAACGCCTGATAGATTTTTGCCAGAGCTCATAAACATTATCAACTTTGTAAGTCTGTCCTAAGTTAACTAGGGAACGATTATTTTCATTTCTCAAGAATTACATTACATGGCAAAACAGATGAATTTCACAACTGTGATACAAAGAATTGCATACACCACAAAAACAATTGGCTGCACTAGTCTGCCTTTCAGGCATTCCTAGTCAGCAACATTAAAGACAACTAAATTATATGATTATGCTTTAGACAGATTAATGATGCCTTCCTTGTTTTTAATTTAAGATTCATATTCAAATATAAATTGAAAGATTAGCTTTTATTAAAAGTTGCTAACTGTATAAAATTCCCACATAGTTTTGCTAATGTATTTCTGTATCTTGCAACTGTAACAGCTCCTAAGAGAGGCTCAGAGTGGAATAGCAATTACTGCTGTTGTGACTCTGCTGTACATAAAAGATTAGCAAGACATTCATTTCCAAGACTTTTTCGTTTTTAATACAAACACAAAAGTAAAAAAGGAAAACATTTACTGCTAGACAACTGTTATGACTAGTAAACAGGATTTTAATAAAGCCATACCAAGAATATGTTTGTAGAATGACCTCGTGAAGTAGATGTTCACTAACTGCCTGTGATTCAGAGCTAGCCCCAGGATCTGGCCTGCGAAACGGAAGTAGTTCAAGTGATCTGGATTTACAGAAGAGTTGCTGTTGGGCTGGAAAGTTGTTCCTATAAAATAGAAAGATTATCATGTTTCATGATTGACTTTGGTTTTTTACGTGAAGTTCATATTTATCAAATACACTAAGCATCTGAAACCACTGAAAGGGTTCTATTTTTGGAGGTTTTGTTTACATCAAAAAAGACATCAGAAAGAAACATATTAGAATGTAATGACATCCTATTATTACAACGATACTGCTTAGCCACTCTCAAAGGCACCACTCTGAAATAATTATCATCAACATAAAGGTAATGATGATCTGCTAAATTTGGTCCTCCATCTTACTATATTGCTCTGTGCATTTTTTGCTCACTCTAATGGGCCACGCTTCTATCAACTTGTGAACATGCTCAAGGAAGGATCAGAATGCATCTACTTCCTTTCATCTGGCTCCAGCCAGATGCAGACAGGGGTCAGTCAAGCCCTGCTCTCCTTGGAAAAGACCACCTCAAGCAGACATCCCTGAACTTTTCCTTTTAACTTTCAGGAACTAATCTAGACCTCTACTGTTAACTGAATTCCTTGCCGCTTTCCAAGATTCTGTAAGGTAGAAAGCAAAACATTTATCACTGATGATGATGTGAGAACTTTTATTGATAAAAGATTTGCCTTATATGAAGCACCCAAAAGACAAAAAGTCGAATACAAGGTAGACCTGTGGAAATCAACATCTGGTTTTACCACAAGAATTAACTGACTGAATTTGTGGTTTTCTAACAGGAAATAAAGGAATACCTCCACAGTTCCCTTGCAGATGCAGAAGAAAGGAAAACACTTTCTCTGCTGCTCAAAGTGTTATGTTCTTCTACTACCAGGCAGAAATAGCATGTACTCATTAAAACCAACTCACTCTCCTCTTACAAGAGAGAACAAAATCAAGAAAACTTCAAATTAAGAAAAATATTTCATCTGTCATTATAAAAACATACAATTAATAGATCACTTATCCATACATGCGAGATCAATTCTGTCAGTGTTGTTTTTAAAAAGTAACAATCTTATATTCTGAAACCCTAAAATTAGGGGGGGGGGGGGGGGGGGCGAAGGCAGACACATACCATCAGCTGACTGGGTAAATAAGGCGTAATCTGGGTTAACTATTTCACTGGATAAGATATCAAACCACTCACGCACCACACCTTGTCCCTGCATGTCAAAAGAATAAAACATATCAGTACATAGAACTTTCACTGTACAAACAGTTACGCTGGGTAACTACACATTTCTTAATAAAGTATACAAGTTATTTAAAATTAGGATTTAGTTCAAAACAATACTTGTGAAAGAATTAATATTTCCAGATATAAATACCATAATGGAAAACCATGCAATTTTACCCACCATGCCTTCTTCTCCATGAAATCTCACAGCAATCCCCTGCTTTAGTTTTGCACAATTTGCTTTAGACACAACTTCACAGCTACTCCTAAAAATAGAATCTAAGTACAAAGCACCAATTAATTTTTTATCTTAATTCATTATATTTCAATGTTTTTCAAAGATATATTAATTCCGTTTATAACACAATACCTCTGTGAACCAAAAGGATATCATTTTCATTGACAGGCCTGTGCACCATGTCCGAATCTGGCTGCCCAGCATGCAGATGTTCATAGAACCATTCACAGCGATCTTTAAATGGCTACAAAACAAGGGGTAAGCCATATTATATAGATGCATTCAACTGAATTAATTCCTTTCTCATAAACATGACTGGAAAATGGTTCTGCATACTTCTCAGTTCATTTGAGAAGTGCAGTCACTCAGTGCTACCTCAATACGCTACACAGTATTTTGGGAAGAGGAAAGGACTAGACACGCCCTTGAGTGATGGCTGAAGTCTGGTACACAGAAAGACTGGACCACCAGTTATCCAGAAATAGCTATCAGAGTTCACCACACAGGAGAAAAATAGCACAAAACTTCTTCCAGGGCAGGGGGGAAGGAATCTAGATAAGTCATCACTGGCTTCTGTAACACTACTTATTATCAACCACAGCTGAGCACAGAAGCACAAGTGATATAAACAAGT
This sequence comes from Harpia harpyja, assembly GCF_026419915.1. Lineage (NCBI taxonomy): Eukaryota > Metazoa > Chordata > Aves > Accipitriformes > Accipitridae > Harpia > Harpia harpyja. Next base: position 12,124,865 of record NC_068942.1, on the reverse strand, counting down.
CATATTTGTAGTAAAGTTGATCAGCAATAAAAAACAGCCCAAAGGAACCAGAAACCTTCCAAAGCAATTTCTAGGTGAGAAGGTCCTAGCTTGCTTGACTCAGTATTTAGATTGATATTTTGCAGTTCTTCCGAGACAGATATGACACAAGCATGGCCTCTCTCACCTGTCATAATTCACAGCACATACTTCTAGTTGATCTAGCAAACAGGGTATCAGTTCTCAGGGTCTCTTCATGATTCGTAAGTAATGAATTTCAAAAGCACACATTTCAACCAAAGAATGAGTAAACAATACACCTACACCATGTCCTCAAAATGAAACTGGATTACCAAAACCAATGTACATTTAAAAACAAAGGCACAGTACTGTTCACAACTAAAGAAATAAACCTTTCGGAACAGACACTCCACAATTACTGGGGGTGCGGAGGGGTGTCCTGGTTGGTTAGAAGATTTTTACCTTTGTTTACAGCAAATTCTGTCTTTGACCAAAATAGTTTAATATAAGGAATCTTTCTAATAGAAAACAAAGCAAAAGTAAACCAGTGTGTGCTAAATGAAGAAGTTCCAAATAGCACATTATCACCCAAAGACCATCTTCATTTGTAATAGAACAAACACGGCTCTGTTCCTGAGCTACATGTAGACAATCATAATCTTGTAAAGGTAAGCGATGAAAACGTGGCAGATGCTTAATACTACAGTGTTATATAAAGCAGCAGACTTCCACACAGGGGTTTGCTCGCTAATTTTTCCACTTAACTACACTAGCCTTCCCTAGAGTAGCTCTTTAGTCTTGAATTCATGTCCCATGTTAAACTGAGAAGTGAGTTTAAGTTATGCAAGACATCAGGATTTTACTCAAAAAGAAACCCAAACAAACAAAAGAAAACGGTAGGAAACAGAGCAAAGGGTAAGAAGACAACATGATGTTTCACTGAAGAAGCTACCACTAATTAACTATGGCCTAATCAACTAATAGTGGTGTATTTATCCTCTGGTTTGTCTCAAAATGTAAGTCAATTAAGGAAAAAGCACAGCATTTTAAAGCTCAATCTATCAGATGTGCACAAACAGATTTAATAATAGCAAGTTAAATCTGTTTAACTGGAAGTTTGACTTGTAAGACATTTAACAGTGGTCATCTCAAATGGACTTACACATGTATTTTAAAGAATTAGAAGAAAGGAAATCTGGCTGCCATGTCTGTTTAATGTGATCTTTCAACATCCCAGATTCAGAATCACCGGAGGCCGCGCTTAGTTCTTCCATCCTCCCCAAATGGATTTTTATTTTTAAATATTATTATTTTTAAACACAACATCCTCTTTATATTCATAGAAAATGTAACTAAGCATCTCCTGACATTTACCTGAGCTTTTATGATGTGCATAAATCTGGACATTAGTTCAGGACACTCAAGAAGAAAATGAAAGTGATCAAAAATTATTTTGGGATTCCTGAAAGAAAAATAGGTTAGAAGCCTGTTAGAGATCTAATAATAATGCTTCACGATACACGAAGTCTACATAAAGAGACAATGCAATCAATCATATAGAAAAGTTCCAACAGACTCTTCTATTTTGTAACAGTTTCCTAACTCTTGTTTCCAAATTACTTATACTACCCATCCTTTGAATATGGAGGATTACAAGCAGCTCTCCAGACAGAAGCAAGGTTATAAACTGGGCAGTCCCAGAGAAACTCTGGAAACAGTCAAGTATACAAAGATGGTTTAGACTCCTTTAAGAAGTCATTAAGTATAACATATTTGAGGAAGAATGAAAGTTTTCATCTGCCTCAAAAGGGAAGGCTTTATTTGGAACAAAGATGACAAAAGAATCCATTAAGGAAATTATTCTGTTGCTCTGAAAAAGATTTTGTTCACAAAATCTCACAGAACCTTACAAAAAGATCGCTTACATATGCAGAAGAGTTCATTTAAGCCTGAGCTCTGAATCATTAATATACACTCCCTTAAATTTGGCAGGACCATTAAAATGCATATGGTACATATGTCACAACAATAACCTAAAAATACAACTCAGAAGAAAAATAGGAGTCTGAATTATTTTGAGGGAGGAAAAACAAAAAAAGAAATTAGAATTTCCATATTTCTTGAACCTTACCGGTTAACAAAACACTTAAGGACATCATCATGCTTACAGACAAATTCTATAAAACGAGGCGATGTCATCCTGTTCAAAAATCATAAGATGCTTTTGGTTAATGAAGTTGGAAAGAATTTGAATTACATAAATTGTTGCTTTTTTTTTAATATTATGCAAATAGAAACTGATGTTGTTTAACTAGCCGATCATGAAATGAAGTACTCAGCAGCATTAAGATTCATAACAAACTAACAGAAAAGGCAAAAATGCCAGTAATCAAGAAGGTCAAGCAACCTGACCACTAACTATATGAACAAGAAAAGCTCAAAGTAATGGAGATACACAATTTTCTATTGAATCCTTCCAGTTTTCAAAACAGCAATGGAAGCACATACCTGGAAGGACTGATATTATATGCACAACATACACGATATGCACATTGTTCTACATTCTTAAGAGTTCATTGTATAAAACTCCCACCACGCAGCTTGTAAGTTGTGGTAAGTGAGGAAAAGAGCCAGGAAGAAATAACATTACAAATGTAACAAACTTAATAATGGGGGCAAGGTAGTATTTAATGACTTCATGAAATAACAAAGCTACTTGCCAGACAAGCGTCTCATACACTAGTATGGAATTTTATTTTTTTCTCTTATATACATCTGGAGAACAAGGGAAGGATTAACATGGGTGCAAATTTTACTCCATTTAGTTACACCTATGTTCTGCATTTTTTTTAAAAAGATAAATTCTTAATTGGATCCTTCAGCAAAAGCTAAGGAATACTTGCAAACAAGAATAAAACCCTCTCATGAAGTGACTTGAAAGGTTGTGAAAAACAGTACTTTAAAAAGTCCAGGATAACAGTCCTAGAACTGTTGCTGTTCCCCAGACCAATTTAGACAAGAGCTGCTCATTTTATATAAAACTGAGCTATTTTTGTTCTCTCCCTTACTCTGTTTTGAATACACAAGTCTCACCATATCCTTCCCCTCATCCGCACAAAAAATAAGCTAATAAAATCTTCCAGAGACCAAATATGAACATTTTAAACACACTTCTGGTCTGAGAGATGATCTGAAAGTATTAAACAACTAAAAGAGTCTTCACTGAAAGAAAATGAACTCTCTCTACCTGTAAACTGCCACACAAGCTGTAAGATGCAATATACAGAGAAGAAAAAAAAAAAACAAAAACACACCAACCAAAACCAAACCAAACAAACCCCCAAACTTAGCATACACTCATCAGTTTTGATGCTGAAAACTTGGAACATTGTATTTCAGTATATTAACAAAGAATGCCTAGATTCAGTATCAGCATTTGCAGAAGAAAAGCAATCGTGGCAAGTAAAAGAAAATAACCTCAATATTTCAAATGTTAACCAGCATGAAATGCCATCTTTATTGTATGAATATTAGGTAGAATGGAAAACTATGAGTTCTGTTTACTCTCCTCCATTAAACATAAAGACACCCAAATCTAAAATTAGAGCCATTTAAAATTATTTTGTCTGAAAATGTCATTTGTTATAATTTCAAACGTTATTTGAAGATGGCAGCAGTATTGAGTTACACCATTGTGCCATTTACTCCTACTAATATGAAAACTTCAGGAAAACAGAGTAAGTCTTAGATCTTTGTACTTCTCTACACAGTTCTGAAAAGCCCTAATGCCAACACAGAATTCAGGTGTGCTCTGACTTACTTTCCTGCATCCCAGGGAGTTCTCCCAGTTGCCACTGAAACAGTTCTTACTCTGCTGGCTTCCATGATAATAACTCTCAGTTAAACTTATGTAGTATCCACCCGAGTTCTCCCTAACCTGAAGCTTAAATTACGCATAGGGACAGACCCATTGGGCAAGGCCCATCAGCAAGTCACCTGGACACAGGGAGACAGTCACCTCTCCGACTGACTTTTGGTATAAAGAGATAAATTGGAGGGGGGAAAGTGTACTTGATCACTTCTATAAGCATTTCTGCTTTTCATTTGGCTGCTGTAAATACTGCTTTACTGGCATTTTATCTTAGTAAGGTTTGATGGAGATTTCAAGGGAAATGGCTAAACAGCAGTTCCTTTTTCAAGGTGGAGTAAAATTGAAAGCACTGAGGTCCTTGTAGAACATGCTGATCCCCAGATTGTCTTCCAGAGCATCCACAGAGGAGCGTGCCCCAGACAAACAAGTACTGGCCAACTTGAAAGCTTTTATTCCACTTTGGCAGAGAAAGAAAAACCTTTACAGTGGCTGAGAATAACCAAGAGTTGTCATGTAGTGGGAACCTGGCTTCTAGATTCCTCAGGGAGCTTGTAATACCATACTTGCCTAATCCTCTACTCAAGAGGGTCAAAGGATCCCTTCCTTGCAAGTTCACAAATATAATCGATAACAATCTTGGACGGACTAAGACCTCAGTTACAGTGGAGACACTTCTTTTCTTTTTAAACCAGACACTGATGGTATTAAATTTGCCTAAGTTGTAGGGCGTATTCCACACAAAACTATGTTTGCCAACCCGGGACAGGATTCCAAGTGAGCATTACTTTGAGACTGAACTCTCCTTGTTATAAACTTCTGCAATATAGCTAAACAAGTTTTGCCCCAGCTAGATAATCCACATTTTTTTCTGAGCTTACAGCTGCTCTTGTTGGATAATCACATTAAATTCAGAGATAATTTCACATTAGGAACCAACAGCAAGAACAGCTAAGTTTCAAGAGATCAAAATTACACTACCTGCTAGTATCCCACATGATTACAAAAAGCCATTAGACGTTCAATATGAAATCTGCCCCAACGCAGCTACATTCATAGGCAGCAGCACTATGGAAAATTTGCTGTGCTGTTTGGTGCCATTAAAGCCGGAAGAAAAAAAAAAAAGGCATTCAAATAATTGAACTAGTGAAAGCATTAAGAAGTATATCCTTGACTGCCACTAATATCATCTGGTCAGTACCAACATTTTTCCAAGAAAGCATATATGATTTTAAAATGGTAACAGTTTAGGTAACCAACAGGATCTTCTTCTTACCCCTGAGGCATCTGACAGGAGCAGCACATATAAAAGGCTTGAATGACAGCACTTAGCCTGTTTGCTGTCATGGAGATAACATCCTGGCAATCAGCACAAGCTTCCTGCTTCCCGGCAACATCGTATGTTTTCGACTCGCCAGCATCCGTGGATAGCTCTTTTCTGCCCTCGGCTCCTGCAGCAGCAAAGGAAGGCGTAGGAGCATCAGCATCCTGGTGATCTGGTCCTTTTTGCTTCAGTAAAATAGAAGTAATGTTGGCAGAATCCCTTTTGTTTTTCATCAGCTCCGTGGCTATAAGAACAAGCCATTCATCTAGAGAATGCCAGAGCAGTTCCAGCGGCTGCAATAAACACATGCAAAAACAGACAAAAAAGGAACATGTTGACATTAGATAATATTAATACTGTGATAATCCTCTTAAGGCAAATATCATGCACATTTAAAAGCTTTAAATGATCCTTTAGAAGTCATGTTAGAGATAAGAGTCAAATACTCATAAAAAATTCTGTACTTGTAGCCATAGAGCACAAAGAAAATTTCATATAGAAGGAAAATAATCAAGCAGCAGATGGAATAGAGATAAAATAATTTAGAACGGGTGAAACACTGAACTACTTAACAGAGTTTGGCCTCACAGTTGTTACACAGCACCCTACTGCCTGACTGCTGCAGTCAAGCAGAGAAACAATAATACACATGTTGAGTTTCCAGAGTAAGAGCACATCAGTTCTTTAAGACTCTGGTCAAAGAAACTCCCTCTGCCAGGTAGATGGAGCAAACTCCAGACAACACCACTGAGATTCAGACTCATGCACATATCTAGTAAGATGTGCTTTACGCATAGTGTGAGCTCATACAGCTCATTTTGATAGTACCCCAGATGTCTCAGAGTAAGGGTCACTAATACTTAGCTTTATGAAATGGAAACAAGTATCAGCAGAATCTTGTATCCATTTTTAAAGCTATAAATTTTATTTTATTTCAACAAAGTCGCTCTTTATTCACTACCACCAGCTTAAACCCAATATAATTGAAACCTGGTACAATTCCATCACTACACATCTGCTCTGAGGTGCAGGCCTACTACAGAGAAGAGAAAGGGCTGAAAGACCTGTGGCTTTCTCATGAGCATTAAAAAAAAAAAAAAAACATGAGGGCTGACTGTGCTGTCCCTTAATGGTGTTTAAGAGGACATTTCACAAGCATACAGTCTAGTGAGCACAGGGATATGTATCCTACAGGGAGGCAATTCTGACTTAAGTCTTTCATAGCATTCCAAAAATAAGTGAATTTCTAAATGCACTCCTTTTTCCATATAAACTGTTGCATCAACATCTTTCACCAATTAAAGCATTCAAAGACTTAGCAGATACTGAAAATTATGTTTTCATCTTCTAAAGTTGCCTTTAAAAATTAAGAGCTATTCACAGCACACTGCGCTAGAAGTCTACACTGTCTGGAGCACTGTCAGTACACCTCATAGCGACACACTCTCAATACACAACAAATTACTTCTCATAAAAGCGGTGTGTTAAAAAATTCTGTTGAAATTTACCATTAAAAAATTTCCCATTATGCTTCCATTTTTTCCCAATAAGAATTTTGGGGAAAGCCACCCTGATCTCTAAGACTGGTAGGCTTTGCCCAACATACTGTATGACACTCAATCCTTGTACTCCTACATGTTTCTGTAGAAGGTGATCTGAATACCTCCAGTGTAGGGACTATTTTCTACATAAATGTCTGCCATACAGGATCAAGTTAGCTCCTTTCTAAGACCTGCCTGGCAGACCTTCACCACAAAACATAATGTAGAAAAACTTTCTAATGGAAAATAGGATTCACTGAATATATGGAAGAATTAAAATGCAGCTGTGTTCTTAACATCTAACTCACAAGAAACTAGGTAGCTATATACTAGAATACTGAAATGTAGTTTTCTTCTCCCAAACTTTTCAATGCTTAGCTTGCCAGACACTGTCTTTCCACTAATATCTTGTGTTTTATCTTTTATTTCCCACAGACTCAGCATGCCTTTCAGAACCCTTGCAACTGATTTGTTTTTCGAAAGCTAGTTTTTCACAGATTCTGATCACAAACTCATTCAAAGGTGTAGTCAAGCATAGTGACTTCAACGTTTCACTTTCTTTTTTTTTCTAGTCTAACTTCAGGATATAAAGCACTCCTCTAAATATTGCCCACCACCTCCATATCCATGGCTGTCAACATTTTATGTTAGCACCCATGATCAGACCTTTTCACAGGTCTCACATTTCATATACTCACATTTTCAACCCCCTCCAAGCTAGATTACAGTGGCAACTCATCAAAATATGTTCAGTCAGTATACTAATACAGAAAACTTCCTCTAAAATTGTCAATATGGATCTCAAATTTAAAATCTTTTAAGTTCCGTGTTGACTTTTTAATACAGATTTAACTCCCATTTTGGAGCAGCAACCTCTGTGGTTTCCTTAATAGTCTGTACTAAACAGTTAACACAGCCTATATTCAAGAAACTCATAAAAAACAAAAACCAGGAAAGGAGTTCTTTGTCACTGACCTGCATGTCCCACATGCAAATACTGGTACCAATGAAGACATACAACTGCCACATCTTCAAGTAGACTCCACACCATTGTAATAATTAGAGATAGTGGGCTTTTTTCCCTCCTCCCAAAAAGCGAAAGGGACCATCGCAACCACATTTTCAAGGAAAGGACAAAAAAGAAAAGAAAAAGGAAATGGAAGGTAGGAATAAGAGAGAACAGGAAGTCACCCAACTGACTCAGCACTATGTCTAATCTCCCACTACCCAGTTACTGTAAATTCAGGGAAGAACAGGCTAATCCAACCACAACTGAAGATTAACTTAGCGTTGCCAGACCTGTGTGCCCTATTCCCAAATGAGAATAAATTCTCATCAGCAGTTTTGTATTTCCGAGTTTGAATTTAAATCAACCTTAAAAATATCATGGAGACAACAGTGGCCCTAATGAAGGGCTGCCTCAGTTTTAATACTTCTAAAATAAATAAATTAAAATAATAGCAATAATAATTTTAAAATCATCCTGAAATTTTTGTTTTGTTAGTTAATGCAACAGTAGTAGATATTTTGCTCATTTATTAAAAAACATATAAATGTTGGTTTTTACACAATTAAGAATTACTGATATTTTCTGGGACAACTGTGCCAGTTGTGTAATGTAAGTCTACTGCACAAAACTTAACTAAATTGAGGAACAATTATTTCAGCATACAAAGTAGTTTGGGCACACAGATAAATGATTCTGCTGAAATACAATTTCCTTCACAAATTGCAGTTGAATGTTTTTGTTTGTTTTACAGTGAGTTCTGAAATGATCTGGTGATGAAAAGCATGAAACTTTTTTTTTTCCCCCCTTTTTGGGCTATGAGCAAACAAAAAATGCAAGGAGATGAGGTCAGCTACTCCTAAAACCTTGAAGAAAAAAAGGTAGCAGAATATCTACACAGAAAGGTAGGAGAATATCTCAGTGCAAATAGTTCCTGTATTAAGCATGTTTAACATCTGCTTGTTATTTAATCTGGTATGTTTAAACCAATTTTCATGAAACTGTTAGAAAATGCTGTATTTAATAAAATTATTCTTGTGATGTGTGTAGGGCTTTGTTTTTTGAAAATGGAAATCTGGTTAAACTCACAATTTGCCAATCTAGTTCAATATATTTTAGTGAACAACTCTAAAGGACAATTATTACATTGCATACTGTACAATGTATTACATTTTGCACACAGTATTTTTCATACTCTAGCACTAGTTTTATATTCATTATATAAATCAATTCATTATTAAAACTATTCTGCTATCAGAAAACACAAACATTTGGTGCTTTTTTTTTTTTTAAATAGTCTAATGCTTTCCTTCTTTCCAAGAGAAGGAATTTAAATAAAAACTGAGCTACCTAACTAAATATAGTCGGAATTAAAAGTACCATCTTTCATGACCTTATCGATATAGCTGCCTTAAGAGTCATTAGAAGTAACCTGATGAACACATATCATCAAATAAATGCAGTAATTTCAAAATATTGTTTTCACAACACTCTGGAAGAAATTCAAAGGTGAAGGAAAGTTCTCGTGTAATCATTGGCATCTAAATTTGGTGATATGAACTGTGCCATGTAAGAGTATGGAGGAAGACGGGGAAAAAAAAGAGACTACCCTTCAGTTCTTACTATTTAAGTGTTCTGAATAGTATGTCAGTTATATACCCAAAGCAGACTGAGTGGCACACAAGAAACCGGGACTGCTTTACAGAAAGGCAAGCTATGATTTTCTACAGAGGGATTTCTCAACCAACAAGTATAAAAAGAAAAACCTTCAGAAATTAAACCTCTAAATGGCAAGCACCTAAAGCAAGTGTTTGAAAACAGCTACAAATCAATAACTTTGCAAGGGTAGTAGTAAGCTGGTACATTTCAAAGCATGTAATGATAAAATTCAAGAAGAACTTGGGATAACACTTCACGATCACAGTGAAAACAATGAACAGATTAAGAAGTCCGTTATTTCCATTTATCTTGTGAAGCTGGATAAAACTGATCAGAATTCCAAATGAATCTCCAAACATCATTTTGAAATTACATTAAAACAATCTATTATATTAACATTACCACATTTTGAGATTACTACACTCTTAAATAACATAATAGAAATAAAAACAAAGTTTACCAAAATCAGCTGGGTAACTGAACCTTCAACATCTAATAAACAACATATTAAAAAAGAAATAAACAGAAATCATGAGATGTGCATCAGTGGTTAAATGAATCCAGTGAGAAAAAAAATTAAGAAGGAAAGAGGTAGGCTTAACTTAAGAAGGGATAGGGACAACAACCAAACTTACTTCCTGTTCATGAGATGTCTGATTAATGAATGCATGCTTTGTGAAATTCATCTCTTTAACGTCTATCTTCCTAACAACATCATATACTTTTCTGACCTTGAACACCTGACTTCTTGGAGTTTTATTTCCATTGTAGCCCATGTCATTTCCATTACTGGGAGAGGATGGGCCAATGCGAAAGACATGGCAAAATATCCTCACGATCCTTAAGAGACTCTTCATTTGAGCTTCATAATTACTTGACAAGCTGGGGGGAAAAAATGGAATATTTAAGTTTCTTTTCCTAGATGAAACAATTTAGTATATTAAGGAGTAAGCAATCTAATGGTAGTGTCTGACACGCATGCTGAAAAAAAACCCTAAGCTTTAAACCCTAGTGAACTTTAACTTTCATTTCCTGCACCAGCCCCAAAAGCCAAATATAAGCATTATAATTTTACTAATAAGTACTCATAATTTTAACTAGAAGTGAAATAAGAACAGCAAATTCCAGATCTTGCAAAATACTTCACTTGTTTTTACACACATGTACGCTCCTTATGAACCTCTGGTAAGAAATTCAACTTACCACAGTAAAGATCTCAACATATGAAACAAATTGGGATATCCAGATGAAAATGTTTTTCAATCCAGAAAAGATAGCATCCAATGGTAAAGGTGTATTTACTCATCAGATATGCTGCCACAGCCCATCCTCACCAAGCTATTATCCTAAAAGCCCATTAACTACCTCAATCAGACAAGGGATCAGGATGGTAAAGATGTCACTATTTCTACATCATCTAAAAGATACCACACAAAAGCACCACTATGTTATTTTTTTAATCCAATAAATATATTAAAAGTTTTATGTCTTCTTAACTGAACTGGCCAACACTGAACTCTGTACCAATACCGTGTAGAATGAGATACGCATGAGTTCATGCACAAGCAGAACATTCTCCACCAAATTCAACTTGGTTTTCTTTCCTTAAACCCCAAGTAATAAGAATTCTTCTGTCTTGAACACGTAACAAAAAACGTAAGAAATTAAAACTTTTGCTACCGAACTCTACTCACTTATAAGTAAGCACATCCTCATTCTATCCTTAAAGTACTTGCAACTTAAAAGCATGCTTTCTAACTATAAGATCAGTATACACCAGAAAACTGACACCTTAGAGGATGCTGTAAACCTCCGATGAAATTAATAATCTGTTAATTCACAAATCTGAAAAATAGCTAGTTGTAACGTCACAGTACCTTTATCATGACCTCACTCTCCCTGTGGCATGGTAAAAGCAAAAGATCTATTCGTTTTCAGCACTACATTTTAATAACTGCCATTGAAGTGTTAATTTTAAAAAGCCATATACTAAGAATTTTACCAAACTGATACACAAAGTATGACTTTCTTGTCACAATCTAGACTTTAACCAGAGAAGTTTTCAGTAAATTGAGATAAGAAAGGAATACAAAGAGTAAACAGAGTAAGAATAAACAGTAGAAATGTTAAGTTTTTAACCAGGTAAAGAAAACCCCCTGACTAGCAGGCTGTAATTATATTACCAGAAGCTCTGGTCACAGCCACAAATTAACATTTATAAAATCTTTGCTTATATACCAAAAGAATCTAGGAATACAAGAAGCTAACTCAAGAAGCTAACTTAAATACTGAAAGAAAACGTTTCAATTGATGTTTATCATCCCTCAGCAGCAGTGTTTTCCCAGTGAAATTACAATTTAAATCTCCTAGTCTCCAGGAAGAGGACCCACAAGTATAGGAAAATCTTAAAGTGCTTTTAATAGTTTACTTAAGCTTTTACTAGCATGTTTGTAAACATTCAGCTAGGCCCAATCTACACCAGCAAGACCAAATCATGTCACACTACAATTATTTCTTGGAAAAGAGGAATTATGCAATGGAGGTAATGCTAACTGAACAGGCTCCTTGCTGGCATTCAAGGCGGAAGTCCTCAGGCAGAAGCTTAGTGGCACTCCTGGCTACCTGCTAGAAGCATTACAAAAAACAACTTTATACACTTTTGAACTAAACAACAAACAAACCCAACAGCAGGGCTCCGGGTTAGCACCCAGGAAACTAACAGTGATGATACTAGTTCAGCCATTCAGGAGTATCATTATTGGATGTTTTCATGTACAAGGTGCATTTTACATGCTATTTGTTGGAAGGAGGAGAGAGAGGAAAGAGGCCCAAGCTCAGAGAGTCTGTATTCACCAAGTACTACCTTCATCCTAATTATATTAATGATAAAGCAACTAAGAAATACTTAGTCAAAGTAGAGATTGAAACCTCTGACAGGGAACAGAATTGGAGAGAATGCAGTTTTTGTGAAACTGTATCTTGTAATAGAAAAAGAAAATAATTCCATTTCCTTTGTGACATATTACAAAGTACCAAAGAGAAGTGAGCCAGTAAGAGCCCACAGGACGCTCTAAGTACAGGCATCTCTGGAAATGCCTGCTCATCCAATGCAATGCAAAGCTTCCAACTTGTCTTCAGCCTCCGCTAGTCGACCCACATGCAGCAGTATAAGAGTACATACTGGCTCAAATTCAGAGACAGTACATGCACATAGATACTGTTTCTACAGCCATACTGAGGCAGCATTGCTCAATAGAAAGGAGCAATAATAAACAGTAATAAATCAAATCTAAACACAGTTTAATTTATCTCTGAAGATACTGAAATAGAAACAAATACTGTCTCATATGATCTAATCCAGCTACCACGGCTTCTGATAATGTCCCCATAAAAAGCAAGTTTGAAACCCTTTACTGCAGAAAGGTTTTACACTTTATCACAGTTTATTTGTGGGAGATCTGTTGCCTTTAATGAAGTCTGGAGACAAAAGGTATGTGTTACAAGTTAAGCTGATTACATACTGAAGCCCAACAACAGCTGAAGTTCTTAAAAAAAGTTATCTTTGCAGCAACAAAAATGACATAAATGTCTGGGGTTAAAGTGCATAGACATATTAGAGGGGTTTAAGTCTTTTCTGCTCATTCACTGAGGCGAACACCCATCAGAACAAGACTGTCATTAATGGTGTCATGAACTTCCTAGCATTATCTAGGAGTTCTAACCTCCTATCTACAAGCTCCATCCAAATTAAACAAGACTGACAGGGAAGAAAAAGCTAAAAAAAAAAAAAAAAAAAAAGCACCTAGAACTAAGAATGTATTATATAGTCTCCACCTAACTGATGGGCTCCTCATGCCCCAGCCCCAATTGAAAATAAGCATTTAAAGTCTTATTCCTCTGCAACCTATGCTGACAGGCCTCTCTGGTTCCACAACTCTCTTAAACCTCTCTTTTCCAAAAAGCCATCCAGAACATGTTAGTAAGGAACTTCCACTCATGCTTTCCAGCTCTTGACCTCTTTCAGTGGAGATTTTCATAGAATGGTTTGGGTTGGAAGGGACCTTTAAGATTATCTAGTTCCAACCCCCCTGCCATGGGCAGGGACACCTTCCACTAGACCAGGTTGCTCGAAGCCCCATCCAACCTGGCCTTGAACACTGCCAGGGATGGTGCATCCACAACCTCTCTGGACAGCCTTGTTCCAGTGCCTCACCACCCTCACAGGGAAGAACTTCTTCCTTACATCTCATCTAAATCTACCCTCTCTCAGTGTAAAGCCATTACCCCTTGTCCTATCACTACATGCCCTTGTAAAACCCCCTCTCTGGCTTTCTTGTAGGCCCCCTTTAGGTACTGGAAGGCTGCTATAAGGTTTCCCCGGAGCCTTCTCTTCTTCAGGCTAAACAAGCCCAACCCTCTCAGCCTGTCTCGTAGGAGAGGTGTGCCAGCCCTCTGATCATCTTCATGGCCCTCCTCTGGACTCGCTCCAACAGGTCAATGGACTCCTTAAGTTGGGGCCCCCAGAGCTGAACGCAGTACTCCAGGTGGGGTCTCACAACAGCAGAGTAGAGGGGAAGAATCACCTCCTTTGACCTGCTGGTCACACTTCTTTCGATGTGGCCCAGGATATGGTTGGCTTTCTGGGCTGCAAACACACATTGTCGGGTCATGTTGAGCTTTTCTTAGCTTATAGTAAAGCATAAAGGTTAGAGCAAATTCTGCTAGCTTTTGAAAACAATAAAATGTTACTGGTGTTCCAACAGATTACAGATTAGGCATTTTGCACTAACTCCCTCAAACAAATTCCACAAAAACTAGGAAAGCATACTAGGAAAATACGCTTGCCTATTTTATGTGTTTCCCCAAGTAACTGTTTCTTGCTGTGCTGAGACAGCACACTGGTAGATGATATTTTTGGTCTCATATATATTAGTAGCCACAGAAGGCAATCACAGCCAGCAAACAGGAGACAAGTGTCTGAAGTAACAAAATTCTCCTCAAACATACTAAGAAAGCATGCAGAAAAGTAAAGATGTAGAAGAGAAGAAAAAAAGGAGAGGAGAAAAAAAAAAAGCAATGATTCATAGTTGGCTAAAAAGCTTCCCTTCCTAGAGCTGACATAGCCAAACTAACCAAACAAAAAATACCCTTCTCTGCAACTCAAGCTTCTAGGCGCCAGCAGCTATACAAGGACACCAACTTTCTCTCCTGAAGTCCTCATGAAGACAGCAATCTAAACAGGCACTGTCATACAGAATCAGATTTGAGATCCCTCTACTCCAGCATGTGCCCAGCATCAGATAGTTTATATTATTAAAACTACTAAGTGGCACTAACTACCAGGTAGCTTATCAACCTACTTATGATGCTCTCACACTTACCTAAGCAGTTTGTGACCATTTGTTGTAGCAACTTCAGCAAGACTTGTCAGGATTTTAAGATACTGGCTTTCACTCTGCTGAGACAAGTGTTCCAGAACTTGCCGCAACTGATACATGAAAACAAAAGAAATTGCATAGTGTCATGGAGCATCAGATCAACATTTAATTTAGAACATTATCACCCAAGCATTAATATCTAGCAATATTAATGTACATCTATATTGTCCAATGTCTAATCTAACCTCAGTTAACATTTCATTATAATTTACAAAGATTACTGAAAAGGTATACATTCTAGCATCAATGTATCTACTACAGGATATATAACATAGAATGCTATGAACACTGAATGCTTAACCATGTATTATTAATTCATAAGAACAACTTATTTTAATCTGAAAAATTAGTGGGATACACTTTCAACTTCTGAAAGCTACGAGCATATTTTGAGTTGCATAATTTACCTGTCTCCCCAGTTCACTCAGTTTATGACACAGTGTAAACAAACCTTGGATCCTAGAGTTTGCTCTCACCACCTTCACTTTTGCTCAAGATACTGAATATCCTTCCTTGGATAAGAAGTCATACCCTGCTAATCAATAATTGTTATGATTACCCTCTTCTCAAAATTGTCCTTTTTCTTACCATCACTTGGCTCACAAAGACTAGATGTTGCAAACGCCCAGACAGTGCCGTCTTCAACTCCTTTGTTCTACACTTTTCTCTAGCCTAGACATCTTTTTGCAGATAAACTAACTCTTCAGTGGCACTGCTCTTCATGCATTCCTATTGTAACTTCATTTACTCCCTCGTCTCTCTTTCAGAAAGTTCAGTAATCCTTCTCACCTTCTCCTGTAGAAAGGTGGAGTGAAAAGGAATCTCATAAAGGTCATCTAGTCCAACACTGCCCCAAGCAAGGAGTACTTGTGTCTGTGATCCAAACTGGCTTGCCCAATTTGCCTGCCTGTTTTCAGATGTATTCCTCTCTGGAAGCCCTGCAGCTTCGCTAACTGATCTCTTAATACTTCACTGTCCTCGACTATGTGTAAGTTTTTCCTCAAGGTTCAGTTGAATATCTAACTACAAATGGCTAAGGCAATACCTTTCTCCCTGCAGTCTGTTGATAATTTTTCCAGTTTGTCAAGAACATTTAAATATGTGAGTCCTGACTTCTAACATACACCCAGTCTGTTCATGTCACCACTTTCAGATAATAAGAACTGGTCAATATCCAAGACTTTGGGCAGAACAGCTCAGACTTGGCCAAAGAAAACCACACTTAAAATATGCTTCCATTTTGGCAATGAAGCATAACTATACCAGGTACTTTCTAATATATTTTGCATAGCTTCTCATTCAGATCTTGTTTTTGCACACACCTCCACCTTTACTCAGACAGATGAAACATTTTTCTCGCTTACCACCTTCACTTCTACAATATACCATAATATGCTTTGCCATTTACCTTTATGTAGGAAGTCTTATTTTATTCCATGGTTTTAGTTCTTTGTTTTATTTGAAATCACCTACATCACCTCCCCATGCTTCTAACATATAATTTGAGAATTCTCACCTCTCTGTCATTTTACGTTGTAAAACCCAACCCTGTCTCAGAAATTTAAACACTGTTTCTATACAGACTTATAAATGCTCAAGCCTTGTAGTGGAAGCAATGGGATTACAGAGAACAATAAAAACTTCAAAAATCTAGCAAACCAAGTTCAGTGAAGTGGCAGTCAATACCTTACTAAATCTATTCTTTTTTTTTTTTTTTTAATTTACAGTCTGTAAAATTGTTTGCAGTTATTTTCAAGCAAACAATATATTAAAAACCTATAGCTAGCTACATTTGGAAGGGGAAAACAGCACCCCATGCCTCCTTCCCCCTACACAATCAAGAAACAAAAATTCTTTTCTGTGCTTTAGATTGCACTACCCCACAGTAATAAAAGAAACAAGGTATAGAAAAACCACTGAAAAAGGAACAGAATAGTTTCATCTACAGCAATAATAACCAAATGAAATTGTGGCTGCAGCCTTTACACTCTAATTGTACAAGGCAACTTCATACAGATGAGTGCTCATACTCCAAATGTTCAAGTCCATTCTAGATGATTCAAGTCTCGAGACACATCCTAAAACAGGTATCTGCAGATAACCACTAAATGAAGGAAAATAGGCCCCATTACACAAAGTAATTGTATATACAGAATGCTCTACCAGCACCTTTGTGTCAAAGCTTGCAACAAGTCTGCTCTTTCAATTCTTACACTATCTAGATCACTTTGCCAAATACACAAAGTTAGAACACTAAATTAAAATAGATCCTACATTTAATCCCAAATTCTTGTGTTTAAAACTATGTGAAAACTGTACATTTTCTGTGGGGGAAAGAAAAATACATAGTTCTCAACTACTGTGGCACTGACAGTCAACTGCTGGTAATATCTTCTAAGCAGGACACTCACATTGAGCAATCAGATCTCCACAACACAGACAACTATAAAACACGTAATACTGTATTACCATGTTTTCCCGTAGATCTTCATTCTGCGTCATTTGAATTATTGTCTGGAAAAGTCGAGGGTGGTATTGTATTAAGACTTCACAAGTCTCTCCATAACCACCCTAAAAAGCAATAGTTCAAAAACCATTTTAATTAAAAGAAACATTAGAATTGGTGTTTATAACATTATAGGCATTAAAACCTACTGAGGATTACAAATTTTTTTTTTTTAAATGCTGCATGGAGAAATCCAATCCTAAAATACACTGAAATTCAATAACATATCAAAGTTAGGTATCACAAAACTTTTGGAAGATGACAGAATCAAATTCTCTCAGTGTATCAGCTCACATGTATCTGCTCCATTCTGTTTTTTGAAACACTTTCCTACTTAGAAAGCCGAAGTTGCATTTGAATAACACTTCACCTAACAATTTACCAGAGATTAAAAACAGTGCAATATTTAGCTTCTCTTCCCATTGCTGATGGATGACACACGTCTACCTAATTACACCCAGAATCTAATCCTTCAAAACAAATATTTTCCTAAAGGTTCATAGAGCACAAATCTGTCTTGTTAAAGGAAGAAATAGGATAAACCCATGAAAGGGTTATTTAACTTTAAAATCAATACACAAGTATGATTCCACTTGTGCCTGAGATCAACAGCTGAGACTAACTTCACAACCTTTTGAGAAAAAGGTTTTTTGGAAACAACATAACTTGAATTTGTGGTTTATTTGTAACAACTCTTATTTAACACAGTTGCATTTTTAAGCAGGCACCTAACACCTGAATATACATCAAATTCTACACTGGAGAGATGATCATGTAACGTATTGAATGCTGCAACTCCAGAGCCTCCTTCTCTTTGCATGACAGTTTATAAATCGCTTCAGTGACAACAGATTCGTTTAATTGTTCCTGGTGCCAAGAAATTAAGTATTAAAATTAAAACCACACAGAATCTGCAAGAATTAATGGAATTCAGCTCTTCAAAATCAAGGTAATACCATGTTGGCAAGAAGTATATGAATTTGTAATTTCAGTCTTCTAAAAACATGTATCTACTCTGAAAAGCAGACCTGTAAGCAAAGAATAAACCCCTTGATGTAAAAGGAAAGAAAATATTTTGTTTCTTCCTTTTTTTATTTAGTGTCATGAACTTGTAAACTAGATGATCTTGAACACAGTAAGATCATCACTACAAAACAGCAAACACCAGGTGTCACTACTCATACCTAAAAAAAGTTGACAGAATTTTGATGAATAAAGTGGTGCCCTAGGGACTGTAAAACTGGAGACTGAAGCAGACATTCAAAACACTAATCATAAAAACTAATAGTACCATTAAGTACACACTAGTATACTGTCTTACAGGTCTGTGGCTGCAGAAAGCCTCAACATTGACTAGACTTCACATGGTTTTATGGTAATAGTAAATCATTTTGCCATAATAAAGAAAAAAAAAAATCTGACTTGGAGCTTCACAGTTGAGTCAGTAGTGAGACAGTATAGTGATCTGGCACTTCTGAGCGACCAGAGATGAGGACTTACTAGGGTTCCTTATACCCAAAAAGAAATGCTGTAAGTAACCTAACTTGATCAAGACCTTCCACAGATAGTCTATGAAATAAATTTTTCAGAGTTAAACATTCCAAAAATATCCCACAGGTACTGGAGACAGCAGTCTCTACCACATGCACATAGCTACTTCAACTGCAGGTCTTAGGCACCTGAGGAGTCTTCAGAAATTAAATAACTTGAGATTAAAATAAACTGCTAGTACAGCAAAAAATTTGAACATTTCAACTTTATCCTGCCAAACTAATGACATGCACCAAGATAATGTGATGTCCACTAAGTGCAGTGACTATTTTTTTAGCATCCAGTTCACAGTTTTCTAGTCTGCTGATGACTAGCAAAGGTTCAAAAGCTTCCATTCATTCATTAAGTGTTATTTACACACTGACCTTAAACTGATCCTACAGAAAAACGTGTAAGTGCTCACAAATCAAGAAAAGACACACTAGCAAGCAGTACAAACAATATTTGGTATCAAACAAGAAAGACTGCGTTTTGCACAGTAGTTGAAAATGCATAAGACTTTTGTTCCTCATACAGATAGAGTATTTGGAATGCCTTTGAAAAAGTAAGTCAGCACCATGTAAGTTTTGTTTGTTTTTATTAGTAATATCTCTTCAAGAGAAAAGAAAATCTATTAATTGAGATTAAAAAAAAAAACAAAACACACAAAAAAACCACACAACACTCCTTTCTGCATGCCTTTACCTCTTACTTGTTAACAGTTAAACACCTAAACAGAGTCTATCACCATTACACCAGGGATTCCCAAACTTTCTAGTCAAATGGAGTTCTGTAAACTCTTTGTTTCTCATGAGTGCCAATCTTGCAAAGTCTTTAAAGATGTTATAGACTTTTAAAAGGGTACAAATTGGGAACCTGCCTGTAGGATCAATTTAATGGCAAAAAAAAAATTTTTGCATTTCTGTTTCACCAAAGGACTACCATCTTTCATAGGCCTTAAAAATAAAAAAAGATAACACTGATCAGGTTACACTGTAGTAAGTGATAGAAGTTCACAGAAAAAGCATGTGGCTAACTCAATACCTGTACACAGAGATCCAGTGGAGTAATACCATTTTTGTCCGGTAAATATTTGGCTCCTCTCATCAAAAGAATTTGTGCAGTGTCTCTCTGACCATGGCTATTCAAAATAAGAGAAGAAAGAGAGTTAATACAGCACTTATGCTCTACTATGAGTGATAAATCTGACTTTATTGCATCTAACAAACAAAACCAACATAAGCTAAGAGAAAACAAATAGTTATGGCATGAAACTAAGCAGAAACACAGGATGGAAGATAATGCCACTTATATTCTTCTTCTACCTTTCAAGGCCACTGCAGAAGTACAGTGCAAAGTTAGGTATGGCCCATTTATCAAGCCAGAGTCACCTTCATCATTCAGAAATTATTCATCTTAGCCTAGCCTCATAAATACGTATGAGCGGCATTTCCTGCAAAGAAAGAGCTCTTTCTCAATTCACACCCTAATTTACTTCCCAGATAAAGTTTTCTTCACCGAGTTCTTTGCTCACTCTTGCCAGATTTGGGGGAAAAAAATAATCTAATTGTGCTTTAACCATCAGTAAAACATTAGTAAGATTTTTTTTTTAATTGATAAAACATCTTTTTTTGCACAAGAGTTCAATACATCACTCTTGGCTCTAATTTCTTTTAACCAATACATGTGACTGTCTTGCCTAGCCTTTAAATGTGAACAGTGATGTGTTTTACTTTTCCACTTAGAGTCTATTTCAGTCTCACTCATCTATTTATAGGTTGTATAGGACACTTATGTTTCCTTGAGTCAAGAATTTCACAAACAATTATTCCAACAGGCCATCATTGCCTAGAAAAAAAATAAGACCAAAAATTATCTATATCCCTCAACACCTACAGCATACACTTTCCAAAACCCTTTCTTATGAAGAAAATGAGAAATTGGGTACCAGTGATTAGATGTTAACCTCATTAAAAACACGCTGAAAGACTATTTGACTATTGCCCTCACCAATATTTAGTGCATATACTGATAAGTGTAGTACAGAAGTATCTGACTGTGAAGTGAAAGACTGATACAAAAGACATAGCAACTAAGGTTATGGATACAAAGTTTTTCAATGAAGTTTTAGATCACAAGCTAGTTTGCAGTGCACCCTTCACACAAAAGTATATGAGTATTTGCTGTCCTGGAACTCACCATGGCTGCCTGCTCTAACAGTTCGGGAAGGACACAGGAAAAGTGACAACAGCTATGGGGCAAGAGGCAGCTTCACTGGTCTCTCAGTAGTTCTCAGTTCCTTCCAGCCCAGGAAACCAATAGGTTAATCTAATGCACCGGACTTTGCCCCAGTGCAAACAAACATTCAGAGTCTGCTACCAGATCTCAGAAAGAAGCTAAGACTAATGGCCTACTTGAAGCACCTCTTCACTGTAATTCTCTAGACTAAGTGCCCAACCCGACACCTTGAAAAAACAGGGGTTTCAGTCAGACTTTGATCACCAATACCCTTTCTCCAGCCATCACCAGCCACTGCTACCACATCCTGCTCTCCCTGTCATCAGGGACCTGTAACCTTTCTTCCCAGGTGGCAGCACCACCAATTGGCACTTCTGACAAGGAGACATTGGCTTCTGCTATGCACCCTGTTCATTCTACCCTGCCAGCTGCTCCAACTGTTAATTTCTAAAAGAACATCACCACTGTACTTGCAAGACATTCCCTTCTCATGGAAAAACTCCAAGCCAAGGCAAGTTGCTTACTTCTTTTAAAGTGGATGCCAATACCAGTCCCTAAATCAAGCAGCAAGGCATTCAATTAGCTAGCAGCTATTTATTCTCCACTTCCCTTCTTCTCAACTGCCAAGAGTCAGCATACACTAGCTCCAGAGACCAGGGCTCCCCACAACATAACTCTTGGCAGGCCACCAGGTCAGTCCATTTCTCCTATTGTTTATATTAGCATTTAATCATAAGTGAACTATTTAACCTGTAACCAAAGCACAAGGATTATAAAATTGTAAATGTTCTACCAAATAGCAAAAACACTCCAATTAAAACAAAAGGTCATTTATCATATGTGATTAGTTTTGAAATAAAACTAAACTGTGAAGAAAACAGCACTGATCAAAGCAACAATACAAATTCAATTCAACATTCTAACTTTAAGGCATATATGCACATTTCATGTATACTGTAATACCATAACGTACATTAAAGAATAGTCAAGCTTGCCTTATAAAAGGCTGCCTTTTTAGTTTACTCAAAATAATCTAAGTTGATAGATCTCATTTTTTCAGAAAAAAGTTCAGCAGTCCTTGATTTTATGACTCATGCTAGAACATGCATGCCTACATGTTTAACATGTTGGTTAAAAAGAGGTATATAAGCCTGTGGTACTAAGATAAGTATTTAGATGAGACACCAAACTACATTCAAACATGGGGCAAGATTAAATACCAGTCAGCTTTTATGTTCCTTAAATTTTGTGCTTTCTGATCATTGTTATTGCAGAAGGCAGAAAAAAAAAAATAGATTTCACTTTTAGCACAGTATTCAAAAGTTAAGAATATATAACCTGCAAGCAAAATAGAGTGGAGTTGCCCCTGACACATTCGGCCTGTTTATATCCGCACCGCTGTCTAGCAAACACTGCACCGTCTAGAACAGGAGAAAATACCAGCATTAGAAAAACAGCAACAGAAAAGCCTATTGGCTTGCAACTATTTAGTATCATGCATGTCTAATTACACTGAAGGATTTAATTTTCAGTAATGAATCTCAAATTCAAAATCCTAAACACTATATGGAAAATCATGGCTGTCAGAGCTCATAAAGCTTCCTTTGAACTTCCCATTTTAATAACAATGCCTTTTATTGAACTTCAGCTAATCCCAAAGACCCCTGGAACTACAAGCCATTTAAAAAGGAAAACTACACTTTTTAGAGAAGTAAACCTCAAGTTAGTGACAGCCATAAACAGCCTTATCACAAGCTGAAGTTTTAAACACACACTAGAATAGAAGAAATAAGTAAGCAAATTCTAAAATATGAAAGCATTGAGCAGACTCTCAAACAACTTTTGCTATATTGCAGTCACATAAAGTAGGTAAGTCTATAGATAACAGTTTGTCAGAAATTGGTCTTCCAAAGTCAAGCTCTGACAATGACAACAGAAAGGATCTGGGTAGAAAGATAGGGGTTTTTTGAACAGTAAATAGTCCTGGAGACAATCTGTATGACTCTACATGGCTGTAAAGCATTTCAAGTAAAGCATCCAGACCTGTACTCTGAGAGTAAAGAGTCAGCCGCAATGCAAGGCCAGGCCTAAAAATTATTCACACAGATCCATAGAAGAGTCTATGTGAACTTGTTTACTTCCAGTGTTAAATATCTAACTGACCCAACTCTGTTCATTTTTTATTCACAGTAAATTAAGATCATTTCGGATTTCAAAAGTACATAATAGCTGGTACAATTATGAATCAAACACAGTCTAAAAAGTAAGGAAGAACATTTTCAAATGTTTAACATTATATCAAAACCTGCAATCAACAAGGCAATAATAGTACCACAGAACAGCTGAATAGTATACAGTAAGTCACTTAAAACTCCCATAAACACTGAGATCAATCATCTCCACAAGAATAAATTAATTGTTCCCATGAAGTGTATGCAGTCAATACTAAGACAAACAATAGAGTTCTTCACACTTCTAACCATTATCATGCACATGACTAGCCTGAAGTTTACAAAAAACCCACACACAACAACATTGAGGCATTACCCAATTCTTCATAAATCCAATGTGTTAATAAAACTTAGAAACTTACTGTCTTGTGTCCATTTTGACAAGCTACATGAAGGGCTGTCTGTCCCATTGCATCTTCAACATCTACATTACTGACATGCTGAACAAGATCATGAAGCAATTCTGTTCGTCCATTGACAGCCAACCAATGAATCTAAGTACAAAATGATGATATGTTTCCTTTAGCAATGATATTTCATAAATATGGTTTAAAACCTGACTGTAGTATTGTCAACATTTTCACAACTAGAAGCTTTGAATAATACTATCACATGCTTAGGTACTTCAATCATATCTTTTGATTCTTAAGGGCACTGGACACACAGCAGTTTTGTTTATTTACATCTAAGATGGCAGAAGCTTAAGAAATTAGAATCTTCAAATTCTTCATTCATTTTAAGAGCACCATGATAACCAATAGAACTTACTGCAGTCAAACCTTCATTATTACAAATGTTGACATCTGCACTGTATTCCAGCAGCTTGCTCATACATTTCTTCTGGCTATAAACAAAAGAATACATTAAAACCCAGCCAGGGAAAATCATTTACAAAAACCAAGTATCTTAGAGCTCCACTCACTCTAATTTATCATTGTACAAACCACAGCGGGTAGTTTTACTTCATAAGGAGTATGGTACTGAGCATGTAAAAAGAGAAGTGATCATCAGTAACACCAGACACTCACACAGAGCAAGTGTAGCATATGACAGCACAGGGCTAAAAACATAGTTGTGTAGCTAAATGTTTTTGTGGAAAGTGTAGAAGTACTTAACCACTGCTCTAACAGCTTCAGCTCAGCATGAACTACACTCTCAAGACAAGAAGCTAGAGTTCAGCTAATGAAAATCCATGAAGTTCATCATCATCTCTGCACTTCAGTGAACACATTTACAGTACACCACTAAATCATTATTTAATGAGACACCCATTGTAACACTATGTAAATCTTTGGCAAGCACAAGAACTGCCTTAATGAAAGTAGGAGTGTTTTTCCTGCTTCATGTTTTGTTTGGTCTTTTAACACTCTCTAATGCTCCAGGTGCTTTACCCTTAAGAGTTTATTCATACTTTTCCTTTTTATTTGGTATGTCTCACACCCTTCTCATGCCTCCTTTCCACGTAACTGTCTCCTGTGTGTATTTCTGCATTTGATCATGTATCACTTGGCTGCTTCTTACTCCCTGCTCCTACAAATACTCCTCCCACATACCTAAAAGCCACTAAACACTACCTCCTCCTCATTTGAAGTACCAGCCATGATACAATTCAGTTACTGTAACACATACATACTCTAAAAAGAAAAAGACAGCATTACCACTATCAGCTGTGCATTTCCACATACTACAATTCAAGAAATAAGACCTTAAAAGATCTTAAAACAGGACTTGCTCACTGTTTCGGGTTTTGGGTTGGTTTTTTGGTTTTGTTTTGCCCCTCCCCTCCTAATATTGTGCAGGCGAACTTTGTGTTCCTTTCCTTGTAGTAAGAATTTCCTTGGAGACACTATCTGAGAAAAATCGGAAATCTCTGAACCCTTCCAAACCCTCCAGTGTCCTCCAGTGTCTTAGAAATCTTTTCTTACTTAGCTAACTGGAAGGTGAATGCATCCCTTGTTCAATCACTGTTGTAAGAATCTTTAGGCTCCTGCTTAACAGAACACACTAAAATGACTGGCAATGAAATTGGCACTTCAGACATAACTTCTTATTTATAAAAAATTATTTTCTGAATATGCAAAGTATGAACTTTAACCTCCACATTCCCTGTGAGCCACCCATATTTTCAAAAGTGAAAACCAAAGTATTCTGTTTGAACTATGCAAAAATATTACAGAACATGTCAGCTCAAGTGCATTATGCACAAAACCTTTTTAAGAGTTTTAAAAACTTTTTCTTACCCATTCCTTGCTGCTAAATGGAGAGGTGTGCATCCTGAAATATCCTGATAGTTTGGATTTGCTCCTTTTTTTAATAATAGAACAAGGCATTCAACTGAACCACAGCTAAGAACAAAATAAGGAAGGGAAAAACTGTAACAAGAATATTTACAAACCAAATCTACATTGACATAAAGACGACAGCAATACTATGTACAGATTACATTCAGTAGAAAAATCTTTACACAAAACCATTTTTTACGCCCTCATAGTTCAAGTTACACAAAGCTAAAGGAAAGACACTCAAATACAGTGAGAACTGACTGATCATAACTTGTATTAATGAATAGATGCTAGCCTTCTGTATGATTTTAGTGACTTTAAAACCCAACAGTAAATCTTTAAGACTGCCAGTTGTTTAAAATGTAAACTGTTTAAAATGTTTTGCTTACTATTTCCTCTCATGTCCCTCATCTTTAATCTATTCACAGGACTAAATTTTCCATTACATAACAATTCCAATGTATTTTTTTTTGTTACACTTCGGTGTGTGGAAGTTACATTTAAAAGTTTAAATATTAGAAAAATTCCAAAACTCATACAAATCTTTCTTTGCTATTTGTTTTGAACCTGTAACTCATTTTTACTTTTCATAATATAGCAGCTCTTCAGGATAATCAATGTCACCAAGAACACAGAAACTTTGCATTATATGTTTATTTTACCCCTGAACTCTTCCAGGGGAAGAGCCAATTGGGAGGATAAACATATAGTGTTCTTGTATCCATCACAACCAGCTTATCCATTGTTATTAGTCTTCCTAATGACAGAACCGCTACACAACCACCCAAAGAAACTGAAGACTAGCTGTACAATAAGTTGCAAAAACAGCATCTTGATGACCTCTTAATGACCCAACAACTAGCCAAGATAAAAGAGAATCCAGAAACTAAGTGTAACACAATTTCTTGGGGTTTATGATCAATAAATACAGCTTTTCAAAGATACTTCCAAGATGTATGCTAAAAATTTGCTTGCATTTTTTTCTTTAAGTACTTAAGTAAACTTTACATAAGCAGCATATAATTCCAAGATGGAATGTTTGGGAAACAGATATTTCTAAAACATTCTGCTTAGAAAACTGGAAGTTCTACCTTTATTGTACCCAAATACCTGCTGTTTACATGCAATACTACCACTATTTCTTTTATTTTTACTTTTTTTTTTTAACAGTTTAAATGTAAGAACTTCCAAGATATTTAAAAGGGACCCAGATATAGAGCACTCATTCATTAGTTTAAAGCTTAGTTTCCTGAAAGGCCATTTCAAAAACTAGCTGGTTCACTTCTATTAAGGTTATGTTAATCTGGATGTTTCTTGGGAATATTGATTTATCCCCATTGAAGAGCTACATAAATAACAATCTAGGTCACGGATTTGAAATTTGCACTTAAGTCCTTTATCCAGGACACAAAAAAATCATTAGAAGTGAGTGGCCAAGTTATAGTCACATGAAGTACTTTGGAACAGCTGCTTCCCATTGAACATCCAAGTACTTCCCACTGTTTTAGAATACTTTAAAACCAAGCAGCACCTGCAGACAATCTACAAAGGCAAGAGTAACCCAGCTATACAAGATACACATAATGGCTACATTTCTTCACAGAAAGGGAAAAAGGTATCAACCAAAACTTCCTTCACTAGAATTTGGAAAGCCATTTGATACCACGCAAAACCTGTCCTCTCCATGAGGCAGGCACATTGCTAAAAGAACAAACAAAATACAAAAAGGAAGTGTAAAAACAAAACATTAACTGGTACTACAGAGTTTTCCAGCTTACATTGGTGCCTTAGATTTGTGGTAATACTTTCATTGTTAACTTCTCGACTGGACTCAAGTAAGTCTTACTTTGCTGCAATATGAAGCAAACTTCTCTTCACACGTCCAAATGCATAATTCACATCAAATTTTGAATTTGATAGCAGCTCTGAGACAGACCTTCAAACAGAAATATAATTTTAA
Source organism: Harpia harpyja (assembly GCF_026419915.1). Taxonomy (NCBI): domain Eukaryota; kingdom Metazoa; phylum Chordata; class Aves; order Accipitriformes; family Accipitridae; genus Harpia; species Harpia harpyja. Next base: position 12,097,282 of record NC_068942.1, on the reverse strand, counting down.
TTAAAAAATAGCTCACAATATCCAAGCAAAGTATATACTGTAAGTTGTACACAAGTATTCTATTTCTTACTTGATCACTATTTCTTTTCTCTCCAACTGATTTCTGAACAAGAGACCCAACAGCTTTCAAGCATTTGCATATTAACAGTACTTTTACTCTTTCACTTCGTACTTGTACATAAAAAATGAACTGCTGACACTATGCAACTGTTTCAGATGTAAACTAGTAAGTATTAGACGAGATGGCCAAATCCCTTCTTTACAAATATGGAAAAAAGCATAGTAATAGCTTTGGTTTCAAAACTTTAAATTCCCATTTTCCTCCTTATGTCAACACAGACACCCTAACCAGATATCCAGCAACTTTCCCAAACACGGGCAAAGTTCAGAAGGATGACTGGTATGTGAAATCATCATGATGAAGTAGGACACATGATATGCCAATAGGATAAGAAATTCAAATAGGACCCTTCTAGTCCTAATGAATTAGTAAAGATAAAATATTAGTGAAGATAAAATATTTCAAAATAGGGAAAACCGCAAGTGAACTAGTGATTTCAACCTTCAGTAATGAGCTGATCAACTAATTTAAAGCTCTTGCACACAATCTCAACAAGGTACTACACAGCAGAACAAATGTTTATCCTGATTAGATAAACAGTTTACAGTTTAGTAAGTTACTACCTGCTTGCCTACAAAACTCATCAGAAGGTAGCACCACTTAGCTGGCACTATACGGCCCCCAGGTCCCAACCACTCTGAGGACAAATGGGTAAGAGAAACAGCTGCTCATCTGAGGAATCCCAGAAGTATCAATCTCATTGTCCAACTCTTATTCCATGTATCAATCTCATTGTCCAACTCTTATTCCATGTCTTTCTGGGACATCTAATGAGACTAAGAGCTTCTATGTCATCAATAAATACACAGAGCTACAACCCAGTTACAAAACAATGCTTTTGTTCTTATCCTAGGACAAATTTCTCTATGTTCATCAACAGAACAAATCCCAGCTCCAGTCTATGGCATAAAACAAAACAGGTTTCTCAGGTGGGAATATGCTGGGATGCACACAGTCAGTGACTAACTTCAGCTACAGAAGATATCTCAGCAATTCAGCAGCAGAACTCCCGAGAATGCTCTAGCAGCTACAACTCTAGCAAACATGCTGGTTTTGGGGGCATTAAAAAAAAAAAAAAAAAAAAAAAAAAAAGAGAGAGAGAGAGAGATTTAAAGAAGCTCTCACCTGTGCTGGTCAGCCATAACCATCGGCATTAGTGTATAGACAGCAGTTTCATTATCTGTGAAGAAATTAAATTACTCCATTATCATAAAAAAATCTTTTATGCAAAATAAATTCATCTAGCAACACTGATTTACCTTTTATAGTGTCCATTGTTCAATAGGTCATTCTTTTTACACAGGTTATACATACCTGAAGTTTCATTATGAAGAGAAAGCCACCATACTTAGAAGAGTTAGTTAACAGGACTGCAGTACATGAAATTTCAATGTGGCTTTTTTCTTTTACAAAGTAATAATTACAGAATTTTCAATGGAGCATTAATTTCTTTAAATTGACAATTCTGTTAATTAAGGCAAAATATTTAAGAAATGTGCATTAACAACAAAACACCACCCTTATTTTAAAAAGAAGGAAGCTTCCTGTGTTCCAGGGTGATTTTCATAGTCATGATACCTATGAGTTTGTAAAAGTGATTTCTTTAAACTAAGTTACTCCACAACCACTCATTTTTGTCTCTAAACTTGAATACCTGAATGCAATAAATTTCATTTTAATTCCTAGTCAGTTTCATATTCCACATCTGAAGGCAATGAAAAAAGGCCAGAACACAAAGATCCAAGTCAATGGTGGGAACAGACTGACATTCAACTATACAGTCCCTGTCAGTGCTAGTGCTGCACATACCAGCACACCGTATGGGTATAACGTGCCTGTTTGGTCACTTACAGACTTTCTGAAGTAAAATATTATTTTTAAAGGATGAATTTGACAAAATTTAAAAGGCTTTAATGTATAATAATTACTAATTTTAATGTACAATAATTATTATTAATTAATTATTATTGATGTATGATTATATTTTCTAGTTTAAAGCAAATTACCCATTGTTGGGAGTACAATCTCTACAGACTCTTCACATAGACATCAGCTTATGACAGAAGGGACTACACTTTCTGAGAACCCAGGTATATGGTTCCAAGATATGAATATATAGGACTGTTCTCGTAAAACATATTTTGAACTCTTTCCTCACCATCTTAATTGATCCAAATACCGAAGTTACAAAGCAATCAGAATAAGAAGAATTAAAACAGACCCACACAAGTATAGCTCCTCATATCTTTCACATACCATGCTTCTATATATTCACTACTTTCACTAGATAGGCAAGCTGACATTTACCAAATATTAAACAAAGAAGTCTTCAAGAGTTATCAACTGGAGTCAGAGAAACCCTTATCATGCTGCAGCTATGCTATTCATTATTATTCTACGGTGGTCCAAGATTAGTGCTGTTACCCACTATTTGAAGCAGACTGTCTGTAGCTAACAAAAGAAAGAAGCAATGCTAATCTATTATTACCTTTGAACACTGAAAAGACATAAGTCATGTTCAAATTCAAATCACTAATTCTGTTATTTACAAAAATTAAAAAAAAAAAAAACTATGTTGCTTATAACGAACGCGTGGCAGAAGAGACACAAGCCTCTCAAAACACCAAATGATGTTTCAAAGCTGCAAAGAGTCATTCTAACCATCACTAAGTTCAAGAGTTTGAACGGTCTATAAATTGTTCCTTATGGCACAGCTCTGTGGGCATCAAATAACTCCATCTCCAACATGCACCACTAGAATTTGACTGCTGGGGCAGGAGGAGCAAGCTGGGAGGGAGGGGACACATGCAGAGGGAGAGTCCTGGAAATAAAATTAAATAGATGCTAGATAAAGATATCAATTGTGGAAAAGATTTGATCACTTTTTAAAAATGTATCCATGATTAGCTCCCAGTATACACAAATGAAAAAAAAACTTCTTGCTTAAGCTCTTGTTCCACAGATCTCTTGGCAGGAAGACAAAGCTCTCCAACTGAAACAAAAAAACAGAACTTGAGAAAGCCAACTAAATCTAAGCTTGACATCCTTACGTCTTTCCACACTCATGTCCTATTAAAGAGAAGAGACCAAAAAAAACTATATTGCAAGTATAGTGATCTAGAAAAAGACAACAGTTAAATGTAAGCGTAGCTGGACCACCAAAGGTGTTTATGGTATAGTTACAAAACTAAGCCCTTTGCTATTCTATTAACAGAATCTACACTGTGGAGCATATGCAGATTTTCCCAGAGTTTGTCTGTACAGAGATAATTAAAAGGGTATGGAACTAAGGAGCTTTTGTGCCTATTTTTGGTAAATATTATCCCTATTCATAAACAAACTCCTATTGATTTGAAATAAAAGTACATGACACCTGGGAAAGAAAAAGCATTATACGCCTCATGCACTCACAGAACTTATTTGTTATCTAACTCGCTTGCATTTCAAGTCATGAATATCCAAAGACAAAAAAAAGCACCCAAAATGCCAAGTCAGAGCCAAAGGGCCTAAAACCTACAGCTTTGGGCTGCAAAACAGTTTTCATGCACTGAGCCTTAACAGTAGAATCCAGAAATTTGTGTCAAGCTCTTAAGTTCCCAGAAAACACCTGCTGAAGCATACTTCAGAAGAGTGATGAAAAAACTAATACTATTTCCTGCTGGCAAGGTCAGCTCAGTGTATTCACTGGCATTGGACTCGGGTGTTAATGCTTGCTTTAAAAAAAAAAAAAAAAAAATCACTTAAGATTCATCATCTAGAATCCTGCCTGCCCTGAAAAGATACTTATCGGTTTATTTTGTAAGAGATATTGGCTTGAATTTGGCAGAGATCACAATCTTAAAGAAGTGTCAGCACCATCCATATAATACCCTAATGGCTACAGCACATGCAAAGGAAGTTAAATACCTGGATTTAGTGCCTTCTTCAGCATAAGGAAGTTCAAACATACATCTCCATTTCCTAAGAGAGTACTATGACTCTTCATTTAAGGGTGGAGAGGTAAACTATGTATCTTTCAAATTAAAGCTATTCAAATGTATGTGGGAGGAAAAAAAAAAAAAAAAAGAAATCACAATTCAAGATGCCAGACACAGCACACAGGAAGCCACACTAGACTGGTGGTGGTATTTTCTAAGCTGGTCCTGCCAGTACATGTTTGGAGCAAAACACTACAACCCAAACCTGCTTCTCAAGAAGAGTTTGGGCAGGCCTGCATGAACCTAGGAAACACCAAGGTCAAGAAAGAAGACATGTAATGAGCTAAGATGTACCCAGAGTTAGATGGCCATTGAAAGGAAGTTTTCTTGGAATGTAATTTGAGAGTTCAGAGCCTGAAGTCCATTTACCTCCTTATTTCAGTCCAGCTGTGATTTGCTTCATGTAATTCTTAGAGAATACATAGGATTGACATTCCTTCTCCACTACATGGCAAAAGTAGTACTTGTTCCAGATGTCACAGGGCTTGCACTTGCACTACCACAGACATAACTACCTCTGAAATGTAAGATAATAATGCCCAAGACGGGAAGAAAACAGCTGAACTCAAATTTGGAATGAATTTGCCTACAGTAGTACTGAAGTAAATTTAAAGCGGCTCCAACTGGCATAGGTTGTGCTAAGCATTATTCATGTTACCATAATCAATTAGTTAAACTGGTGCTACTACATTATTTCTGTAAGTCTGAGCTTACGTTAACAGTATTAAGTCAGTTTTTGCTGCTGTCATTCAAGGGCTTACAAGCAGCAGCAAAATCCATCTGAAACTTGTCTGTCAATTTGTGAAACTTATGAGCAACTGCACTGGCAGACATCGAAACCGTTGACGGGTGACAATAAGGAAAAGTTGTAGCAGCTCAGTGTAGGAGGAAGTCCATATGTAACAGCCAGGAAGTCCGAACAGGGAGTGCATAGAGAAAACAGAATATTACTCCCTTTCCTCCACCACTGGAGATGAAAGCTGGCAGACAGACAGCCAAAGACTCGTCCATAAAAATAAACCCTGAAGAGAGTACAATAACAGCACATGACTCACAACAACAGAAACTTTTGCATATCCAAAAGCTTTTGCAGAGGTAGTCCTCCCAAAAGCTGGACGTGGCTGGACCACTAAACTACTTGCCATAAGAGCCTGAAGCTGTGTTTTCAAATCCATCCCGATACTGGGTGGCTAGTACCCACGTGAAGTAGCTTACAGCCAAAAAAATCAGGCTGTGACCAGGGATAGTGACTTACAACACGTTTTCAAACAAAATTCAGCAATATAAAAAAAAAGCAAAGACTTGTCATCACTAGTGTGCCATCGACGAAGCACCTAATGAAGGATTTAAATAAAACCGGATAAAGAGGGTCCAGCACCCCAGACCACCTGCTCGCCCGGGCCCAGGGGCACCCCCCGCCCTGTGACAGACACCGGCGTCCTCCGGCGGCGAGACACCGGGGAAAGGGCGAGGGCGGGGAAGCCGTTGCTGCTGTTGTTATCACCGTTACAAATAAAAAAAGCCCCTGGGAGGCGGAGGGAGGGAGGGAGCCGGTTTCCATTTCCCGAGTCGCCTCGCCGGGGGGGAGCTACGCAACGGCCCGCGGCTCAGCCCACCCCCGCCGGGCCGGGATGGCCGGGCCGGGCCAGGCTGGGCCGGGGAGGCCGCCGCGGCCCCGGGACGGACCGCCGGGCCACCGCCCCGCCACCCCTCTCCTACCGTCCGGCAGCTCCACCGTGCGGGCGCGGCGCAGGGACCTCGTCAGCCGGTTGAGCTGCTCCATAGCTCTCTCCATCCTCGGGGCGCCCAGCCTGGAGCCGCTGAACCCCCTCCCACCGCCACTGCCGCCTCTCCCCTCAGCCCATGGCGGCGGCGGCGCGAAGGCTCCCCAGGCCGCCGTCGGGCCCCGACCCACTGCGCATGCGCAGAGGCCGGTGGCTGCGCGCATGCGCGGGGGGGCGGTCTCCGGGGGGGGCGGGAGTCGCGCGCGGGGCGTAGGCCGCGCCGGCAGCGAGGTTTAGTTCAACTTAGTTTTTTCCTAGGGGACAAAAGAAAAGGGGCGGGGGTGGGATAAATTTTCAAAAACCTGTGGTATAGGGACATTTAAACTTCTGTTTGTTACAGTTTTTGAAAAAAAAAAGACTGCCTTTTGAAATCACCTCCCCTGAGTGGTCCTGCCAGTGTTGCCTCGAGGCCTTCATTTCCTGGGCCTACGAGCTAGGGGCCGTAATGGCGCCTGGCAAATGCAGCTGAGCAGGATGGGGCAGCTCTGCTGTCATCCCTGCCCTGAAATTGCAGCCAGGCTGCAGTGTTGATGAGAGTAAGCCCCAAGCCAGGGATGAGGGGGTTTTCACCAGTCAAGCTCTGGGACCTTTTAGCCTGAGGTGTTACTGAAAATGAAGAAGGAAGCATGTAGCAAGGATGAAAAGTGTGATGGACTTTACTAGCACTTTAAAAGTAAGCTCAGGAAAAGCAAGATGGAGGAACTGTAACCTAAAAAAAAATGTAAGCAGCATTTAATAATAGCAATAATACATAAAGACATGAGAAGCAAAGAACAAATGCTCATAAATTATTTATCAATTCTTTTTGTGTTTCAGTTGTCACTCCCAACTACAACAAAGCAGATAAAGCACTTGAATCCAAGGAGAAATTGTTACACTCTGAGAATAGACTAAGGAAAGATCTGTTAGGTGTTCTCAAGTGAGCTGTGCCTCATGAACTCCCTCCTAAGACTTGTCAAGACCTAGCCGACATGGACTCCTGAAGGACTGGTGGGGCTTGAAAACAGCGAATGTAGGTGTGGGGGAGGAAAACCTAGGGATTTATCAGTAAGTCTGTGCAACTTACATTCCAGCAAAAGTGTCAGAACAAAAACTGTAGGCACCTAGAATTGTGCAAGGAAACAACTGCCAGCAGGAGTCTATCAATTCATTTCTTCCTCTGGCAGGATAATACATACACACACAAGTGTGAAGAAGCATTCAATGTCAGGTATTTTGGCTTTAATGATGCTCCAGGTGTTAATGTGATCTTGCCAAGACAGGGAAGTATGGGTTACATGAAAAGGCTGTAAAGTGGTAATGTAAAAATGGTGGGATAATCATAGCCCAACAAGCTGTTATTAATAATCTACTTCCAAATGCAAGGAAGTGTGTGGGAATCCACAGGGATCTGTTGTGATCTGATTCTGTGTAATGGTTTCATTGTTTCATTCTGTACAATGTTTTAGTGAGATAATGCCATAACATGTTCCCGTGACTCTGACCTGGAAAGATAAATTGGAGAAGAGAGATCTAAGAATTGGAAAAGGTTTGGAAGGGACAACAAGGACTATCAAGAGATGTGCATTGGCTTCCATCCAAGTGGGAACTGAGTTGCAACTCTGCTATCTGGAAAAGAAACACTGGAGAGGAAATAGTAGAAGTGGAAAAATGATGAGTGGCATGGAGAGGAGAGATGGGGATCTATTGTTCACTCTCTGCAGTCAGACAGAGGACACTGAACGAAGCTGGTAACAATTAGTTTCAGAAGCAAACAAAAAGAGATAATACAACTGCAGTTCTTGCCAAATGATGTGTTGACTGCTGAAAACTGACATAGTAACACTGGAGAACTTCATGGAACGGACAACCACAGAAGACAACTGTGGTGGGTTGACCCTGGCTGGATGCCAGGTGCCCACCAAAGCCGTTCTATCACTCCCCCCTCCTCAGCTGGACAGGGGAGAGAAAATATAACAAAGGGCTCGTGGGCTGAGATAAGGACAGGAGAGATCACTCACCAGTTACCGTCACGGGCAAAACAGACTCAGCTTGGGGAAAATTAACTCAATTTATTACCAATCAACCAGAGTAGGGTAATAAATAAAAACAAATCTCAAAACACCTTCCTTCCGCCCCTCCCTTCTTCCCAGGCACAGCTTCACTCCCGGATTCTCTACCTACCCCCACCAGCGGCACAGGGGGATGGGGAATGGGGTTTACGGTCAGTTCATCACACGTTATTTCTGCCGCTTCATCCTCCTCAGGGGCAGGACTCCTCACACTCTTCCCCTGCTCCAGCGTGGGGTCCCTCCCACGGGAGACAGTCTCTGCTCCGGCACCTGGAGCACCTCCTCCCCCTCCTTCTTCACTGACCTGGGGGTCTGCAGGGCTGTTTCTCTCACATGTCCTCCTCTCTCACAGCTGTTGTGCAGCGTCTTTTGCCCTTTCTTAAATCTGTTCTCCCAGAGGCACTACCACCATCGCTGATGGGCTCGGCCTTGGCCAGCAGCGGGTCCGTGTTGGAGCCGGCTGGCATTGGCTCTGTCGGACGTGGAGGAAGCATCTAGCAGATTCTCACAGAAGCCACCCCTGTAGTCCTCCGCTACCAAAACCTTGCCACAAAAACCCAATACAACAACTGAACACGTAAAAGTCATATCTGCCTCAGGAAGATCCTAACTGTCCTCAAATTGTTTGGGGCTTAGATTTAGCTTTGATACTAGAAAAATATTTCCTGATAGCCATAGAGATAGTAGAATAGGTTGTCTGAGGAGACATATGATTAGACAATTTGCCGGAGGAGCATATGAGAGGAGTGATGTCGATTCACTGATCTTGCTTTGGGATGAAGAGATGACTGCATGACCACCTTGGAGTCCCTTCCTAAAATTCTGTGGAAAATACTAGATATTTATTACTTATATCACAGTAACACTGAACATTCTTTGAAAAAGAATCCCCAATCCCAATCACAAAAATAAGCAATTTACATAACATGAAAAATCAAAAATGTAAGGAGGATAATTTGAAGTGAAAATACAGAATTTTTGAGGAAGAATAAAATTATACAATGAGTTCTAATGTTGTAGCAAAGGATGATGGAATTCTGTGAAAATGTAAAAAAAACTATTCCATTTTTCAAAAATAAATGTTCCAAATACCCCCAGCATTGTAAAAAAGAACTCTGTAAGTTAATTTGTGATGTGCAAATTTTCTATTTTGAAAATGCCAATAAGCTTAACAACAAATGAAGCTTTACCATTAATGTATAAATGAGATACTAGCTAACAACTTTATTTTCTCAGTGTCATGGTCTAACCCCAGCTGGCAACTAAGCACCACACAGCCACTTGCTCACTTCCCCCCACCCAGTGGGATGGGAGAGAGAATGAAAAAAAAAAAGTAAAACTCACGAGTTGAGATAAGAACAGTTTAATAGGACAGAAAGGAAGAAAATAATAATTATAATAATAACAATAATAATAAACTTACAGTAATAATAAAAGAATTGGAATATACAAAACAAGTGATGCACAATGCAATTGCTCACCACCCACCGACTGATGCCCAGTTTGTTCCCGAGCAGCGATCCCTCCCAGCCCCACTCCCCCCAGTTTATATACTGGGCATGATGTCACATGGTATGGAATACCCAGTTGGCCAGTTTGGGTGAGCTGCCCTGGCTGTGTCCTCTCCCAACTTCTTGTGCCCCTCCAGCATTCTTGCTGGCTGGGCATGAGAAGCTGAAAAATCCTTGACTTAGTCTAAACACTAGTTAGCAACAACTGAAAACATCAGTGTGTTATCAGCATTGTTCTCATACTAAATCCAAAACATAACACTATACCTGCTCTTAGAAAGAAAATTAACTCTATCCCAGCTGAAACCAGGACACTCAGCAAAATTATTTGAATGCAATTTTAAGAACTGTTGGTTGTTAGACATATGTTTCTACTGGTTAGCATTACATGGAATATTGTACTAGACTAGAAATGATCTGGTGTACTGCAATACCTAGTTCCATGTGACAAATTTAAATTAACTTCTTAAGGTTTACTTTTTTGATCCTAAGAAGTTAATTTTTAAAAAAGAGGGAAGATTAGTGTCCTGCGTCAATAAGATCCTGTCTCAATCTAATATCTACTAGACATGTGGTGGCTAGACTCCAGTCTCTCTAAGAAATTATCAGATGGCTTCCAGTCCTTTTATCAGATTTATTTTTCACAGTCTTTTTTAAAAGGTAATTGAGATGTTGATTATGCGGACAAGACTTGTGAATTTAACACACTCCAATGATGAATGAAAGGAGATTGTGCTTCCTAGGGATCAGACTTGGTTTACAGATAGCAGATAAAAACAGAGTAGTTGTTTGAATTCTAAGAGAAAAAAAAGAACAGAAATCAAATGGAGGTTCAGAGGAGGAAAACAGGTTGCTAACCTGCCTACATATCTTAAAAAAAACCTCCAACATGTAATAACACTGCCTGATCTTCAGAAAGCTCCTGGGTATCCAGATGACAGCCTGAACTCACCTGGTAGATGATAGCAGTTGAAGTATTCCATGTAAAAGTCAGTCGAACAAAGTATCTGGAGAATGCTAAGAGGGCATGGCATACACAGTAAAAGACCTTCAGCACTGGAATTCATCGTCTCCATTGATCTGGGAGTCTGAATATCAACTTTCAAGAATGTTGCAAAGCCCATTTGTTTTCTCAAGTCTTTGTTTTATTGATGATTGAAGAGTATTTTTTAGTTGTAATTACGAATGACAGTATTTAAAACTGTTGGGTTTATAGCTCTGTAACATGTAAAAGGAATTAAGAACAGAAAAAATTACATGTTTTTAATATTATGGGCACATGTCTGGTCCACCTGGCTCAGAAAAAAAGGTTTTATTACCTCTGAAAAGTTATGAAGAGAAGCAAGAAGAATGGTCAATGATGTGGAATGGCTTGTCTATGAGATAAAACAAACAAGACTAGGACTCTTGCATGTGAGAAGGGTGGATTCAAGTGGGCATGATAAAGATTTATAAAATCTTAAAATCTTATCAGTGTCGAGAAGGTGACTAGGAAATGAAGTTAACAGGCAACAAGCTTAAAACAAATGTGTTGTGGAGGCCAGGTTGCAAAGTGTGTTCCAACAAAAATTAAACAGTTCATGGAGTACTGGGTTATCAGCAGATTTTAAGCATGATGGGTGTAGGTGCAACCTGACTCAGCTCCTGAACTACAGACTTCCACAGCCGGGTGTGGAAACCAGGTAAAGAATCACACTGCGCACACCTTGTTCCATAAACTCCGTAAGTATGCGAGAGATGTAAGAGGACGTATTCATCACCCGTCATGGTCAGACACGAGAAGCCAGACTGGCCTTATGTGGTATGACAGTTCTTACCTGCAACAGTAATGTGCTCTGGTCTGGCGTCTTTAAATCCATGCGGATGCCTTTGCTGATCTCCACAGAAGAGCAAATGTGCCTATCCCTAGCTGTGTTGCCGAAACAATGCTTTCTCCTTCCCTTGTTCACAGGGTTCTGCTAGCTGGATCTTGCCACACTTTCCTCCTTCCTTTCCAGACCTGCATGGAATTGTTGCCAGGACAATATTCACCTGCAGTACTGGTACAGAACACTTTCTCTACGTGTGGAGGCTTGGGTGCAAGATGAAAAATGGGTCCTATACATGCTTTTTAGACCACAAAAATTAAATACTTTTTTAAATATTATGAGAAAAATGTGATTTATTTTGCTACAAATACTTGATGGAGTAGAGGAGCCCTTTCAACAAGAATGTTAGCCCAACTTGAGTTTATCATGTGTTTCTTCTGGCAGATAATAGAACAAGCAAGAGGATATAAATGAGGTGTCATCACGTTATTCATAGTTTTGAAATGCATCCTGTGTCACAGTCTACCTCTACTGGTCCAAAACGTTCTATAGTTGTCTTTTTCTTATTTCATTGGTATTAAGAAAGAAGAAGTACCAACTATAGAATGTCTCGATACTTAAGTGTTCCTTAGGAAAATTAGTGTGTGAGTTCTATTTAAGTAAAATAAACAGTATAATGCAATTCTCCCCTCCTTGGTCTACTTCTGTAGGCGAGTCAGCATCAATTCACATTCAGCTTTGCCAAAGGCAGCTGATGCTGCTAATAGAAACAAACAGTATTAGTGTGCTATTAAACAGTGATGTTCTGTGAGCATATCCAGTGCTTCTTCCTTTTATTCCAAGGTTGTTCAGGGGCTAAGATTAGAGCTTACTCCAATTTCTAAATGGCCTTACTAGGGTAGAGGATGAATTAAATGACCTCTTCAGGTCCCTTTCCTTTTGTGTGCATATGATTCTGGATATACCTAATAGTAGGACCACAACATGTGTGAACAACAACCATTGATTGCAGTTGCTCATCATAGCAACCAAAGAGGAGTAAAGCATGGAAACTTGAGAATGTATGTCCTTGCTAAATTAATGTCTCTTGAGACCCTCATGAGTGCAATGATATTTCAAGGGTACTTCACTGCCACAGAACATATTTAGTGGCATCTTTTAAGAGCATCAAAATAAAGGGCTGAAACAAAACAAAAGCATTAAGGGTATGCAATCAATTGCAAAATGTTATAAATTCTTATGTATTTAGTTTCCAGTTTGGGGCTAAATGCAAACTATATTCAGGAATGCATGTTCAAAAGTTAAAGGATTGTTACAGCAGTGATATAAAATCCTTAGTAAATTTTGTTTTAAATAGAGAATGTTTTACAGTCAAACACTGGGTTCACTGTTATCTGCAGTCAACAGGGCAGAAATGCTACTAGAGAGCAGGTAAGCAGTGAAGAGATAACAACATAAGCTCTTGCTTTTACTTCAGCCAGAGTTGCTTGAGTTTATTGTGGTTTTTCTTAGTTCTTCTTGGGACACAGAATGGAGAGAATCAATGGTTTTTACCTTCCATGTTGTCACAGACTGCTCAGGAAAGAAGGGAAGGAGGATACCCACTACCTGACTCCTTTCCCTAGCAATCAGCTATGCAGTCTCCCAACCCTAAATACAAGGTCTTCCTTCACCTAAATTACAGGGTCTTCCACTACCTATCTCATGAGGTCTGCTATCCAGCCAAACAGCTTGGGCTTCATCAGACTAGGTAAAACAAGACCCTTTTCCCTGATTCATCAGGGAAGATCGTCAGCCAAGCCCTTTGACTAATTTTGCTCCTGTATTTTTTGACCCTACTTCAGGTTTTCTTGTACAAACTCATTCTACTTGCCAAGACATTCTGAAACAGATAGGACATATTGATGGGCATTTTCAGCTTTGAACCCTTATTCTTTCCACTCTAGCAGGAAGAAGTCCACAAGCAAAAGCATCTCCTGAAGTCTAACAACTCCTTTGGTTGGAGACCGTATAAAAATTCAAGGAAAGAAAATCCAGTGGAGACCCAAAAGCAAACCAGGTAGTAGTAAGGTGATCTCAGTGGTCAGTGTCAGCGGTCACAAATTTCAGTATCACTTTCAGAGGCTGACTTAAACTCCAGATCCACCCAGCTGTTTTGAGGGCTGCATAAATGCCTAAGTGCCTTTCTTTTTGGTAGACTACTTTATAGTAGACTTCATCACCTGAAAAAACCTCAGCTCAACCCTACGAGCTATTAGTATGTCGTGGGAAATTCCTACTTGAACAGTGTGCTTTTCTAGTGGTATTGCTACTGTCTGTGCCTATATTGACTGCCATGGAGAATTAGGCACCTCTGGGTGGTAATTAATTCCATCTAGTTTAGAAATTGGTATTACACAGGGATGAAACACCTTCTGAGGTGTCTGTAAGACACCTGTAGTAAGACTAGGTCTCAAACTGAAAACTTTTAAGTGGCTAAAATTAGTTACACCGTGGCAGGTATCATCAATAATACTTCCAGATTTTATTAACTTCCTTGGTGTCAAGGAAAAGAATGTCATCCCAAGGAAATACTAAGATTTCTAACTCACCATTTACAGCTTTTAAGTTATTTGCTCACTGAATGCAGTCAGCAGAGTTCTCTTCAATACTGAGATAAGCAGACACTAATATATCTATCCATTGCGCTTGCATATCTAAGATGTCATGTTCAACTGCCTAAGAGCAGTTGGTCAAATTTGTCTTTCGCAGTGAATGAAATCAAATCAATTATCAGTCCTGCAAGAGAAACACTGTCCCTGGATTTTACAGGAAGTTCATTGCCGTGAGCATTCTCAGGGGAGACCAGAGATAGACTGTGTTTCTTTTCAAAAAGATAATACCATCAAAACAATTAAAACTGTGAAGCTCATGGAATTTATTTTGCTACAAGCAAAGTCTTCTTCAGAGATAAAAATTATTTTATTTTCAAGATTTGGAGGAATGCAGATTGTTGTCAGAAAGGGAATGCAGTACGAAGTAAAAATAAAAACCTTCAGCTCTTTCACTCTGTTTTTCCTCCGTACATTCTTCACACATAGAAAATTATAAGAACTTTAAGCTAGTTAGCCTACAGCATAGAAGAAAGAGAGAAATTGATATTGGTATTCCTGTTTTTAAACCCCCAGAGGAATTTGTGGCATAAAGACTTCAGTGAACTTTGGATCTCATTTTTTGTTGCATCTTGTCTATCATTAGATTGCTAGATCTTCACAAAGAGTCTTCTCTGGACAGTGCTGAGCCAAAGCATCCAGTCCTAAACTGGACCTTTTTGGCATCACTGGATGCCAAAATACAGGAGTTAAGACAATGTGTGGGAAAGCACATTTCAGCTGTATTCTATTGTCTCCTTTTACCAAAAAAAAGAGATTCTGCTAAAGTTCAGATTCACTTTAGCAGGCCCTATTCAGTTACTTGCAAACTATGAGACAGGACTACTTGAAAAAAAGATCAGATCTCTTCAGAAAGGAAGAATATAATTAAATATTCACAAATAGGTAAAAGAGTATCTTTTCTTTTTTTTTTTTTGTCTGCCACTCATACTGAAGGAAGAGATAGTGTGGTAGCTCATGTTTAATCAAGGAATGAACCAAAAATCTAACAGAGTGTGATATTTTTATGGGGTACTCCAGATAGGCAGGCATGATCCCACGTGCTTTGCCCTGCAATTTCTTTAGCCTTGATTCCCTTCCCTAGCAGTGGACTTACAAGTGCAATTTGAGTCCTTTCTGGAAGCTGCTCTGCCAGCGGAGATTTTCTTCTCTGCTGCATTGCAGTGTTAGGAGTCAGCACATCTTCGGAGTGTGGCTTGGAGCCATTTTTCCCAACAGCCACATGCTCCCTGTGGGCTGAGCCAGCTTCATCTGGACACGCCAGCACACTGAGGTTGGAACCTGCCTGCATCTTCTGTGCAGGAACTTGCCTGTGCAGAAGATGAGGCTATGTGTCGTGGTTTAACCCCAGGCAGCAACTAAGCACCACACAGCCGCTCACTCACTCCCCCCCACCCAGTGGGATGGGGGAGAGAATCGGGGGAAAAAAGTAAACCACATGGGTTGAGATAAGAACAGTTTAATAGAACAGAAAGGAAGAAAATAATAATTATAATAATAACAATAATAAAATGACAAGAATAATAATAAAAGAATTGGAAAATACAAAACAAGTGATGCACAATGCAGTTGCTCACCACCCACCGACTGATGCCCAGTTTGTTCCCGAGCAGCGATCCCTCCCAGCCCCACTCCCCCCAGTTTATATACTGGGCATGACGTCACATGGTATGGAATACCCAGTTGGCCAGTTTGGGTGAGCTGCCCTGGCTGTGTCCTCTCCCAACTTCTTGTGCCCCTCCAGCATTCTTGCTGGCTGGGCATGAGAAGCTGAAAAATCCTTGACTTTTAGTCTAAACATTACTTAGCAACAACTGAAAACATCAGTGTGTTATCAACATTCTTCTCATACTGAACCCAAAACACAGCACTATACCAGCTACTAGGAAGACAATTAACTCTATCCCAGCCAAAACCAGGACACTATGTAACAGAGGACCTTTGCAGAATTACAGTAGAGATCAACTTAATTCACAGAGACCTGCTTCAGCTACCTTCCTCTTTCGTATATTACCATCAAAGAACAGAAGACATTCACAGAAAACAAGTCCGTGCTGCTTTCCCTCTGCTCTTGAGAGGACTGCTCTTACTGCTGGATAGATGCTCTTAGGGACTGAGGAAATCAGATCAAGCCACTCCAGACAGAGAACTGTGCATAATCCCAGTGAAAACAATGATGAAGGATCTATATGTATCTCTGTGAATTCTACTACTAATGCAGCTGCATGACTGTCCTATACACTAATTCATACAGCTGTATTTTAGTATATCTGATCTTGTAAAATGCTACTGCAGTGAGACTTCCAGTAACCTTTTCAGGATCTATTAGCTGTATGTCATTGGATAGATAGGCTTTATACATATATACATGAATCTTTGTTTTTCCAGATGCTTTTCAGATTCCAAAAGCTATCTTTAGCCTTCTTATCAATAGTATCGAGGGTAAGAAAATGCAGCATTAAGCTGTTTCGATTTTATCTGTTATCTGGACTGGAAATCTATTGTTTCATTTGCATATCCATCTTAAAAACAATCAATGCAACCTCACTCTCATTGTCAATGGGATTTATAAGACAATAATAACTATATGGATTATGTCCACATTTATTGCTACTGCCAAATGAAATGTGAACTTGGCTGTGTTCAGATTTGAGTTCTGAGCCTCATTATTTGTGCTATATGTGCCAAAGCAATACTCATAGAGGCTGTAATAATAATAATAATAATAATAATAATAATCTCAAAAAGTAAGATCTATTATTTCTATGTCTTGTCTTATTTTTTAATAAAATATTATTTAATATTAATAAGGAATATTATCCTGTGTAAAAAGATGCTGGTTTTATAATCACTTAATGGGATTTCTTAGAACTATTTTAATATCTTCTTTTAATGGACAAACTTAGTTCCCTAGATAATAATGAAACCATGTTCTAGAAAAGTACAAATTGTGTATACTTTGACTGGGTTTGTCTTCATTTTACTATGAAGAGATTTCATCAAGGGGGGAAATTCATCCAGAGAAGACTCTGAAAGCACTGCATTGCTTTGATTCTGCCAACTGACAGGTAAGGAGCTGTGGGTCAGGACATCAGAGAAACTCCGCATCACTTTTTTTGGTTTTATTTTATCTGCATTGTTGAACTATTGAATTCTTTCCTTCTATTTCTTTCCTGCTTTGCTATATGAACTATATCGCAAAAGAGATACAGATCTTTTTTTAATTTGTTTTAATTCTAATTAGAACCTAACATAAGGTTAAAAATGTTATTGCCTATTTTTATGACCCACATGATTTACACTGACTCTCAAAAACATTTCTAAACTAAAGGACCATCAGTTTGTGCAGCATCCATTTCTATTCTCTGTGGAACAGTTAGTGCTACTTGACGCCTACCTACATTTCCTTAAAGCTGAGTTGCTGAAATTTCTCAGTAATAAAGTGTCCAGGCTTGAAGATATATATTTTTAACTATCTTTGTCTAATATGTCCATGCTCCTCATCTGAAGCAACTCTGTCAGTTCTGTTACATTTCTGCTACATTTCTGTTGTATTAATTTTTTGAAAGGAAGTTTTACTGTGCCTCAGAACAAATCCACAGTGCTTGAGGATTAAAGTGAAGATACTTCGAACTGTTTTCATAGTGTCATAGCCCTTAACTTTGCAATATATTTACTGAAGCTTAAAAAGCTCACAACTATATCTCATATTTAAAAAACAGCATCATTCTTCTTTTAGTAAAACCCCTCTTCTGCACAGAGCATTTTTGAGCAGAAAATACCAAAAGGTGAGTAAGACATAGACACGAGCCTTTGTTCTGCTAATCATTATGCTCCTCTCAGTATTAGCCTGGGTGGAATCAGCGAAGGGACGACTATTTAAACATCTGCTTGGGCAATAAGAAGTCAATAATCAGTTTGTCCTTGTCTGTCTAACTTTGGTGATGCTGTTCTTGTAAGATTCTTGCTGGCTGTCATGTTTTCCCTACCACTTCTCTGGTTAGTTGTGTTTGCAACTTTATCCTGTGCAGCTGCAGCTCTCTACAGATGTGAGGGTTTTTTCCTCCAGATAATTATGGAAATTTCTTTATATTCTCTCATGTTTCTAGAACATGCATATTTACAGTTCCGCAACAGTAATCATGTCTTTAGGTCTTGTAATTCATTATCTCTATACTCAAGCAGAGATCACAATATGGAAACCCACAAGGTGAATGATGCTGAAAGGCTACATTACATCCTGAACAACAACCTAAACATATTAAATGAACAGTAGAACTAATTATTTTGTTGCATTTGCTGTAAATTTAGAGTTTACAATATACTGAGATTTTCATTATCCCTGTTTCAGGTCCTTGTTAACTCTGTAAAAATTGCATTCAGGATGACACTATTTGCTGTCATTCTATTTTGAAGGACAAGCAAAATCTATTAATTTACTCCTGATCAACTAATTTCCTTCTTGGAAGTATATTAAAACTGGGCTAATTTTAGTTGTTGGGAGACAAGAGAGCATTCTGTCACTCAGAAAAGTTCAAAGGAAGGCAATCATCTTTCTTTTCTCAAGCAAATAAATAGATCAATTAATTATATACACATGAGAAAATACTGGGTTGATCTATCCTTGCTTAACACAATAATAACTGGAGATAATTGATCTGCTGTTTCTCTGCGACTTGCTGCTGGTGCTATACAGGTGGACTCCCCTTGGTATCCCAGGCCTCCTGTAAAGTATTGCCGCAGAAGTTGTTGATGCCTGTGAACAAGCTAATAAGGTACTAACAGAAGATCACAAAGTTTCAGTTAAACATCCAAATTACTTTCCCGCTTTGTATCAACATATTGCAAGTTGCAAATTGCTGTCTAAGAAAGAAACTTCTACCTTTAAATTCAGAATAATATGAAGATGTAGCTTCATATTATAACACCATTCCTGAGATTTAAAAAAATAGTGTAGCAATTACTATACTCCTTGGACTGGCAGTAATAGTATTTCATGCTCTGAAATGGATCCTGTTTTGCAGACATGGGCGGTGTGTCTTTTACGCTTGCAGCACAATAAAACACATGATGAAATCTTAGGGAGCACAGCAGTGCTCCCAGTAGCTATGTTGACTAAATATGTGCAAAAAGCAGGCCTCACTACGCACATTCTACTGGACGCTGGTAGCTTTTAATTCACAAAAGGCAGAATATCATTAGAGAGATTTTCAAACTAAAGTATACTCCCTTGTTACTCTAGCCAATGCCTTTAAGTTTGTTTAGTGTTCTAGGGTAGGATTACTAACAGTTTTAAAAATATTTTAGATTATAAATATCAGCATGTAAACAGAGACATGTTGAAGAGGGCTGTGATTGCAGTGGTAAGGATGCTTTCGTGCATTAGCAATTCAAAACCATAAAGCTCTGAAAAAAAAAGGAAGTAAATTTTGATACCAGCATTACTTTTTTTCTCAGCTTCCTGTTGGGGTTACTGAATAATTTTCAGAATCATGTAGCTAATATGCAATCAGTGACCTAGAGATGTGCAATAGCTATTTAAGCCAAGGGAGAAATTCCGTCTTTTCTAAGAAACTCGAGCAGAAGGTGGCATACAAAAAGCAACCACAAGATGTCAGCCTTAATGAATTACAGTAGATTATTCTGATTGGCTCCTTCCTGATAAGTAACTAGATAGGGAAAAACTATTTATCATGTTGAAAATTTTGTGGAGAAAGTAATGTAAGAATAATACCCCTAGTCATAAACATAGTCAGAAAAATGAATGATCAGTTCCAAATATAGTCCCTACGCACATTTGTTTCTACTAGAAAAAAAGCTGAAGATTTAACCTTTCTGCTTGAGACTCACAGGAAGGACATAGCAGGGATTTGTCACTCCCCACTTGCCCTTTTTTTACACTCTTTCTCTAAGCATCTGCTGTCAGAGCTGGGGTATCAGACTAGATGGACTTTGGGCTTTTTCCTGTAAAGCTATTTTTATTTTCCTAATATTCTTGACCGTGTTCTCATCCTGCAGTTCTGAAAGCTTGTAAGATAATAAAGTCCAATTTCCATTTCCAGTCCAGGCTTGGAGACATCCAAGTGACAGATATTGATCGTTATTCCTGGAATACTTTGCCATCTATTCCCCCATAGTTCACCATTTGAAAGCTGACAAAAGAGTTGTGCTCTCAGTTGCTTTTTTTGAGGGACGCTCTATTTGCCTCTAGCTACTCACACTAGAAATGTTCTTGTGTTTGGTACCGGTTGGTCACACTAGCCAGGTTTACCATTAGCTACTGCCATCAGTCGCAACCTCCTGTTGTTTCTGCTGGTTGTTCACGCTGTGCTGCTTTGCTCTGCTCTGTTCTGCAGCAAAACTGCTGACTGCTTCTGTGTCGCTGCTCAGCCCTTTCTTTCTGCAGTCCATACAGTCTTTCATTTGTGCTTAAAAAGTTGAAGTGATACCCAGGAACTGCACAGAAAACGTGCCACAACCGGCAAATTTCCCAGGAGGATCTTACCTGTGCTCTGAAAAAACAGACAAAACACCAAAAGATGCTTTGACCCAGATTTGCTTTTAGTTCCTTTATTGTGAGATGCAATGACAAGCTGCACCATTTGCTCCCTCCACAATCACAGATAGGTTGCCCAGAACACAATTAAAACCCTTACACATCAACTTGTAGCTGAAATACCCCGAGGCATCACAACACTTAATCAGGAAATTAAGCCCCAAACCTTTAGTTCCTTCACCAGCTCATTCGCTGCAAGCCAGCAGGCTCTAGGCTCCCATCTTACAGGGTTCTCACACAGGCTGTCGTCCCCCCCTGCACCTCACACCTCCAGCCTTATAAACCACCTAACTGAAGTTGACCAACTCTCGTCATTCAGGTATTAAGTGAAAGCACTTTTGCTAAAGTTACTTTGGCCTTCAAGTTTAATTCACCTGCTGTGTCTTCAGGTTTCATAATGCACCGTTTGATGGTTGCCAGTCTCCCTTGGGACATTTGCTTCTGCTTTATGAAGAGAGCAGGCATCCTAATACACAGATAAAAGATGCTGTGGGGCTTGGCTCTGGGTTTTTGAGTGGTGAGAAGCCAACAGAGAGCTGAGACAGGACCATGCAACTGCCTAATACTACCCCCAAAGCAGGGACAGCCAAAATGCACTCAGACAGGGCAAGGAGATGATGCACTGGTGTGGAGCCTCCAGAAGTCTGAATCTGTATCCCATGGCTGAAAGTCACCTGCCATCTGGGACAAGTATGTCTGCAACGTAGGTTATTTGTGTGCCTGGTTGAAAGATGACTCATGTTCTGCTGAGATCTGTTCTGTGCTTTGTAAAATGAACGTGTTATGGTAGAATGTTTCCAAATTTAGGAGGGAAAATGTTTGGGGATGTTAAAGCTTCTTCCTGATACATCACTCATTATAACAGTATCCTTTACTTAGAGTAATCCTTTGCAAATATTAAACATAAAAGAGTAAAGGATGAAAAGCTGTTGTTTCTTGCTTCTTTCAGCTTCTGTCTTGCAATTTGTCTGGAATCTGTCTGGGTTTTGGTATAAAATCAGTTCCTTCCTGTGTACTTTCTTCTCTGAAAAGCAACTAGACATATTGACCACTACTGCAATCACAAGGGATACAGAATCATAGACTCAGGAGTTAACATACATTGATTTAGTACTCATCAATTATTTTGTAAGGAGTACCACTGGAGAAATACAAAATGTCAGCAAGACAATGAAATACCAGAACTTATCTAAAAATGTATCTGACAGATACTATCTGCAGAAAGTCCAATGCTTCCAACATATAAAAATCAAATTTTCAGACCAGTTAATTGTATTTATATTTTTCAGCATTTCTAGACACAGTCTATTAGGATTTGCCATTTAAAGAGTTTGTTCATATCGCAAAATTGATTAGTGTATCTCCTCAGCTCTTACAGCAGAAGATCCCAGAGCACTTGGTTTCATGGGTAACTTTACATTAGTCAGTACAACCCGCGCTCAAGTTTCATTGAAGACAGCTAATAGAGTTACTGTATTCCATTAAAGAGTTTTCTTTCCTTGCCTGATGCTTAATCAGCTTCTTAAATGTTATTCACTTGTTCACCTGTTCTCAGTATGTGATTTTCTAGTTTTAGCACTTTAAGACAAAGTTATAGATTGACATTTCTTTCAACATCACTTTTAACCACTGACAGTGATGATGATAGATGATGTATACCTTCCCCCCATGGCAAGATGCTAATTCACCATCCATTTCCTGCCCTGCATTCCTAAGCTTACCCATCACATTCCTTATCTTCCTGTTCTGCCACTTTATTTTGATTTTAAAAATATGCCCACCCACAACCACTACCCTCATCCTTCTCCTCTGCATCAGCTTCCAGTATCACTTTGGGCCTTCAGAACACGCACTTACGGGCAGAAGGAAAAACCCAAGCCCAGTGAGACATGAAGAGTTACCAGTTTTCTGTTGCAGTCTCGTTTTCCTCCTTGCACTAGAGTGTTTCCCAGAGGGCAGGATGTGGCTTAGTAGTGTGTCTAAAGAGCTGGCCAGGCAAATGGGGATGTTGTGTACTTTAAGATAAGGTTTCTTTTTAACAGCGCATGGTGAAGCCGTGGAAGGATAGGATTCTTGGCACTATCCCGGTTTCAGCTTCCAAAAAACCATAAAAAGCTGTTTTTCCAGATTTCTTTTTTATGTTCTCCTGTACTACATGAAACCCATATTTGGATTTTGAAATTTTCAGACCTCTCAACATCTTTGTCACCCACTTTTTTCTCCCTGCATTTGGACACATGACAAGGTTCCTGTGGCTCGCTCCCTCCTTGAAGCACTGGATCATGCAAGGGATATGCTGAGGGGCAAAACTGTAGCTGGGGAGGCTGTTTTCCAGCACATATTGCTGGTTGCTCCTCAATCTTGTGGCCTCCCTTGTCCTCCTTGCCACACGCAGCTGGGTGGTTGGCCTTTCAGCTGCAGCTGGCCTATGGGACCCTGGAGCCAGAAAACAGATGCAGTTTAGCTTGGGGATACGTCCTGGAGGTAGCTGATTGTTTGGTACCGTGGCTTGGGAACACGGGACAGGGGAGGCTGAGCGAGTGTCAGTTTTCAAGGATGATTTGACGTATCTAGATTTGAGAGGAAAGGTCATTCATTCCCTGTTACTCTCTAAACACCTGACAAACCTTGAGCACCAGAACACAAGTAATAATGATAATAAATGGTAACATTATTATTTTTTTCTTATTATAGTATTTTTCTTTCTTATAATATCTATAATATCTATCTAACTATTCAGAGAGGTTAGTCATTGAGTTGTGTCTGTTGCCAAAGAATTCAACTTTATGAGTGAAAGGAACTTTGTAAATGAAAAGTTAATCATCTAAAATATATATATGGTTGGGAAAAATAACTGTATAGAATACCCAGTCCTGTCATGCTTGCTTATGTTATCATTTCAGTAACTTCCTTGGACCAAGGAGGGGGTGTGGATCCTGGGAAGGGAGGACGGGGTGTGCAGGTCAACAAGCAGAATATTTTATGTCACTCCAAGCTACTATTTTAGGCCATTACTCATTTCCCTCTTTGGGGTCTTTGGGGCCACCTGAGAGAAATCAGTAAGATGAATGTTCTACTTTGCACACTTTGCAAAAACTATCCCTATTTATAGGTCAGTTCTTCTGAAGGCAATGTATATATAAAAAGATTAACCCATGGAAAATGAAGCTGTGATAAAAGCAGCTATGGTAAAGTGCTAGAAGATGTAGCCATAGCCAAAAAGTGGCACACAGCCACAGACCATTCGGCAAAGTTTTCTCATATGTTGGTTATTTGTAACTTGAGTTACAGAAGCAAGGAAAAGTGACACTCTCCAGCGAGCTGCTGCCTGTAATATGCATGGCATGCCAGAAAGGGCACCTGACAGCAAAGAGCAACGGCACGGTACGCCCACGATGGTGTGTGGGTCAAGAAGTGGCTGTGTGGGGCAAGAAGACAGGAATGCACAGGAAACAGCAGCAGCAGAAGGCTACAGGGAGATAAGTACTACAGAGGAATTTAATTTATTGCCTCCTGCTGGCTTCCAGGGACTGGAATGGGTTTCCCATGAACAGAACACTACCAGCAGAGGCCCGTGCTCAGGCCACACATCCTGGCTACCTTGCAGGGCTGCATGGAGCACCAGGGCCGTGCTCTGCGGAGCTCGCCTGGAGGGACAGAGCAGAAACCTTGAGTTTTGAAACTTTCATGTGCGTATGCAAGGAAGTTTAGGGCATGAGGTCAAGAGCCTTCTGAGCTATCGCATAAAAATTGCTAAGGCAGCCTAGCACCCGCAGACTGTGCTTGGCTTCTACATCCCTTGGCAAGTTTCACAGCTGACACAACTGAAATTAGGCTGTACTAGAATAAGACATGCCAGATCTCACATTACAATATACTGTATTACCTACACATAAAAATATAGAATATGACAGACCTATGACAGACCACTGGGATGTTTTCAGTTCTTGCAATGACCTAGTTTCTGACTGTTCATAAAAGCAGACAATAGCTATTTTAATCTGACATCCTGATTTTCATACCATACCTAAATAATTAATCAAGCAACAAAAATTATCATCTAAACATATTCATCTACAAAGGTACATGCAGCCATATATATATACAAGAGAAATATGTTATTTTTTGTCTCTGTCCTTAAAAAAATCCCCTCAATAAAACTGGAACAGCGGTTGAATAATATTTTTTTGTCAGTTTTCTATTTATAGCAGGGGCATCGGATAATGAGCGGAATATTCTTCCTTGTAAGGGACTCAGAATCCAGCCATAAAAGAATTAATATCTATCTATTTACATACAAATTATGCCCTTATGTAAACATTTAAATAGACCATTGGGGAGATATCTATCCCTATGCAAGGCCAGATTTGAATATGGGTATGTATGTATGTGAAAAATTCTTTAATGTGTTATTAAGCAATATCTGATTTCTGGGTATGCTAACTCTGCAGAACTGGTGTGCTCCAACGGTTTAATGTCTGTATCTAATCCTGATTATTCCTAATCTTAAATCAGAGAAAATCCTCCCCTCCCCTCTGCAATCACCTGATCTTGATTCCTGGATTACCTTATAAATACTTAATTGCTTATTAACATGAATCATGTCCTTCTTTAAATATATATTTTACATAAATAGGGCCTGTTGGTCATTTTCTCAATACTAAGCATTGCTCTCTTATGCTACTATGTCTCCTAGGTATTCTAGATATACTGTAGAAGAAAACAGCTGGACTCATCTAATTTCTGAACATTTTGCTCCTGCTCCAAGTACAGCGCAAATACATGTGAAAGCAACGCCACAGCTTTGAGAGGACCTGCACCCACTCAGCATGCACACCGCAGTCCTGATCTTACCCACCCCTGAGCTTCTCTCTGTACGAGTAAATCAGTGCCTAGGACTGTTGCTGGGCACTGGAACTGAAGTGTCTGTATTGCTAAATGGTTGAAGGAGTCCTTGGAAGAGTTTTGCCCAGGCACAACTCTCCCAAGCAATTCCCAGTCATAGCTCGGGAACTGGCCAAGGCCAGGGACCATTTCCAACGGGGCATGCATATGGCTACCCTTGTTTAGAAACAAGGGCTAACACTGGCTGTTTTGTCAGTCCCAGAGAACTACTAGTTTGTTAATTAATTGACTAGTGAGCCCATTCCTTCATGGATGAAATGTGAGTTCATTTTATTTTGAAGAGCTGATGATGGCTTCTAACAAAAGAAGTCCCGCACTAGGTCTCGTAGAAGGAATCCCAAGCCTCCTGCCAGGTGTGACCTCCCCGCAGGCACCATCTCTTTCAAGGGCAGGCAGCAATGATGCCCCATGGTATTTGCATGGGAGAATGATCTGTTTTCCTGGGTAAATCAATGGAGAAGAAAGAACAAATAGAAAATGTCATTGCACCACTGAATACTGTGGGCAGTTCTGCCCCCTCACCCAGCTCAAAAAGGATAGAAAAGGATGTCAGGGATGGGTGAAGTTATGAAACTGCTCCCATCTGAGGAGTCTCTAAATACTCAAAGACAAAGCTGGGGATGAGGAGGAAGGTATAATAGAGCTCTGTAAAGTCAGGAATAGTACAGAAAAGGTGCACACCAAGTGATTATGGAGCATCAAGTGAAATTCCCAGGTAGCATTCTGAATATGAACAAAAGGAAGAATTATTTCAGACAGCACATAGGAAACTGGAACTTATTGCCACAGGACATCGTGGTAGCTCAAAGTATAGATGGGTTCAAAAAGCGTTAAGAGAAGTTCCTAGAGAAAATGATCATCAAAGGCTGTTAAAGTCCTGGATACAACTCCGGCTCTAAAATGCCAGTGGACAAGACCAGGAGAATATACTAAGTATGCTTTGCACGCTTTAGTGAATCATGCTTATCATTGCTTGAGATTAGGTTATTGGGCTTTACATTTAAATTAGTAAAATCATTCCTATTTTCTATTCTCCAACAGAGTTAACTATGTAGTTAATTACAGAGTTAATTGTTAATTACTGCCAGGCCATAATTTGCATTGCCCGTTATATAATGACTTTCCACTGACTGTTTCATAAACTGTCGGTCTGTTTTAATGTGTGTTAATTAATGCAATTACAAATTGTAGTGCAAACACTATTTACATATTTGTCCCATGACTCAAAAATTTCCTCCTTAAACATGATTAATCAAAAATGTATGTGTCCAGTCTATAATATAATCATCTTAGTTAATTAATGTTCATTAAGTAGAGCTTAAACACTAATGAAAATTCAAGTTGGCCTTATCCAAAAAAATCTTTGGTTTGGATCTTTGCCTTACTTAAAGACAAATAACTTTGAGGAAGAATTGTAGCACTTCATCAGATACTGGTCTGCCAGATATCCAAGATGTGCAGTTGAATACTTGCTAGGGACAGGTTTAGAAGAACAGAGTAAAGCTTTCATGCCTGTTGTTAAAGGGATATATCATCATTACTGTAGCTCAGAGCTGGATTAACTTTGGATATACAAAAATAGCTTCAGCGGCTGTGTAAGGTGAGTTTTGACTTTGGAGATTAGTGTTTCACAGGAAGAAAAGATATTCTAACAAAGTCTCTACTCACAACCACGTCTCAGGAATTAATGAAGTCAGGCCAACTAAGCTGATGATTCACTTCAGTAACAACACTGAAAAAGCTTGACTTAACGTAGCTCTGGACCCTATTTCTGCTAAATTAGACCCTTAGTAAGTGAGTTACAGAAGAACGGGTATCAACATAGCTAGTTCTGGGCACACGACATCACACGAAGTTTATTTATTTAATATCCTGACAGACCTTAAAGCTGAGCAGAGAGAACAAGTCTGCCCTATTTCTTTCCATCTGTTCATCATACATACATTTTTCTTTTTTCATATTTCTCCTTCCTTCCTTCAAACCCTGGCAGAGCATACATGTTTCCGAGTCTGACAAGAAAAACACTACACTATCTAAAACTATACAAGGCAAAGGAGGCTTTTTTACTTCTTAACCACCTGAGAGCTTGGCCAGTGAGCTTGTGCAGATCTGTACTTTCTAAGTATTATCCCCTCTGTAGGATATAATTTTAAAGTAATATTGCTGTCAGCACAACCTTAGACTTAAAGGTTTACACCAACTCTCGGTCAGCTAGGCTTTATTGCCTCAACTTTCTTTTGAACTGATCTGTGCAATTACTGAATCCTCAGCCCACAACGGAATAGCCTGGGATGTAGGCATAGAGTTGTTACGATGTGTATTAGTGGAAGATACCTTGATGGAAAAAGTAATCTCCTGGTTAAAGAGAAAAAGAGTATCTTAAATGTAGTCCTATGAAATTTTGGGTTCCAAATATGGCACTAAAACTGTCCCTAGAAATGCTGGAATTGAGTCCTGCAGTTTATTCCATTCTTGAGCTCATTTGTATATTAATATCTTAAATAATCATGCTAGAAAAATATGTAATTATGTGCCCACAGGCGCTGAGAGCAATGCAATTTACCATCAGTGAGGTGGAAATGCTGGCTCATTCAGAGATGGGGGGGGAAAGAGTGGAACTGGCAAAATTGCCTGAGAAGACAACTAGCAGAGAGATATAAGAGGGCAGCAAGACAAGCACTTGAAAACGTGTAGACCTCCAAGCATATTGCCTTGACATCCTAAAGGCATTAAGTTTTCCATTCCCTTGCATCTCCCTCGCGCACATGCTGTTTTCTCCTCCCTTCTTGTTCCATGGTGTGTAAATCAGTAGCCATCCCTAAGTGCTTGTGTGTACTAGTGCAGGTGGTGAGCTCAACAGCACAAATGAATCTTCTCAAATAGGCGGTCAGGGAAGAGCTGTCTGTGCATAATTTTTCTTATCCTTTTTGTACCTCAAAGACCAAATTAAGAAGCCTTCTGGGTGGCACCTTGTAGATATATGAGTTTCTTGGGGGGGAACAGGTCTGAGGTGAGATACAGTTCAGCTGAGGAAGAAAACTCATCCTATACTTGGTATTTAAGTTATATGTTTTTCAATACTTTCCCACATAAGTCCAGATAATTGACAGGCTTAAATCCAGAGAAAATAATACAGGTTAAAATATTGTTTTTCTTTTCTGGATGATTTTTTGGTCTTACTTTTCAGCCAGGTCCATTAATGAAAGTTTCACTGGCCAACTGCACGAGCATAGGCTCTGGTGTAATGCAGGGAAAGATGTAAGCAGAAAACTTGGGAGTTTTGCTGATATGAATTTGAAAGTGAGCTTCCACACCAAATTAAAAAAAAAAAAGAATTATGAGTAAATTTCACCAAACCTCCAACCTTCTCTTATAAGTTCAAAAAACTTTTGAGGAGGCATTTTCTGTTTGGTTTTTATGAAGGAGAGCTGATGACTAGCTTCAAGAGTATGCAAAAATCTGACACTATAGAAAGCGCAAGAAAGCACTTTCACAGTTATGAAACATACTCCTGCTCACCAATTCCTTTCCTGTTGAAATTAACAATTTGGTAGTTGGAAAACCTAATTCCTGTAGTATTTTGATAGGTGAAACAGTTATCAGGCAACAGCAGAACAAAAAATTCTTTAACACTCTGTTTGAAGAAAAAAATAATTGAAGTTAGCATTGATCAGTGTCACAAAAGATGGAACAACGTCCTTAAAAGAGAAGGGTTGGTGGCATTTCCTACTCCAGATCATCCTCTTTTCTGGAAGTTTGCTCTATCTCTGTATCTCTTTGACAGAGAAAGTTTTGTCTCCAGCCCTTCCTTACTTCAACCACAGCTTTGAATTGCCCAAGAGGAGCACAGCTGTGCTGATACTTCAAAGGTCAGGACATAATCTGTAATGTAGGTCACATTTGACAGACGAATTGGTTCAGAAGTCAGTGGAACAATGGTACTTTACTCCATGAAAGTTTGCCTCTAACTACTTTGGTGTCTTTCATACACATAGCAAATGGTTGTCCCAAGTTTCATTTACTTTGTGCTCTGCTGTGGTCTTGTTTGAGGTTTAAAGAGGACAGGAGAGTTGGTCTGCTGCTAGACTCCTCCTGGTTAGGTAGAGTTTTTTGGATAAAAATGAATTGATTAGCAACCATTATGTAGTTTGCACATCACTCTCCT
The DNA here is from genome assembly GCF_026419915.1 of Harpia harpyja. Classification (NCBI taxonomy): domain Eukaryota; kingdom Metazoa; phylum Chordata; class Aves; order Accipitriformes; family Accipitridae; genus Harpia; species Harpia harpyja. The sequence goes on along the minus strand of NC_068942.1, from coordinate 12,067,753 downwards.
GATGGCCTGCTGGTTTTTCAAAGAGCAGACTTATTTGGCAAGTACCAGTGAAAGTCAGTAGAAAGTGTGTCCAGCTTCATTTAAGACAAAATGTAAGTAGGAAAGGGATAAAAGATTATTTAGTTTCTTCAGACTATGTTGAAGAAAGGCTCTTCACTTGCCTTGCTGAGTGCTGGGGTAGACATATTGGAAGGCTGAGACAATAGCAGCATTGTTTGATGGAGTCTCTGGAGAGAAGGGACAATTAGCTTTACACAAGATTTGGAGGATGTCAGGAGTGCCTTGGGGTGGGGGAGGAAGGGGGGAATAAGAAAGCAGCTTCATTTCAGAGTTTGATTTGCTCCCAGTCTACTTTCTTCTGTGTCAACAGGGATTCAACAGGAGCATTCATGCAGGAGAGAGCAGGTGACAGGACTGCTGGCTCTGGGAGAGGGCAGTACTGTCACATCTCCGACTGCCATTCCACATACTGCTCCCCACTGAACTCAATTTGTGGTGATGAAGTCATTTGTTAGTAAGATGTCAGTTCCTGTCTCAGGTCAGGCTCTACATTGCCTATTTGTTAAAATAATTTAAAAAAAAAAAGCCAGCCCACAAACACAAAACCAAAAAACCTGTGATTTTTCCCATGCTGTTCCTTGCACTTAGTAGGAGCTCTCTACTGCAAGGCCATTTCATTATCCTTTTTTAGATAGGTCCCTTACACTTCTTCCATGATGCCTGCAGAAAATATAAGTTAGATTACTGGTGTGCTGTGATCACTGTTATCTCATTGTCTCCTGATACCTTCTTATCAATCTTCATTCTTATTTTGAATTGTAAACTCTTTACTGAAGATACTGTCCTTTTTTTTCTCTATTTGCATGAACCCTTACACAAATAGACTTGACACTTAGACATCAGGTAGGAAAAAAAAACAAGCAAGAAAAAGAGTTCACCCCACATAATCTAATTCACCTATTCTCTGCCTGCTCCACTCACTTTGTAAGCTCTAGTCCCCTTAAATAAACAAAAGTTGTAGAAGACTTGCATGGCTACAGTTCAGCTTTCATGAACAGAGCCTGAAGGATGAATCAGTGCAGGAGGATGCAGGCTCAGTTGAAAATCTCTTCTGTTTTTAATAGACCTTTTTTTCCAGACCATAGAGATAATGAAGGGATAAAGCCCTTATCTCCTCCTTTCCTTATTTTTGCTATTTCCCCCCTCATAGTTGCTGACTGGTTAGTTAAACAAAATAAAAGAAAAAAAGGAATCCTTTTTTCTTCAGACTTCCAGCTGTGTTAGCATATCTGTTATTTAGATGTTCCCAGGTCTGGTGCAGCACAAAAGGATGGCTCTGCAGAGCTGTATGAGACTTGTCTCCCCTTATTAAGTGTCACTTTATGGTTGAATGGCAGAGGAATTTATAAGCAGAGTTAGATATCCAGACCTGGGAAGGGCTATAATGAAGGGCAGGAAGTGTTCTGTATCTATATCTGTTAAGGAGTTACAGAAAACTCCTCGTTGTGGTTTGGTTTCCATTTAATTTTCCTCTGAGGGTTCCACTATTAGCTGTTAAGTAGCACTCACAGCATGTCATCAAGCTGAAGTATGTGAATCCCAGTATTTGTCACTTATACTAAGAGAATGGCATGCTGAAGGAGACAGTTCTCTAGGCTTTCTTGACTCTTCCTCAGATTGGCAATTATTTTTCTAGAAAGGCAGTGAGAATTGTGGTTTACAAACTTTGTGAGAAATTCTTTTCTCTAAAGTCTTTCAGTAAGGGATGTTTTTATTCTCGTGCTATAAAAAGGGAACAGTGAGGGAATCCAATTCCCATGAGAGAGCGAATTTTTAACAGGCGGAATGGATTCCCCACATTCCGTTTGGGGATTCACTGAGTGATGCTGTACAATTTATTCTTTTATGTCTTAATTTCTGTATCCCTAGAGTGAGGCTAATATTTTTGTAAGTACCAAAAGTAACCCACTAGAAGGATGCTAAATGACAAACAGCACTGCTACATAGTGTAGTACGTACAATTAGGAGAACACTGATCTTATCTGATTATCACCTTAGAGCAGTAACCAATAAATAAAAAATAACTTCTTAAGCTATCAAAAAAAATTCTTCAGTCATTCAAGGACTCTTGAACTACTCTCATGAAGCACTCCCAATGTACACTTAATTGCCATGAACTTAGGGTAGTGAATTTACTTACATTTAGTAAGTAAAAGTAAGCGTATCTGTTATGTTACACCTAATCTATAACTTTGGAATACTTTCCTTTTTTAAAATTGACATTTTTCTTCAAAACTGGTCAAATATTCACCCCAATTTTCTTGATGTAGGGTATTTATTTCATGTAATTACAGTGATGTTCACTCCTGCTCACTGAAGACATCTTGTGTTTGATGTGTTTGTGTTTAATGCACTGTGAATTTTACAATTTTTTAAAATTTATATCATACTGTTGAGGGTTTTACCTCAAATCAGATCATAATCTGATGTTACAATATTCCTATAGAGAACTCAAAGAACTAGCATATGATGACTTAGTAAATCAGTGGTGTAGAAGTTATAACAAAATGTGTAAACATATGTACACATATTTTTTTTACCTGAAAGGTGATGAAAGCTGCAGAAACTTGTGCTTATTTTATCAGGTCAGATCTGCGATTCCCTTTGGCTTAATGCAAAGCTGAACACTTTCTTAAACATAAAATTCTACACATGTTGTGCTCAGATGTTCCCTCAGAGCAGCATTCAGAGTTGATGTTTTATTTATTCAGATCTCTGTGATCTATAGTAAATCTTTAAATGTTCAGTTGTTTCAGCTTTGCTAACGACCCAGTTAACCTCTTAATTTGTATAATCAAATTTAACTTGCTTAACTTTTTAAGGTTTTACTTCATAAATAAAAATAGCCTAATGAATAGGCTACTGGGCTAAAAATGAAGTGATAGTAGTTCGCTTTCCAACTCAGGCCTATAGCCATCAGCAACAACAAGAAAATACATCTTTTTAGTCTATATCTCCTATCTGTAGAATTAGAAGAATACTTCTTTTTCTTTCATGGCTGTCATAAGAAATAAAATTCATTAATGGCTATGAGGCATTCAGATACTGGGATGAGAAACATATGGATACACATACAGTAGTAAACTAAACAGAGCCAGAAGATGGGTCTGAACACAGAACTTACATACACAAACACTGAACCAATTAGCTCTTTTCTCAGGAATTTTAGGGCACAGCTCAGAAGTTAGCAAAGGGGGGACACCATTTCCAATTATGAGGTTATATCTGGCCACTATTTGAAATCTAGAGAGTTTAATAACACAGACCTTGGCTTGGCAACCCCAAGCCAACTGGCCAAGAGGCAGAGAAAGACATGGAGCCTGAGATGCATTGTTTTCTCTGTTCCGGTAGGACTTATCTGATGAATATATTTCCTGGTGACAAAATTAGATCTACATACCACAATATATGGTATATCACTTTTTTATGTGAGCAGATCTGAGGCAGAAAACAGTTTCCCATTCCATGACAATCAGTTTTTTGAAAGCTCTCTGCTCTGCACTGTGAAGAAAACAAAGGACTTTCCAATTTTCCTTTATTTTTTCAATTGAAAGACAGAGAACAAGATAGCCACGCTGGTTGCCTCAGCTCCCCAAAATATGTTTTAGAGACCAGTTTAAAACCATGGTCTGAATTTAGCAGACAATTCCTTACTTACTTGATCAGCTCCAATTTGCACAATGCACTTTAATTGCACTAATTCTGTATCATATTCCACCACTACAAACTCTAGTCAGACAGCACGGACTTACCCAAGTGGCTTGGCCAGATGAGTTCTTAACCTAAGTTAAGAAGAACTTAAGTTTTTCTCACTTGTCTTAATTTAGACACAGCCTTACCTGAGCACTGATCTTGTAAGCTGTTCCACCCAGATGAGCCCACGTGGCTACATAGAGCTCCAGCTGAGCTGCAGATATCTGCCTGGCTCTGTCTTCTCTCCTCCCCATCAGGTATTTATACTCATTGATCAGATCTCCTTGAGCCTTCTCTTCTGCAGGCTGAACAGTCCCAGCTCTCTCAGCCTCTACTCATACAGCAGATGCTCCAGTCCTTTAATCATCTACGTGGCCCATTGCTGGACTCACTCCAGCATGTCTCTCTTGTACTGGGAAGCCCAGAACCGGATCCAGCACTCCAGATGCTCTTCCTTAATGCAGCCCAGGATACCGTTGCCCCTCTTTGACACATTGACTCATGTTCAACTTGATGTCCACCTGGTCTCCCATCTCATTTACTGCCAAGCTGCTTTCCAGCTAGTCAGCCCCCAGCATGTGCTGGTGCATGGCGTTGTTCTTTCCCAGGTGTGGGACTTGTCACTTCTCTTTGTGGAACTTAGAGGATGCCTCTCAGCCCATTTCTCCAGCCCATCCAGGTCCCTCTGAATGGCAGTGTAACTATCTGATCCATCAACCACTCCTCCCAGTTTTGCACTAAGAGCAAATAAAAAGCTCTTGTAACACTCTCATATCTGAAATTCATCTTTACAAAGCCACTCATTTCTCTAAGACACTTTTTAGTCTTTGTGCAGGCTCTTTCTGGGGTTTGTCTCATAGAAAGAATAGAGCAGCCCAGGTCTCCCCCTGTGAAAGCCCGTATCAAAGCTAGCATGACTTCTAATGAGAAAAGGGATAGACATTTTTGTTGTTTTTTCTTTATGTCTGTCCCCTTTTGTAGAATGCATCCCAAGTTTACAACTCCCATCAATCCTGGGATATGCTCCTAGAAGGACCTGTTCTTCAAGCAAGATTGTTGCAAGCTATAAATCTGCCTTAAAGTGTCTTTCGTTGCACAGGGGAGCTAACTGATGCCAGGAAAAAAAGCCTTTTCTCTTAGTAACTCTCCTTTCCAAAGTAAAACTGCATCTTTGATAAAATCCTGCAGGTTCAAAGGAACTTGGTAGAGACCAAGATCTTGGAAGAGATATTTGCAGTGGTTTTTTTAGGTTCTCCTAGAAACAATCAGTGTTTGAAGAGAAGCTGGAAAAGGCAATACCCTAGTTACCTTCTATATATGGCAGGTTCTGAAGCAATGAAGGTTATCAGTGCATTTGAAACAGTAAGAAGAGCACTGCAAGCTGCTAAACAATGTCACATACTTGAAGTATGCAGTTAGACCAGGTGATTGTTACCTGGGAAAGGCATATGTTTCTAAAAAGTACTTGTCAGCTGTGACTATTCACTGTGATGTTATAGTCCTGTGTATCTATAGAATAAGGTGAGCAGGTCCCGCGATGGGTCACTAAGATGATTAAGGGATTGCAGCACCTATCATACAGGGAGAGGCTGAGAGCTGGGGTTGTTTAGCTTGGAGAAGGCTCTTCTCAGTGGTATCCAGTGACAGGACAAGAAGCAATGAGCACAGACTGAAATATAGCAAATTACATTTAAACACAAAAAACATTTTTACTGTGAGGGTGGTTGAATGCTGGCACAGGTTGCCTGGTGATGTTGCAGAGTTTCCATTCTTAGAGATATCAAAACCTGACTGGACATGGCCCTGAGCACCCTGCTGTAGGTGACCCTGCTTTGAGCAAAGGAAGTGGATTAGGTGACCTCCAGAGGTCCCTTCCAAACTCAACCATTCTGTGATCCTGTTGGGGGACTGTTTTGTTGAATGAGCACTGAAGAACAGGTATCCTAAAGACCTCTTCTCTTTAAGCTACTGAGCTAAACTGTCTTACTTGAAAGGGAAACTGAGTAGTAGCTGCATCATGACAGAATGAAGTAACAGATCTGCAACACTCTCTCACCCAAGCCTTTGTCTCATCATGCCGTTGTCACAGCTCAGAGCCTGCTATGTCCGCAGCAGCCTTCAATAGATCTGTTCCTGCCTTATGAACACAGCAAGTCAGGGACTAAATCAGACATGACAGGTGGGGTTGTTTTCCCCCTCTTCCCTTCCAACTCATCCTAGTTCACTTGCACAGTGAACCACAACCACAGGACTCATCTAGCTGAAAAAATCACCTCTCTGTAAAAAGCATGAAAAAAAATGGACTTCAGCCATGCCCATTCCCCAGGCCAGTTCCCAGTGAGGGATGGCACCATTTGTGCCAGAATCAGCTTGAGGCAGAATACTTTTTTCAGTGGCCCTTCCAGCTTAGTGAATGGCTCAAATTTTGATGCATGAGAAGCTGTCCTTATGAAAAGAGACTAGACCTGGGAAAAGAACAAAGACCTACCTCTGAGGCAAGTATCTTGTCATCTAGACTACACCCTCTTCCAAACTGTACTCTCATTTGTGAAAACAGATCGTCTAGGTCAGGACCAAAAGGTGTTGGTGTCTTGCAAGAACCCAGCTACTTCCCATGTTCAACTACTGTATATCTGATCATCTTTCAGAGGATTGTCAGTTTGTAATCTTTTATTGGTGTTACGCTTGATTATGCAAGGAAAAAACCAAAGCAAGTACAAACCCTATGCATACCAGCAAATATCTTCTGCTTTTTCCAAGAATGTCTTACCCACTACTTGCTTTGTATCTCTTCACTGTTTCAGGCTGAAGAGAGTTCAGTTTTCATCTCTCTCATGAATGCTTTATCTTTTTACTTCTTTCCAGGCTTGTTTGTTAGCTTTTCCCCTTTCTTCAGAAGAAAGCAAGCTTGATAGGTTTTTAATAATGATCAAATCATCTCCTCTCCACTAACTATAACGCACGTATAATTAACGATGGAAGCAAAAGGTTGAGTAAACCAAAGGTCATGGCAATTGAGGCTGATTTCATTAGACAGTGTTGGTATGTTATTGTTCCCAATGCAAAAATCTAGGTTTAAAGGAAGATAATGCATTCATGAAACTGGGCCACAGGAAATGATCATTCTTCCGTTACTTTTGGGTCACCTGCAACTATTACTTTAATTAGGGTCACAAGCAGCCATTGCTAATAACTAACCAGAAAATGATATATGAATGTGCTTTCATCAAAATAATTCACAAACAATTAGATTCTTCCACTTACTTCTTGGGTAAAATTTTCCAGTATGAATAATTAATCATATGTGTAAGGGTGGAAAAGTCTCTCCACTGATTTGTGTCACTCCCATTTTCATCTCTTGGTAATAAGAGAGGAACAGGAAACTCGGGTCCATGTGTTTTGATGAATTAAAATAGAGCTAGGATTAGGATGGGATACTTTATCACATGAAAACTGAAGCACAGTGCTTAAAGAAACACACAAAAAGAGCAGCTTTCAGCTCCTTAGATGAAGGATGTGTTGCTGAAATACAGAAAAACTGCTTGGGGAAAAGGATAGGGTTTAAAGCTAGAAGTTACACACTTGGCTACTTAGACACACATCAGTCTATATAAATTGCAGTACTGGTGGTCCAGAATAATTTCTTTGATACTTCCATTGCCTGCAGTGGAGTTTTTCTAGTAATGGCTTTAGCTCTGCACTTTAGTAGCCTATATTACTAAGCTTAATAACTTCAGAGTATCGATCAGATGATGCCAGTGCTCTGTTCCTGAGAGCGAAAAATGCCAGACACCTGGGTGTTCTTTATATATTCACAGTTCATCACCCAGCTTTCCAGCTGCTGCCTCCTTTCTTCCATGTCCACCTGGCTCTGGCATGGAGTCTTCTCTTCAGTGGCTTCATTAACCAGCCAAATATTGCTGGTACTCACACTACTCAGTCCTTCAGTGATGGTCAGATTTTTGACGCTCCAGTTTCTCTGCCCTCCTTTTCATCATCAGTAATTCTTCCCTGATTGCGCAGAGAATCTTTGCCTCCATTGCCATTCTGTAGCTAACCGATCTGTTCGCTTTATTTTGAGCCGCAGACATGCCTTTGTTATTTATACTCCAGAATCTGTTGGAAAAAATCCCGAGATCTTTCTGTTCCCACAGCAAGCTGATTCTCCACTTCCTAGCTCAGCTTTTACTTTGGCCAACGGGCACCTCTTTTGCTCTTTCCATTCTATGGTTTTTATCTCTTTTTTTTGCATATCTAAAAGGTTAAATAAGTAGGATTAGCTAAGATCTCCATTCCATGCTTCCTTCCCCACTCACATTTTGACTTGGACTCTGTCTGCCTAACTGTTTTCCAAATTAGTTCTGATAGCAAGTACAATGGGACTTAAACTATACTGACTTTTAAAGAAAGTCAGAAAATAACTCACAATCTATTAAAACACCATGCTTCTTTCCATTGTCTTTTCTTTTTAATTTATTTAAAAGGGTATGGGAAATATGAAGGGACACTCTCCTGTATGAAAGCAGTCTCCATTTGAATCAGCATAGCTTTCAATCGGTTCACCTTTTAGCAACGTGGTTTACTTCTGCAATTAATCTACAAGTGAATTCTGATTGACTCAAACTGAAGTGGCAGAGGTAAGCCAGGAGGAAAACAAAATCTTTTGAGACAATATTTTTGAGCACTTTAAGCCTTGCTTATCAGTTAAGGTTTCACTCTTAAAATTCCTGATTAACAATAACAGTGATGCTGAAAATGAATGTTTGGAAATTATTATTCTCGTTGCATATTATTCTAGTCCAGTTGAGATGCAGAGAAGCTCCTTCTAAATCATGTTAACTTCTCTACCTGTTTTTTCAGTACTCAACAGAATAGAGAAATGTTGACCCAAATGACTGTAATTAGTTCTTGTGATTGGAGTAATGGTAGATGAAGAAACAAAGCAAGTGTATAAACCAACTGTGGCTTACCACCCACGGATGCATGAGGCAGGCACTTTCTCACTCTACGCCCCCAACTCCAAATAATCATTTCCTTTCTTCACCACTGTATACTTTGAAAAATGTTCTGTAATTTTTTCTTACCAGCTAACAATTCAATTTTTTGAGCCTGCAGTTCCCCAAGGAAACTAGTTCAAACTCCTTAAATCAAGCTGCTATAAGGAGCCAGACAGTTTTAGCTGATGAAAACTGCATACACTGTAATGCAATAAAACCCACAGACCAGTCTCAGTCATAACAAAATAAAATTTATTCCTAATGTTAAGCTAACATTTTCTTATGGTTGTTATTCTTAAAGGCTATACACACTGATTTAAAAAGCATTAAAATGTTAATGGTTAACCAACTATATGTCGCTGAATTCCTAAAAAAGTATTTGAACATGAATGTGGTCCTTTTGAAATAATTGTTTAAGTCTGAAGTTCTTGTGCACTAATTCAGCTTTACCATAAATCCCTCATCCTGCACTACACTCTTTGCTGTTGCTGTTGCTTTTGATGAGCATTAGATGAAAAGCTACATATTATTTTTCCTTTTTAAAAAGTGCCATAACCACCACTGATTATTATTCTGTAGAGGAGCATGCTTAAACCTTTCTGTTTGAACTGGACCGAGCAGGAATCAGAATCCTGGGATCAGAAGTAGAATACATTTAAAATCTTGGCTGCAAACTACCACTTTGGGTAGTCAGCTGGACACAAGGAGACCTGAGCTCTTATTCCCTCCCTACTATCTCTTTTTCCTTCAGTGACTGTGTAATGTAAAATACAGAAGCAATTCAGACCAGCAACTACTTTTTGGAGCTGGCTTTTACAAAAGGGGTCCTCATAGTAGAGACCCCCTTTCCCCTCCTCCTACCAACCTCATTGTGGGGTCAAGACCTAAAGGCCATGTCTATACTAGTAAAAAAACAGCACAGGGCTCATTTTCTGACCCTGTGGCTAACTAGTCTGGCATATCTCACAACCGTACAAGGGTTTAAACCAGCTACCCCTGCCACTAGGTCAAAAGCAATCCGTGTATGAGGGCTTGGCTTTGACCCATGCTAGTTCGCCAACCACAGCCTGGCACCGATTGTTTTGGTGAGGCCTGGTTGGCACAAAAAGCACTTCATGGATGGTGCACAACCAGTGCTCTGGCATTTTCCCTGACCCTGTTCACTTTGCTAATTCAGATGTGGCCAAAGAGTCTTCATATGCCTGAACAGGCAAATGGGCGGTGAGGACCGCGGCGCAGGATTTTCCATCCATGAAACAAAACACGGTGGGGGGATCAGACAGATAGAGAGCAGTAGTCCAATATACTCTGTTTTGTCAGGAGCAAAATATTTGTCTTTTTCTGTGATGTAAAACCAACACCTGTGTGACACACACGTGGCGCACTCGTTCACATTAATAGGAAAGCCCAAGCCAACAACGCTTTTTCTGGAATTGCATGTGTAGCCTCGGTTTAGAAAGCAGCAAGCAGGATCTGCGCTGACTGAGGGGGTTCACAGCTTCCTCTTCGGTTTGGCCTTCCTGATCAACCCATCACCAGCTGATGCCATGGCAAGTTTCTAGATGCACACAACTCAGTTTCTGCATCAGCTTAAACAACGAGCATAACCTCAACTTTCAAATTAGTGTATTTGAGCCACTGAACAATGACAGAAATGATGAAGCATTTGAAGGCGGCAAAATAGCTACTGGTTTGGAATTAAATGTAGTCTTGTAAAGGTGGTAAATACTGGTTTAGAAAAGGCATGGAGAAGTCAACAGTTGAGGCTTGGCAGAGTGCTCTTAGTGTGCCTGAAATGCATTTGACTTGGCTGCAACTAAGCAAGTGTCTAAAAAGGCATTTGTGATAAAATACTTTTCTCTGATTACCATATTGAATGATCATGTGCTTAGATATCTGTCTAGGTTTGCAAATGGAACACTCCTGAGAATCTTTTATTAAAATTTAAAGCTTCATAAAATGCTGCATGATTTTCACAAGGCCACAAAATAACGCAGAACAGCGTATTTTGGCACAGCTTTTCCAAACTAACTTAAAAAAAATCACTTCCTTTCTTTGGCCCCACTGGCAAAAGCAAATAAAATAGGAGGAAGACAGAAGAAAAATAGGAAACTTCTCTGTTACTAACATTTTCATTGGGTCATTAAAAAATTAGAACAATCCCAAAGGGCAAAGAAGGAGACTAATGGCTAAAAGAAGAAAAGAGAAAGTTCTGTAACTGCATACAGCCATTGCCAGCTAAGAAACAGAGCACAGTTTGGACCTTCATGAGGCACAAGCAGTTCTGGGGGAAAGAAAACAGGAAACAGAAAACAAGACCCTCACCAGGGTCATTCTATAGCACATTTTATATCAGTTTTGCTGCCAACATGCAGGGAACACTCAGCTTTGCAACTGCAGTAATTTTCCTTTGGTTGAGTTTTACGGTATGGTACACTTGATGTGGTTTTGAAAAATAAATTAAAAAGGGGTTAAATGGATTATATGGTAGTCGTATGATTTTTCACCAGGCTTGAGACCATTTGCGTATATACCTGACATACACCTTCCAAAGCTGAAGGAGCAATCTTACTGCAATCTTACTACATTACTGCTCCTGAGACCACTGGTGAAACATGAAGTTGTAGGAGAAGGTTCACGGCAACTCTGCAGTGCCGGGGGCAGTGAGGGGAGGCTGCTCCACTGGGGAAGGGGAGCCAGGAGCCACAGGTGACAGCAGGGCCCGCAGGGGAGGGCCTTCACTGACAAGGGCGCAGAGCAGGTCTGTTGGTGGCAACCAAGGCCAGCCAAGAGTCCAGATGGCCAGACAAGCCCATGGGGATGAGGCAGGTCCGAGATCAAGCCTGTCACCCATCAGGGTCCAGATCAACAGGCATGGCCATGGCTGCAACACAGCTGCAATGGAGCTGAAGCCGAAAACAAGGGTGAGAGCCTCAGCTTAACAACAGCTCCTGGGCCAAGGAGCAGCAGGCCCTCACCGAGATTTCTTCTAGCATTTTCTTTCAAGGCTACCAGCTATACTATCTCTAAGCTGGCCCTGAGCCCAGGCAGCCACATACTCAGAAGGGGGGGATGCACACAGGGCTCCCCCCACCAGCCACGTATACTGTTTCCACTCTCAAGTATTTTCCATGTTTCTGTCCTGCCTTCGTCTACCACAGTTCCTTATCAAATCTATTTCAATACTCTTGTAACCCCCATTTTGCAGACAAGCATCTAAATCATTTTTTTCCTTCTCCACTGCATTCCCAGACCCTTTTTCTCTTCCTTGTTTTAGTGTATCCTATTCGCCCACTAACTTCCCATGCTTCCCCCTCGGTTTTGTAGTCAGCCTTCCCCACGCATACTCCCAGCTCCTGCCCCTCACAACTAATAGAAGAGATGCTGCTACTTCCCACAGATAGGTATGACAGCTCTTCCAGCCAGCAGTAACCCTGGTCTTTATTAACTCATACTTCACATATTGTGGATTACACTATGTTGGCAAATAAACATGCTGATATGAGGTGAAATGTTCTTGGGCAGTGAGTCTCTGCCTCCGCTCCCCAGTTTCTAGACTTAGCTTTTTGCCCCTTGAACAGTCCTGATCTCAGGAGACTCTTCCTCTTAATCTATTTTTTTTCCTCATCCTGGTCTGGCATTTGTCTTTTTTTCCATTTGACTCAGACAGCTTCTTCCTTCACGCTTCCAGGGTGTTAGCAGTAGGGTCACTAAAAGGACAAGAGAGAGAAATTCCTTGTTCTTAGTTCCCAAACAAGAACCTGTTTGGGAAAAGGAGCGGCTAAAAGCATCCATGGAAAGTTTTCCCTGAGATTCTGTAGCCCGGACAAGGAGGGGGAGTATGTATGTGAACTACCCATTTGCTGTAGAAGACCCAATGCACACAGGCTGCTCGGCGTTCAGTGTTGGAAGTGACTTGGGTTTTCGTTGGACCCAAGGCTTTGTAGACTTTAGCTGTTAAGAAAGTCTCTCAGTGTGTGCAAACTGTGGTTTGGCAAGGGGTTATAGCTCAGCCAGATCTGGACAGAGTACCCGCTCAAGCAACAAAAGGCATTTTCCTGCCATTACACCAGATTTGAAGTACCTGCTCTAAATGTTGGGACAGCTAGATCATTTTGAAGAAAATAATATCTTAGCATGGACCAAATATATATTTTTTAGTCTTCTTCCTGGAAATGACTGGGCAAAAATGTAAACAGCCTATAACAGGAGGCATGAAAAATTTCATACCAAAGAGCTAGTTTGCCAAAGATACAAGCAACTGGAAAACTGTCTTATAATGGGAAATTTTTAGACAATTTTAGTAATAGCTGACACAAACACACCCACTTATAACAATTAACAGTTCATAGAGATATTGCAGATAAACCTATACACAATCTCCAGAAGTGCCTACTCAGACCCTGGTTAAGCTGGCATAAAGCAAGTCTAATGAAGGGGCTGGCAACTGGGAGATAATACCGTCGGGCAAGAAAACATAGCATGATTGAAACAGAATGCCAAGACGATAAATGTGGAAGGACAAGAAACCTGAGGCAGCACAAAGCTGTGGGGGCAGAAGACTCTCTCCGCAGGGTAAAATGAGTAAATGTACTGTCTGGTCTGAGTAGCAGTGGGGGTGGAATCGGAGCAACCACTCTCGGTCTAAAACCTCTGGCTTCGGACTGGTTTCCGAAACCTGGAAATCTGCTGGAGAAGGTGTCACCTGGAACCTCAGAAATTCCCTCCCTACATTCAATGTCGCAGCTCCTTCTTTTCAAACATTCAACGAATATTTCCCACAGTTGGAGACAGCATTACAGAATGGAAAACAGCGCTGTTTACTGATTTTTTTTTTTTTAACTAAAGTGAAAAAGCTGTTGTAGACCTCACTAGAAAAATATTACATGTAATAATTTTATGACATATTTTCATGAACTATTCCAGAAACTATTTTTTACACCAGCACAGCACAAATAGACTAAATGTTTTGTTTTACTTTGGGTGAAGCATAGAGCATGAAAAATTAAAAGTGCTTTTTCAAGCACTAATTTTTTTTACAAAATATCTTCAGTGCTTTTTCTCTTTCACCAGGAATGGCAGGTCACTTTAACAGGTCACCTTAGGAAAAAATCCTGTACCTCATGAAAATGCCTAGAACTGCTTAATCTGCATAGAAAGAAAGAAATTTTTCACCAAGTTCTCAGGGGAAACCCTATGAACAAGCCCAGTGAAAAAAAGCTGAGAAATGGAAAGTAATAGAAAAGAATGTGCAGTGTTTTCACAGCCTTTCAAGCTGTTTGCAGTTCAGTTATTTATTGAAAGAGTTCAATTCTGCTTATGTTCCATATATAATTTGTTTTATACAAACTTGCTATAAAATTAGATTATGTCATATGCTGAGGGTACAAAAACAAAGCAGGTGGGTAGGTTTCTTTTTCTGCAAAAATATCTCAGCACAAATACCGGGGACCAGGAAGGAACTCTTCCTCATCTATCAGAAATGAATAAAAAATTAAGTGAGAAATCAAGTTCTGAGTGTGGTTTGGTTTTGTTTGTTTGTTTTTCAGAAAGGATCATGCGTTCTCAAACTATTAGCAAAATATAGCTACAGCTGTGTTAGGGTAATATAGCTACACCGTGGGCTAGACTTATATATATATATACACACACACACAGAGTGCACACTGAATTTTAGGTAATAGAGTCAAATATTAGGAGTACTAGCAAAATGTGGCTACTTAAATCTCATCTGGGAGACATGAATGAAGTAACCTTCTAGGGCTGCGCCTAGATATGTCTAAGTGGAACGGCGTCATTTGGTGACTCCCTGCACAAGACGCTCTCCTGTGAAAATATTTCTCTGTCCAACACAAAACCTTTCTCAGCTAAGTAAGACACGGTATTTGAAGGCTTGAGAGACTCCATAGCTTCTTTAATCACAGGCTAAGATCAAATAGCAAAACTCTGTAAAGCTTCTTTTGTGAAAAAGAAGACAAAAAGCTATGCCCGGTACGTATTTTAACACTGACTGGGCCCTTAATTGCACTTCAAACAGTGCTGATAAATTCTTGAAAGTCTTACTGGAGCCTCAAGAATTAAATCCACAAAGGAAAGGCCAGGTATGGGAAGTTGTGATCAAGGCAGGCATACTAATGCCTAATGATAGAAACCCATGTGAACTGGGCTCGCTACAGAGTAGGAAATCAGCGCTTCAAAAAGCTATCCTTTCCACGTGCCACATTTTCATCTTGGTCTCTTACAAAAACGCAACTGCATTCACTACCCATCTCTTTGCTCCCAAATAACTTTTGAACCCTTTTTACAATTTCAGCCAAATTCAACATAAGGGACCCCCAAAATACTAAGTGCCATGAAAATCAGCAGTCAGATAAAAGAGACTGCTAATCAGTGTCCCCACCAGAGGAAAGACGGTGTGACTTTGCCCGTTACCTACTGCTTGACTTACCAGTAGGCTGATCCTCAGCACAAGCGCCTGGTGAGCCTGCCAGCATACACACCGCCGGGAACCATCTCCATTTTGCTAGTGCACATGGGAGGTGGGGACTGCTGGAGCCTATGTGGAAGGGATGGGTAGAAAAAGGATGTGGAACATTAATCCATAGGTAACCAAGCTTTGTTAACCCTGCTATTTCTAGAACAATGTACTATGCACACTTGGGTGAAGTGTGTTCATGACGGTACATGAACTACCATTGGGGTATTCTGTGGGTAAGTCAGAACGAGCTAGAAAAACGGAACTTTGAGATTAATAGTCTCACGCGCCGGGAAAGGAACCCGATCGTGGTGCAAGACAACTGGGAACCAACAAGCTCTGGACAAGCCACTTGTACAGCTAGAAGCAGCGAGCCTGCTTCAGGGATGCGGACAGCACATCGTGAGACCCACCACCAGCAGGTCACGGCTGCAGCTGGTCAAGGCGGTGTTAAGCTGTGCAAGACCCTCCACACAAGAGCGAAGGCCCACCTGCCAGCGGCTGATTTGGGGGTAGACCGGACTGGACGCGCTGCAGCCGGGGAGTCCGGTCCTCGGGGTGGTGGAGCCAGACGCAATCACAGGCGCCGAACGGCCTCCACGAAGGGCAGCCGTGAGACGAGGAGGTGGTTGGTGGGATGCGGTGAGCAGGGCCCTCCGGGCTGGCTCCCAGAGGAAGAGGCCCTCGACCTCTGCGAGCGGGAGGCCGAAGGGCCGTGAGGTGACCCGGGCCAGCGCCGTACCGGCACGGCGGGAGCGGGTCGGAGGGGACGGGAAGAGGCCTGCGGAAAGACAAAGCCCAGCTTAGCCCGGCGCCCGGGGGTCGGCGCCGGAGCCGGGAAGGCGGGCGGGCGGCACCGGCGGGGCGGCGCTGACGGGGCTGCGCGCGGGCGCCGGGGCGCGGCGGGCGGCTCCCGGGGGGGGGGGGCGTGGGCGGCACCGCCCCGCCCCGCCCGCCGGCTCGCGCTGCCCTCGAGCGCCCCCGCGCGCAGCCGCCGGGCGCCCGCCCGCCCGCGGGGAGGGCGGCGGGCAGGTGCGCGGCGGCTGCGGCGGCGTGAGCCAGCGTTGGGGCCGCGTCCGCCCGCCACCGCCGCCCCTCCTCGCTGGCTGCTGCCGCCGCCGCCGCCGCCTTCCCGGCGCGAGCACCGGTTCCCTCCCGCCGCTGCGGCTCGCTTTCTCCTCCTCCTCCTCCGTTCCGTCCTCCCAGCAGCTCGGGAAGGCAAAAGCCCCCGGGGGTGCCCGTCGGTGGGTGCGTGCCCCCCCCCCAGCCCCTGCCCTCGCCTCCCCACCGCGGCAGCCGTCAGGCGCAGCCCCGCTTAGCCCGGCCACCATGGCGCGCGGGAGGTAAGCGAGCTCCCTTCACCTCTCCTTCGCGGCGGGGCCGCCGCCGGGTCTCGCCCTCCCGCCGGCGCCGCACCTGCCGGGGCGCGCGCGGGTCCGCCGCCCGCCGGCCCCGAGCGGCGCCGCGGGCGGCTGCGGGGAGGGGGCGGCAGGCGGGTTCTTCCGATGCCGGCGGAAAAGTTGCGCTCGGCGGAGGCGGAGTGGC
Source organism: Harpia harpyja (assembly GCF_026419915.1). Lineage (NCBI taxonomy): Eukaryota > Metazoa > Chordata > Aves > Accipitriformes > Accipitridae > Harpia > Harpia harpyja. The sequence goes on along the minus strand of NC_068942.1, from coordinate 12,050,983 downwards.
TCCGCATTGTTGTGTTTGGGCGCGGGTGTTTCCCTGCGGGCGGCGGCGTGGCGGGTGTACTTCCGGGTTCGCACCTTTTTTCCTTCGCCGCCGCTCTGCGCCCCCTCCTCCGCCGGCTGCCGCTGCCCTCGAGCGGAGCCGGAGCCGTCGCCGCCGGCTCGGCTGTCAGCACCTGAGCCGCGGCTCCCCCCTCCAGGACGGGGAGGGGGGGGGCGGACAGGGGCGCCGGGCCGCCTCGCACGTCAAACACCGACGACGACGGCGGTCGCCGTAGAGGAAGGGTGAAGAGTCGCAGCCTCCCCCCGCCGCCCAGCGGGGCGCGGGGCGCAGCGCCCCGCCGAGAGCCGCCAGGGGCCGAGGGAACGGCCGGGCAGCGGCCGCGGGGACGCTGCGGCAGCCCGACGCCAGGGGGCGGCCCGCGCCCCGCCGCCGCGGCCGCCGGATGGCGGTGACCGCCCGGCGAGCAGCTGCGGCCGGTGGGGAGGGGGGGGCGGGCGGGGACCGGCGCGGGTCGCCCGCGGCCCGCCGGCCGGGGCGGAAGGGAAGGCCGGGGAGGAGAGCGGACGGACGGCGGCATGGGACCCGCCGGGCGGCGGAGGATGGGGCCGCGGCGGTGCGCCCCGAAGGGCGCGGGGTTTGGCCGCCCTGTGGTAACTACGGGCGGGGGCGAGGGGCCGGGGCGGGCGCCGCCGCCGGGTGTCACGCGCAGCGCCGTGTGCGCGGTGCGGGGGGTTTAAACGTGAGTGGTGGCGGGGCCGCCATTTTGAATGGTTCCCTGCCGCGCCGCAGGGAGCGCGGGGTCGCGGCCGGCCGCTGCCCGCCCTCGGCGGCGGCCGCCCCGCGGGGCTGCGGGGAGAGGGCCGGGGCGGTGTGGAGGTGCGGGGGCGCGTCCCCGCCGGCGGGGGGGGCCGGGCGGGCGGGCTGGCTTTCCAGGTAACGGTCACATGTAGCCTCACGGCTGGCTCCGACTCGGAGTTACCGGTGCCGACGGGACGCAGTGCGAGGGAGAACAAATAAAGTGCAGAAGTGCCTCCAAAACGCCTCGTTTCTCCTTGTCTGGTTTCCCGCCCGGGGGGAGAGGCGGCGGAGTCGGTTTGGCCGGTGGGCGTAGGCTGGGCGGGCCGCCCGCGGCGCTGGCCGCCACCGGCTGCCGCCGTGCCGGGAGGTACAATGGCATTTCCCCCCCCGCTCCGGGGCTCCGCCGGCGCTGAACCTCTTCTGGCCGTGCATCGGTGTGCGTTTGTGGCCGAACGCCGGCAGCTTCCCTCGGCTGCAGTGGCGCGACCGTAGCGCATCCTACGGTGAATCAGACAAACGGCTAGTAAATTAGAGATAAGCAAACAACAGCGATGCACGTAAGCGTTTTGCCCGAGCTCCTGCGAAATAAATTGGCGTATCTAAATAAATCTGAGAAGTCCAGGTTAATTTTAAATCTTTTTGCTCTAACGCGAGGGAATTACCCATTTTAATCTGATAAACATACTACCTAAAGGGATTTGATTCATTTACTTGTTTCTTTCTTACCAGTTGTTAGCTTGTTAGTGGTTGTGAGTAAATTATGTATGACGTTCTTACAGTGATGGGATGAAACAGTAGTACGCTCTGCCAGTTTGTTTACAGACTTCACGCCTTTTCCTTATATAACTGCACTTGCTGTTCTTTTTAAATAGGCCATATGCAGGGCTTGGTTTTTCTCCCCATCTAACAGCCTGTTTTGGAATTTCACGTCTTGCATGGAAACAGTATTAATAACTGCAAGGACAGAGGAATGTCCTGTTGTGAACAAGTCATCAGATACTAAGAAAATAATTATAGTTAAATTTGGTTGCAGTTCATTTAAATACAGCTGTGTATAGTTTTAGTGGTACCCGGATATAATATTCTACTGAAGTGCAATAGTGCGTGTTTACTCTTAGATCGATACCTTTATGCTGTGCTTTACAAAACTACAGGTCATTTATTTTTTAAAGCACGCTAAAAAAACCTTAAAGCTTCAGAGGAGGCAACACCGACAAGCTTGTTTGGAAAACTATTTATAAGATACGCAACTGAGCTATAGTTCCTTAAAGAGTGATGATTCCCCCCCCCCCCCCCCCCGGTATAGAGTAGTAAGAATCAATATTGAATTAAATTATGACCTTAATTATTAATATACCAGGAAGCCGAGTTTCCTTTTCTGTAGTGAAATGAATCATGTATGTAATGGCAAAAGTAGTGATTACAGCTGATGTTTGCCCCGTGTAGTAGTTACAAAAATGCAGCTGTAGTAAAAACTCTGCCCATGTGTGCATGACAAAAATAGCTGTCTTCTACTGTTTTTAAAATACGTTCTGTAAAGGGCATGTGCTGCCATCTCAGTTTTGGTAAAACTTCTTTTTCCTTTTTCTTTTTTTTTTTTTTCCGAATCTGCAAATTCATTAGCTGGCACGTATTAAAAATTTCAGAAGCGGCAAAACGGTGATCAATAAACGAAGACGGAAATCCCAAACCCTCTCCCTCCTGGGCCTGCACGGCTGCCGCCCAAGCCATTGCTAGGATGCAGTGGTGGGTCACGAGCAGTGTTTCAGATTGCACCCGCAACCACAGCAGTGAGGTTTAAAGCCCAAGCGGTGAAAACGCTTGTTCCTCCTCTTTTTCCTTTTTTTTTTTTTTTTTTTTTTTTCTCTAACGCCGTGGCGGCGTTTTGTCCGCCCCGCGGCGGACGCCCGCGGCAGGCAGGGCGAGGGCCGAGCGGGCGAGCGAGTCTCCCGCAGGCGCTGGGAGCAGGGCGCCGGGGCGGGAGGTGGTTTCCGAAGGAACCGCTTCTGCCTCGGCGCGGAGCCCCAGCGTTCTGGGGCCGGGGCCGGTGGGCGGCCCTGCGGCGTGAGGGGGTGCCGCTGACCGGCCGCGGCGGCGGCCCCTCCGCGGGCCGCTGGCCGGGGTGCTGAATGGCGCCAGCCATCTTGGTCCCGGCCGGCGGCCGCTGCCCGCCCGCCCGCCCTCCCGGGGCGGGTCAGGTGTCACGGGCACGGCTGCAGGTCGTGCTTCCCTCTTTTATTCGCCTCGTGTATTTTTTTGGCGTCGTTCTCAAGGGGTCACGGTAGGGAAATGCTTTCAGCGAAAGCCTGTATGTCATAGGCTGTGTCACTTCGGTGGTGAACGCTGGAAGTAAAATCAGGGACAGAAACGCTCTGGCGCTTTCTTCTTGAGAAAAGGAGCCTTCCCAGCGACAAAGATTTTTTGTAGCCAACTTGCGAAGCATAATGTTACCTGTATGAAATGGAAGTGCCGCTGAAACCAGCAACTAGACAGGAACTTGCTCTCTGCTATTTTTAACCACAGGTTCAGTTTATGAAAGGACGGTCTGAAAGCTAATATCAAAACAGCATGTCATCAGCGAGAACGAAATAACCACTGATAGTATGGGGAAGGTTCAAGAAAAAACAGGTATCCATTAGCAGCAGTACAAACACAGGCATGAGCTTTTTTGCTTTCTTCAAGAAAAAACAGTTAAATTTCTAAAGGCGTGCAATCCAGAAGATTTTTTTTTCTAAACTCACTTTAATGTGCTTCAGCATCTCTAGTACATTAACCACCAAAAAAAAAAAAAAAGAGGCTTTTTTTCACCACAGAGACAAGTGTTCATTTTCTGTAATTGCACACTGAGTGTTTCAAATGCACTTGCATAATAAAAAGCAAATATGCTACTCTGGTTTGATGCGTAGCAGCTAAAAAAAGACAAAAACAACCTGATGTGTTTCATATGGGAGGATAACAATTTTAAAAATATATAGACTTTTTAACATTCTGCTTCTAAAAATAGCGTGAATTGATATGCAGGGGCTTCAAATTAAAGGTCAGAGGTGACAAACCGGGACAAAGGTCATGCAGCTCATTTTCAAGCAATCAGTTTCTAGTTTTTTATGGTTGAACAAAAGCTTAATTATACAGAAAAGCGAGGACTGTAATATTTAACTAGTCAATTTTAACAGAGAAACAGAGGTAGTTTCACACAATTCCCTCTGTTCTTGAATGTGGCTGTAATATGGAATTATTTGTGCTACTGTTACTGATATAAAAATGGGTCTGTCTAAATTTAAACATTTAAATTCACTTCTTAATTTAACATTTAATCTAAAATCTATATTTAGTATTTGTGCTTGAGAACTAAGAGAAGAGAGTGTAGCAATTTTCTGCTTTTTCAGTGATCTCAGCGAGAAAAAAGAGGTCTATCCTGATGATACATACTACAATTTCAATAAAGTTAAATCACAGGTCCATGCGTTTTGGCATTTGTGCACATGCTTCTTATTTCTAGCAAAGCACTTTCCTTCCCAAATATCCTACTTCCAGACTGCAGCATTCTCTATGTCACTGTGCAGTAATTACACAGACCTAAAACCTGACCGTTTAACTGGTACATGTACGTGATTATCATTTTATTATATGCAGTGTAGTATTCTTTCACTAATTAAGATTCAGGGTTCTTAACAATTTGAAGAGATTGTTTCAATGTTTATATTAATAATACCACATTTACACTAAACCATCTTTTCATAAATATTGTATAGATATTTTAAAAATATTCTATAGGAAACATATGATACATATTTAGACCACATGCGGTATTGCAACACCTAAGGATAATGCCCACAAATTATACTGTTAAAATTTGTACGCTCACTAGTATTTCTGTATCGCATAGTAGGTTTTCACTTTTCTTTCAGACACTGTGTCTCCTGTACCTACTTCAAATACTGATGTGTGTACTGGTTTTAAAGATTTTCCTCTTTGACTTTAGAGATTGTGAATTTTTAGTTATATATCACTGACGTTCCTGTGTACTTTTTTGTGGTTTGAATTAATGACCTATCTGCACTAAAGTTTATAAAAAATGACAATTGCATTACTGTATTTGTTCAGTTGTTTTAAACAGTGACTTGGTCGGAAAGTATGATGTACAGGACTGCTGTCCACTTCAGTTAAAATGAGAAAAATGTCATACACCCTGTATTATCCATACTTCTAGGGAAGTAAATATTGGTGTTTAAAATACAGACACTAATCTGTTGTTTTAGTTTTATAACCCTTGGTTTGATTGTTTTAATCCACAATATCCATAGCAGTATTTGGTGAGTGTGTTATGAAATACAAATGATAAAAAATTTTCCATCTTTATTAACACTCTTGAGTGTTAATTCAGTGATAATTCAGTGATTTAGGGGGAAAAAAAAATCAAAACAAGAAAGAAGATTCTGTGTTTTGTAGGGAAATGGCTCGTACAAATAAAACAAAAATTCTGTGCAAAGGAAAGGATATGTGAAAGATGCATAGATTCCATGAAAACAAGTCTTAGATTAATGTAAAACATCTCAGAAAGGAGGTCTGAACAAAGCGTACTAAAGTTGGCATAAAACCAAATAAAAATCTATAGAATATATTTTTAAAAATAAAACTTGTTGTAGTGCCATCACTTTTGAGGGGATGATGTTAAAGTCTTAATTGGTTAGAGTATTTTTATAACCTAAATGAAAGTTGTTGTAAGTCATACCATTTGTTTATAGAACAGATTTAATCTTGGTTTAATAATGGTTTTACACTGAGGAAAAAGCATGTACAATTCTGGATTAAAAAAATGTAATGTCTCTACACTGAATGTGAACAATACACATTCAATTTAGTGTAACCAGGGAGAATGGAAAAAATTTTTCTTTAAACTAAAACCTTAAATATTGAATTCACTTTCTTGCCATAATGCCTCTTTCTTAATTTGGCCTTTAATATGTATCTTTTCAGGGCTTCGTTTGGCATTGTTTTGTTTGCAAATAGTTTTCAAGTGGGAAAATAAAATCTTACTCTCTTTCTTTATATATATAGTTTCTCATAGAAATAAGTACAAAATAAATTGTTGATCAAGCTCTGAAAAATATGTTGGTCTATCTATGATTTGAGAATTGTGGCTTTTAAAGGTTTTTTCCTTACAAAGTACAGATACTAATTAATTTAAAAAGTACAAAGAAAAATCCATCTGAAAACAAATGTAATAAGATCACAAGGTAGTTTTCTTATTGTTTCATTTGTTGTATAGCAAATCAATGTGTGGCAATTTCAATATGCGCATGCTAACATTAAACTGGGAACAAAATAGTTTAAATATGAAGGAAGTAGAAAAACAGTAGTAGAGGGTCATGTGTTTTATTTTTAGATTGTGTATTTTTAAAAGTTCATCTTTGAATCTTGCAAAATACTGTTTGAAACATACTTATTTTACATTGCTTTCTATTAAATAATTATCATAGTAGCTTAATATGTGTACATTCAAATGCAGACTAAATGAAATTGCAGCTTATACTAAATCAAATACACTAAATATGAGAATTGTATATACCTAATTTAAATCCTTAAAACAAAAATAATCTTGGTCAGCATGTTCCTTTAGTACGTATTATTGAAGTTTTAAGCTAAATAAATCCTAAATAGTTTTTGATGCCAAAATAATTGTTGATATTAATATAATAATAGTATTTCATTTTGAAGGGAAACTTTGATCCTATTTAAATAGTTAGCAGGCTTTCATTGCTCCGGTTCTGATACGGTGGACTTTATTACTCCTTTTGATCGCCCAAAAGAACCAGATTTGTAACAACGGTAGAAGTACATTTTATTTTTCTCTGTTCCTGTTCTTACTGTAGTCAAATGACTTTCTTACAAGTAGTTAAAAGGTGCATAACTGGATGTTTGATCTTCAAAAATATGTACTTCATTTCTTAAAAACTAATGTATGCTTAGCCTTTTTTTTATATCTGAGAAAAGCACAGCTGGACTATTGCCAAGCTATTTTATTTACTTCAGACTGTAATTACCCTCCTTCAGATCAGTGACAAAATTGGGTGAAATTAGTAAAGAAAGACTAAATTTTAATTTGCTAGTTGTTCAATTGATTTTCCTGAATCAGCCTTTTTAAAATGTTTCAGCATCTCACATGCACTTGCTTTTATCTTCACTTGCTAGAAAAATATTGTAATGGTGTAAGAAGAAAAGTATGGAGCAAAACCAAAGAAAATTATGGCTAGACTAAGTATAAAATTGTGAGAGCTTTCAGCTTTTTTTTTCTCCTGTAATGACATAAGGATGTTGACACCTGAGTGTACATTTTCAGGAAATTCTAATTTTTCTTATTTCTACATTTCAAACTAACTATATTTTACTGAATGAAACAAAAAGAGAGTTAAAACAATGAAAACATCTCAGGAGGAAATCCATTATTTAGAATTGTACATTAAGGAATCCATGTACATACTCTTAGAACAAGTTAATTCAGACTGTAAGACAACACTCATTTGTGATGTTTGAAATCAAAATACTCTGTGCATAGTGCTTCTACCAGCAGTCAAGAACTGCAAACGAGAATAAAGTGTTAGTTAATTTTTACTGACTGGTTCAAAAGATAGACAGCAGAGTTTGTTAATTAAAAAATGCATTTTCTAAGTTAATGTATCTGACCTCTGGGTGTGTGTATATGTATTTAAAAAGCTGATGGTTTATGCTTTTTCTGTGCTTGGGTTCTGTACATAGGAGTTTTAAAATTTTGTATATACTTTGCAGCATTCATCCATTTAAGTCTTCACTCCTGATGAGTTAACTAAAAGAGCTCCTTTAACATCAGAATGTTTTCTCCTGTTCCTTTGCATCACTTTCATACTTGTTTGTTACAAAATAAAGTATTTATGGGTTTTGTTTTCAAGTTCTTCTGCACTCCAATTGTACTTACAGTATCCAGCATTCTTTCAAAAAAATACTGCTGGCTTTGCTCTGTGGAAGAAATCAGTCCTCTGGCTGCCACTGACTGTGAAAGAAACAGGTTTAACATCTGAATTTTTCTTTTCAACTTATTTTTGGAAAGCATGTAACTTATGTAAATGTAGTAACTATGTCTGCTTTAATCGGAGCAACTTATGTTTCTGAATCTTTTGGCAGGAATCTTGCTTAAGCTAATGAATTCAAAACAATGCTTATCAAAGACAATTATTTTCTTTTTAAATAGGTAAAAACTTACTAGTATTTTCCACTGACCAATAAGTTGTCAAAAAATAAACTATATAAGCTCTCAAGTAAGTTGAATTACAGAATGGGCTACCTGTAAGGAAAGGTGGACCGCCTTTGTTGGATGTCTGTCAGTGTGTCTTTAACTGGTACTACTCCTTTAATGGTATTTCCTATCCTGCAATAATTCCATATGGTGTTCTGTTGCATTATTTTTTGTGCCTACTGTTACAGTATCCTTCCACATGCTGTGAATGCATAGTTAAAAGGACTGCTTTCAAAGCAAGTAACTTTTTCTCTAAAACCATCTTGCAGCCTAGTACATAATTCCTAAACAGCATTTGTTTGGTTATTTGCAGTTACAGAGTTCATGTAAATGCCAAGATAGTTTCAGAACTAAAATGCCGAAGTATTTTTCTGTTTTGTACAGCATAAGAAGGCATAGGAGAGTTCACCATGAGCCATTTCAGAGCCCAAACCTGCTTCCATTTAAGTCAGGGACTGATTTCTTATGGCTTTCAGTAGGATGCAGTAAAATACATGCCAAATAGTTTCTCATTTAAACTATCTGGTTTAAATGAGTTCATAGAATTGGAATGCCCAGGCTTTTCTACACTAACGTCCCTTGTGCCAAGTTTTGTGTGTCATATTGGGAAGCTTTTTATAATAACTATTAAAAAATTACATCTCCTTTTTTCTACTTAATAATCTGACATTATGTGACACTCTATGTGATGCTTACAAATGTGTTATGAAATGGTGATACTGGAAACAAGACTAACTTGAGCTTGTGCTGTTTTCTGGTACAATTTTTAAGAACTGTACTTTTCCCCTTTGAGTCCCGACACCACTCCCCCAAATATTTATTTTTAATCCCTTCCTAAACTGAAGCAGAGCACCTGCCAAAGCCAAGAACGGATCCTTTACTCTATGCTTGCATATTTCATTATGTTGCATAAATAATGCAAGTAAATCCGAAAGACACAAAAGCCACATAGCCACAGGTTGGCAGAACAAAGAACCAGACACAAGAGATTGGGCTTCAGTGCTTGAAGGTGTAAAAGCAGAGCTAGGCAAAAGTCCACACAATTCCAGCAGAAAAATTAGTTACTAGAAAAGAAGAGGAACCGAATCAGCTTGCCAGTGTTGTTGCACTGAAAAGAAAGATTGTACCATGCCCTTTCTGATCCCTGGTGTTGGAGACAACTCAGGATAACTGACTGTAGGGGAGAAGAAGTTAGAGAAATTTGATTCTTGTTTTGTCTTTGGTCATTCTTCTTCTGGCTTTGCTCATTCCTAGTAGAATATCCCATTTTTTTAGTAAGAGAGCAGGATAACTATCAGGATGTGCTCTTAAACTGGAAAAAGACAAACCTCAGATTTCTCTAAAAGAGAAGAGAATTGGTCTTGTATCTTAACAGGAGGATAATGCAATTCCTTGTTTGTTTTGGGTGGGTTTTAGTTAAAGTAGATTATTCAAAAGACAGTAGAGGGTGACAAGAGGACAGGCTTGTAGCAGGTGAGTTTGTGCATGCTCCTATCTAGTCATCTTTCCTTTATTAAACAAACTGGACAGCCTAAATAACAAGCTTGCTCCAAAACCGAGGTCTTTTCCTTCATGCTTCCTACCATCTGCGGTACTCATTTTCTGCGTGGTATTTTTGTTGGCATTATACAGAAGTAGCCAGGCCTTGCTCCACTAGATCAAAAATACACCTTTCATGTAGTTTCAATCAAGTCACATCTGTATTTTTATGACTAATTGTGTTGTTCAGATAGAGGCCTAGAATTGAATGTTATTATGTATTATGCTCTGCAGTTTTATAACTGACATAATTGAAAGCACTTTTCTGTTGATACACATAAATTGGCATCAAGTTAGAATTTTGACCATGAAAAAAATACCAAAGAATCATTTTTATTGTTTTTTTTAAATCATATACAAAGTATGGTTTAATTTCTACAATTTAAGCGTAGTAAAGACAACTCACTAGTTCTTAGGTTACCTATTGCAATTAAATATTGATAAAGGAAACAAACACCTTCCACTATCCTCCAAATCTGTGTCTTTTCCCTCTCTTGTCATCACCTGCATAGCTTTCATAGGAGACCAGTGAAAGGTGCAATGCCTTTATAGTTGCTTGAAAAAAAGAAAAAAAAGCAACAGGTGATTTTTATCTTATGCCCTGGTTATCTCATTGTGATTCTGATGAGCTAGGTAAGTCTCAAACAGTTAATAAGTTTACAGGTCACTTCACAGAGTCAATGCCCTGGCATTTTATGGCCTTCTAATGAGCCGTTAAACTGGAGAAGAGGTAATTAAATGTGGTACTCTGGTACAATGTACACAGTACTGACTCCAGCTCTCTGATTTTAGGTTCCTCAGAAGACGATGAGGTCATTCAAGAAGGTCTCCTCAGGCTCAGGTCAGTCTTCTCTAGCGTCTTACATGGCTGACTTAGTGTCTCTTATTGTTAAACTGAGGTGTCCCCCTGACTCTGATGAACTTAGTTCTTGGGGCGGGGGGAGAAATCATTAATTTTGTGCACAAGCCTCAGAGTTCTTGCTTGATGCAGTTTGAGTGTTCTGCTTCTGTAAGACAAATAAACAATTATATAAGGAAGGTTTATTTACAGTAACCCACCATCAGGTACCTGGAGTAAATCCTAGGCGCCCGCACGTCCCTAAGAACGCTGCTGGACTACCACCGCAGCGTACGCACCGATGGCCACGCACATCTCGGTTGCTGACTACAACTCCAACTCCTCGAGTAATTTCCATGCCGCTGTCACGTTACCCCCAGGCAGCCCCCACCCCGATCGCGACGCCGCTTCTCTCAGGGGCAGCCCAACCGGCAGCGGTGCCCGCCCGTCCCGGCCTCCCGCGGCGGCGGCGGCGCATGCGCGGGGCGGCGGGCAGGGGGCGCAGAGCTCCCCCGCGGAGCGGCGCTGCGTGCCCGCGGGATGGAGCCTGGCCGCGCTCCGCGCCCGGCGCTCGTCCCAGAGGCACTTGCAAGCCATCCGTGCCCCGGCTCCCCTACAACGGGAAGCGCTCGCTGCGGCGGTGGATAGCCCGGGGCTGGCGCTGGCAGGGGTCGGGTTTTACCTGCGTGCTGGGGCGGGAGGAGCTCCCCGTGTCACCGCCGGGCTGGCGCAGGCTGCCGTGCGGCGGGCGAGAGCGCCTGGGCGGTTTCGCGGCGGGGAGGATGCGCGCCCCGCCGGGACACGCACACCGAGCCCGGCGCGGCTGTCCCGGCTGAGGAGACGGGCTGGAGCGAGAGCGCCGGAGGCGCGGCGCCGCCCGCTCATCGTTCTCCTCCTCCTCCTGCGCCTGCACCGCGGGAGGGGAAGCGGCGAGACCGGGCCGCTGGCCGCCGGCGCGGTTACTTGGGGCGGGCAGGCGGTCCCTCCGGAAGGGCCGGTCTTCCCTGCGGGGTTTTAGCCCTGTCAGACGGTCTCCCACGACGACTGGCTAGAACCTCCTTAAATCCGCAGGGGAAGCGGTCGCTATCAGTTGCAAATCCACAGCTGAGAGACTGTTAATGTACGTGAGACCACATCCTGCGGCAGAGCTCTCCGGGTGGGTGCCCCCCGCGTCCTCCTGCCCTCGGATCACGCGCGGGATTAAGAGCAATTTCCAGTGTTTTATACACCACCACCACCCCCACCCGCAAGGCGCCGGCATTGCCAGCAGAGATCCACGGAAGGCAGGGCGCACCGCGCCAGAGGGCTGTGCGGCACCGGCGGCCGCCGCGTTTCATTTCAACAGAAAACGCCAGTAAACCCTCGTTGGAAACCACGCTCCGGCCGCCAATTAAAACAGCGGCGCCTGCAACCGGCGGCGGGATCCTTCGGTGAGGGCCGCCCCGTCCCCGTAACGGAGGCAGAGGCGGGCTCCGGGGAGCCGCCCGCGCCCGGCGCCTACCGCAGGCGTAACGGCTGAGGAGCGCCGGGGCAGCCGTTGCGGGGCTCCCGAAACGGAGCTGCAGTCGGCGGGCGGGGGGGTGAGGGGGAAAAACGGCGTTTCCCGAAAAGAGCCGTCGTTCGGGACGGGCGCGGTGCGAAGGCACCGTTACAAAACCGGTAACTTCATACCCCGCTGAGGGACGTCGAGCAAATCCCGTCCCTCATCGCCCCTAGCCACGGGAAGCGCGCAGCTGGGTCGGAGCTGTGTTTCGTTGAAAAGATATTTTTAAATAATAACCCCGCGGGAACAATACGGAGGGTAATAAGACCCAAGCAGGGAAAAGGGGAGAGCTGGGCGGTGGGTGGGCACGACCGACCCTGCTCTCCGAAATGCGCGGGAAGGCATGTCGCCACATTTCCCGGCGGAAAGAAACCGCGTCTTCTGGAAGCGTTAAAGCAAAAGCCCAAAGGCAAAGCCCCGCGCCGGGGGAGGGTTGCGGGGACAGAGCCGCCGCCGCCGCGCCCGCGGGCACTGACAGAGCGCGGCCGTTGGGCGCCGGAGCCCTCACGCCCGGGCGGACGCCCGACTTTCCTCGGCGTCCCGGCGGGCGACGAACGATTGGAAACGGCCGCCCCCCTCCCACCTACCCCTCCTCTTTCCAGAGCGAGACGGCCGCTGCCGAAAGGAAAGCCCGCCGGGTGGGTTGGCAACCCCCGCCCTCGACCCGAGCGCTTCACGGCGGCGGAAAGGGAAGGCGATTTTGGCGCCCAAACTGTAGGTGAGAGGGTTTTGGCGGGAAGAGCTTAGCACCGGCAGAGACCCTTGGCCTGGGGGTCGGTGCGGCCCCTCAGGGGCCGCACCGACCCCCAGGCCAAGGGTCTCTGCCCTGAGGAAGCGGCCGGAAAGCCCCCCCCCCGCCCTCGTTCGGAAGAACCGGTTTCGGTAGATAGGAAACACGACGGGCGTCTTACTCGATTAAAACATCAGCGGCAGCGTTGCGCGTGGGCCGGCGCTTAGTCGTGCGTGGGGCGGCCGCGGCGCAAAGTAACCGAGCCCACGAAGTGAAGAAGATGGGGGGGGGGGGGGGGTAGGGGCTTTCCGGCGCCTTTCCTGCTTTTCCTGCCTGCCCGTCGGCGAGAAATGTTGGCCGGGCTTTGAAATGGGAAGTGGTGGCAGCACCCCGAGCTCTGCTTTCAAGTGTAAACCACGCGTTTTGTTTCAGATGCACGCCGGTCGGTCGTTTGTTCGGCTGCCTTTTTTTTTTTCCCTGTTTTGTTTTTTGGAGGTGGGGTCTTTTTTGTTGTTTTGTGGAATAGGAGAAACCAGAGTTAGGACTTTAAAAGTTTTAGGTAGGTGACAAATTGGAAATCCAACACCACTGGTTTTGGTTACATAGTTTCAAGTGAGCTCTTATTGTGCGTTTAGAAAGACAAGGATTCCAGCTTTCTATAGTTGTCTTTACCAAAATTAGCATCTATTTAGCGAAATGTAAAGATAGAAATATCTTTTTTAATATGTGAACTATTACCATTAAACTATTTTTTCCACGAACTGGCTTGTTCTGTAGGGTTTCTTTTCCCCCCCTTTATCCTCTTGGCCCCCCCCTCCCCCCCCCCCGATTCTTTGCGAATGAATTTTGGAAGGGTGTTAGTGGCTTGGGTTCTTTTTTTTTTTTTTTTTTTTTTCCTCCTCCCCGAGAGTTCCCAGCTGGCAAGAGCTCTCTACCTTCCACGAAACCTGAAAGGCTGATGTCCCTTGCAGGAAATGAATGAGTCGATAACATCTGACACCAGTGACCAGTCCAGTGACCCCAACCTTAATTCCACTAATACTGGAGGCCTGAAAATCTCAGTAAAGACCCTTTGCAAATCCCCCCCCTCCATTTTAAAAAATCTGCATTTATTTTGCAATGTAAGAAATACTTTGCAGCAAGTATCTTTACGTTCATTTATTTACGTGGTTTTGTAGTCTTTCATTTATTCATCGAAGAACCTATAGTGAATTTACTTTTAACTAAAATTTGCTAACGAGACATTTTGTCCATTTAATGAACTCAGCCAACTCGTTTGTGTCTGTTTAACCAATATTCTAGCCTCTAAGGAATTTTTATACCAAGTGTCAGTAAAATAAATCAATCTGGAAAAAATAAAGACTTTTAAAACGGTATTAAACAGAAGACTTTCTGTCTTTTAGAAGGGAGGGGCAGAGAGAGCTCGTATTTTATAAATGTGCCATTCTGCTACAAGAAATGTAGTCTTGGGCACTTCAAGTAAGTGGTGTGAGCATTTTTTTTCTTCCAGTAACCTTAATTTCTTGTGCATAGCTGGGGTTTCACACGTGTTAAAATCTCGTACATTTATTATATATTAGACACCGTCCTGGTCATAAGATCCAAGCATATAAAATTACTGGTGATTTAATATTGTAAAATAATAGCTATTGTAAAGGGGGAAGGGAAGTTAGGAACAAAAAGAAGTGGTATGTTGCACGAATGCGTAAGGCAGGTCAGTGTAGGAAGTCGACCTCCACTGTTGAAATAACCTATAGGAAATTTACGGTTGAAGACTGCAAAGGAATTTCAGGATTTAAAGCTTCTGCTCCACTTGCCAAGCTGCTTGTATTTGTACACTTTTGCCCACCCTCCCTTCTCTCTAGCAAGCGATCAAACCGAGCACCTTGGTATTTCACACAGAAACGAGGCGCTAGCAGGGGAATTTACGCTTTCCTGAAAGGCAACAAAAGGAGTAAACAGGCCCATCGGGGCAAAGGCGTCCCCCTTAATTGGGCAGACTGATCGACGCCACTTCCCAAACAACAGCAAGTGCTTTGCAAACGCATAAACCCCTTGTATTCAGGTTCTGCACGGATCGGTTTGTTGCTTTGGCTTTTGTTTGTGTGTGTCCTTGGGATAAGAGAGGATGCCGGGGGGGGGGGGGGGGAGGAAGGGGTTTTAATAAGAAAGTAATTGAGCCCAGGTTTTAACAAGGCATAGGCAACGTTTAAAGGTTATACAATACTGGATGTAAAGTGAGGTTATACGTGAGTAGGTGGTGGCGAGGACTGAAGAGGCAAAATCTGATGTTTTCATACCTTCATCTGTACCTTTACGCTGAAGGAGACAGGACAGATGGAAAATAAAACGGAATCTCACTAATTGGGGGGGGGTTACGTTTCTAAAAAAATTTTTTTTTAAATAAGCGTTCGGCCATGAGTGCAGCAATAGCAAGGGCTTGCGAGCACGTTGGTAGCTGTGTACCTGCGGGAGCGAGGGGGAGTGCCTTTGTGAAGGGGTGCGCTCGGGCTGTTACCAAGCCCGTTACACGGAACACATTTCTTTTGCGAGTTGGATCCCCCCTCCCGCTGGCAGTGAGGACTTAGAACAGCAGTCCCCGGTCAGCGTTATTGCTCCCCTCTTTGTCTTCTTCCTCCGGCTTTTTTTTTTTTTTTTTCCTTCGCCTTCCTCCTCTCCAGCAAATCCTTTTCTCTACCAGTCCTCCTCCTCCTCCTCTCCCCCGCACTCCTGGGGAACAATCGCTGCTGATTGAGGTTCACTCCAATACTAGGCTTGAAAACTGGGCTCTTATTTAGGAAGTCATTAATCACATCCCCTCCCCCGGAAAGAGATGGCGGAGAAACCTGTGAAGTGCAATTCCTCGCCCCATCCCCCTCCAGAAATGTTTTGAAACGCTAAACCTCCGCACATTTTGGGCCATATTAAGGTGATATCGCCCTTCCGGCGCGCTCGTAGTTTGAATGCGAAGTGAGAAACGTGCAGCAAAGGCAGGAGCGGCGGCGGCGGCCGCCCGGGAGCCGCGGCACACGCACCCACACCCACGCACACCCACACACGCCCACGCACACGTAAGGAGAGGCAGATTTCCGCCGCCCCCCCCCGGGGCGCTGCGGGGGCTTTGGGCGGCTTTTCTTCAGGTGGAAACGGCGATCCGCTTATACACATGCCCGTATTTTGCGCAGACGGTAACACAGATGCCTCCCAACATACCTAGTGCATGTCTATACACGTGTGTGTGTCTCGTCTGTAAGCATCTTGCGTTCGTGCGTGTACGCGTACCCCACCTAGAGCGTGCACAGATACCCTAATAATCTCATCTGCACGTCCGCCTCTGCATATCTTTGTTGTTCTCTGGGCTGTATCTAGAAACACACGGATCTTCCTGCGTATTTGTGCATGCACGGCAGCGCAGAAACCCCAGAATAATACGTCATCTCGATTTCCCGTAAAGAAGCGTGCAGATTAGCTGTCGAAAAAAAGACGTGTTGGAAATTTCTTGTTCATTCATAAATTATTTTGGTGTGTCAGCCTAGTTGAAATGGCGATTGGCTACTCCTGCCTCCTGCCAACCCCTTAAGGATCCGATGTGAAATTAGTAGCAAGAAAGCATGTAATTGACCAAGTCACGTGTGCGCAGGGGGCCAGAAACGGAGCGAGAGAGAAGGGGAAAAATCAAAAGAGGGAAAGCACATTAGACCATGCGAGCTAAATTTGCGATCGTTCAAAATCAGGATGTTAGATTAATGCAGAAGACCACTTCGATCCACAGGGAAAGTTTTCATCTCACGAGTTTGGAGCAGAGGGCCCGTGGGGCAACATGGCCGAAGGTTAATTTTCTTTTTCTATTGTTTTACTATGATTTTCGCTCGCTCGCTCGCTCTCTCCCTCTCTCTCCCCCCCTCTCCCCCCACCCCCCTTTTAACCCAACTATGCATTACCCTTTTTTAGCAGCTCGCGCAAGGGGGCTTTCTCCAAACCCATTGTTACCCAGCTCAGAAACTGTTCCGTACCGCCCACACCGATTCACAACTTGAAAAGCTTTCAGGGGGCTATTGTTTGAATTGTTCCTGTTTGATTAAGCACAGTTGCAGTGGTGGGATGAGAAAACGGCCGTACACCTGTCCCAACTTTAATCGAAAGTTTATTCCAAGGAGGGATGGATACACGTTGGAAAATAGTGGTTTCGGCGCTGCATGTGCAATAACCAGTTGTGCAATCTACCCAATTTTGCTTATTCTCTCTCCTCCACCCCTCCGCGGCCGGCCTCCCCCCTCGCCCCTCGGTCCTGCGCCTTGCGAGGAGAGACTAATTGGGCTGAGAATTTCTGTTGAGAAATGGGATCGGTCTTAAACCAGCAATATTCAAGTAAAGTATCGCGTACCGTGCTGTAATGTGGCTGAAAGATGGAGTTAAATGGAAAAATACACGTATGTACAGAAACGTGGGCTGCCCTGGGCAAAGAGAGAGGGAGAGCCTCCGTACACAGTGTTTCCTCTCTGTAACCTCCGGTGATTTTAATTTTTTACGTATTTGGGGGAGAAGGTTGTTTATTTTAGGATTTATGGAAAAATAAGCTCTTTTCGCCGTTTGTTTTTTTACTTTGTTTTGTTCGCCTTTTTTGCCTGTTTCTTCTGTAGTAACTCCTTTATACAGTGGCAAAAGGATGTTACCAGAATTTAACTCTTTGCTTTGCATCTTGTCCCCCCCTTCCTTCTTTTTCTCCCCCCTTCACCCCCACTCATTACCCCCCACCCCCCACCCCCCCGCCTTTCCCTCTTCCTCAGCAGGGGCGAGTAAAGGTGGAGACGAGCCCGGGAAGTTGCCGGAGCAGGAAGAAGAGGAGGAATCCCAGGTTTTGCACGGAACCGGCCATTGCAAATGGTTCAATGTGAGAATGGGATTCGGGTTCATCTCCATGAGCAACCGAGAGGGAAGCCCCTTGGAGTCTCCAGTTGATGTCTTTGTACACCAAGTAAGACCCGTTTTTGTCTTCCATCTCAGCCTGCCACATTTGGTTGAGCTCAGTGGGACTCCGGTTTCATGTGAAGTAACCTATTTTTCCTAGGTATTTAGGTACATGTGTAATTAAAAAGTTGCCTTAGGTAGTGGTTTTGTTGGCAGCATACAATTTGAGTAAATAAGGTCGTTAGATTGCGTTTAGTCTCTGTGGCCGGAGATTTGTGCAAAGGGATAATGCTGTTTCTTCCTATCTTCCTCCTTGGTTAGAAACTTCTCCTGTGTGTTTTATTTATTTTCAAATGCCACACTTTTCTTTTTAACAAGGTTTATCATATGTCACCAGACTTGCTAGGAGCAGATATCCCTTTCCTTGGAGACTGATTAAAATTAAGCTCGGAAAAGGATAAATAAATGTCGGTTTTCATTCAGATAACGTTTGAATACTATTTTAAACGCTTTTCATGTAAACCTCGGGTTGCTTTTTAAAAGCTCATCTGAGATTAGTGAGTGAAATTAAGACATAATTATAGTGTTATTTTGCAGTAATTCAGATCTGAGAGTGTCCCTGTGGTGATACACTGAAGTATGCATGTGGGTTGGTCGGTTGATTTTTAAATATTCCTTCCTGGAAAAAAAAATGTTACGATTAAGGAATCGGACCAAAAGCAGCGTCTCTGTAAGGCTGGTGGGGACTGAGGGGGCGTGTGGCCGTTGTTTTATTTTTAAGCACAGCAGTGTGAACGGTGTTCGTTTTTTGAATGTGGAAGCTGGTATGAATGCCTTCACGCAAAGGAGTTTCAGATGGAAGATACGTACAGAGTGATAAAGTTAAGAGAACTTTTCCCAAGGTCTGTAGCGTGGTTTGTGAAGAAGGAGCATGTGTAGACCTTCCCTGGTCCTTCGGTTAGTCTCCAGTTGCAACGCTATTTTGAATTTCACCCGTCGTCTCTGTGATCAGAGAACAGAAGAGCGGTATCAGGTAAAGAGACCATTTTGGGTTTGGCTAGGGCCATGTTAGGAAGGCAAAAAGGCATCTTAACTTTTTATGTGGTTGTCCATTTTCTATGACGTTTGCAATGACGGGGCAGGGGGGTGTTCCATGATTCTGTAGTGATTCCCTTTTAATGTTCCATTTGACGGCCCGGCCTTATTTTGTGGTAACTTTCATCAGGCTTTTTTAAAGAATACACCTTTCATTAGGTTAATAAAAAGGTGTCTGAAACTTAGAAAGAATGCTGCTGCTGTGGCGTGTTGCCTTGCTCCTTGCGGTGCTGGAGTGGATTGCTGATCTTGCCGTCTTACATGTACCCTACGCCTAAGGGCCTGCATCAATATTAGCTGCTTCTATTTGGAATTATGTACAAAGTATAGAATCCAACAGTGAAGTTACTAAATTTTTACACTTCCTGCTTTGTACTGGCATATGAGGTGCCCTGCTCTTTGCTGCTGCCTTTTCTTTTTAGAACGGAATGAATGAAATACTTACCAAAGAAGGAGCAGTCTTCCTCCTGTTTTTTCCCCCTTTCTTCCCTTCTTTGTACCTTTTTAAGTCACGAAATTGCTCTTTACAGTTCTATAAATTTACTTTATAGATAAAACCCTTTTTTCTTCATCTAATTTTGTGTTAATACATGTCATTCTTTTTGCTTCTCAAATAATAGAAGACAAACATTTGAAGCATAGCAGTGGTGTTAATAAAAACCAGATTTGGAAACAAAGATATTCTTAGAGCTGTGGAAATAGAGAAGTGTAGAACTGCATGATAATGTGATACATTTAAGTAATACTAGACAAGGTGTGCTGTTCCATAATGGAAAGTAGTCACAGAAAATAATTAAAAAGTATGTGGTAAGTTTGGAAGTCGCTATTCAGTTGTGTCCCCTAAAGGAGGGGACAAGAAGGAAATGTTAGACATGTTTACTCTTTAATAATCTACAATTTGTCGATATCCTTAGGTTTCTAAGACATATCACAGTGTAAAATGCAGTGAAAAATAGCATGTTTCATTGCACATAAACTGTGCACCTCAGTCATTTTGGGTATTACTTAGAGATACATCTTACTGAGCAAAGCTGCTGGTATTCTGCAATGGATTGTTCTTGCAACAAAGAAAATACGTTTCTTACCTTTTTCTTTCTCATGAAATCTAGGATATACATAAACTTCATAGTGACATGAATCTTCTTTCCATCAGTCAAAAGCAGAATTTTTCTGTTTAATGTAATTTCATAGTACATTTTAGATAATTTATATTGCTATGTAGAATGCTCTGTGTTAGCTGACTAGCTGACCAGTGGTAACAGTAGCAGCCAGAGCATAAAAATGTCTTTAAATCAGTAATGTTATTTAACAGTGCTGCTAGTACAATGGAGGCTGTTGCCTGGACAGTGATTGGATGCTATTCCTATTAGTTTTATTAATTTGAAAAATTTAGTCATGTGAAAAGGTCTTTTCAAGGCAAAGATGTTAGTTTATTAATCTGTTGAAACAAAATATTGTGTTCAAAACTGCTTTGAAGACACTTCATTTATTTAAGTGTGTGCACATAGTGTTGCATGCATTCACTCATTCTGCAATGTTTGTAGCTACTAGTATCATTTTATAGAATCAGTCTAAGCAGAGGAAAGAAACTTCTATCTTATTTAGTCCAAGTCCTTTCAAAGCTAGCTTGAACCCTGCAACAATATTTTTACTTCCTTATCTTTTACCTTTTCTTGGTGAGGTTATGCCCAGTTTATGAGATCTTGCTATGAGCAACAACTTATTGGATGTCAAGTCAAAATTCCTGTAATAGTTTAAGCTCATTATACCTAGACTTTTGAGCTTGCAATAAATAATTTTGCTTTCTTCTTGGAGTTCCCCCTTGGTTGTGTGCAGATTGTAGTCAAGTTTTTATAAAGTCAGTGCTTAGCTAATTGTGTATATTGATATATTTTCAGAGGAAGATGCTTTTGTTTGGACTTCTCTTCCCCTTCACCCAGTGAAAGTTCTGTTCTGTTTGTGAAACAGCTGCAGTATTGAGTTTTTAACTCTACCTTTTAAGTTCTTCCTTCACTACTAATCAGCTTGATTGATCTTCTCTGAACTACCTTCAGGTTGTTGTTACCCTTCTGGTAATGAGGTACCTAGAGCTAGATGCATTATTTAAGGTAGAAACACGACAGCCATTATATATGTGCATCTGTGTGTGTGTACAATGTAAATAGGGTACACATACAAACATCTACGCTCTTGTCCTTTTTAGCTTTATTCTGATACAGCTTGTATGTTTAAGTCGTGTTTGAGTCATTCAGTCTCATAAAAATTACAAGTCCTAAGAACTACTTAATTTTTCCAAGACAAGCCATGCCCAATGCAGCAATGTGCCTAGTCCACTGTGTTTCTTTTACAAGAAAATGAAGAGTAGCGATGTTAGTCCTTTGTAACTCTGTTAAATCCAAGGAATGTGCACCTTACTGAATTTGGCTCAGTATTGTCATTTGGACTTTTAATAGGTTAGCATGGAATGAATAATAGAGCTTGCTTCTCTTTTATGGTGTGAATTCTGCACATAGTTATATGTGAACAGCTCTTGTTAAATTTTACAAAAAGATCTATTTGTCAAAGGGTAGAACAGACTGGAGAGATGGAGTGAAACCTTTTGTGGTGCACATGAAAAAAGGTCTTCATTGCTAAGAACTAAGAAGAGCTCAAGCTTTCATAAAATCGGAGAAAAGGATGATGTTTGTTAAAATTTTTTTGCATGTTCAAAATTGTACACAACACTCGGATACATACAACTTTTTTGGGTGCTGGCAGTAAGGCAAAAATGCTGCAGATTCTTCTTTGCACACGTTTTGTATGGACTGTGTTAGAAACATCTATTTTCCTTTGCTTAGTGTGAAGCGCAGATGTCACAGATGATAATGAAGGGTAGGGTGCTGGATGTAAATAGATGCAATTAAATACATGTTTGTAAATATCAAGGGTTATAATTTTACGTTCTGTTTCTGAGTAATCTGGTCTTTCGGGATGAGATAGATTGTTCACTTCAGAAGATGTTTGTTGGGACCTGGCTCTGTAGTCCAAAATTCTTACTGCGTTAAGGGATTGATACAGGATTTCTGAACTGGGACCTTAAACATGATCCTTCTTTGGGATCCTCTTTTATGAGATGGGGAGAGGAAGGAAGGGAGGAGCAGCATGCAGGAGTTGGTGTATTTTGTTTCCTCATTAAAAGGAACGTGGTTGGTCTGAAATTTTTCACTTTCATCTGAACTTTCTTACTGTTACTGCAAGTTACTGCTATTACAAGATTTGATAAAAACAGAAGAGAGCCTTTTTTCTTTTCTCATTGAGTCCTTCTGCACCACACTATCATTTGTATATTATAAATTTTGCTTTTATTGTTGCAAGTACCTATAACAAAAGAGGGAGGGAAAATTACTGAGACTAGTCAGTTATGACTGTAAACAGAAGAAGAAATGGAAAATTAGACATGTAAACAGCATCTGAAAAGTCTTTTCCCTTAATTTGACTGACCATCCTTTTTGATAATGAATCAGATGCCTATTCTTTAAATTCCTAGTATTTTAGCCACAGATTAACTACTTTTTCTAGAATAAAGTTGTGCATGGCATGATACACTGAATGTTGACTTTCTTATATTGTGATACATGTGAATCTGCTTTTGCAAGGATGCATTCATTCATCTAGCACATCTTTTCCATTTCTGCATTATTAGGAGCCTGTAAAAAGCTACTTAATTGCTCAGGGTAACTGGAAGTTCTGGGCAAGCAAGTGGGGTCAATATTATATTACTCCTTATTGTTAAATATGACATAGCAATGCCCATTTGAAGTACAGAAGTCTCCATGCAGAGTATGCTATTACAAACTTGTTATCTTTGACTTCTGCTGGGGACCAGGCAAGCCCAGTCCTAATCAAAACAAAAGTGGCTAGCAGGATTTAGAGAGGGAAGCTGAGGAAGGAAGCGAATGGGGAGTAAATGTGTGTCTGCAGTGAGCATATGTATCAGAGATCCGGCAGAGATCAGACCTGTGCTAAAGATGTGGGTGTCAAAGTCTGCTCAGCAGCCTCAATGCATGTAGAATTTGTAATGGGTAACTGTTGGAGATCTGGAGCCAAGCTTTGGCACTCGCCAGTTGTGTTGGAGCATACAGAGGAAATTGACTTTAAATTATGGGGACCGTGGATTTGTGGTGTGGAGCGATACAGCCTTGTTTGGGATTTTTTTTTTTTTTTTTAATTTATTTTGGCTACTAATTAGGCCCAATCCTGCATTTCAGGTCCTACCTATGGATGCACAGGCAGATGGCAAAATATTTCACTGAGGGCTTGATGGTTTAAGATGGTTGTCTGAAGAAACTTGCAATTTGGTATTTAAGTTATGGAGCCGCCATCTGTGGAAATACCTTCCAGATTTCATCTGTTTACATCTAAACCCAACATTACAGTGCATTTTTATCAATAGATGTATGTAGTGTTTAAGTGAATGGCAAGTCCCATTAAACCTAAATGGTGTTGAATCAGATCAGATTTTGCTGAAGAAGCTTAAACATTAAATGTTGACAAGCAACAATCACAAGCGGTCCAAAGACAGAGGCCTGCAATAGGACTATTTTGTCTTAAGAGAGATTTCCCTCTTTAGCAGAGCAGTAAGTACACCCTTTCCAGAGCATGCTATCCTCCTTTTCTCCAAGACTGAGGAAGCTGTGCATAGGGGTTGGGATACTGGAAGGAAGAGGTTATTTTGTCTGGGGCACAAACATAAGATACCAAAGCAGATATATGAACCAAAGCTAAAAGGAAATGAATTGTCAAATTAGGAAAAATGTTGTTATTGTTGCTTGTCCTGGTTTGCAACTACATTACTGAGGTAGTAAGTATATCTAGAGCCATCCAGAGTTTTGTTTCAGATTCTTTACAAAATATACTCCCATGTAAATATTGTTTAATTCATCTTCCCTGTGTAACCCATCTCAGTAAAGGCCTGTCGTCTTTCCCCACTGATTACCAACAGAAGCAAAATTAGGCCCATCAGTTTCTACAAAGGTGTATAAAAGTGACTGTAAAGGTATAATTTAAGTAAGATCCTAGGAACCTAGAAACCAGAGGGTGAAGGCTGTACATGGTGTTTCTTAAATGAACACAAAGAAATAAGGACATACCATTTTACATTTTTCATTCCCTGTATTTAAGGGTGCTTTTTTCCCCCCTTTTGTTAAATTGGCTGAAAGTTAGCATGACTGATAGAAAGGTATTATGTGATACTTAGCTTTTTCTAAGGGACAGTTACTCATGACAGGTCTGGACTAGCTTTTGCTTTGTGGATACCATTGGTGAAAGCAGTGAATCCTTAAATTGCTCTTACATTAGCAGAATATCAGTAATCACCTCTGCGTGGAAGGTGGGGAAGTGCTCCTGATTGCTCGAGCATATTTAGTTGAAGAAATTGGTGTCCAGGCTTTTCCTCAGATTATTCTGGCTGGTCCTGACTTAAAATGGGGGGTTAACTCCTTGGGAGATGGCTAGAGTGAATTCCAGATCCCCACTCCAGAGGTGGCTCAGCTGCTTGCAGAGCAGCTGTGGAAACTGCTGCAAGTTTTACAGTCTGCTGTATTAAGGAAAACTGGCACTGATTTTGATTTTTTTCCTAACATGCAAAGCTGTAACATGCAGCAGGTCAGCAGCTGCTCTGCAAGCAGCTGAGTTGGCTTTGCAGTAGCAGTGTGGTGAACAGGTGGAGGTTGAAACTCCTACAGCCACCCTTCTTGGTGGGAGTCCTATGGCCATGATTTTACTTTTATATTTGGCAGCAGTACCGCTGCTTAAGTAAGCTTCAAGAGCTTTTATAGCACTCTCCCTGTTGGGCTAGCATAAGTGCTTGTGAAGCTGCACAGCAAACCCAGCTGGGGAAATTTTGGGGTTTGTATCTGATTTTTATCATTTTTCATATCAGAGAAACCCCATGATCCCCACAAATAAGGGTGGGCAGTGTTGGCACCATGAAAGGGCGGCTGAGGATGCAAACAAGCAGCTGCCAGGGTGAGGTGAAGGTATGTATAGGAGGAAAGACAGCTGGAAGCTACTGTCGCAGATATGTGAATGAAACTGCAGTCTCCTCTGATGCAAAACAGCAGAATACTGGCATTACCTTCAGCTGGGGATGGAAAGACAATGAAGTGTTAGTGACTTTTCAAGAAAAAGGGCACTTGTGGGTATTGGAATGAGTACAAGCATCTAAGCTCTCCTTGGAAGTGGAATGTTTCAGGAATCTTTTTTGGGTCACACTTCAGTCTTATATGTTTCACTTTTTCTTGTTTTATTGATTACAATTAAGCTGCGGCATTGAAATATATTGAATTGCTGTTTTAAAACAGCACTATTTACAAAACAAAATGAAAAAAATTAAGAGGCATTTTCGATTCATGACAATAATGTGTGTTTCTTCTACAGAACAGAAGTAAGTATATTTACAGGGCATGTTCATAATAATTCGGATATATCTTTTTAGGAGATAGGTGAGAGAGCTTAGTGAAATTAGTTGATAATCTGAAAAGTATAGCTCCTTTATTATTCCATATGTATAACTTCAAAAATAAAATACATCAATATATTTGAAAAGTTATTTGTCTGAGAGTGTGTAGAATATCCTTGTTCTATTATCAGTGCAGGAGTTGAAAAAATCACACAGATACTTTCTATTCCAAAATTCTAATCCAGTGCTAGAATTACATTTTTTTGAAGGAGGGAAGCTGAAAGGTTTGTTTTGGTTTTGTTAGCATCACAGGTTAATATTTTCACCTGTTAAAATTGGTTAACAGGTAAAATCTGAGAGAATGCATATATAATCAACATTTGGAATATATGAATTTGCCTACAAAATAGAAGTAATATTCCATGACTACTACAGATCTTATGATGCTCTGTTAGAAAATGCTACTGTTGTTATTACATTCGTGTGTACTTCTCATGAACATAGCTGATAGTGGCTTTTCCATCAAAGATAATCTGTTCCCAGAGAGGCCCTCTTCTAATTAGTCATGGTAATTTATAGGTATGCAGCATTGAGGGATTTTTTTTTTCTAGACTGCTTTTATTGTAGTGCCACTTGAGGCTACTTTAACATTTGTGTTATAACTTTCTTTGTTTATGGTCATATAAATACATGCACCAAAAT
Source organism: Harpia harpyja (assembly GCF_026419915.1). Lineage (NCBI taxonomy): Eukaryota > Metazoa > Chordata > Aves > Accipitriformes > Accipitridae > Harpia > Harpia harpyja. The sequence continues at coordinate 12,025,121 of NC_068942.1, read as the reverse complement.
AATCCCTGGGCTGAAATTGAGAGTAAAAGCGATAGCCCTTGTGTACTTTCAGTAGACTAGAATAAGCATGAACTTGCCTTTTTTCAAAGTACAGGTGTCTTTAAAATCTCTTAATAGTGCACATGCGATATAATTTTAAAAATGTTTTATTTCATTTTACAACTGTGTTTTGCAAGCTAGTAATCAAAATCTTGGTTGGTTTTATGGGCTGTTTGTAATAATACAATCTTAGTGGAAATATGGGGTTTTAAAAAGCCTCTGCTGACCATGTGTAGTAATTTCTGAATATTCTTAGACTTGTTATATTGTAAATACTAGAAATACATAAAAGTTTTAATATGGGACGTACCTAATAGACCCAAGCTGGCTTCTGTAGACTTTGGATTACACCCCTAACTACTCCCTGTCTCTTACATGAATGCTCTTACTGGAAGTATGTAGTTTACATCCTTTTGGTTTTGTAAGTGTGTAAGTGTGCTTTTTGTGCTCGAAAACTTGAGGGCCGTATTGTGATCTGATTTGTCCCCTGTATAGTGCCTAAAATACAGAGTAGTCAGCTAGGGTTTGGGTCAGTGCTGCTAATTAAAAGTTAACTTAAAATGATACAACTTAACATAATGTGTATGCATGAACTTGACATTTATGTAACTTGTACATACTTTTCACAATATGCTACTTTTTTGTACTGTGAATATATAATATTCAATGTCTTACCTAAATTCACCTGACCACTAACCTGCCAGTCTGCTTTGATGCAAAGCTCTTGGGCTGATAATGATGTGGGTTTTTTCATCTTCCTGTTGAAAAATGGCTAAGTCCCAAATCATTCCCTCACAGGAGGAAAGGGTGGTAGAAGTAATATGTGAAATGCTCCCAATGTGAAAAAGACCCCTCACTGTGGAAGGGGACCCCTTCTGTTGAAGGGGACCCAAGCTCACCCTTGCAGTGAAAGCGCCTTGGGATCTTGAACAGCAGCTCTGCAGTGCTCTGGAGACAGTTAGGGCCACCTGTGCAGGGCCTTTCAGTTCTGGCAGGGGTGGTGGGAGGTATTGCGAAAACTTCTGAAGAACTTTGTAACTGCAGTACTATCTGTGGCGGTATTGTGTGTCTGTGCTCACAAGGGGAGGAGGGATGGGAATCCCCTGGCAGAGTCCTTCCCCACGTGCCTTTTTCCCAAGCCCCTGTGTTAGGGAGGTAGAGACCCTACCCAGATACAAGGGAGGTCACTGACTCGTGGGGAGGGGGAAGTAGCTGAACACTCCGTCCAGGCGGGAGCGGGGGGACAGTTTACAGATTTGGAGGCATAGTATGGTCCTCAAATATTTGTAAATGCGGTTAGTCAAAAAGTTTCCATTTCACTACAGCGTTTAATAGCTCTCCACTACAGTGATTAAATTCTCATTTGGCTGTGCCAAACCTGCTTGCTTTGTCTGCTTCATTGCTTGGTTTTGGGGGTTTGTGTGTGTCTTAATTAAAGAAAGCGTGTTACACTTGTAATAGCTGTTTTATATGAATCAAAATCACATTTGCTTAATGTCTTCGTGTAGCATGTTTTGCAAAAACCTGTTTAATGTATGGGAAATGTAGGGTAGAAGTTAACCCTGTAAGGAATGCATGGTTTCTTGTATAGGGGTCTGTGTGGCTGTAGCATGCACGCTGATTTTAACTAACAGGACATTCAGCAGGGCATCCTGTTCATTGTGTGTGATTCGGGTTTGGAAACTATTGCAACCTAGAAACAAAGAGAAAAGTAAAACAATTGTTTTTAATTGGCTTCAGGAATTAGTGATAATTGTTAAAGATAGACATTACTTGTAAGGTCATTGATCTGGTTGTGAAGCAGATGCATGAACAAGCAGTATCAGAAATGAAGTTTCTTTATAGAGAACTTCGCATGTCACCATCGACTTTAAAGGACTAGTCACAAAGAGGACTGTGGGATTGAACTGTAGATGATAAGAGAGCAAAAGATTTTAGAGGTGCGTTGTCAAGATGAAAATCATACTCAAGATTTTCACGCAGAAATATAGTACATCTGAAGATTAAATCATTGCTTAGACTAGTTGGAATAGGATTTTGTTAGTATTAATTCATGCTTTTGGAAACACTTAATGCAGCAGTAAATACCACATCTTTCACTAAGGAGTGCTTAATTCTCCTGGACTATAGTCTATTATCTACACTAAGAAAGCAGGCTATCAGATTCTCCTCTTAGCAATGCCTTCTCCTCCTCAAGAATTAAAAAATTCTACTAAACATTCCAAAATCTGATCTATCAGATTTGAAAATGTTTGAAATCATTTAAATTCAAAATACTCTGGTTGAGAAGGTTCCTTTAAATTTGATCTATGCCTACATTGTCTTCAGTAGAAATTAGCAAAGACCTTTGTAAAAAAATAAAAATGCTTTTTCCATTTTATAGGATGTATTTCCATTTAATGACTACATAACATTTTTGCAAGACAGCAAATACTTTTAAAAATTAATCTGCAGTCTGCTTTGAGCAACAAAATCACTTTATGTTTAATAATGCGATTGGTGGATTCAGTTCCCCCAAAGAATTTTTGCATGAATCTTCATTAATTTATTTTCATGAAGCAATTACATATTTTTTTTAAATGGGAGGTTATTTTATTTTTGTAATATAGTAGTTTCTTTATTGATAGTTTATTGGAAAGTGATAGCCCATTCCATGCTTAGGTGGGTTTATTGTTAATCTTCTTCACACAGATAGTACCTCTTCCTTGGATGATCATTTCTTTAACTGGTGACAACTGTAAATGGACCAAGATTAGACTGTTAAAATGGCTACAGTTGAAGCATTGTCCTTTTGCCAACGATTATTTTTAGTATTTATTATTTGATAGTATAATCAATGTTTAACATTTTCTGTGATCTCCTACATATTAATAGGTTTTTTTCATATAGGAATCAGTAATTTTTTAAAATTATATATAAAGCAGTACTATGCTTTTGTAGTTATATTTTGTTTTCCTTTTATCCATATGTAATTTTTTTCCATATGTAATTTAGTATTTATTCTTTATTAATAGTATGTCCATTACAAGGGAGCTAAACCAGCACTGACCACAACAGGTGTCATGAAATGCACCTACCGTATATTATATTCTCTTGAGAAGTATTGAGGTAATTGGCATAAAATGATTGATTTTGTTGTAATGTTTCTGTTTTTAGGATGATGAATATAACCTATTTGTTAAATTATTAAAAACTGGTAAACCTTAGCTTAGTTTCTGTTTTCTTCCTCCATTTGACTCGCATTTTAAAGGTACAGGATATTTTACCTACACTTCAAGGACTAAACGTTACCAAGAGATGAAATGTTGAGCCAGGTGAAATCAGTGAAATAGTTGTCAAGAAGTTTCAATAGGTATGCACAATTTCTCTCAAGGATTTTTTTCTGATAGAGTCATTTAGGAGCTTAGATATTTAAAACAGAAAAGTTTAAATAAATGCAAGGGGGTTTTGCATGTATAAGCTATCCTTCAGCGTGCATGTATAAACTATCATTCAGTGTGCTTGTTTTTACTGTTTGCGAGTGCTTCACAACCTTTAAAATGCCCCCAAAACTAATTATATAACAGTATTATTTGTATGAACTTATCATATTGAATGTTCGTCTAAATTTCTTGCAGCACATTCAGCTGTGCCACGTACATCAAGAGAAATGTGACTCCTCTTTACATCTTATGTGGCAGGAAATACTCCATTGGCTTCCTTTGTTCATTTTCACCAGGGTCTTCGTTAGTTTAAGTGTAGCTTTTCCATTTTGTGGACAAAGCTTTTGAAATTCCTGGCATTTCAGGTCTGAAAGAGGACTAACTTGGCAGATAATTATTTACTGATAATATGCAAGAGAATAGAAATGTGTACTGATCTGTGGCTTTCTCCACTTATCATGTAGAAAGTTTAGTATGGGGGGTTTTGTTGTTGTTTAATTCCAGTGGTTTAGCAAAGTTAATCTGAATTTGTATGTCTTGCTAGCAGATTGTTCTTCTAGGCACACTCGCATCTCTTTACCAAATTTTTAAAGATGATGGACAAAAAAAAGCTAATTATCTCCTTTTATTAAATCTGCATGGAACTAAGTTATCAAACAATAAGGGTACATGCTAAATACATATGAAAGACAGTAATCCTTGCTTCCTTTAAAAATTGGTTTGTTGAAAATTACTGATTACATTATTGTAAAATAATTGCGACACATGTATTAGACAAAATATCTTTGTGTCAAAAGCAGATGTGCAGATTTTGAAATGTCTGGTTTCCATGAATTTGACTGATTTTATAAAGAGCTTTCTGGTAACAGTGTTGCTATTAAAATGTTACCATTAAAAAGCTACATTCAAGCATTAAGAAATGAAATTAGCAAAATTAATTTAGATATTATGCAAAAAACCCACAACAAAATATTCATTATTAATTAATACAAGATCTCTTAAATATCTGCATACAAGCCTTGTTTTCATCTTCTACAGTGTTCACGCCTATTTCAGGAAAGACGTTTAACAATGTAGGTCAGTCTGGATTCTGCTGCATAAAGGAATGGCAGAGACCGATGCTAATTGTAACAGTGGTTTTTATATTTGTCAGTCCCCTTCTGGATCAGTGCATTGCAAATCCATATAATTAGTATCTAGAAGGGGCCAAAAGTAAAGATTCTGGGTCTTAATTTTTTCCGCTTGCCAAAAAGATTTGCCAGTCGGCTGTTGACTTCTCTGCTGTGCTACAGTTGGCATGGATGGAGGAAAACCTCTGGTCTTGCAAAGAATGAGCTATGATTTTTTTCTTGCATGGATGTTGTATTTATTGCGTGTTCAGTTGGCAATACTCAAGTAGGGCAGGTTGCTTCTAACACAAAAGTTGTCTTGGACTGCTGTGGTAATGAAGGGACTGTAGGATAAATGCTGTCAGTACCTCTCTCCCTTTAAAACGTGCGTGAAGGAAATCAGTGCAAATTGTTGTTGTTGTTGTTACGCCTATTTTTATCTACGATCATCACTGTGAACATAAACAACAGCAAAGCATTACCACGACAGGGAGCAAAACATCTGAAATCCGGTTCTCAGTTACAAATTTATAAAACGCGGGTTAATGGTTTGGCTGATGTAAAGACGGATGATTCAGCTCTGCTCCGTTTCGTGCCAGTGGCAGAGCAGGCGGGAAGCGTGGTGGTGGTGGAGGGGGGGTGATCTCTTTCTAACGCAGCGGTATAAACCCATCACCGGTTTTCACGCCTGGCTGAAGAACTGAGGTACATGAATTTAGGTAGGCGACGAGGTATTTGCAAGTGAGGTCTACTGCTGTTCCGGGGGTTTTCTTTCTCAGCAGGCCGTGTACCTGGGAGGCCGTAAGCCGGCCGGGCCCGAGGGCCGCGCTGAGGGGCCGCCGGGCGGGCGGGATCCTCCTTAAGGGCGGCAGGAATGCGCGGCCTCCCGGCTCAGGTTGCAGGCCCTCGATCCAACCGGGGAAGCCAGGGTCAGGGCTATTCATTGCCTATCGCTTCCTCGGGCCGTTTATAACCCAGTCCTCCCCTGGTGGTTAACTGCGGCCCAAGGAAGCGATTGATGTGAGAGAGTCAAAGATTTTCTCCTTGTTGCTCTCGTAATACGGTTTAAATTGTTTTTTTAAAAGCAAAGCTAAGGTAGCTCACAGCGCAGAGGCGTGGTTAGTATCTTTGAGAATCGGAGTGAGGATAGATGGAAACAGCCGTCGGAGGGTCACGGTTGTCGGAGGGGCAGCACCTCTGCCGCCACTGGACGTAACGCTGCGCCCCGTCTCTTCGGCAGTAACACCCGCGCTTGCCGCCCGCTGCAGTGCTGGCGCGGGGCAGCGGGGATGATCACCGCTTCCCGTGCCGGAGGAGCAATTTACCGTCAGCCACAGAGCGAATTAACACGCGGCAAATGCCAGTTAACGAACTGGCAAACGCACGGTGTTCGTGCCGGCGCTTGGCAGCATCTGTTCATACGGGGGGCTACCGAAGACACAAACACTGTTAAGCTGAGCCGGGGTTAAGGCGAGCGCCCGACGCTTTCTTGTATCTCGGCATCCCACGCAGGAGGCCCGGCCGGGCCCGCGGGGCCAGCGGTCCCCGCACCAGGCCCCGGGCCCGCAGGAGGCGCGGGGGCTGCCCATCAAGATGGCGGCGGGGCGGGCGCCCCACCTGCGGCCCCGGCGCAGGCACGGTCTCTCCTTACCACTACCCGCGTCCCGGGGCCGCTTTTCGGCCCGCAGGCCGCACCCCGGGAGGGCGGCGGGCGGCCGATGCTACCCTTTGTTCCGCGGCCGCGGGGTCCTGCCCCTTCCTCCGCCCCCCCGGGAGGAAAGCGCGCCCGCGGGCGGGCGGACGGACGGTAAGGCGGTGTCACACGTGGGCAGCCCGGGAGGCGGCCCGCAGCCAGGGCCCGGCCGCTCGAGGCACGGTGCCTCTCCCGCACCTCTCGTTTTAACGGGGCTGCGGGCATGCAAGTGCGGAGAAGATCGCCCTCCCCGTCCCCGTTCTGCGGCGCGGGGGGGGCGGGGGAACGGCGGCCTCTCCCGCCGGGTAGCCGGTCACCTCTGGGGCTCCTGAGGAGGCCCGGGCGGGGGGGAGCCGCCCGGCCAGCCCCTTCCCCGGCCTGGGAGCCCACCCCGCCGGGAGCAACGGGTTGTAACGGAGGGGCTGCAGAGCTTGGGGATGGGGGGCGGTGGGGTCTCCCCACCACCCCCCCCCCCCCCCTTCACATGAAAAACGACTTTGAAAAGAAATGCAGCCTCCTTTTAAGGAGCGTATGAAACCTGAGCTAAGTGTTGCATTTGTTGTTTGCTCCGTTGGTGCTTAGGGGAAAAAGAATACTGGACGAGGAATTAAATGTGGGCATGATAGAAAGTTAGACATCTAGTGACTTTCTTAGACCTCCCAGGAAACAGCTAGGCTTCCCCTCTCGATGACCAAGCCAAACACGCTACTAAATAACACGCTGTGTTGAAGTACTGGTATTTACAGAAATATCTGAAATTTTAAAGAGAATACATTTTTACCGGCAACAAGTATCTTTTCTTAAACTTGTTAGAGCTCTTCAGTGGCGTTTTACCTCGCGGCTTACAGTTTCTCTTTAACTTCGGAGTGTTGTAACGTGACAACACAAAGGCTTTGCAAAATATTCAGCAGAATTATCTGCTTTTGTTTGTTCTGAAGGAGAACACAGTCCTTCACGCTAAAAAGTAATTTGAAAAGATTAATGATTGTAGGATTCCGATCTTGCAAACACTTGTTCTTTAAAGTAAGAACTATTCATGTAAATAAAAGGTTTTAAGATTAGGACCTTAAATATGCGACTTCTATAACTATTCACCCCTTAAAAATTATATTCTGCTTTAGTCTGGCCTTGGGCAAAGTTCCGCATTGACTCGATGGGATTTTTTTTTTTTCTTGTGTAAGAACTATACTTTCACTACTTAAAATACTTCTTTTAACTGAGGAAAGGATAGGTAGTTTATTAGGTTTTTTTCTTCTTAATACCACAAAAAAGTATGTGCTCATATATATACTTTATATACTATATACGAAGTGTATGTATTTCTTCCACAACAGTTCTGCTGCAAAGGAAATAAAGCAATCTTTAATAGCGCGGGTCTCAGTATGTTGATTTTTCCATCTATGTGGGTGAGTTGTGTAAAACGGTTCTACAAGTTCTCTGACGGTAGTTTATAGTAGTATAATTAAGACCAATATTTTTTACATTTGAAAACATAAAATGCACTTCTACGCTGTGAATGGCGTGTAATGATTCACCCTTCTGGGATAGTCTTTCCTATGGGGATGAGGTTGGTGTAGTGCCATTGACTATGACACATTTGTGTCAGTTGCTCCTTCCTCCCCCATCAGCAGCCAGCTCGCTGGAATCTCATGTTTTTTTCTGATAACATTTTTACTTGCAAACCATTTTTTTAGATGCATACGTTATGAAGGGAATTTGTACTGACAGAACCCTAAGGTTGCTTTGGTTGTTTAAAAATAGTGCAGGGATTAAAGGCTGCTTTACTTGTATTGTTAGCTTCAGGTAGGTGACACATGCTTTTTGAAAGTGTTTGTCAAGCAGAAGTATTTCACACTTCAAGTACAGATAATTTTGTCTCAGGTTTTCTATAGTTTTAATTAATTAACGTGCTGTCTGGCTGCGGATTTTCAATTAAACATAGGGTTGTTTTACAAAATGTACAGGTTTCTTACTGTACGTGTCAGATAATTGGAATATTTAGATAATGTTTCCTTTGGGGTTGGCAACTTATTTTACCCTTTCTATGTAAATTTATTTGTCTCTTTTTAAGGTTAGTGTTAAATGTTGCTTTTAAAATTCTAAGTAGTAGAAATACTTTTCTAAAATCACAAATCTCAGAAAGCCCAATAATTGTCATTCCATTACACCAGTGCTTTAATGTCATTTTGGTTGATGCACACCAAACTTTTCATTGCTGTTCTTGTGAGCCCCAGAATTATGCTGCATGGTTATTTTTAAATTAAGTAAGCATCTCTATTAATCTTGTAGGAAAAGTTGTTTGCTGAAGATGTGATATCATGCTAGGCTTTTGTTTTTTCCCTGGACAAAATCCTTGCTTGTTACAACCCTGCAGTTTCATTATTGCCTTAAGCCACCTAACTAGACTTTTGCTGGAAGAGGCAATCCCACCCCTTCCTCCACCCTGGCCTCCTGTTCCCACCTGGACCCCCGTGTCAATTCTGCTGCCTTGTAGCTGCAGAAGGAATTACAACCCTTTGCTCTTTGAGCTGAAAACTAGTAATTTATTTTTTCATGTTTGAATTTCATTTGTATCAGCAAGCTCATACGACTTTGGTTTTGCTACATGAAAATTGGAGCTAATTTGAGGAAACCAGTGGAAGTGTGCAGCCTGAGGAAATGCAGAATATGACCACTCCGTTTGGTGTCAGGACAGTGGTAGAGTGTAATTTTCAAGGAACTGAGCCAAAATAAAATGGGAGGTCTTGTTCCCTGAACTTCTCTTCAATCTCATTGAATTAACTTGCTAGCTAGGAAAAAACATCAGAGTGAGATTTTGCACGACTGCATCTCGCAGAACCTTCATCTTTGTTGGCGTACGCGCATCATGACTGCACCTTGTATCAGTGCTGTGCTTGGTCTGGCATTCATTTCCTTAGAAAGAGATGTTAACAGTCCAGCCCTGCAAATCAAGGATATGATGTCTATTTCTGTAACTTCTTAAAAAATAGAAGTATTTGAGAGTGAGTTTCCCGTTGTCATTGTTGACATTTAATTTGTGACTGCCCTGCTGGTGTGTAACTAGCAGGTATAATTGAGATGTCTCCTTTACCAGGTACACCTTTTACTTAATATTACAGGATGATCACAAGTTAAGCTCCCTTGAAGAGTCTCCATGACTTAAACTTTCTTAGCAGATCCTACATAATGCATATTATCTGAACTCAGTGGCTACTTCAACTAAGGTTCAGGGCCAACCAGTGCTACATCAAATAAGCCCTAAACAGCTTCTCTCCTGGTGCCCAAGCTCTGCTTCGAAACAGGCTGTAGCAGTAATTTTTGTTTCTCTTTTAAGGACGCTTGAAAAATATTTTCACCAAAATAAACCACTGAAATGTTCTGAAGGAACTGAGAAGTGTTTTTAAAGAATACTTCTTTAGTACGTGGACCTGTATACCATTCATAGTATTAGTTCAGTGCTGCAAAGCACTTGTTACCTGTGCCATACCTACAGGCTTAAGAAGTCAATTGGACTTCATCGGACTTGGCTGATGATGATCGTGGTCCTGAACTGAACTCTGTGCAGGACTCCCTTGCGCAGCAAGTTGCAGGACGGGCTCTCAATTTGTCTGAGAGCAGGTAGGACTGAATTCTGTCTGTGCAGGGTCAATGAAATTATGCTGCATGCTGCATACACATAACCTGGGCAGATTTAGTAGATACATTGAGAATGTTGAGGTCTGGGTGCTGCTAATTTAACATAAAGTTAGAAGGATGTTGTAGCTAATAAAAAGCAAGAGTGATTATCTTCAGATAGTTTATTGACACAAGTTGTGCTGTGGCTGGCTCGGGTGTACCATACTACAGATACAGTACGTTGCTACTGTACATTAGAGTCCACCCTTCTCCCCGAGGGCTGTTTGGTGAGGAGGTAATACAGATGTACATAAATTGAAGAAGCCTTTATTTATATATGTATATTCTATATATATTATATATATAATTTCTGTCAGAGGTGAGTGGCCTGAGGCAGCCTAGGATGGACAGGGTAGGAGTGCGAGAGATCCAGCAGCTCTTCAGGGCACTGCTGACAATCTACACTGGGAAGGGTCAGCGTGGTTTGGGAGAAACTGCTTTGCTGTTTTTAATTGAGAAAATTAAAGCTGTTTTTAATTGAGAAAAATGTACCCCCGAAATTTTGGGAAATATTTCTCTTATACAGATAGATTGCCGCTGATGAATGGAGCCTATCCAGTAGCAAAGCTCTGTGTTTAACAGCATTTGATCAGGATCCTCACAATAAAGTTGTCTTTCATGTATAAAATTATACATGGTTTGAATTTGTAGCTGCTTTTCTTGTAAATGCATCTAGGTATTTATTTTAGGAAGAAAAATTGCCAAGTGCCACTAAAAAAATTCAGTTCAACTGCAACATGTAACTGTGAGGAAATCATTACACGTTTCAGTAACCTTCATTTATTGCATAGATTAATGGTTCATTAAAGTAACTTGGCACTTTGTCTTGCAAACAATAATTTGTGGACCTTGTGCACTGATATTACATACATGGTCTGAGTGGATCACGGCTATACACAGTTGCCTTAATGTAAGACTGACCAAAGTAGATATGGCTGTTTCTGGCACACAGATAAGAATAAGGAGGATCTGAATACTGGGTATATTCTAACAAATAGAATTATTTGGCACATTATTCTAGCAAAGACTGAGTTAAGTTAACAAAACAGCATTTATCTTTATTTGTAGGTTGTTCTTCGGGTCATTATTGATTTCCAAATTTCAGGTAGTTATAATAAGTTACCATGGTGACATTAACAGTAAGCAATTTATCTTTTTTTCCAGTGGTTGGGGGAGGGTATGTTGCAAACAAAAGGAAAATTTAATGTAAGAAAGAATAAGCTGCTGGTGAGAAAATATTTTTAAAGGGAGTATAAGCTGTGAAAGTAATATTTGAAATATTTACGACTATAAAATGTAAATTTAATTTCCATTTAAAGGTATTTGTATAGCACAGGATTTTCTTTATTTATTTTACAAAATGAAATGATATCTAGCTTTTCTGAGCAAAAATATATAAATCTCTAATTTCACAAAGAGGAAACTTCATAAACTTATTTTCTCTCTCCCATCAGCTTAGTGTTTGTGGGTCAGCATTTTACCATAAACTCTTGATTTCTTTACAAATAGGATATAACCTACAGTAAATGAATAATTTTAGAATTGCCCCTGGAAATGTGGGGAGGTTGACCAAGGAAGAGTTTTTCTTTAACATCTTTTTTTTTAATTCTCAAGTAGTGATAAGGAAACACTACTTCGGGAGAGCTGAGCAAAATGCAGTGTACGCTGTAGGCATTTCTGCTGGCTTTCCTTCATCTTCTGCGGGTGCCCCTCCTCCATTTTGTTTTCCTTTTTCACAAGTTTTCTGGTTGTGCTCTCTCTTGACCCCACTGTGTCAGCTTGTAGCCACACAGGACACTGGTAAGATCAGAGAATACTACTGTTGGATTAAAACAAGAGTGCATGAGTCAGGAAAAAGACTGGAAAGGCAGCAAAAGAAAACTGAAGGTCTACTGTTTTATCTATAAAATAATGCAGTAGTCTTAAGCCAGGGCTTGAGGTTTTGTACGGATTGTTTGACATCTAATATTGAAAGATAGCACAGCTATTTGTAAAAAATCCCTAAATAGATTTTGTTAACATCTGTTTTTCTTGTGATTTGTTATTGCAATTCAGAAAAACAAGAATAGTTAAAAGCACTCTCAGTCTAAAAAGGCAAGCAAGTGCCAAATAGAATGATGATTTCCTTTCCAGTTTTCTACATTTCAAACAAGTTTCCCCAAGATAAACCCTTGAAAACCATGTAACACCATTTAAATATTAATCGGTCCTTATGAATGAATGCCTTTTTATTTATTCCTAAGAAATGACACCTCTGATCCGTGCATAAATATACTTTTTCATTCAGAAGTTGACCTTAACTTAGTGTTTTGTAATAATGATATTTTAAAACCTTATATTAACATATTTAACCTATTTCTTAGCATTAGTATTCTAGGTTCAGTGTTCTGTAGAACAGTGCATTCATCTACAGAATATAAGCAGAAAATACTTGTACTTTTGTGATAAAGTATGTTTATACCTGGCTAGTTGAGTAGATGATGAAGCTATTTAAAAGCGTTTTAGAAAGTGCTTCTTTAGACAAACATAAGAAACCTACATTCCTCTTGTCCTTACGCCTCCAAAGTAATATCCATCTTTAGTTTGATTTTCATCTTTCCTTTGGTAGGGTTTTAGCACTACCATTTGTTAACCATGTCATACACCTGAACACCAGGGAACGTATTCTCCAGTCAGTATTACATTTCCATGTTTATCAGTCATCATACTCCACATACAATGAGGGGAGGCATTCACAAGTCTTGTGAAATAGGTACAGTATCTGATTATAGAATCTCCTGAATACTGTGTTCAGTAACTTTAAACAGTCTTTAAAGAGAAAATACGTGTTGCATTAGTTCGCTATTTTTCTGTACCTGTGGGTCTGCTTTTCACATGTCTGACTATGGATTGAGTTTCTTGGCAACTACTGTTTGATTATATTAAAAAGTTGTGCAGAGACTTCTGTCAGGATCTGGAGATGAGAGAGGACGGCTGCTGAGCTGTGCTCACAGATACCAGGGTACAGGTTCTTGCTTAAATTAAGGCATGGGCCAGCTTAAACATAATTGCTGCAAACACCTGCCTGATGAGTAGCAGAAAGTCTCCCTTACTAACCACACTGGTATTACTCACTTTGTGGGCTTTAAGACTGCATATAGTGATAAATAAACCAGGATCAGGAGCCAGCTGAAGCAGTGGAGTGTGATCCTCTGTGCAGTGTAAGAGGTAGCATGTTGTTCCCTATCGTTTTTTTCTCCCCACAGCAACTGCTACTGCATCTGGCACATCTGGCAGAAGGGTGCGTGCCTGGTGGCATCGCTCTGGTCAGCAGTCTGAGCACAGTAACCCTGTCTTTTGGGAATGGGGCAGAAATGGGAAAGGAAAGAATTTTGCCAGATGAATGCTAAATTATGCTGTGCCACCTTCCTTCAGAGCCAGGGAATGATGCCCGAGCTGTTTAATTAGCAACGTATATGTAGTCTGAGACACAGAGGGATGGAGAGGCAGGAGAGACTGAAATGGGTGCATATGTGGCTGCCAGCAGATGTAGTCAGGAGCCTATGAATCACAATGTTTGTGGTAACGGTAAAATTTTTGTAGCCCACACAGTTTTGTTGACTTTTTTTTTATTTATTATTTTTCATTTTCTCCTCACCTTTCTGTTTAATAATAACAGATTGCAAAGATGGGTATTTTTGTTCCCTTTCCAAAAGGATTAGGACATAGTAAATTTTAAGAGATGAGAGGTCCTACAGTGGGTAGGTAAACCCACACAGGGGTTAGTTTGTACCTGGTTAAGGACAGCTTTGCAATAGATCTACCCCGTGCAAGTGGGATGGAGGCATTTGGCAGCAGTGCGGTTTCGTGTTGGCTTGAACTACAGGTGAAAGTGTCCTGAGCTGCGTACTGTTTAATGTGATTGAGTGAACTACTTGTGCCATGTGGGAGGTAACAGCAATTCACTAAGCACACGTGCAAATGCCATGTGTGGATGCACTGACTCATGTTAATGTAATTACCTCACTGTAATTGAGTTAAGTACAATTGATTTAACAGTAGTGAAGATGAGCCCACAGTTACAGTCTAAAATGTGAGTTCATATTTGATTGTCAGGGTTACTGATTCTTGCAGGAGGCTGAAAATTTTCTTCATAATACAGTGAATGAAGAATATGCTTAACTTCAGCCACATCCACAGTCCAAGTAGAACTTACCCAGATTGGTAGTTTTTGTTTCCTTGCATATATTTTCCAAATACTATGTGAGCTATGGATAATACACCTTTTGCAGAGTGGGAGGGATCAGCACTTTGTGCACAGCACCGTTTTATTTGATTAGCTGTTCTGTAGGCTGAGTTCCGATACCGAGGTAGAATCGTCTTTTCTTGTCACTTAATTGCTTTTGGGGGGATCTTATGGCAATAATTTCTAAAGCCCTGTGGTTCATTCACTGCTCTGCAAGCTTGATCTTTTCTCAGAAATGTTTTTAATTCCTGCTTTATATTAGTTCCCAGTTACTAAGAGGCTTAGCTATTTACCCAGACTTACTCCAACAGTAGTTGCCATCTCTAATTCAGTATGTTAGCATTTACTAATCCATGATTTTGGAGGCAATGTATCTGTGAAGATGGTATGAGAAAGGAGTTGAAAAAAATTATCTTGATTGGCTCATCAGCTAATGAGCTTATCAGACATGAGTTGTATAGATTTGGTGTATTATGTTAATACAAATAGATCTGCTTCCCAGTGGTTTTTTCAATTCAGAATTTTTTTCTCTTTTGTGTAGAGGTCTGTACTGGTCTTTGTAGTTATTGATAGCAAGGTTTTGTTACAAATTCCAAATTTTCCATGAAGAGTTCATCTGTGTCCCTCTGAGTTCTGACCATAGTGTGTGACTACTTTAATGAAACATCCCACAAAGAAAAATATTTTGACATTACTATTATTTACTAAACTTTGTTTGTCTTTTAAAGGTTTAGGTGACTGGTACTCTCAGGGTCTGATTTGACATCGCAGTTTAGCCCACTTAGGTTAGCTGCATGGAAAGGAGCAGTCTTGCCTGCTTTGCTCTTTCTGCGCTGGCCCAGGCTACAACTTGAGTCAGTTCAGCAAGGTAAACCTGTTTTGAAAACAAACCAAACACACACACACACACACCCTGCCCCCCCCCCCCCCCCCCAAACCAAACCAAACCACCACCCTTTTTTTGTAGAATTAATTTTGTGCTGGCATTGCTACCTAAACTAGTGATGACCCAGATGAATGCCAAACCTGGTACATGAGGTGGAGGAAGGAATCTGCATCCGCAGCTGGGAGGAGCAGAAAAGAGCTGCTCCCTTTTCCTGAAAAGGCCATCGTTTAAATTAAAAATGACATTAATGAGTTTATATGAGTAATTCTAACATTTTAGTTTTGTTGTCATTCCAGAAGTACTCAGTTTCTGAAAAGAGGATACTCCGTATGTATCTACATAGAGATACCCATATCCCTGTCTTTGTCCACACATATTCTTTGGAATTTAGTAAGATATTGTAGATTCAAACTGCTGTTTAAAGAGCCAGGTATTTTTATTTTACTAACAGTTCATTCGTAATGTTTCGGTTGGTTGGTTTGTTTTGGTTTTAGGAACGAAAATGTCTTATTTGGCCAAAAAACTTGCCTGGATGGCTTCTCATATTAAGTGAAATGGAGCAGAAAACAACAGGGACAAAACCAAAATATTACATGCAATTGTGAGTACAGGTTGTTACAGCATAAAACACAGCGAGTATATGTTACAAATCTAAGCACATGATTAAGCATATATTACCATTTCTTTATTAGAAATTCCAGTTAAGCCCTGAAGTTGAAGCATGTTAAGGACGCTAAAAATATTCCTGATGTTCTGATAGCGTATGATTGAGTCAGAAGGTTTTCAAGACTTGGGGGCAGGCTGTATCAGGAACGATGCAGTATTACTATTTGATCTAGAAAAAGGAACACAAAACAGATGCAACAAATGTTTTTATATATAATGGGTCATTAATAATGCATCGGGGGGGGGAGAGTTTTTCAGATTTCAGAAAAACGTCATTGATGGCCATCTATCTAGTAGTGATAGTTTAAACTTTGAGATTTGGTGGGTGAAGCTCCTGTTGCCTCGGCTGAGTTTTACCCTGGTTGGAAGCAGGAGGCTTTTTGACCAGTGAAAAAATTAGCTATTCCTATGAAGTCAAGGGCTCAGACACCTATGGTTGTTCAAACATCAGCAACCGTAATTGAGACCAAGCCTTGTCTGAATCTTTGTATAGACAAACCCAATGTTTCTGCCTTTATGTCTTATTCTTGGGACAGGGTGGTATGAGGCAGAAACCCAAAGGGACCAGTGCAAGGAGGGGGACTCTGTGTGTTGAAATAAACTAGTGACATTTGCAGTGTAAGCAATCCAGACCTCTGGCAGGCAAGCTCTGGGCTCTGTATATACAGAAACTTTTAACAATACTCAAAACCCTGTCCTCCTAGCAAAATTCTTGCTCCCAAAACAAGGAAGCATCACGTGTTACAAGCACTGAGGCAAGCTGCCTTGCTAGCCCGCGCCAGCCTCTCCAGGCTGAAGCCACAACCCAGCTACCTCCTGGCCCCGAGTCATCCTTGTAAAAGGATCCTGCGATGCTCCTGCTCAGTGTCAATCCCAGCAAGTACAACTCGGCTTACAGGGTGCCATTTTATTCCCTTAAGAGCAGTGATGTGGTAATCAGTGACCAGAAAGTATAACGAACTTCAAACAGAAGTACAATTTTTATAGAACAAAAAGCAACAGAGAGAAAAGGATCTTAAAATCCATAAGCCAGAGAGCATGTGAATGAAGTGGTATGCTATGTAATTTCCTGGGCTAAGTAACGCCCAGTTTCTCTATATGGCTGTGGTGGAGTCCCTTTGGGCCAGTCCATCTTTCTAGTTTCTGAACAGTGACCCTGCCCTTTCCATTGAGAAGGGCCTTTCTAACTCTTCAGTGTCTGTAATTTCCAAGTGGAATATCCATGTTACTTCATCCTGGATCCTAGCATTTGTCCAGGTTGTTACTTGCTGCTTTGCTGGGCTGTTCTTATGTGGAGCACTGCTGGAAAGCTTTCTGTCACTGCCCTGGCCATGCGCTTATTTGACTGATCATATGTAGCTGGTTCTCTGTCCCTTTCACCAGACAACAAATGACTTTGCTACTGGTTTTGATTTTATATGTGATAGGCCTCCATTCTGTATCATATCAGGCAATGAAAAATGGATTGGATAAATCTGTTATTTCCCAGGTGAGATAACTGTGGCTTAGGTGTCTGCGAGTACATTCAAAGTATATGTTTTCTTTGATGAGAATAAAAGGTTTTAGATGCCCATTTTCCTTCTGCGCCCTTTGGAAGACAGGGCAGAGGGATTGTTAGTTTTTAAAAGCTGCATCCATGGGACAGAAGTCAATCCCCATTTCTACTCTCTAACAAAGCTTTTCATTCACTTTAGGTTATGTCATTTGAGAAAAAAAACAGGTCCTAAGCAGTGCTGGGGTATCTGTTTGGTGGTTTACATTTCTTTAACTCTCTTCTAAATCAACAGCTCAACTGAAAATACAAACATTTTACTGATACAAGACTAATTCTTGCATGTTCAGCTGTTCCTAGTTTTAGTTGCTTACAGGAGGGAAGCCTGAGGTCTTGAGGTCTGTGGAGAACCATGCATCTCCAAGCTCTGTATCTGTTTTTATGGTGTCTCTTTTCTATGCATTTAAATGTCCTAACTCTGCCAGGAGCTGTCCCCTCCCTCTCTTTCAAGTTTCTCATGCTTGTTGTTAGCCTCAGGGGCTTGATTCTTTGGAAACACCGAGGGGTGATTAATCAAGCTAATTCGTGTTGACTTTAAAAAAACCAAACAATCTGACTTTAATTTTGTGTCATCTTGACGTTCTGTTTTCTTGTTAACATTTTTTTTAAATTTCTTATCTCAAAAATATCTTGCTGGTCTACATAACAGACAATTTATACACCTGATTACTCTGAAGAATATTCCTGTGTCCACAGAACAAAGCCAGCCATAAGAAATCCCATATGGTATATGAACTGCAGAAACTTCACAGGTGACTAATCATGAACATAATCTTACGTTTTCCTTGCATTCTTAAAATAATTATTCACATGACATAGTGGTCATGTCTAAGTGGTTTGGGAGGTGCAGAAGTACTGTGTAGCTATAAAGATAAAAGCTGTTTTACTAATTTGTCCTTAAGATCCATTGAATTGAAGGGGTATGCGTTTAAGAAAGTGAGATAGATTATGTAGGATTGGCCTCAAAATGATTCACATCTGTTCACCTGAACAGATGTAGGAAAGTCTCCTAAGTTTTGGGTTGGTTGGTTTGTTGTTTTTTTTTTCCTGTGTCTCTGTCCATGAGCACATTTTGCTCATGAGCAGAATGTTTTGTTTACCAGGCCTGTGTGGTCCTGTCGACCATGTTACTTACCTGTATCTTGGAAGAGGCGGTTGTTCATCTGTCATAACTGCCCTATGGGAGTTTTTCCCTGGGGTGTGGAAGTGCACTTCAAGCTCATGGTGTCCAGTCTCCTGACCAGCTGTGATCGTGTCACGGTGCCTGCTCTGGGTATGTTGCTGCACAGCTTGCCAAGTTTTCATGCAGAACTTTATGCAGCCTCATATCCAGACTTGGATAATCATTGTGTCCTCTGACACTGAAAAGGTGGTCCAAAAGCTTTGTCATCTTCTCCCTGCTGCGTAAGGCGGTGATCAGCTTCTGGAATTAGTGCACTGCTTCTTTGTGGATACAGCCATTAGTAGTGTATTTTTTGAACCTGCAGAATACCAAACAAGCAGATTTATCAGGTGAAATTTGTCAGCATAGTGAACCAAAGTGCAAGAGCTCTATGACAGAACATTTTCTTAGACCATGCCTGTCTAATTAGAGACATATTTATTGCGTTATCCAAAATTGCTGGAACTTTTTTCCCCAGAGGAGGTCTTAGCCTCGCTTGGGTATCAATAACTTCTTTGTCCGTCCGTCAATTAAATTCTTATCTGCTCATCTATTTATGCCTTTAATCCTACATGTGTTTTATAAGAGAAAACGAGACTCTCCATTGTTCATGTTTCCATCTGGCCAAGGCAGGCAGGTCTGCTCCCCAGCTCATCCCTGTGCACCCACTGTACAACCCCAGGGCTCTTGGGCCTCCTCTCTCAGGGCAGGAGAGGGATGTGCAACCCAAATCTGTATTTCCTCCCTATCATTGTATGGAGCCTGGATGACTCTTAACAACCGGTAGATCCTGCTCGTCCCCTTTCTTATCTGTAGCAGTTTTGAGTCTCCACCTGAAGATGGAGATAGTTTTTGACTAAGTGAGCAAAATTTGACTCTGCTTTAGAAGTGAGCATGTTCTCCAGCTATCCAAGCCTGGTGGAAATAAAGCACAGCATCTACTCTGTCTTCTCACCACTGGTACTTACATTGTTTCTAATTCTATTGCAGTACTTTCAGGGGTCTAATTAAGGTGGAACATGAGTGGCCTTTCAGGTGGGACTGCCATTCGTGTTGATGATGGCCTGCTTGCTACTACTATATTTTTGGGACTGCAGAAGACAGTAGTAACAAATCTTCCCTGAGGATTCACTGTGTTCCTACTCAAGATTTTCAAGTTATTTCACATAACAATTTCATCTACCATCTTCCAAACACACATGTACCAAAAACTTGAGTCATTCCCACACATAGTTTTTCAGTTTTTCCTAGTAAGTTTACTTCACTGCATCTCCAACCTCACTGCATCTCCACAGCTATTTGTAGCTATAACTGAGAGTCAAGGACTGCCCAAATAGGTGTTGACCCATGCTCAGGTGAATCTACTGGTACTCAGTGGAGTTCATTTAACCAGAGCTTAAGCAATTGCTCAGTAGCCTTCCTTCTCCTGTGCCTCTGCTGAATTCTGCTCATTTGCTGTCCCAACGGGTAATCTCTGTGGAAGCTGCTGGTGCAAGAACTGCTGGGCATACGCATCCTGTGTAGGTAGTGCCTGGATTAAAAAAAGCCTTTGTGGTTAAATACTGCAAAATACCTGTTTCCCCCCGTAGCTTAACATCTACAAGAGGTGTTTGCAGAATTCAAGTTACTGGCAAGTAATTTTTTCAGTCAGCAAGGGCTTTCTAGCTAACCTTTTATTATACTTTGTAATGGGCACCTTGTGTGGCCTAGTGTTTAATTTGGCCTCTGATTTATCTATTTGATCAAGCTAGGTTTTGGAGTTGGCTTTAAATTACACGTGCATTTGCACATGCACACATATGCACATACACATGTGTATAAACTGATACGGGAAAATCAAGTTTGTACAGTCAAGGAGGAAAAAACTTAGAAAATACTGAAGCTGAAGTTCCAAGACTAACCCCTTTTTATTTCTCTCCTTTAACTTGTACTTACTTGATTTTATGATCACCTACTACCTCCCCTCCCATAAAGTGTTGTGCTTTCAGATACAAATGGCTGCATCTTACATAGTAGCCAGAAAATAAGTGTTGGTGTGAATATGGTCATAAGATATGTCACTGAAAGGAGTCTAAATAAAGAAACAATACACAGAATTTATTGTTTCCCACAACTCAGCTGTGTTTCTTGCATTATAGTTATTATGTGATGTACCTCTGATTTTAGCCTTTGGAGCTTACACTTTCAAACAGTCCAATAAAAACAGAGCCTGGAATTTGTTTACTTCTAGTATTAAAAGCAAATAGCTCAGGGAGCAGGCCGCTTTTATTGGACCTGTAAAGGAGTAATACAGATGGTAGAGATTTCGGACTGTATTTTGTTTATCATGGGTTTGAGTTTTTTGGGGGTACTGAGATGTTGGCGTGTGGAGGGTTGGCAGCTTTCACTGATGTTAGGCAGTCTGTGAGACCAGACCATTGCATTAATGCAGCAAAAAGACTGAGTGGAAACATAAATATGTAGTAGTGAAAAGACTTCAGTTTTTATACAGTTCTGGGTTTTGTCCCATATGAAGTGTAATGTTATGAGGAGGAAAAGTCTTTGGCCAGAACTGAGAGGAATAAAATCATTATGCAGAGGACTGTTTTAATGTTATTACAGATGGGTACAATAGAAATAAACTTCTTGGAAGTTAAGAAAACGTAACTACTGCAAAGCCAGTGTCCCTGGTCTTGCGATGCCTTTGCCTGGAAAGGGTATTTGGAAGAGAACATACTCACTTGTTGTTTGTGCTCCCTTTGACAGCCAGGATCTGTACCCTCGACAGGCAGAGGAAATCTGAGCATGCCACATATGCCTCCTGTGCCCTGTGAAACAATGTGCTTTTAGTATTGAAGGAAGGACAGGGGAGAGTCTACAGCTCAAGTCATGGTATTGAAAGGATATTACTAGGTGATGCAGCTAAACCATAAATATGTGTTTGGAAGGATTTCTCCTGTGGAATGTTTGCCTTATAACTGCATCAGAACTAGTCACCTGCCTGCATTTCTGAATGAGATGTGTCTCGCATGTCTGAGGTGTAACCAACCCACAAAAGCAAACTAATTCAGAATTAGCAGGCTGATACTTTCTGGGTCTGCTCTCCCCCATGAGTGTTGATGGGAGCTGTGTCAGCAGATTGTAAGAGGAAAGACTTGTCCTTAAGGAACCCCTTTGTGTCTTCCTGCTGCAGCTGGTCTGACCCTCTTTCAGGAGGCCTTGGGAAACATTTACATTCTTTGGCAGAGCATGCTAAAATTAGGGCATAAAAATGACAGATTCAATATTGGAGTCTTAAATAATATTTAAGTAGTCTTGCATTGTGTAATCTGAGCAGAAGTCAATGTTACTGTCATTTGATTAATGCAGTTGTATGTATGATATTCCAGTTTCACAATTACTTCCTCAATAAATATAATCATAACTATAGTAATAAGATACTATTTTAAAAGTAAAGTTTTTTCAAGCATTTCTGAGTACTTCCCCAATACCTGTGATAATAAATTTAAATAGTTTATCTTTTACAGTTAAAATCCTTTGTCCTCTTCCATAAAAATCACTGTAATCTGCCTGCCATTTACTTTAGAAGGGTTTTGCCTTAAATGCTGTTTTCTCATTTGTATCACTGTAAATTCAGAGGTGTTTCATTGAAACATGGGACGTGTCCTTTGTAACAGAATATAGCTTATGCTTTGATAACAGAAGTGGCTCTGAACCAACCATTTCTGTCAGCTTTTAAAATGCAGCTGTTTAGAGAACTAGTTCACAGTAAAGTTACAAATTAAATACTCTCCCAAATAATAATTTAAAGGTGCTGCTAAGTTCAAGTTACTTTTCCAATCATCAACGCTATCTCCTTCTACTGCTGTGTATTTCTAAAAAATAATTTAATTTGAAGTTACCCGCTCATTTCCTGTTGTCCAGACTGTGTTAGACAATTTTTTGTCTATTACTAGTTTCACTGCTTTCTAGTACCTTAACTGTCATGTATTTAGATGATCTGCCACTCCCTTCCCTCCAAAAAAAAGTGATAAAGGTTTGAAGTATAAAATAACCTTGTGCTCATTCTTCCTCCAAGACAAAAGTGTTCTTTTATTCAAATATCTGAATATCTAATCAATATTTTTAATTCTGATAAAATTGTATCTAATTAAGATATAGCTGACTATAACTTTAAGTTGGTAGAACTGATGGGATACTAGATTATCTAGTACTAGATTTAAAAACTTGAAAAATTAGTAAACATATAATCTGCTGTACAAGAATAGCTAAGGAAGATTAACCATAATAAAAAAAACATAGAAATACTAAAGAACTTGAATCATAAATCAGGAATTGTTAATACAGCATAAATGTTGCTGTTTAATTTTGCTCTTAAGGAAAAAGTGTTTTGGTTTTACAGTATAGATAATGTTGTGAAAATAACTACAACTTAAAAATAAACCAGCCCCAATAAAAAAATTCAGCCTATTTATCACTTCTTTGATTTACAAGCAATCACATTTGAACCCCACCAATTTTGTCAGATATTCTTGTCTTATTTTTGTGCGCGTGGTGACTTGGATTTTAGTAAACAAATATTCTAACCAGTATTTTATTTTTGTGTTTCACTTACATATTGGCATTTTAAATGAATTAAATTAAAAAATAAATAGTAAATGTAGGTTCTGACCGCCAAATGATTTAGCAGCATTGGTGTATTGCCTGTTGATAAACTATGCTTTCTTGTGTCATTTGTGCAGGACCTTGCACAGTGCAACGTGCCTGTACCATAAAAGTAAAAACAATATTTGCCCAAAAGTCTGAGAGTAGTTTGAGAGGTTCCTGTTTACAAGATAATGGATTTTTAACTTAGGATTGCTTAGGGCATAGTTACTCCCAGTTGGCTAAAATACCATCCGTGCTCACTTACTCCCTCACTCCCTGGCTCGCAGTAGCTTTCAAGCAGATAGCTTTCTTCTCTCTGAAGAATTAGAAGAGGTCATTGAAGCATGGAGAGGCTTTGCACTGATGCAGCTGATGGTAGTTCTCAGAAAGCATCCTCCGCAGAAGGGATCTGGCGTTTCTGAGGCGAGGACCCGTGAGGTTGCAGTGGTGGCACTGCGCTGGGCTGGCAGGCTCTGTTTCTCAGAGAGGTGGTGGTGGTGTGAGGACAGTTCTTCAGGCTCCAGCCTATAGGTAGCTGGGACTAACCGGAGGAGAAGGAGAAAGAAAAGGAGGTGGTGGCAGGGGTGGACTGCTAGCACAGTCCAAGTCAGGATTGGGCTGTAAACCCTCGTTCTGCTTCCAGGACTTGAGCTGCTCCTGTGCCTTTGCAGCCTGGGAAGAGAGGGGAGTTGGCTCTCCTGAGGCTTTGAGAGAACCGGTAGCCCCTTCTTTTCTACAGACCAGTTTTAGCTTGAATCGTCAGCCAGCCCATTGCCCCAGCCAGTTCCTTGTAGGCTACCACCCCTGGTCTTTCTGCATGGCCCAGCCCTTCCACCACCCTGTCCCCTGCCCCTTGAGAAGGTCAAGTTGCTAAGTTCCAGCACAATCCAACCACCATCCTCTCTCTTACCTCCATCCTTCGCACTCCACAGTCCTACCTCAACTAACTGCTCACAAGTAAGATCCTTTCTGTCCTGGGTATGTGTTAGACTGTATCAACCAACACAACCCTCTCACCAACCTGCTCTTCCCCTGTTGGTCTGCAGAGTTGTTGGTAGCTACCTCTTAGGTCACGCTTCAGGAAGAAAAGAGGCAGGTCAGTGTAATAGGGATATATTATGCCATGAGAATAGGGTGAGCTGAACTGTCTTAACAGGCTCAGGACTCCCTCTGTACTGCTGACTTGCTGAATCATTTTGTATGAAATACCTTTTTTCAGCGTCAGCCCGTGGCTTCTGTAGCTGCCCACAGTGTTAACCGTTCTTCTGTTTACCGGTGGGCTGGGATGCAAAAAGGTGGTTGAACTGCTTTCTCAGTTTTTTCCTGGTACTATTTTTCACTACTGGTGTCCAATTTAAAGCTTAAGAAGAGCTTCCCAGAGATGGATATTAAGGGTCTGCAGTAAGAAAACATGACTTTCTCTCAGGCCACTTTTATGCAAGGGAAGGGAAAGGTGCATGTGCAGAGAGAGATCCTGCTACACCTGAATTAGCAGAGCACAATCTGGGCCTAATTTCTTTTTAATTATATGCAGTCTCTTGAGATGGTAGGAGGTGGTGAGGGAGGTGGATAGGAAACCTTTATATAGCTAAAACGTCTCCTGGCATAGGGGATTGTCGTTCCTAAGCATGGGGGTGTATAGAGGAGCACAGAAACGAGGCTTATAGACATTGAAGGGCAGGTGTGGAAAATAGAGGTGCTGCAGTTGTTTCTGAAAATGTGGTTAACGACAGCAGAAAGGTGTAGTAAATCTGGAGGAAATTGTGGTTTAGTTTTAGGTGAAATATCTTTACCATTGAGTTAAGTCTGTGCTTTCTACTGGAGTACATTTTCAGTACTTGAAAAATGCAGCAAACTGTGTGGGTTGTACATTGCGCCTTCCTGTGCTTTCGCACTTCCACCTGTGTTTATGGGATGATCTACATTGAAATTGGCTGATTTTTAGATCTGCTAGAGAACTGTCTTCCAGTACTGTCAGTGTGCTTTTTAAAATGAGTGAATCGTAGCCATACTGTGTTCTGTCCTCACCATTAAACTCATAGGAGAGGTGCCAGACAAGAGACAGCTCAGCCACGTCTATCACGCAGGTTTCAGCGTATTTGTATCCCTTGTGGAAGAAATGAGACAACTGGACTGGGTGGCGTTCATGGATTTTTCTGGTGGCCCACGCTTTCTTTGGGTTTTTTTCCCTTTTTTTTTTCACTTTTTTCCAGAAGCGGCAAAAAAAAAAGGTCTAGGACTCTGTGTGGCACCTCCTTTCTTCAGGTAATAGTAGACAAGCTCCAAGAATGGCTTGTTTTGACCTCTGCTTTGGAGGTTTGGGTTTTAACAGAAAGGAGGCTTGAGAAATACTCTGTCTAGGTGGACACTACAAAAGTATACAGCTCACCGTTGTCATGAATTTTTCAGTGTACAGCATGTCGTCAGGGGAAGAGGTACACCGTGCCCACAGTCATGCTAGTTTTTTACCCTGTCGGGAAGTTTTGCACTTGATGCTTCACTAAAATGAAGTGAATGTCAGGGTGTCTTGGAGAGCCTGTTCACCTGGGCCTCAGGCCCTTGTCTCATTAAAGAAGAAAAAATGGGGGAAAAAGTGCCTCCTCCCAATGAAAACAGAGGATAATCTGCCCAATTTATTGACTGTGTAAAAGGTCATGTTTGTTTGTTCCTAATTTTTGTAGAAAGAGCTTTCGGGTTTCTGCAAAACTGTCTTACGGCAGATGAGTATTTGGAACAGAAAATGAGGTGGTTTCAAGCTTGCTGAAGTGACTGTGCTTGCCTGAGGGTGGAATAGCTTAGTGGCGAGTGAAGGAAAGGACGGGCCTCCATCCTGGGGGGATCTGTGGGGCTCCCAACGGCAGTGTGGTCAGGCAGCGAGGGAGCACGGAGGTGTTCGACCACGGGGAGACCACCAAGAGAAGAAGATGCTTCTCAGTGGGTGGACTTCAGAGGGTATTATAAACTGTGTCTGGGATTAACGGCATGGTTTCAGGAGATCACCGAGGCAGTGTTAAGTGGTAAGTTGGCAAGGTGCTGCACAGGACAGCCTTACCTGCCATGGCTGCACACTCGCGTGGCTTCTTTTGAGGTGTGCTGGTGGTTTTTTTGATTCTGCATGGACCTGATTCAGGGAGCAGAAACATAGCAGAAAATCTAACATTACCAAGAAGAGGTAAACGGTTTTCTTCCTGAGTCAATGTGAGACTGAGGTGGGGGAAGAGGAACCGTCCCTTTGAATTGACTGAACTGAGTCCTAAAATTCTATTGTGTGCCTAGAATGACCGATGAGAAAATACTTTAAGAAATGGGAGAAGAGGCTGGCTTGATTTTCACGCCTGGTATTAAAGCACAGAAGAAGGAAAATTGGGTAAATGAGAATTGCACATGCAGTAACACAAATGGTCTATGCAAAGCAGCAAAGGAAGGGTGAAAACCGGTAGTAGAAGACTAGTTGTGTAGGTGCTACACTAACAAAAAAATACACTTACTGTAGTGAGCAAAGACAGTAAGGTCAGGGAGGAAAAGCAAATGAGATGTTTATTATCCAGGCTCTTTTCATTAGTATACAAAGCTACAACAGCTGGTGCTGAATGTGTAACCAGATATAGAGGCAGCGGAAACATGGTCAAATAGAATAGCATTCATGGCTTGAACACAAATACTGAAAATTATGCAGAAAATTAGTAAGGTGTCGTGAATGAAGTGGCACCATGTAAAGAAACAAACAGTAGCACGGACACAGTAGAATCTGTTTTGTCAAAATCACTTTGGGAAGGAATTATGAAAGACCTGTTGTAGACCTCTAGCTTAGGATTTATATACAGACAGTGTAATAACAATATTCTGAGAGAGGAGTACGAGTAGGAATAATAACATTATAGGTAGGCTATATAGTAGGCCAGATCTGTAATTAAGCACAAATGATATTATAATCATGTGATATTTCTGTACATGACAGTCAATAGTTTTCTTACCAAAACAGTAATTCAGAATAGAACTTTTGTTATTTTGGACTAGGAAGGAATTGCTGACCTTATAGAAAACCTGATTGTGTAAAAAATGAAGACAAAACATGAACTGCGTTAATTTGGTTTAAGTTAAATGGGGTGATAAAAAGTCAGTAACAATTTTTTTTAAGGTGAAGATTTGTTAAATTAGGAGAACTGGTTAGAGAACATAGTGAGCTGAAGTACTCATGGAGTAAATGGAGTTAAATGGAGAGAAGGTTCAACTTGAATCCCAAGTAAAGGAAAAGGAGAATTGTGGGAAATTACCTAATCCTTCTAGCAGAGAACCTTCTCCTGGGAGGGTTATTGGTAGAGAAAAGGTAATGCAAAAGGAAGGAGGAGTAGATTATCAAAGGAAGTCACTTGGAAGTTGTGGTGGAACAAGAACTGAAAGTATTAAGCTGAGTTAGAATTTACTTGAAGTTCTTAAGAGTTAAATCAGTTAGTAAAAGTTTCTTTAGATATATAAATAAATTGATAAAGAAGAAATCCTTCTGTTATATAGGGAGGGTGGTTTTGAGTTAGAGAGTGCCTTTTGTTCAAAAGCTAAATAAATACCTTCTCAGTAAGAAGAGTAACAGTGTGGGGACAGCGACAGTATGATGAATGGAAACAAGGTTATGAACATGACTATGGCTGAAGTGGAAATTCAAGACAGAAACAAATTCCAAGTAAATAAGGATGTGGAATTGCAGTGTACCAGCTGCATTGCTGTTACTGCCTATGTACCAGTTCTTTCCCCACTGTAAAGTTACTTGCAATAGCTCACCCTAACTAATCAGTGTTGTATACAGGTAGCGTACATGGCTCTTCATTGCCTAAAAGCTGAAGCGCAAATCTTTGAGAAATAAAGTGGTTTATAGCTTTATTTTTAAAGTTAATTTGTATTATGTTGAGCTTTTAAAAAAAATTGTAACACTGTAGATTTTTCTTTTTTACATAAAATATTAAGGAACACATTCTCATCTCAAAAGTTGCCATTTCCAATGTGTGTGCCCTGGAGATCGTTGAACCTTTCTGTGAACAGACTTAGCTCACTAGAAAAACAAAAATCTATCCCCGTTTCCTCTTCCTCTTATCCCCCCCCCCTTTTAAAGTGAGTTTGTTTCCTGTCAGATTAGTGAGTTAAATTGGCTTATGGGGAGGACGGAGAAGTGCCAGATTGGGTGCAAGATAAGCCTCTAGGAGCAGGAAAAAGCCCTTGAGGTCAGCGGGAGCAATGGCAAGTTGTCTGTGGGTGCCTGGCCTTTGAATTCTGTGTTAGGGCAGCAGAGCTATGCATTGCTCTTGGAGAGGCTGTTGTTCATTGTAGTAGATTTTTTATTTGTTTTAGTATTCTGCCTGCAAAAATACATGATCTTCACAAAGCTCCTAAAGTGTACTTTTGGTGGACAGCAAAAGTCCTTGCAGCAGGACTTGTGTCATGGAACTGATACTCCTTTGCAGCGCTTCCCTTAACATTTGCAGTATACAACAGTTAAATTCTGTTTTTGACCTAATGCAGGTAAGCGCACTAGTACAGATCCAGTGTAAATTGTTTTACTTTTGTATCCTCTTACTCTGTACTCTTGCTTTACTCAAAGGTTGCTGGGTTTTGACAGAACTGCATGAGAGTGTTTTGGAGAGAATTTCTAATGATCTGTGCGGTTGAGCTTCAGGATATGCTTTCCTTCATGTCTGGATTTAATTGTAGATAATTTTGGACGGAAAACCATTTTCTTACTTTGGGAAACCTGGCATACTGGTGGCATCTGGTCATTGTACCGAGCAATCAATCAATCACTAGATAAAAAGGGGCAGAAATGAGAGATACAGAAAATAAACAATCTAAGCAGAACACCACTGAATAACTTCCCCCCCCTAAAGAATTTAATGTCTGTGACAGCCCCTCCTCTAAAGAATTTAATGTCTGTGACAGCAGTTGTTCACAGCCCTGACTAGAAATGGCAAAGTTGTGAGGTGGTGCTTACGGGGACCCTGTTGTCCCTTCCCATCCCACACGTTAATAAAAGTAATGCACGTGTATCAGAGGTGATCAGGCCCCTGTAATGAGCCTTAATTCCAAACTTCCTTTCTTTTGTAGAGCCCAGTGAGAGTTGCAAGCACTGCCTGACACTGCCCAGGAAATGGTACTTTTCTTTGGGACCATCTTGCTAATATAGTTTTTATTTGTTATGTTTCAAGTTTTGTTTCATAGTAGGGAATGCTTTCCAAGAACTTGTGATCATGGCTTTTTCCACTGTTATTTTTTGTTGTTGCTAATACTCTTACAAAATTGCCAACATTTTGGACCAAGCTGTTGCTTGTGACAGAGATGTGTGAGACTTTACATTATAGGCTGAAATACAAAGCAATAATAGGATACCTAAAAGAAAAAAGAAATGGCCTTGTCAAGTTAAAAAGAAAAAAGCACTAGTCTGAAATCACTGTATTGACTGCTGGTAAAAATAACAGCAGTCTCTGACAGCTGAAAAAGAGAGAAAGGAGGAAAAGCATGTTGCTTTTAAGTTTTTTCCCTTTGTTCATTGGCGGTGTGCCCATACACCCCATTCAGGGCTCTAGAAATGGTTCACTGACTTGAAACTTTGGCTGCTTTTAATTGTGTGGGTTTTATTTGTTTAAGTAATGTGAGGAAAATACTGAGCTAGGTCTTTCAACATTAAATTATCAACTTTACAGACATTTTTTGTCCAACTCTTCAGACAAGTTAAGAGGGATTCAGGTTTTAGATTTGTTTTGCTGGTTTCCAAATGCCATTTTTTCACTATGGTTTTGAATTGTTATTACACCCTCAGAGGATCTCACCATGAGCTGGCTGACAGCGTAGTATACATTTGCACAGTAAGTCAGACGGCACCAAATCCATCTATAACATTGAAAAGCTGTTGAGGTGTATTCAAGGAGAGTACTGTGCAAGTCATTTGGAGTGGGTTTTTTCAGCATTTTCTGTTGTTAAAAGTGCTTGAAAAAACAAACATGCAAAAAAATGTACACCTGCATAACGTGATTTATGAAAGCATAATTGTTCCATTACTTTGGCTTTTAAATACATTAAAAAATTCCTCTTGTAAATATAGTGCTTTGTTTGGAAATAAAAGTTCTGTTGCCAGAAGTTAAATGAGAAAAATAAAAACATTTTAGAGTACTAATAATGTCCTGGTTTAGATTGCGTTTTAAATAAGTATTTCTCTCGTTTGAAGTAAAGTAGAAGACATATTGTTATGTGCATATCAGATGTCAACCTTTTGGCATTTGTTTTATAACAGTGAAACTCAGAAAGGAAAAACGCATAAGTCTTGCTGAGACTTAACTATCTCTTCATTAAGTTGTAATTAAACAAAAAGACAAAAGCATCCATGCTGTGTTCAGTATTGCTGAGAAATAAGGGCTTATGTTTATCTGCTTGAGGTTCCCCTTGTGATTAGCACCTATCTGTGTTGTCATGATTGTCTAGTTTTGGAACATTTATGGAACTAATTTATTAATTAGTTTGGGACAAAATACATGTTGTTCAGTTCTTTCCTTTTAACAAGATTTTCCTTGGTGGCTGCTGAAGACTGAAGAGGTGAGGATGGACCTGGGGATGGATTCACGCCACAGGCAGAATCTGTTGTTTCAGTTAATGGGGGTGGTGTCGTCTTTGGATGTATTCTGAACTTGGATGTTTCTTCATTGTGACGAAGATCCCCTTGCTGCTATACAGACATTTCAAAGTGAAGGGCTTGCTTGAAATAATATTGCCTTACGGGGTGGTTTGTTTCATTGGTTTATATAGAATTACTGTCTTCCAGTTGTATTAGTGAGAAAATTTGCATATTTCTTTTTTCATACCTTATATTTTCATTTAAAAAAACAGCCAAGCTTATGATTCAGGGAACAGATATTATATATTTATTCTTTCATGTGTTGTGTGTGTGCCCCCATACTGTTGTCATCCTGTCCCGTCCCCCCCCTTTTTAAATAGTGCTCAACCTCTCACCTAGAAAGTCAACTGTTTGTCTCATGCTTCGCACTGTTACAACATTTGGTGGGAGAGCCATGTGTACTAGAGCTGCACAACTGGCTAAGCAAAAACAGCCTTCATCCTGACCAGTGGAGCCATGTTATTGCTTACTTTTGGCTGCTGGAAAAATCATAAGCAACTGAGTCCCTCGGTCAGACTGGCATCAGTAGTGTCTTGTTCATTATGAATGGTTGCTGCTGGGTAGACTGTGAGAACTCAGCTGGTCCGGTACTTGGGGTTTCTGGAAGCAGAGGTGTGAGTGCTCTCACACAGCTTCATTAAAATAAATATTCCCAATTATTTTATAATTTTTAACTTAGTCTGTTAGTGCTGTGGGAAATGGACTTTGCAGTGGTGTCCCTTTTTAGAAAGACAGGGAGAAGTTAAGTGACACAGGTCCCCCGAGGTAACTCTCCTGCAGAACCAGGAACTGGAATCCTGTTTTCCAGTCTCGCTGGGTGTGATTCAGTTCTGGATTAAGACAGCTGAAGCACAGAAAAGTCTAGGTTTGAATGGACTTCTGGAGATCGTCTAGTCCAACCTTTCACCAAAAACAGGGCCTTGGATTAGGTTGTTCAGTGCCCTGTTAAGCTGAGCATTAGCTATTTCCAGCAAAGGGAACTATACTGCTTCTCTGGGCTTCTCTGTTTAATTCTTATCATAGTGAGCAACTTCTCCTAGTGTCTGGATGGAGTTTCCCCTGAAGCAGCTCAAGCCTGTTGCCTCCTGTCCTGTTCTCCATGCATCCTTGTGAAGAGACCAGCTCCCTTTTTGTGTACAACTATGAACTCTGTAGGTGTCAGTTCTTGTGCTCTGCTAAAATAGTGTCTTGGTGCTGCAGACCTCCCATACCATGATTACAGGGAGCCCATATCGGGGATTGCCATCTGATTCGAACGTGTTCCCTGGTTGCACTTGTCGGGTAGTAGATGTGACTTACAGAGTTGAGTGTCGCTCGGCTCTTTTTGACATATGACTGCATGGGATGGCACCCGCAGTGAAGATTCCTGTCTTGACTCCATGGTTCTGCCAAATGAATGCTGGAGAACGGGGTAAGAATCAGTCAGGATACATTTTTCTCTTTGCTGTGAAGAGTTCATGAGCAAAGGAAGAAAACGTGTTTCATAACTCTTCTGCAAAAACTACAAGTGTTTGCAAATTGATGGGTTTTGTAATATTCTCTGTGAGTCCAACTGATCTCATTCATGTAATGTGTAACTTCTAAAATTAATGTTTAGTGCAACCAGTATCTAATATTTTATCTTCCCTCCCCCCAAAAAAGTCTCAGTTAACTTGATGATCATTTCATATAAGTTTGATTCATCAGATTTGTCCTGGGATATAGACTCAGTATTGTACATAATTTATTAGGAATTGAGACAAAAATTTTCATTGCATCAAAATCAATGGTGAGCTCCTGTTGACTTTAGCTTGTCGAAGCTTTTGCCGCTACAGTGTAATATCAAAAGATCTATCGGTATTTATTTCACTTGCCCTGGTGATAATAATTTCCTTTTCTGTGAATGAAAATACAAATCCATACCTAAATCATGCTAACTAGATAAGATTTTTGAGGTAGTGAACAGAAATTTAGCAGCTCACTAGGGATATTTGAATTGCGTATTTCAGTGGACTTTGTTCAGAGTTCCTTCCTCCTGCCTCTCATGCTCATTGTATCTTTGATTCATTTTCAGAGCAGAAGAGCCATGTCCCAGATACAAGGAATACAAAATATGATAATTTTGATCACAAACGAATTAGCTCTGAGGTGAACATTTGTTCTCTTTCCATTTTGTTAGAAAAGCCTTTCCAGTTCCTGATGCCTGTTAGACAGGGGGGTTAAGAATACAGCATTTTCTCTGCTTCTTACTCTATAGCATTCATCACAGAAAAGGAAAATGTTATTTCAGTTTTGCTGATACTGAAAAGAGGTTCTTGTTTAGTGTTGAATAGTGTTTTCAGTGTATCCAGGACTATAATTTGTAGTATCTTCTGCTATAGTTCATGCAGAGGAAACTGTTACTCAACCTGTATGTGTTCTAGGATAGTAGACAGGATAATTTGTCCTGTTGATTGTGAATGTAAATATTGTTTTTAAGGCAATGGTAACCAAGAATATTTTTCCTATTTACAGAGCAAGCTTTACATGGAAGGATTTAGAAGCCTAAAAGAAGGAGAACCAGTGGAATTTACTTTTAAGAAATCTTCCAAAGGCCTTGAATCAATACGGGTAACAGGCCCTGGTGGGAGCCCCTGTTTAGGAAGTGAAAGACGACCCAAAGGGAAGACAGTACAAAAAAGAAAACCAAAGGGAGATAGGTAATTACCTTACTTTGCTATTCCCCACCTTTTTTTTTCTTTGCAAGTTTTTCTTGAAATTATGTTTTCAGCATTTATTAATTTGTGAAAGGAAACCCTTCTATGTAAATTTGACTTTTACATGTAGCCCAGTAATTTGATTAAACTTACTAGGCTGTACCTATACAACTACATAAATTACCCACTTGATTGGTTTTACCTGATAAGATTTTATTGAATTAGAGGGAGCCTACAAAGGAATGTAATAGTATTTTTAAAATATTGCTATTAGACTGAGAGGTCAGTCTGAATGCAGGTGAAATAATGTCATGTTTAGGTGAGTATTGTGTATGCTAAAGAGACTATTGTGTGCAGTGGGGTTTTAAATTGTACATCAGTAGTTTTATGTAGAAGAAAGTGTAGGTGGTGCAGTCAGGGTTGAGATGTACATAATTTGATCAATTATATTTTTACTTAGTGAAGAGAGTATCAGGTGTTTCCAAAGGTTGTAATGCCTGGTGGTCTGAAGAACTGTTGTAATAATATTTTACAAATTTCAGGTTAGTCTTGAGAGCTGCACTTCTTTATACACATGTGCAGCAGTCTGACTTGCACTGTTTTACTTTACTTTCTGCCTCTGATGGCTTGAAGAAATTCTGTAATCCTCTTCACTGCAAAGCCACCTGTACCTAGTTCCCCAAGGACAGCCTTCCTGCCCAAAAGCTCTTGTACTTAGGTGAATCTCTCTTTTTTTCCTCATGGCATTGCCCAGCCCAGTAGCTGTAATGACTGAAATCAAGAGGAATACGTAGTTTGTGAAGGATCCTAGTAAGAATATCCAAATAGCCAAGTTTTACCTGCAGCATTTGATGTATGGCATGACTGAGAGGTGGCTCTCTTCCATTGCAAATTCTGAAGCAAAGAGTAGCTTGGGAAAGAGGGGGTCACCTGGAAAGGCAGTGTATCCCAGGGATCGGAAGCCTTTGCTGGCTATAGATGAACTCCACTTGTCCCCACCTCTGTTAAAAGGCTTTTTTTTTTTCCCCCTCTGTCTTTTTTTTCTTTTTTTTTAATTAAGGACTGGAGACAACATGATAGTTGTCCCTCTTTCACCTTCTTTGTAAAAGCTAAAGGCCATGAACAAAATTTATTGCTGCTGTAACAGATCAGAGTCCATCACCACAACAAGGAGAGACTTTGTAAGCCGGACAAAGCTTTCTTTTTGATTGCTCACCATATCTGGCCTTTCAGAGCTCTGTTGCATGCAATGGCTGTGAAAAATCTTGGGGTTTTTTTCTGGTTTGTTCGGGGTTTTTTTGAGCTAGGCTTCCAATATAGTTCTTATTTAAACCATTGGTTCTCCATGGACTGTAATTACTAATCTGTTTAGGGTATTAGCATTACCATTGTTATTGATGTTTCATACTATGGCAGAACATAAAGGCCAGTCATGCAGTCATGATACTGTTGTTCTGTTTGTTGCGAATGTATATGAAGGAAGACTTGCTTCAAAAACCTTGAAATTTAAAGGGACAGGTTGTAAGTAGACAGGAAAAACTTCATATTGAAGGAGGCAGGGATTTGAACAAATACAGATATCTACAGTGCACAGTGTAGTCAATGCAGAGGAAGCAGTACTTTCAGAGTGCAATTCATCTCATCCTAGGGAAGCATCTAAAATATTGGGGATGAATCTTGCCTTGTGGCTGTTTTTCTTCAGGGGCTACAAAGGGACCCTAGCTCCAATGCTGTAGATACTTCCCTTATAAGTCTCTAAATTTAGTTAGGTGAGATGAATCCTACTTTCAGTGATGTTTTTTCATAGCTAAAGCATAGAAAAAATTGAACAGATATACCCTGAAAAACAGTGTGGAGGGGTGATCTATGAGACAGTGTACTCTTTAATGTTCGCTTGCCTTTAAAGAAGGAAAAATTCAAAATTAAATTGAATTTGAATATGAAAATGTGGGCAAAAACATCTACCCACTTCTATCTCAAAATTCTTACGCTTAAGTCATAAGACACCAAAAAAGTCTGAAATTTGAAATGTTTGAAGTAGCATTGACATTACCACTCAGTGAGGAGCAGTGCCTTTCCTTGAAGGAAAATTAGTTTTGATTGAAGGCCTAGCCAATAAAAAAGTGCGTTTCCAACATGCGTAGTGGAAATTTTTTTAAAGATTGCTGTTGTACTGTGAGAACTGCCTCCATTTATGAAAGCTAATTCCAACTTCTTGTGTTCATCTCTTTTCTATGTTATTAGTGTAACAGTGTGAGGGCCCAGCCTCAGTGCATCTTTTACAAGGATCCCATTTCTCTATTAATGGTGTATTAAGGCAGAAGGAAAGACTGACAGAAGGAGTTAGAAATAGCAAAGGTGGGAAAAAGAAAGGGAAAAGCAGCAATATGTACAGAGAGGGAGAAAAAAAGTCATGACACTGAGGTTACCAATATTGATGCTTGTTGGTAGATTTTGTGGGGCTTCCACAATAGACTCAATGTCTCTGTAATTTGCAGAGTGTTGTTGCTGTGGGGACCTTGTTATGATAATATTTCCCCTTCAGCATTACTGTGGGCCACATTAATTTTATAACATAGGTGGGAAGCGTTTGTAATTGTTGTCAGTGATATTGGCCACTTCAGCATCTTTCTCAGCCAGCATGTTAGCGCATGCCAGTATGAGGAAGGGAAAGTCTTTTGTGGTCCATGTGAAATGAAGCTGTGGCTATAAGCAGCATGCAGGCTTTAGGTTCCCAGACCTTACTTAAAGCTATTGTAATATCCGTGTGTCTTATGTATGTATTTTTTCACAGTGTCTAGAGTAATGTGGGCTAGAGGGGAGGTTTCTAAATGAGTCTCAGCTGGGATTTGCATCTGACAAGTGCTGGGTTCAGAAGTGGTGTTTTATGGCAGAGATGCACTGGCAGGGCTGGTCTCTACCGCAGTAAACCAGGGGATAAATTTGCAACGCGTTACACTGCGGCAGGTTGCAGCTCCCTTCGTAGGAGCTCTTAACACATGCCGAACACAGTGTGTTTTGCTCAACTTTGACACTGAGCTGATGCAAAAGCATGCTATGCTGCTCTCTAGGAATGACCTCAGGGAGCTGATGCAGAAAAAGATAAAGTACTCTGAATTCACACCTTAATCATCTGCTCAGTAACTTGTAGACAAGTCTGTGAAATCTTGATTTAGAGTAGAATAAATGAAATCAGAACCTAGCCTACCATCTCAATGAAGTTTGGAGGAGGGAAAAGGAAGGAAAAAAAATTATGCGCCTTTTTTTTTTTTTTTTTTTTTAATTAAACACTCCCAGTGTTTGTATGTGACCTAAAATGAAACCGGGTAAAGGACCATTTTATCAGTTGTAATTTTTATTTAAGATTATTTTTATAAATTTATATAGCTGGGAAAATGTTCTTTAGTGCAGGGTATATTTAAATAAATTTGACCTACAGACCTTTGGCACAATATTAACAAAGAAGATGCGTGATGCTCACAGGACTAGAAGCTAGAGTTATCTTTGGGACCTAGATGTATTATCCAGTATCTGTAAATACTCCTAGTAGGGGCTCAAAGTTGGATACTTTTTCAGCAGAGTGTCTGTAGTGCTGCATCTGCTCATCTTGGCACTTGCTTCACATGGAACATTTCAGGGGGGATGGGGAGGATGACAATGGTTTTTTTTCTTTTTTGGTTTTGAAGTATTTACACCAAAATGGAAGCAATAAAGTAAAGCAAGAAGGAAGGGGCAAGGAAGAAATAATTAAGGGTACAGCTCCATCTCCCAGTTCTAATTTATGATATTTCAGTCCTATGCTACCCTCTGCTAACATCACACTTGTGGCAGGGAAGCCTTCTAGCACGGGTGACCTGTATCAGTAAGTGGTTTGGATTTAAACATGTAATAAATAAGCAGTATGTTGTGAGATTTTGGGTTTGACATGAAACTTTTCACTGACGTGGTTTATAGCACAGCCCTGCAAGTAAACTATGAGGGAGGGAGTTGGGAGCTGCTGGAAATGAGGGAGCTTAATGAAGCATTGCCACTGGATAAAGGGTGATGGTGAATTATGTCATGGGAATATGGCTAGTGAAATAGCTGTGTATTTCTAGCTCAGTTGGCTAAACAGTAATGAGCACTGCAGCATCGATGTAACACTTCAAAAACCTTTTTCCGATGTAGACATCTACGAAGGAGAGACAACTAGAAAAGAAGTGGTTTTGTGTTAAGATGTAATAAATGGTGTTTGCCAGTAACTCTTGGACATGGTCAAAAGAATAATTTTAAAATTAAGAAAAACATATTTCTAAACCACCAATTGGGTGGAAATACAGCCGCTTAGGGAAGGGGGGCTGTAATTAAATAATGTAATACTTCCCTGATGAACTGTCACTTAAAATTAGTTTGTGTCTGAGTCAGAAAAGTGCTTTAATATCTGGAGACATTCTACAGATGATCTGAAGTCAGACTATAATAAGAAAATCTTACAAGTCTTCTTTAAAAGCTCGTGATCTGCACAAACAGCCACTAAACTGGTGTGATGCAGGCAGAGATGATGGGATGGTGGAGTGCTGTGGAGGACATTTGGATTGAACTTAACAGGACTAGGAGAGCTAGTTTAGGACAGCAAAGTTACGTGATACAAAGTCACTTCAAAGTTGAGATTATATCAACTCCATCTCTACTGACTGAATTGCACTCAAATGTATAGTTGAATTTTCATAGGAAAGCCTCCTATGGCTCGAGCCGAGCAGATTTTTCTGAAGGAGACATGGATAATGGGAGTGGTACGGGCTGGGAAGGAGAAGCCCTGAAGTAGTACCGAAATGGGAGAAGCTCGTACGTGCTTAACAGACAGATGGGGTGGAGGTGGATGGAGAAAGCCTGTCAGAGTCCCTTCACGCAAGAGCTGGGAGGCAAAACCAGGCTAGTGGTCACCGCACACAGGTACGATGCAGGGGGCACGTCCGCTCCTGCCCTCAGCCAGCCCTGGGGACCTGCTTTGGGCAGGTGCTGAACAGCACCGGGGTGAAACAGGGGGGCAGACAAAGTGAGAGTGCCCAGCCGACCAGAGAAACAGATAAAAAGTTCGGGGAGTTGTAGCCTTTGGCACAAAATGGTGTCAGGATGTCACTGTCAAAGGGTTGAATTTTCCTACTCATCTCCAAGGTAGATCGCATTCACAGTTCTGCCATTTTCTAAAGAGGAAGCTGGCACAGAAGTAATGCAGAAGTTGCATGGCTTTTACACAGACTTCTTAAAAATACAGCCTTGCAAAAGGATGTTACTCAAGGGTGGTGTTTAAGAAATTAAAACGTGAACACCTCCTCCTTCTCCCTGACTCTTTCACCTGGTTTTAGATGGTAAGAATTCCTTTCTTTCCAGTTTTCATTCTTGCTTTTCCCATTTTTCAAGCATAGGGCATTTTCTTGGCTGTTGGCTTTTTTCCTGCTTCACAGTGATTCTGTTGGGTGTTCAGTTTCTCTTTCCAGTGATGTTTGAGACCCCTCTTAGGCTTACGCACTGCAAAGAACCATAGTTTTGTTCTCTTACATGAAAACTGCCATGTGAAATGAGGTCCCTCTGGCCTACTGTCCTCTTTCCAACAGGAGCATGTGTTTAAGGAGAGACTGTAAGAAATAGGGAGTTATAGCTTTCCATCTCTGGCAATTGGTGGTTTAGGCATTTCCTCAGTATCAACACTAATCTGCAAAAGGCAATTAGATGATGTGTTAAGTACTGAGTTGCTGGGTGCAACTTCCTCTTGGATCCTCAAGCAAAATTTGAGATTATTTGTGCAGAGTTTTATACAGTTAGTAATTTGCACACTTAGACAATGGGGATCAACACAGTCTGAGATGTGCTCTCTTACATGGTCTTATTATTGATATTTGCTGACTGTGCCATAAGAAGCCACTAAACTAGTATGAACTGTTCAAAACAGGAGCAGCAGAATGCTGCTACATTTAAAAAAAAAAAAGGCAGCAGCAAAAAAACAAAAAGCCTGAGAGCTTTGCACTACTTCAGTACTTCAAGAAGGTTCTGTCTTTGCTGGCCTGCAATTATTAGGGACAAAGTTTTCCACACTTGTTCTTTTTTTCTGACTGACAACTTCTTGGAAGGTTTAGCAACAGTTCAGGGTTTTCCAAGAGTGGGATAAAACCAGAGGGCTTTATTAATATGGTTAAAAAATAGGTAACTTAAAAATAGCTGCCACTTGGTGCTGTGGATCGGAGGCTTGAAAGCTGGCAAGCTGGCTTGGAGATGGATCTCTAGGGCAGCGGGTTAATCTTTCGTCGTCTTTGTGCAGACCCATCCAAGTCTATGTTAGAAGCCTCTGAAAAGTATTACTGCATATATTCATTAGACAGCCCTTGTTAAAATCTACATCATCCATCTGTGTTTAAGGGAGCTTAGCAGCCACAGCCTTCCTGCATACCAAACACATGGTGTGCTTCCAGGACTTGGTCTGTGCAGCCTGATGAGAATAGAATCAGATCTCCAAGACCAAGTATTTTCTTCACGAAAAGATGAAAGGAAGGTGTCTTAAGGGAGGAAAGACAAAACAACTGCCACTGACTGGTGTGTATAGTGCCCAATATCTATGGACCATACACTATTTGGCATGATTCCATCTCCAGCCTAGGGTGTAGCTAAACTTCAGTCTTCTGGAAATGCCAGGTATAGAGCTACGATAGAATAAGTGCCCCAGAGTGAGAGCACAAGCAGGAAAGCGTCACCTCTCAGAAGACAGCAAGCCATGGCTGGCCTAGCTTCTACCCCCAGATCCAGCCCACAGCATCGGGAGTTGCCTTCCTCAAGAGATAATGGATTTCTCTTCCTGCCTATTTCCATAGCTCTAACAGTCAGGAGCCAGGATGCAGAACTGAAAGATCAGTACTTGAATGTTGGAGCTAGGTATAGAAATGGTTACAGTTGTGCATAACAATATGTATATTATCAGAATAAAAGGTTTTGTCTTTCAGAAGACATGGAAGAAATCCCATTCCAAATTTTAAATGTAGAGAACATTGTTTAATTTGCAAAGCCGAGTGCCCATAGTTAGATGCAGGCTACAAAGCTCAATTTGATCCCATAACAGCTGCGCTGCTTCTGAAACCGAGGTCAGTTAGAGTTATTTTGGGGGTACCCCGGCACGCTGTAGTGTGCTGGGTGGTAATACAGGCAATTCCTCGTCCATTTGAAAGGCCGTTTTCTAGTTTTGCATGATTTAACTACCAATTTCATCACAAGGCAACTTGAAAGTAAGGGCTTTTTTCGGATCCTGTGTTGCTGGTGAATTTGCAAGACCGTGCGGTGTTTCAGCCTGCTCGCTCAGGTGCGGGCGGGAATTGGGCTTTGCACTTAGGTGTACAAATCAACAAAACACGCAAAACCGTGTGCTTCCTTTCCATCAGATGTGCCTTCTGATAGGGCTATTCATGTGCTTCAAGTGAATGCAAATTTCTGTGCTAAAGCAAGACCTGGGAAACTGCTGGCAGTGATACCACCAAGTGATATCCAAGCCTAATTTTCTTCATTACAAGCTTGTATTAAGAAGAGAGTAGAGCCTGAATAAAGTTGTCTTTGGTATCTGTTTATATGCGTGTACAGTTAAGAAGAGATAGGCCCCAAATTTTTCATAGTGTTTATAATAAATCCAAATTTGATGCTAAAGTAGATACAATTCTGAAAATGTACAAGGAACAGATGAAGTGAGTAGGAAGGTGTCGTTTTATGCAGCCTCATGTAAAGTAAAGCTGTCCCTGCACAGCAGATGGGTTTCTTAAGTAAATGCACTGGTTTTGGAATGCAGAATATTTTTCTTTAATCGGATGTCTTCTCGTGTTTTCTGAGCGTTTCACCCTCTCATCAAGGGATGAGCTCTCTCTCATTTACAGTAAAGTACCAGCATATATTCAGGCCTTTGCTATGGTGTAATGATTCCCCATATCTGAAGGAATTTAGAA
Source organism: Harpia harpyja (assembly GCF_026419915.1). Taxonomy (NCBI): domain Eukaryota; kingdom Metazoa; phylum Chordata; class Aves; order Accipitriformes; family Accipitridae; genus Harpia; species Harpia harpyja. The sequence continues at coordinate 11,983,785 of NC_068942.1, read as the reverse complement.
GTAAGAAAGAATTGAGAACTTTGCTCAATTTAAGAGATTATGCATAACTTCAGTAGAGTGTATGTTAAAAGTATTTTAGTAAGTAATTTACAAAACACCATTTCTGTTTCTAAAAATCTTCCTAATATAACTGGCATCTTCTTTCTTAATTCAAATTTCTCCCTTGCTGTTTAATTTCTTACTACTATACTAATATACTACTTTGAAGGAGACAAGAATAAACAAAAATGTGCATACATTTTCAGGGCCCAACTCAATAAATACTTAAGCCCGTGCTTTGAAAGTAGTAGAGAAGAGGGGATTATTTGAAAATATTTCCCTGATCGTGGAAATTTCTTTTTAAGTTGATGTTGACCCTGACTACAGACTGTGCTGCTTTTTGCTCATGTGATGTGCTGTAGCTATCAATGAACTGGGAACAGAACTGCTCACAGGATGAACTGTCTTTTAAATAGATGCACACAGTCTGTGCTATATTTTACTACAAAAATATTCAGTGTGAATAATTAAACCCCAAATCCTTTTTATTTTAGGAAAACAGTTGCATTTCCTTGCTTTTCTTGATGTGTTGCACTCGAGCATCACCTAGCAAACATACTCAAAGCACATAATAAATATATAACACTAAGGAAAGATTATAATGGTGATTCCAGATGATGGAAAAACTTGCCATATATCTTGGCCTGTTGAAAAAGATACCAAGAACTTGAAAGTTGGAGAAAACTGAATTATAGCATAGCTGCTAAATCAGATATTCCCAAAATGTTGCCTTTGATTTATTGCTGTTGATGAATCTGAAGCTCTTCAGAAGGAATAAACGTTCTGGAGCCCTTTAACTTCAAATTAATAAAGTCTGTGCAGTAATATAATTCCAAATCACTACAGCTCTTTCTTTTATTAGCTGTGGCTTCATGTTTCTGTCCTTGACACTTAAAGATCAAACCTACTTAAATATGAATCATTTAAAAATCTGAATTTAATTCAATATCTTATTTTGTCAAGAAGCTCAGCAGCTCATTATATAAGAGGAATGTGTCACAGAGGTAGTCATCTCTGTAGTGGTGGTGCAGGCATGCTACTGCTATTCCCACTGTGCACACCCCACACCCCCCAAGCGCACCTACAGTGTGCTAGAGCACTTCTTAAGCAGGTAGTAAGACACAGGCTATGTTCTGAAAGAAATCATGGGTTTAAGGGCATATTTACGCCAGGAAAGGTAGTTTATTTTGGAAAAAAAGTACCTGTTTAAGCCACCCCTGCATAGCCATGTGGCATCCTCCATCCAGAAGTAGCAGGACTGAGTGGGACTTTGCAGTTGCTTCTTCTGGCTGTGGGAAGCTGTTCAGAGAAGAGACAGTGGAGCCTAAATAGAAATGGCCCTGTGATGTCCATGATCCCTCAGGCAGGGCGACAGGAAGATATTTCAAGGACGGTGGATAGGGAGAAGATTAGGAAGGAGCACAAATGTGAAAACACAAACACAGGGGAGATGAGGAAGGAGAGGGAAGAGAAGGGCTTGGGGAGGGGAGGACAGACCGTTAAAAATTATGTCAGTATGAGAAGCACAGAGTTTTCCCAATCTCCAAACGATCACCTCAAAGCTGGTAGTTCAGGCGCTCTTCAGGGAGTGCAGAGAAGCCTGAATCCTCTCAGGCACAACCAGGGATTGAATCAAAGTTTCCTCCATTTTGAAATGTTGCTGCAAGTCAAGAGCTAATGCACAAGGAGCTGAAGTGTAGGTGGGATGTAAGGTCCTGCTTTGCAGCCCTGTGAAGACTGAGGTGATTCTAGCGGATCTGGGAGGGTTGATCTGAAATGGGACTTTTTGCAGTACTTTGCTTATTGTGTGTTCCTCATTTACCAGGTGACAAACGTGACACACCTGGAGTTTATTTTGCAGAACCACCAAATGCTCCCAGCTGTAACAGTTGCTCAGTTTGAGCTTTGCCCTAAACGTATCGGGTGCTATAAAACAGTAAGTGCTCTATGGGCGCTAATATTTCAAACTGGGCACCTAGAATAAGGCTCCTCTGGAAAATTATTTTGGCTTTTTTCTTGTGCTCCAGAATACTATGCGTTTCATTGTGACCAATTAAACCACACAGTTTCATAGAGCCATTGCAAAGTAATTAATATTTGTTATGTATGAAGAGATCTTAGTGAGAGCCCCAAAGTCAGTACTTCTGTATTGTGTTCAAGATTTAGCTGGATTTAGTGGTGAGTCTAAGCATTGAATTGAGTAGGCTAAAAAAGAAGCATACAATAACTATCTTATATTTTGTGCAGCAAATGAGAAAAAGCCGTGTAGGAGAACTCACATGTTGGTTTGCAGGCTGTTACTACAGTGTAGATTGTTTCCTTCTCCTTTGAATGCTGAATTTGTAGGTAATGGGTAGAAGTTAGCCTGAACACCCCTCTGACTAGCAACTAGGCTTGGGGATTTGGACTGGTTTTTCTTTGAAACTGTACTGTGACGTTGTAGGATGATAATGAAGGGACTGGTTTCACAGAAGAAATTGCACATACATGTGCAAGAGAGAACAAAGGTGGCCGAGCTGAAGGAATAGTGAGCCGAGGCCAGCGTTATTGATGGAGTAGAGGGAGCTGGGTTTGCTCAGTAACAGACCCGTGGAATGGTGAAGGAGGAAAGAGTTGTGAAGGGTCACTATGAAATATGGGATTGAGCTAAACAATTTCTTTTCTTTGATCTCTGTTCATTTGTAATCTTATTGGTGTTGAGTCTCCTGGCACTAGAGCTTTTACAATGAATAGTTGAAAGTATAAAAATTGATTTAAATTGCGCTGGTCTTGTGCTGAATAGCTTTCTTTAGCCTAGAAGTTACTTGGACTTTTACTCTTTTAGCTGTTGGACAGTTTAAGTGCTAAGCATTTAATTTACGTCAGACAGCTCTGAAAACAATAGCAAACTACAGACTGCTCTTATTTCATTGTCTGCAATTAATGTTGCAACAGCCTTTGCATCAAAGTTTAACCAGAATGCTTTGATTTCCTCAATGATAAATGGATATCTTTAGACCAATATAAAAAGCTGAAATAGTTCAATGTTTCAAATTCAGCTTCAGATTTGCTAGTGTTTAAAATTAGTACCTCTTCCTTTTTGTTGTCCTAAACTAATAATGTAAAACAAAACAATAGAGTGTGTCAGTCTGTGTCTGCATAATGAGACGAGTTGTTCTATAAAATTATGCAGTGTTACTTCTTTCATCAATGGGAGGGAATCATCAGTAGTTGGCAATAGGATTAGAAATTGTATATAGCTCAGATGTAAGCCTATTTATTTACCTTTTTAAAGATTTAAATTTATTTACGTTCTTTTTCCTGAGTTAGTTGTAAATCACTTCTTTCTAGTAAGTATATAAAAAATCTTTAATATCCTGTTGATCAGGCTCATTTTTCCATGTTTTTGTGCTTTGATATATTTTTTGAGAATCATGGTTAGCTGCTCACATAATAATTGCTAGGAGTATGTGCCTACATCTCCTTTTAATAATTACTTAAATTGTGCTAAGCACTTTAGTTTTCTAAGTCAAAAAAGAATCCACGGAGTGTTTTAATTTACTTTTTGTTAAATAGTTCAAAGGGATTTTAAATGTTGTTAAATGTGGGACTGTCATTAGTCACTTCACTTTTAGAATTTTTTTCCTTATATACGTTGTGTGATGTACAAATTTTACTTGGAGCTCAGAAATAATTTTATCAAATGGTTCATTCTTGTTATCCCTCTATTTCTAACTCAGTGGAGCCTCATGAAGTTATCTTTCTCCTTTACAATCTATACATTTCATTTATGCATAGAAAAGAAACATCTGGCATTTTTTTAATGAGAGCTGTACGCTCATTGACCAAACAAGCAGCAAGGAATCTGTTGTATGGCTGATTATGGCAAGAAAATGAGGTAGTAGTCTCACTAGTAATCAGTAAAATTTGTATAAACTGGTGCTGCTTCATTTTCTGAGTTAGCTAATCTCATACTTTCACCCTTAACAAGAAAACAAATCATGTTTAAAAATGCCTGGTGTGGAGAAATGCTACTTTCAAATTTAGAGATTAGAAACATTTGAAACATACATATCTGTGGTTAAAGATGCCAACTCTTAATTCTCTCCTGTCTAGAGCTTTCCTTTTTTATCTTTGAAGTTCAGTCATTATTCCATGTTGATGCCATTGGTTTTATTTATTTTTGTATCCTACAGAAATTAATTCATGCTGTTTAGATCCAATCTTTTTCGAATATTTTTGAATGTAACGTATCAACAAGTTTATACTTTATGCAGCCTGTGGAGCTGGATTTTGGAATTTGCTTTTTTAGTGGTTCTTTTGTGGAAGAGAAATCTTTCAGGCATGAATTGATAGTCCAGATCTTTTGAGGTCTGTCTGTGCTAACCTATGACCTCTGTTCTTAGGAGGTCAACATCTGAGGGCAGGAGATTAAGGCAGTTAAAAGACTGGAATGGGAACTGGAATGGAAAAATTAGCCAGCACATTTTGGGTGGAAAACATCAAAGTCATCAAACAATTTGCTTATTTTAAACTCAGTTTAAGGGTAACAAGCTAATTGTACTGTGTTTGTTGATGCAAGCAATTTATATTATTTGAGGATATTAACACTGAAGAATTTTTTTTAATTGTAGAAACACAATCCCTGTTCAGTATAAACGCACTATGTATTTTGTATACTAAATGCTTTTGTGTAACATTTTTTAGGATAATAATTCAGAATCTGATCGTACAGTCTGTATGCACTTAATTAGCTCTGTTTCTTACAAACAGCAATAGTAAGTGTTGTGGAACCTGAATCTTGCTTGTGGTCTGCTGAAGATACCTTGCTCTCACTGGACAATACAGGTGCTCTCAGTACATGGGAAAAATTATTCCCATATTAAAATTTCCTGACTGTGATGCTTAAAAGCATTTGTAAGCCTCTCTTTTTGTTACAGCTTTTCAAATGTGAATTCCTTTCCAATGCAAACTTGTCACCAAGGAATGTTCTTTGATAGATTATAAGTTGATTTACAAGAAAACACAGCACTATCTGTTTGTTCTTGTCTGTCATAGTTCGAAATTCATTAGTAGGTGTTTTTAGAAGAATGAGGACTTCATCTTTTATCTGTAGAATTGATTTCAAAGATGATATAATCTAGAAAAAGACACCTTTCCACACTGAAAATTATGCAAGTTCAAGGATTTGTGTAAGCAATCACGTTTGTGTCTTGCTTGTTTAAAGTGCACATAAAGGTGGTTTCAGTACCACGTGCAAAAGCGAGACTAGTGTTTTCAGCATGCAAACACACCTAGCAGGAAATAAAAAGTTACGGATATCTCACAGCTCAGCCTCTGACTAACAGTGCATGGATTATGGTACTTCTCCTATAGGTATGGCTACTAATTAAATTAAAGTACTATAAAATACAGCTAAACTCAAGCAGACAGCCATCCGTAAGCCTCAGTCTAACCTCCATATGTTATTATTGTTCCTTTGATAGTGAAGGGTATGAGATTTAAACCCCTTTGCAAGCTTGTAACTTTCCAAACTATTCCTCTGAAGGCTAAAACCTTTTTGCAGCTTTTAGCCCTGACTTGCACCTGAGGGGAGATTGAGCAAAATGATCACCATTGTTTCTTCCCCCTTCATGGAAGGAAAAGAAGGGAGGGAAAGCAGGAGGAGCTGTTGTGGACTGCAGCAGCCCGTGGACCGTTCCCACGGACACAGCCATTGCTTTGTTTCCTTCCTGCCATTTCACTGGGGTGGCCGGAGAAAGGGAAGGGCTGCCAGGGCCGGCTGTGCCTTGTGACCCCGGCGGTGCTGCCATGAACCGGTGTGCCCTGCATCCCCGGCGGTGCTGCCACGGCCGGCTGTGGCCCACATCCCCGGGAGTACCCCAGGCGTAGGGGAAACAGGGAGCATTTGAAGGGGCAGGACCAACCCTGAAGGCTGTTGTGTCTTGGAGATCTGTTCCCCACTTGAATTCTTGGGATAAAATGGGGTAGCTTCTGATCAGCCATTTTGTGATTCTTGCTTGCCAGTCCTCTCTGTGGTTAAATAAATCGGTAGGATTGATGGATGGAGAGCTAATTCTGTTTTACAGAACGGCTTTGGTTACCCACTTGTGAGAACATGTGAATCATTGTGAAGGAACAGAGGACTTGTTAATTAATAAAGGAAAAAAGTTAAGCAACTACAAAGATAGTGTGCCTGACATGACTTAAGATAACTTTCTTGTTTGCCTAAGCCCTTTCTGTACCTTCCCTCTGTTCTGTCTGTTTAGATAGTAAACTATTCAATGCAGAATTGTTTTCCTTCTTGGTCCGTACAATACTTAAAATCACTGCTGTTTTTAATTACAATAGTAATTGTGATTCTTGGCTATTTGAAGAGCGGTGATACACACATTTTTTAATCTGGAAGACCTGCTCCCCAGGATTTGTGTTGGATGTGTGTATCCTGTTGTTTCATGATGTTTGATGATTTGAACATCCTGTCCACAAGCCTGCTTTTCTTAGCTATCTTTTGCCCACCCTTTAAAAGTAGTCTACAGATACTTGAGTTCTACGGATCAAAAAGCACTCTAGTGCAGAGCAGGGTGCTGGAGTTTTTTCATCCCTTAGTTACTGTTGCATTAGTTCTGAATGTAGGAAGAACTGCCTCCAAGTTTTCCGTGCAGCAGCTTGCAAGGCAGAGTGGACTGCTTGCTGAGTTTGCGGCTGGGGTAATTCAAAACTGAAATAAGTTATAATACAGTTTTTGAATGAATGAGAAATTATATTTGACTTTTTATGATGAAACCCTGCTTTGGTTTTGCTTGATCTGTGTGAGGAATAGGTAGAGAATATATCCTCAGTTCCCTCACATGTTCTTTTCACAACAAAAAATTGCTGCAGAGCTAGACAAAACTGGTTAGAATTACTGCAAGTAGTATTTTCAGGCTTATGTGCTTCTGAAGGTTGAAATTTCTGGCAGTACAGCTGTGCCAGATTTCTGACTGCAGCCCCCAGTGCTCTTGGAATCAGTGTCTCCAAATGAGCTTTGTAATTTGCCTCAGCTGAGTCACTTCCTTACCATGAACTGCCATAAAGAGATGATTTCTTCTGCTTTGCTTTCTAGGGTTTAGCCTGCACTGCCCCCCACCTTTTCAAAACAAGAACTCATCAGAAAATACCTTTTGTAGTAATGCAGTTGAGTTCAGAGAGTTTCAGAAACCTGGATTATTGGTGGCCTTTTTTGTTGAATGGACTACTGGGTTTTGTGTTCCTCATCTGTTTCTAGCTGCTAATTTGAATGAGAAGCCAGCAAATGCACATGTTGGTTTTCTTTGTAAGTAGTGGTTATAGTTGTTCCCAACTGCCAGGTGAACGTGCATGTCTATGAGATACTTTAGGTGATAGCTATCCATAAAATACTTTATATCTTAAATATCTAAGCTGTTATATCTCATTTTTCTTAATGACCCACATTTCTTGCTTAATTCTTGCATAAAAATACGAATGAGTCAAATCTGAAAGCTTTTGAATTTGGCAGATTAATAATAGTCTTTAGTGTAATGTTAAGATGCATTTTATAGAAGATTGACTCTAATTGTGAAGAGCCAAAAAAATTTTATTGAATCTTGTGTACATATGTGTTGTGTACACATATATAGTACACGCATAAATGAATACACAATAGATTTATGAAAGGTTGCCTCAGCTGTGTTGAAGAAAGTGGGTATCAAAAGGAAGATGACTTAATAAGAGATCAGTTTAGAATGAGATGTATGTGTTGATGACCTCATTGATAAAAAAAACCCAACCAAACAAAAAAAACAACAAACCAAATGTTTTTATAGTTGCAAGGTAAAACTGACAGGAACTGATTAGCACTTCTTTCTTATGCTGACAGTGATGCTCACTTTCTATTCCAAACTTCCACCAGGTAAGCTTGGTACAGGTAGTCATGTAACAAAGTGATGCTGTGGAACATGGCAGATCCTGGCTTTGTAACCCAGTTTAGTTTATTGCAGCCACTGGTAGCTAGGAGGCTGCATGACTGGATGCTTCTAAAAGATGCTGCATGTGTTGCATTAGTAGGACATCTTCCTCAGACCAGATGACAGTCCCCGGTCTATGTCTGTGTCGTCAGCATGGCCACAGGATGTGCTCCTTTCTCTGGGTTCTCTCTGCCGGTGCATCCTAGAGTGTGTTGTTTTACATTACTCCCCTTTTGCAGTATGAGGTATTAAATAAAATGAAGCTATACCAATAGAGCTGTGTTATCTTGCTCTCATTAGGCCAGGTAACGACAGAAGTAACAATGTCACGACATGCCCTTTTTGCATCTGCGGTGTTGCCCATGTAAGAAGGTCAGGTGAGAGTTTTCACAAACCTGCAAAAAATTCTTGAATTACAGATTATGGTTGAGACTGTAAGTGAAAAAGTATATGAATTGTAAGGTAGTATTAGTACTGGAAATTAATCATGACACTGTATGCACACTAATCACTGTAGTGGAAACATGCGGCTGCTATAATGAGATGCTGTGTTGGGAACAGGATACCACCATGTCCCCTTTCTGTGTTAGCAGGTGGTAAATTTGCTTAAGCTTGCATATTTTGTTACACTGTAGAGACTACAGTTTGTATGTGGCATATAAATCAATTTTCATTTAACTTGGAATTGTTTTCTTAAAGCAGATTCTCATTTAGTTAAAGAAAAAACAAGATTCCACAGGGACAGGTGTGTGAAGACTTGAAACAAAACTGTTTAAAAAAAAAAAAAAGGCAGTGCTTTATTAAATGATAGTTCAAGTTTGTCAGTTTAAAAATCCTTGTTTTCTTGAAGTATCCAACTGTGACCTCTGAAATAGTTCATGTGTATCAGTATGTAAAAGCTAAATGTGACGATTAGGAGCAGAATTGGGATGGAAGTGAAGATGGGGGTGTGAAGAACTGGAGATGAGGAGGAAATGTGATAAAAGGAATTGCTGGATATGAACGAGGTAGTTTGTGGGACTGGGGCTGACGGGATTAAAGAGAAGTGGTGGGTGGGCAGTGCTCACCTCTCCGCAGCAGACAGAGGCACGGCTGCTTTCGACCTGATGCTTTCTGTGGACTGATGATTTCCAGTGCCTGTAGACAGGTCTTCAGCATACTTCTGTCCCAAATGAGGCAGGCTATAGTGCTCACCTTTCTTTTGCCCCTATTTTCCCCCCAGAAAAGGTGAGGAATAGTTAGAGAAGCTTCTTTAATGGGCATATTTCACATAATTCAGAGGAAGTGGAGTGCCAAAATGGGTCAGCCGTGAGCTGACCAAGAGACAGAGAACACCACGGGTCATAGCTGTGTGCTTTGCACTCGTGGTCCAGGGTGCAAGACTGGCCAGGGCTCTGCCCGGCTGGGATACAGCTCTCTGCCAGTGCAGGCTGGGTGCTCACCCTGCTGTAGCTGCCCAGGGGCCCCAGGGACTCTGTGTGTGTGTGTGCATGGGGTGTGCATTATCTGCGAAAGCCAGCACAAATGAAGACGTGTGCCGCAGCTGCGGTTGCGCTGAAGTCTGTTGGGGGAATGGCTTGGTGTGCTGTGGCTGGTGTGTAGCCCTGGGGAGCGGGAGGGCTGGTTTTCCTGGCTGTGCATGGACCGTTTGAGGAAGGAGGCCAAGCGTGTGGCCTGAAGGTAGGGGTTCTGCTGCTGCCGTGTGGGATGTGGATGAGCAGGCTCGGGTGTCCCAGGGTGGCCCCTCCTGGGAGAGGAAGGGCTGCAGGGTGCTCGCTGTAAAAAGGCAGGCGCTTGTAAAATTCCCCTCTTGGTATTTCAGACAAGCAGTGCTCGTGACACTGCCAAATGCACCCACAGGCTGAGACTGCTGAGATGGTCAAGCAATGTGGCCAGGAGAGTTCTCCTGAGGATGCTGTAATAGATGCAGCCCTAGAGACCTGTTTGGCAGAACATGCCAATAACTTAATTCTGCCTATGCTGCAGTCTCTTTCTACAGAGGAAAAGAGCCTCTCTGGAGGAAAGATGAAGTCTGCAGTCTGGTCAGGTCAGCATTCCCCTACCAAGTGCAATTGGATTGGTATGTACTCCTCAGTGGATGGGTAAGGTACAGAGATGGCCTTGGCCCAACCCCAGGCTATACCCTTTCTCAGGAGGAATTCAGGACAGATTCCTTCAGATTTGGGGGTTAACTTAAAATTTCTTGCATGATTAATGGTGTTCTTAAATGCGCAGTACATGTGTACATTTACGTTATTGTCAATGTAGGCATTGAACCTTCCGAGATTTTTTTTTTTTTTTCCTTTTTATGTGCTTGTAAATCATATATGCCAAATATCAAGAGCATAAAGGCTGGTTCTGTATCTCATGCCTGTGTCCATTAAAACGTAGCCAGGTCTTGGGACTCTTCACACGCTGACATCTGGGGACACACAGCTAGTGTTCAACTACATCTGGTCCAGGCTTGCCAAAACTCTCCCCAACAATCGCCCCAAAACTCTTCAGCCAAAGACTCAGACAGCTGCGCTTCACAAGCCAACTGATTTTTTTTGTGTGTGTGTGGCTGACAAATGATGCCTTTCAGGGTGTTTTTCCTTGTTAGAGAGGCACTATTGAGTTGAAAATACTGTAAATTTCAGAAAGCGGTACTGCACTGGTTTTAAGTATAAAGCATACTAGGTTTTTCTGTTGTTGACCTTTTCTGCACTATGCTGTACAAGCTGAAGAAACAGGAATCTCCCAGGTACTGGACAGCATTAACAGATTGAATCCCCATTTGTTACTTCTCCTGTAGGGGAACTGTGACTTGAAAAGAAATGGATGCTGTCCCTGGCTCTGTAAGCCAGGTCTCTGCCAGGGTGCAATTTCACATTGTCGGGGGCCAGCTGGCTGCCGTGGCCCCCCGGCACCACCAGCCAGTGGTGTGGTCCTCTCCCCACAGGGTCGCTGGTGCTGATCTAATCCCACAGAGAGCCAGTTCAGGGAGCGTAACTGAGAGAAACTAATCCTGAAAAAAACCAAAAAGGTACCGGTGAGCAAACGGTTAGAGTGGTAGTGGAGTGGGGGATGCCTCTTGGTAACAGCTCCGCATTCGGTGAGTTTATCTGGAGTATGAAACCCTACGGGCAGCTCGACATGAAACATGCTGTGTTCTCCGCTTGGCGTGGCAGAGACGTTCCCCACAACGTGGCAGCGGCTTTGTGGCTCCAGTAGTAGGAGCGATGCAAGGTCTGCCCTTGTTGGTGGCAGGTGGTGATTTAAGAGCCCGTGGGGTTCACTGGAGGAAAGCGTCAGGAGCACAAAACCCAGCAGGGAGTTGGGTTTGGCCTCCAAAAGGCCAGAGGTGTAAATAGGCATCGGCAAAACCTCGCAAAGGGTTTGGAGGGTTGTCCCAGGCAAGTCCTTTTCTATTCGAGCTTCCCCTGTTGGACTGCCACACAGATCTGAAGTACCAGATCCCACTGCACACCAGTTCCCCACAAGAGCGATGGTCTGTGCTTTTAGCAGGGCTGCAGCTTGTGGTTTTCCTGGCCAGGGAAAGAAAAAAGGATGAGGAAAGCAAATCTTAGCTATTTTAGATGCTTTGGTGCCACCACACCATTAACTTGTCTATTAAACTGTACAGTACCAGGAAGTTGGCAACTGACTGGGAAGGTAAGCAGCATTCCTCAGCTCTGTGCCCGACATCCCTGTGGGGCTGAAAAGCAACCTTTAAAAGCTGCAGTGATCAGGCTTAATTCACTGTTAACTTCTAGTTTGGCATTTTAGTATAGCAGAGCAGCGCGTATGCAGTGGTCATTTCTCAGTTCCCTTCCTGCCTTTCAGCAGCTGCTCCTCAAAACTTGCAAAATGCGAGTGGTAGGCTTGGAGGAGTGCAGTGTGTGGTGTAATTACAGCTCTTCCTTCCCTGCCAGCTTCCTCTAAGCAATCTGTTTAATTTTTTTTCTGCTTCTGTTGCATTCGTTTGAACTGCTGTCAATGATGTGAAGACAATTGGAGAAGCATACTAAAACTAGCGTTTCCTATGTGCTATTTCACATTGATCATATTATCTTAAGTGTGTTACTGTTTCAGAGTTTTACGTTAGAACTTAAATGTACTAACCTGCCTTCTTCATGACAAGCAAAAAAATAACATAAATTTCACACACAGTAGCAGAAACCATATTCTTTCCATCTAATTTTACTACATGCATCAATTACAGAGTGTTTCTGTGTAATACACAAGAAGTTAATGTTTCAGGTTTCTTAATGACAGTTCTTCAAAGGATATTTTCTCACTGAATGGAAAAAGGATTATATAAAATCAGCGCTTAAAGCTAGTAGTACTGTAATGCTGAAAAGTACACATAAGTGTCAGTAACCTTGTGAAACTCAGTATATAATCCATTCAGTGTTGTGTTTTCCAGGCTTCCAAAAAAGGAAAACTTATATTCTCTGATATTTCCGGACATGCATATTTTCCTAGTCTTTGCTAGGAACCAGTGAGTTTTCAAAGCATTCATAAATACTGATCAAGTATAAAAGTATGTTATAAAATGCTAATTTGCAATGTTGAGATAGCAAACTAGTTTTACTGCAAACCTTTGCAATTACCCTCAGTTACCAGGAAAGTTAAACAAGTACCTTAACAAACAAACAAAAAACAACAAAAAAAAGCCCAGTTCATTTTTTAAAAATAATTTATGATAAAGCTTTACAGTGATATTAATGTTATTCAGAGTTCCTTTTGTACAAAGAGTGTGTTATTGGCACCTAAAGTCCTGATTTATTGGTGATTCCCCTTTCTATAAGACAGCTTAAGGTTTTCTTGTTGTCATCATCATCAGAGGAAAGTTACCAGCTGAACTAATTCATTCTACAAGATTTCATAGGGAAAATAATTTTGCAGCTATTTTTTCTAACTGATACACATGTGAGTTTAACTCTGGTGGCAAGAGGCAGGGTAAGGTATGGAAATGCAGACAGCTGCCTCTGAAAGAAACAAAGCTTCAAGGAAGCTTAACATGCTGAAATCAAGGGGGGCATATAATCTCCATCCTAGGGTGCTAAAGTACCGAGCGTCACATCAGTCCAGGGTTATTAACAGCTTTTGCTTTGGGATATGGGCTTAGGGCTAAAGAGTGCTCATGAAAGAAGGACATAAAAACTGCAGGTGACAGCAATCAAGCCAGTCCGATCTCAAAATATGCATGACAGCCTTGCATCCTACTAATAGAGAAGACCTGGAAAAATCAGAAAAAGTGGGTGAAGTGCAATGTTAGTTTATCAGTTGCAAATCATGCCTTGCCTTTATTATTGTACCTTACCTAGCATTTCTATTTTGTTAACTAGATTATTTTCTTAGACAATGGAAATGTACTAAAGGTAATCTGGCCTTCAAAAAGGATCTGTTACAGTGTGCAAGGGAAGATAATCAGTTAAAATAAGGTTTACCACATGAACTCTGAAATGGGTAAAAAATTGTTTACTGAGCCCAAGACCTTCATTTGTTTTTGAACCTCCCATGCTCCCCTGTGATTTATGGTTTGGAATTAGAAATGTTTTTAACAACGTAGTGAGTATAAAACTGCTGTGCCTTGTGCAGTGTATCGCACTGAGCCACCTCGTAGCATCTAGGCAGCCTTTAAGGACAACCATATTAGAGAATATTGAAGTTAAAAATAACTTTCTCAGTTGCACCCTACTATGTATGTAAAAGATAAAGGGGTGAGGGGCAGAATTTAAACTGACCTTCTTGCCGTGGGGAGAAAGTAGAGGTTATCATGTCCTGCCTTTCCTGCCAGCGTGTCCTTCCTGTGGTTCCCCAGTTCATTGGTCTTCCCCTTTGGTAGCCAGCCATAGTTGCCCCAGAGCTTTTACATCAGGTTATAGGAACCCCAGGAAGGAGTTTGGCTGGCATTTTTCTGCTTTTGGGGAGCATGTAGGAAGGGGGAAGCTGCTCTTCCCAATGGTGTCTAGAGCAGCTTGGGGAAAGAAAAGAAGAGAAACAATCAGGTCCTTGATTCCCTACTCCAGTTCACACTAGAGCAGGCTCAGCGCTGCTGAGCTTCAGGTGCCTCCTGGCTCCTCTTCCTAAAGGCACATAGGCCAGCTGGGAATGACAGGAATAGAATATATTTCAATGAGTAGTGCATCTCCTACGCCAGGTGAGGCACTGACCTGGGGATCTGGTAGTGGGATTTCCTTCCTTACTCTGCCAGTGTAGTGCAAGTCACTTTGAACAGGTCACGGAATTTGCTCTAAAGTATTGATTATGGTTTCTCAGCCCTTTTTAGTAACCTGATCAGCCCCAGTGTTGCAAAAGCCTCTGTGTAGTTTCTGTAACAACAGGTAATCTTTGGCAGCATCCCTCTAATATAATTCACAGGTTATGCTAACTGCATTGTCTTTAGGAGCAGCGTGTCCAAGTCCTCTCGCAGAGAGGCAGACACATTATTTGGGGCTTGGTGTGCAATTCAGTCATTTCAGGCTGCAATCTTCTTTTTGTGAGGTGCAGTTTGCTTTTCTGATGGCAGGCCCACTGGGGAGGAAGGGCTGGAGGGATGGCTTCGTGCTTTTCTCATCCCATTCAGAACAGTATGCACCACAGCTGGAGTAAATGGGGAGAATAGTACTCCCCTCTCCCAACCTTATGATATCTTGTACCACAACTGGAAATCTGCTAGGCAGCCAGCAGGAGTCTTGTGGGTTTTTCACTACCTCTGTTACATTGTGTGTTGCAGCTTTTCATCAGCAAATGTCTGACGTTGCTGCATCATGGCACAGGCGTTGTGAGATGTTATCTTCTACATCACAAGCATTGTACAGATGGGTCTTGGCGTGAAACAATTTGCAAGCTTCCCCTTATTTCTCAGCCTGAGGAGTCTGCTGTGGGCTATCTTTACTCAAAACTCCTCTTGCTTCCATTTTCATCTTAAAGGCACAAAAGATGTCAAGACAGGGAAATTTGACTAAATTTTCAGAAGGCAATGATCACTAACAAAAATTATACAGGCACAGGTTACCAGGGTTTGGTAGGAAAGAATTTATGACCTGACTGTTGATGAAGTCAGTGATGAGTATTTGTGTGATTAAGAACCACTGGGGCAGGGTCTGAGGCTGCAAGGGAGGGAGAATCTGAGACTTTTTGATGAATATTTAGGGTAATGAACCTACGGTAATGTATGATGTGCTACACAGGAGAGAGTTAAGGTTTGGTTTCACTCAAGAACCGACAGATCAGGATTTTAAGAAGGGCAGGGGAAGAATGGGGGAGTAGAATGGACCTGCTGCTGCTGCTAACAACCATTAAAAAAATACAAAGCCAGCTGCTCTCAGAGCAGAGCTTGATCCTTTCAGTGCCTTTAACAGCACAGTATATATTCAGAGGAGGGGAATTCATGAGGCCCTTTGGACCTACACCATGGCATTACACAAAAATGCAAACCCGAACAATGGGTGGCCTCAGCGGTTCCATCTGGCTCGCCATTAACAAGGTTAAAGTAAAGTGGGTTTCCTTGGCTGTGTCACACACAATTTACACTTCAGATGCTTTAACTTTGGAGCCAGACCGGAGGGAGGGAGCATCGCTCTAAACGCACGTGGCAAGGGTCTCCTAACATGTGTGGTAAGCGCATTTGGTATTGATGCTCTTTGAAAGATACATAGTAGTAGCATTTAGAGAATTTGTAGGTAGTATTTGGAAATTGCAGATCTTTTGGCTAAATCATTTAAAAAAAAAAAATTTCTGTCAACAAATAAGAATTACAGTCAAATATTGTTTACTCAAAATGTTTTAAGGACATTATAATATTAGTGGCCGGCTTCAGCTAACAGCAGAAATTATTAGAGGCCTGAGAAATGTCACCACCAGCATTTCTCATACGGTAACCTGAAAACTCCAAACCACTTTTAAGCTAAAAGAGATACTGATGCACAGAAATGTATTCTGTTGTAAAGCATGTTGCTTTCAGAGCCACCAAAATACTCTAGATAATAGCATAGTTAAACATGGCAAATAATGACCTTTAAAAAATTTTAGCTGTAGAGAGCCAGTGGTATATCAACAGGTATGTTGGCCTGTTAATTTCTATGCCATTGAGTGTAATAGAGCATTGGAATTATCACAGCGTTTTGCAAAAATCATGCTCTTTGTCTCAGCTTTGAGATGCTTCAAGGAAACCCGACTGTCCTACAGGCTGTCCCATTCTTGAATAAAAATTCAGTCGTTATTGAATTAATATCAAAGTTGGTAATTCAGTTGTGAAGCTGTTTTATGATCTATAAGACAAGCATTTGAGCAGTTAACTCTGTGGTAAAGATCTAGGGTAATTTCCAGAGAGAGAATACATCTATTGTTGCTGCAGAGGTGTTCGAGGCATTCCACAGAGCAGGGTGAGTGTTGCACTGGATGACAAATACTACAAGAAACCTAGCCATCTCAGCTGCCTTTGACCATAAATCATGAGTTCAATAATGGAGCAGAACTTTATACTCCTGAAGTTAAACAATTAAAATTGCATAGCATAAAACCAGCTGACGTTGTTGACTAACAGTTATCCCAGCGACATCGGTAGTCTTGCGTAGGAAGGCCCTGAGCAAGCATCCTGCCGCGCTGAGCTTCCTCCTTGGTGAGCTGTGCAGTATCACTGTAGCGGGGCACGCTTCCTCTCGAGCATGCTGCTGAAAGGTTCGTTTTGGCATCACCATCATTGAACAGCTCTGCAGTTGCTTCATGCCTTCCAGGCTTTGCCAGCAGGTGAGCCAGTGTTACTGATGATGGCTTCCATTACGTGCTATTAATAGAGGGGTTGGTGTGGATAGCCCTGTGCTTGTTTATCCCTTTTTCAGTTGTCTGTTGTCCAACTCTCTGACACACCCTCGTGGCTCCTCTGTGCTGCCCTTTCATATCTCTTACAAAGACAGGAATATCCTTAAACACTACACTTTAGTGTCTGACTGTATGCAGCAGTCCTGATTATTACAAGATGCCATTTGACAGGCATGTCAAAGTTGCCAAGCTCCTCTCAGAGGCTTCCTGCCCACTGCGTTTGAGGTAACCACAAGCAACGTAAATGGAGCTGAGAAGTCATCTCATGATTGGTCACAAACCTTTGACAATCCCTTCTCTTCTCCCTTTTTAGCTACCAGACTGCTCTCTGTCCATAAGCAGCAGCTTTTGACACAAGCCCTATCTTTGCAATAGCCTTAGAAAGAAAATAGTCAGAGAGCTATTCTTGCTGAGTCCTGACAGGTGGAATGCTTCCACACCAAGCGTTGCAGTGGAGGGGAAATGAAGAAAGAAGAATGCAGCAAGGCAGAACCTGTGGAGGTACGTTGGAATAGTCTGCCTGGGGAAGTGGTTGAGTCACCATCCCATCCCTGGAGGTATTCAAAAAGCAAATAGACGGGGTACTTCAGGACATGGTTTAGTGGGCATGGTTGATGGTTGGACTCGATGATCTTGAAGGTCTTTTCCAACCTAAATGATTCTATGAGGTTAGAAGGGAAATTGTCCAGCTGCAAGTAGCACTTGCGTGAGCATAAGGTGGGAAATGCCCCAGCTATGCTGTGCATGAGTAGAGGGAGAGTTCACAAAAAAAGGATTAGTTAACCTGAAATAGGGATGGTTGATTTTATGGGGAATATGTAAAAGAATGGTGTAAAGACATATTTACTTAGAGGAGGGAAAATACGCATCTCTGTCTGCTGTATCTAGCATGTATTTAGCTCAGAGCACACTTTGCAGCCAACTTGGCTACTTTTTTTGTCAGTTAAATTCTTTTCCAGCTCATTGTCTGTAACTGAAAAGGAATTCAGCCACAGCCACTCTGTTTACAAAACTTAAGTTCAGTATCTGCATCTTGTGCCTGGACTTCCAATGCTTGATTCTTCAATCCATCCTTCACATACACACTCCTACTGGTGTAGGTCAGATAAATGAAATACTATAATTGACATATTCATGAACCCGGGTAGAAATCCAGTAGATTTGTGTAGAGGCTGTGTGTGCGCTGTGACCAGGCATAAGTCCCAGATACAGGATGCGGTTCCACATTGCAGCTCATCTGGCAAGAGCGTTTGAGGACGATGGGAATCTCACCGCTTAATCTACTCCCTCCCACCTCCTGCCAGTGTTTATCACACCCACAGTTGTGCCAATGCAATGGTTTATGATTTTTGTCTCAAAACTGGAGGTGTGATGTGAACCAAGCTAAACAAACACTACAGACTGAAAAAAGTAGATGAATTAAGTGAAAACTTTTGCTGTTGAGAATTGGCGAGCAGTTTTAGTTACTGCATGGATCATCCTCGGGAGTTTTTTTGAAAGCAGATCATATGTCTTTGGAAGTATTCTTCTTGAAAAGGGGGCTTTTTACTGAATTATTATCTTCCATTTATTTTCACATTACCAAAGAAAAGCTATGAATGAAGTGCAAAGTAGTTGAGCTGGAGTCCTGGTCACTGCTTACGGTTCTGGATGGGTTGCAGCATTCAAGCAGGATCCCTGGCAGTTCCCTGCGTTCTGCCTGGCAGAGCATACTGTTGCTGGCTTGTTTCGCAGTACGGAGTGTGAAAACAGAAAGGCAACCCAGGAGCTGTCACTGATGCTGCCAAGACAGCAAGCAGCGGTGGCACTGGCTGTGCAAAGCTTCACAGGAAACGGGGATGAAAGCTAAGCACAGTAGTTTGTTGAAGACATTCTGGTTCAGACTTTTGCACCATGTAGAAAGCGTGTGTTTTCTGCATCTAATTCTTTTTTGTGCTTCCTGCCAACAGGGAATGAAAAAGACTTGTGGAGGGTTTTTCTGCGTTTGTGCAAAGTCCAGTTAAGCTTTCTCAATAGCCCTCATTTTCTGTGTAATGTTTGGATTGTAGACATAAGTGAAATAACTTTTCATAACACATCTATGACTTTTCATCCCAGTAGTTGGACAGCAGTGAAATAGCCATAACAAAGATGACAGTTTTAAAATCGGGTATTTCATGCATTGTCCAGGATGTGCTAGATTCCTGCTCTAGTTCAGTGAATGCCAATTAATTTGTGGCCTGACCACTGTACGGTTGTACTCTGTTGTACCATAACTTTTTTTTTTTCCTTGCTTTACCAGATAGAATCCCGAGGGGCACAGACTGAGATTCTCAAAGTTATGAGGATCTTGCTTGCCTCTGAAGTCAGTGGGACTTAGGCATTTAAATATCTGTAAATGTTTGATTATACACAACAGGGTCACACAGGCTGCCTGTGACAGAGAAAGAAAGTAATGCCACGCTCTCCATCACGAGCTTCTGAGCCTGGGAAGGGTAAGACTTTTCATGAGGGAAATTTGTGAGCTGTGCTTGAGGTCCAGGGTCCTGGGTGGGGGACACAGTCTCCCTCCACTCTGTGGTTATTTGGAATTGGGTATTTCCAGGTGTTTGGATATTTAGAATTAGAAGGTTTGTAAGGAGGAGGGCCAAAGGGATCTTGATTTAGGAGCAAAGCTGTCTGGCCTTC
Organism: Harpia harpyja; assembly: GCF_026419915.1. Taxonomy (NCBI): domain Eukaryota; kingdom Metazoa; phylum Chordata; class Aves; order Accipitriformes; family Accipitridae; genus Harpia; species Harpia harpyja. Next base: position 11,964,322 of record NC_068942.1, on the reverse strand, counting down.
CAGGTTTTCAAGAGTGTGGTTTGTTCCTGGAAGTATCCAGGAGTAGTGTAGGAAGTGCCAGACTTTTAAAGGTCCGGGCCCTCATCTTCTATGGCTAGAACTGTTCAGGTGTTATGATTTTTGACCACACAGAAGGCGTTGGGTTCCTAGATTTAATGTTTGGGTCCTGCCAAGAGCCTCAAAACCCGAATTTTCTTGCTGTCTGTGTCTTGTATAAGTTGGGGTTTCTACTGGACAGCCAACAAGTCAGTGCTCTAGCTTACAGCTGAGCCCCACAAAATTATCAGGTTGGCTCCTGAGCCCTCCCCTTCACCTGTATGGCCCAAGCCAGTGAGCACACTTTAACCTACACGAAAGGTCCCCGAGAGTTCACCACATACCTCACTCGGCATGAAAGACGTGTTTGGATTCAAGTCTTCCCTCCATCAGGAGGTCGCTGTGATCTCCAGATGGTCGTTGTTCAGCCTTTTGAAGAAGGATTAGTAGATTGTAGGTAAGAGACAGGGCTTTCTCATCTTCGCCTTCTGGGGAGCAGGGGTCACTGACCAGCTGCGGGAGGATTACGCCCGGTGGTGGAAGCAGCACCACGAGGTGTGGGGGGAGACTGTGCCTGAAGAGGGCAGGCAGCGATGGAGGCTCTGGGCGGTACAGGGTGAAGAGTTCAGCTGAAAAGCGTGCGGCAGCTCCTAAGGCTGGTGGTGTGGTTTTTACGATGGTGCAGTAATACAGATACCTCACACTGACACCCGATACAATTTGTTATTGCACAGGTGGAGGGTTGTGGCACCCGTATGTCACCCCTCAGGAGTGGCTGTGAGGAAGGGTTCCCGCAAATGGAGGATGCTGACTGGGGGGTAGGAGTCCTGCTCCAGCCTGCTCCAGGGATGCTGGGCACCCGGGCTCCCTCGCTCTGCCTGCTGGCGAACTCCATGCTCCTTCTACCCAGCAATTGGCATTTATCCAGAATGGGAAAAAAATAGATCTGGTTCTCTGTCTAGCTGTGAGTTCAAATCCACTGCTCCACCTGGTTGAGCTGCAATATTTTAAGGTCTTGTGGGAGAAGGATACTCTCAGTTTTTCTTGTGGAAGATCTATCACTGGAATAATTAATTGCTCAATGAATAGTAAGAGTTGTCTCCATAACCTCATAGCAGTATGGCCAATAATCACTAAACCAGGAAGAAACTGGGTTTCAGTCAGGGCTAATGAAATCTTACGGATTCCTATGGATTTGACATGTTATATGTTCCATTCTTAGCCACTGCAGTATGTCTAGTCACCTTTCCGTGTCTTCTAACCTGCCCCCAGAGCCTGGGATCAGAGGAGAGCAGACAGGCTACTAGCATAACTGAGTATTCCTTTATTTTGCCAGAAGTCGGGATTTGCACTCCAAAACGGAAGAATTCATAACCATTCCCCCTACAGAAATTCAGTACCTTGCTGGCCTGTGCACACTTTGCTTAAGAGGCTGCAGAGACATACATGCCTTCTTCCACCCCAGCCAGAGGTCAGATTCATCCCTAGCAACTTCAGGGCTTGCATTAAAAATGTGTTGCCCTTTCTGCCTCCGTGTGCTTCCAGTCTTAACATACAGTCTTCCTGCCTTGCACAGTGAATGCTACTGATAACTGGAAGGTGGTTTGGTTTAGAGTATAGATGCATTGTTAAGGCACAGACACGATGCTGGCATTAATCACTCTTCTGGTTTCTGACTGCTTTCAAAATTGTAAATTCAGGGCTTCCATAATTGAAGTTGTGGCTTGGGTATGAATTTCTGATCAAAAGTACAGATAGCTGGTTGCGCTGTGCTCGGTGAGCATATCCGTAGCGTTTTTCTTTGGCCAGTGCACTCAGTGTCCGACTTGTAATCAGCTGTCCTCTTGCATTGATCACAACTGGGGTGCCCTTATCTGAATTATTCTTTGCTTTCAAATATTTTATTTAAGTCTAGGGTTCCTATTTTATCTAAATCTCCTGATGCAGATTTCATCAGTCATGCCAGGAAAATTGATCCTTGGCCTGTAAACATCCTTACTTCTGAAATCATTCATTCATTCTTTCTTAACGTGAAAGGCTGAGCATAAATGGGCAGAAGAATCAAACACATCACTCTTCCACCTTGGCTATAATTCTTTGGTTTTCTTTTTTCAACTTTGTGATTTATGGTGCGTTATGCTTTCAAGTGTTACATCAACCAGCAAACACAGATTTACAGGTGGAACTGAGGGGCTTTAGCCTGCATTGCTGCGTTGCCTCACAGCTTCTATCAGCCTGACCTCTGCAACTAGCCTTGGCTACTGCAATGTGACTTTTCAGTATTTATACACAGTGGGAAATTCTTTTCTCAATTACACTATTAAAGTTAATGGAGAATAAGCTCAGTGTAGTCATCAAAATTGCTCTGGATTTATACCCATGTGACTGAGAGCATAATTAAGACCATTAACTTGCTCTGTTTCTGGGAAGATGCAATTTTTTAAAAAAGTTTTATTAACTTTATTGTTACCATTGTACTGGAGTGATACCACTTAATCTACATAATCACAACCAAGAGGGATAAAGTGATCTACTTTACCACATACAGTGAAATGCTTTCAGTTATGTTTCATTATTTTTAATCGTACACAGAATTAACAGAATTCAGAGAAAGAAGTATTAAACTCAAACCTGTGCGTGAGATTTGCCATCCTGAGGCCAAACTAAGAAAAAGGAAACGCCAAATTTTGAATTCACAATGTTGGTTTTATGTGCACAAGTGTGTATTTGATGTACACAATTATAGAGAGAATTAACAACAAAGATACATCTGGTGGTGAGATAGGGCGGAATAGTAGAAAATGGCATTATTTCACTTTTAATTCTTAGGGATCAGGCAGTGTGGGACAACAGAAGTACCTGCCTCAGGTGGGAATTAAAAGCTTTAACATATGAGGCTTAATCCTGTTGCAGCTGAAATCCTCTTTTCGTGCTTTACTGTTGCTTCTGCATTTTGATGTGAAAAGTTTCAAAATTAATTTCTATCTTTAAGATGTTGAAAGCCTCTTAAAAATGTGTTATAGAAAATGCTGAACACAACCGTTTAGTAATAATGTCTATATATGGAGCTAGTCCGTTTTAGACAGCTTAAGATGGAAAAGTGAATTAGGAACTTACTGCTTGCTTTCTCAGTCAGTGCATCAGAGTGATACACATTTCCCTTTTCAGTAAAATGTGGCTATAGATCATCTGAATGGCTTAGTTGTTCTTGGAGGTATTGAACATGTGAACTTACGGGTATTTCAAGGAAAACCAACCACCATGTTTGATGTCCTTTTGTTACACAGTTGGGAAAGGAAGCCCTGCGTGTATTTCATGTAACATGACTTTATTAGTTCCATGAGCTCTGGAAGGAACCCCTATAGAGATAGCTGGCATGGCCTTCTCATAGTGAGCATGTCAGACAGTAACTGTCCCCTTATTTCTGATAAGCAAAATGAAGATGTGAGTTGCTGGTCAAATCCTGCAATCCTTAAGACTTGTGAAGCCTATATTCATGCAAGTCATCTAACTCAGCGAATGTAATAGGAAAATCCATTTCAAGGCTAGGATCTAAGTCAGTCCGTACTCCTGTCACCAGATATTTCTGAAACTTTGTGCATGATACCGATTTATAAGTGATACCTAAAGTCATATGACTCTAATATGGTACTTGGGGAAGAACAATAGGTTATGAACTTCTAGAGCAGCCACCCTCCTCCTCCTCCTCTTCCTCTACCACTACTTGCTTCAGTGCTCCAACCTACTGCCAGGATGCCATTTGCCGTTTCCTGCTGCTGTGATGAGTTGGTGTTACTTGTATTTGCTGCTAACATTAGTGATAAAATAAGGAACCAAAGGGAAGTGGCAATTTTAAACAACTAATTCCCAGTTACCTACTACCCTTTTATCTCATCTGTGGATTAGCTGATCGGTGGATGTAGAAACCCTGGAACCAGCTCTGCTAAGAGACAGATAAGGTCAGGCATGCCTCTCAGCTCATGAACAGCACCTCACTGACCCAGAAAGAGTTGAGCCGGTTTTATGCAGCATGCACCCTTACCCGCATGGCCGGGAGGCTCGAGCGACCTCTGTGAAGACTTCTGGTGTTACTGAACTATGCTGCTGTTAACAGGGGCACCGAGGAGTGATTTCAAACTCAGCCCGCCAAAGTCTACTTAGTTCTGGCCACCTCCACTCCTGCCCAGTGCTGCACGCCAGCTAACTTTGGCAATAGGCTGCAAGCGTGGGTACACACTGCAGTGATACCCAGAGCAAATCCATATGGCAGCCTTTCCACCAACGTGAACTACGGAAAATACTGTTTTTAAAAGTACTGCATATAGAACTGTTTTAATTTAAAATGCCTTTTCTTTTATTATTCCCACAGAAATTAAGGCTTACAAGGGAAATTTGTGGTTGAGAACACTTGTGTGTGTGGTTTCATAATGCAAAAAGATTAACAGTAGTAGACTTATTTGAAATCGCAGTATAACATTTCATGTTTGAAATGCATGATATACAACTGTTTAAAACATAACTTACTTAAACTGTCACTGATCTTGTATCTGCTCTATCTGGATGGGTTAAAGCCATTAAAATACACACATTCTTTCCACGCTATATTGATACTATTGGAGGAAAACCATCTTTCATGTTATTTAGAAAAAAGACCTTGCTTTGTAAATTGTTATTTCAGGAGTTCTTAACTCTCAATGTAAAGAAAACCCTTTTGTTGTAACAAATGAAAGTACATCCAAAGCATTCCTCTGTGAGGATGCATTTCATAAGGATTTTTATGTGATTATGTGAAAAATAATTTTCCTCCATGCCTGTAAAGAGGGCTGAGTGGATAGCAGAGATAAGGTTTCATGGAAAGGAAGAAAGAATGGAAATGACAACGTCGAGGTTATTTTTTAAGAGCTGCTGTCCGTGTAGTCCTTTCCATTTTTGTGCAGAAAAAGACTGCATTTTGTGTATTTTGAACCACCTTTCTGTTTCATTGTTGTTCTTGGTTCTCAAAAAAAAAAAAAAGAAAAAAAATCCACCTTCCCATAAAATCGTATTAGCAGATTTAAAGCAAATTCATTTCCTCACGAACTTAAGCTAAATTGTATCCCGACAGGCCTGATTTATCAGGCAAATGCCCCGCGTTGTTTGTCAGCTTCTTTGTTGGGGGGTGAGGGGGAGGGGAAACCCCAGCAACAAAAGACCGTAACCTTTTGATATTATTTCTGCAATACACCAGGGAAAATAGATTGATTTACAACTAACCACTGAAAACTAGTCGATCTGATGAGTTTACAATGGAGCATTTTTATTTATTTATTTGTAACAAGAGTAAACATCATCAATGTTCGACCCTGTGTTATTGGAAGCCTTGCAGACAGTGGGTTTGTGTCAGCGTGCTGGGGCTATCTGTAAGATGAAAGAAGGCAAGCTTAAAAAAATGAAGGGACCTTGTTTTTCTCAGGAAATTGAGTGTCTCCTATTTCTGGTACATTATCATGTGTTGTAGGATTTGGAGAAGCAGATAGATGAGCATTTTTATTTTATTTCATCTTTATTTCTTTAGGAAGTTATCTTTTTTCTTAGAAAATGATATTTCTGTTAATCTTAAAAAGCTAGTAAAGCACAGGAAATTTTCAAACTGAATTTTACTGAAGAACAACAGCCTGCAATTAACTTTCCCAGCATGTTGCCTCTGCACAGTGTTTTATATGAAGGAGGGGTTCAGGGTAGCAAACACTCACAGAATCAACACAAATCTAAATGTCGCCCTGATGTGCTGCTTTCTGAATTGGTGATACACCATTTTCCAACATAATTCGCTAAAAATAATTACAGTTTTAAAATTAAACTGATTTTTTCTTTTTTTAATGGATTGATAAATGAGGGTGCTAGTGAAGTTTTCTGCCTTAGTGTGACCCTGCTCACTGGACATGCCATAAATGCTCTGATGAAGATGCTAAATGCTCCATTCTCTATTTAACAAGATAATTTCACTTGACCTTAAATGATTTTTTCAGTATTATTTCAGTATTCAGTATTTTGAATACCAATACCTTATTAGAGCGTTTTCAAAGCTTCCTGTATTCGCTCCTGCATTTGGCTACAGCTTAAGAATTAAAGGTTGATAAACTAAATGGCATAAAACCCAGCAACATGCATGTGAGCAGAAACATTCCAGCAATTTCCCTCTCGGAGGGCATGGGCAGAGTGTGTACCGTGTCTCTTGTGTATGTCTCGTTGACTCACGGGTGGTTTTTGTCCTTTAAAAACAAAAAGCTGGGCCACGTTTCTGCGTGTTAATTCCCTGCTGGGTGCAGGGAGTGGGGCAGCTGTGGGGCACAGCTTAGCAGCGAGGGAGTGCAGTGAGGCTCCCTCCTGCACCCCATGATTTTTTAAAAAACACAAGCGGGCTTTATTTCTCCTGGGATTTAATGCTGCTTAAAAGGTTCTGGGGGAGGGAGAAATGTCCTGAAACAATGCCTGCAAGGGAATCCCCCTGTAAAAGCGGCAGAGGAAGAAGTGAAATGCCAGAGGAGCTGGTGACCAGTGCAGGGCTGCCAGTAGGCACTGGCTGCTGGTCAGGGTGCGCAGGGGTCCCCACCACCTCCCGCTCCTCCCTTGCCATGCACTCCTGTTCCTGCAGCTTGTAGCCCTGGCAGCTGACCAAACTTTTATTTTCCAAGGACAGTTGCTGCCTGTTTTGAAGTTGCAGTGACTGCGGCCTCATACTTAGTTTCAGCATTTCTTGCTCTAAAAGGATGAGGTCTGCATGTGCTATCTGTTTTAAGGCATAAGGGTAATGCCCTATTTCAAAAAATACTCAAACTGTTTTTTCGATTTTAAGTGTAGGCTTCTCAGCAAGAAGGATTTTGGTATTACACCGGTATTAAGTAAAAGTGATTAGTCCTTTTATAATACAGTAACATACAAGAGGTGTCTGTTTAGCAACAATCCCCTGTGGTCCTGTCAGTCTTTGGAGTGATGCTGTGACAGATTTGATATCCAGGATTTGGTTACTGGAATATTTAAGTAATCCGTTAAAATGTATTTTATCTCAAAGACAATTTTAAATTAGCAGATCCTCGACAGTCCAGAAGACTCTCAGTCCTGTGGAGGTGTTAGAGGTGTTTCTCACTCGTCCCAGGTGGTGCCTGAGCAAGCACATGCCTCCCCAAGCTTTTCTAGGTGTTCACATCCACCAGCAAGAATTGTCCCCTTGCACTGCCCCACGGCCTGATTCTCAAGACGAGTCACTGAAGCCCTTGAAGAGTAAAACATCTTAGTTTTGTCTAAGACCCATATTTCTGTTAGATCATGGATAGTTTGACCTCAGTTTACAGCAAAATAGGGTAGTTCAAGCAATCTGCTGCATGTTCTGTCTGCAAGAACTGGCCTTTCTTTAGGTACGTTGTGAAAGTAATTACTAAAAAAGACAGCACATTTAGGTACGATTCTAAACATTTCCTTTATGCTTTAACTGCTTAGTTGGCATTCAGTGTATTGTAAAAAATCTCACTTGCACATGCCATTTTTCAAAGCATTAATATTGCTAGATGGAGCGTTGTTAGCCAAGATGCAGTTTTTTGTTGTCTGATAGCATTCAAAAAGGAAAAACAAAGGAGGATTTGGTGTAGGGAATATATTGGTGAATTATTTTAGTCTTTCTGTGACTATACCCCCTTTCTTCCCTTTGCTGTCCCTGTTAGATGTTAACCCCTCTCCTTCCCTCCTCCAAGAAAAAGTCAGTCATCGGCGTAATTTTAAAGCTTTTTCTCTCAACAGATAATAGTGTGGAGCCACACAAATGATTCTCTACTTGTCATATATATTGGATTAGCATCTAAATCATATTATAAAGCAGCATGAAGAAGCAAGCAGTTGCACTTACCCTCCTTACAGCTTAGCTCAGTTGAGCTGTTACTGTGGCAAACGTCTTTGCAAGGCAGGGGTATTGTCATTTTAAAAGGGATAGGGATAGGGTGTGCTTCCTAAGTAGGAGTTGACTGCCAGGACAAGGAAAAAAGCTGAAAACTAGAGAGTATTTTATTCTGCATTTGCATTTGGTTGTGAAGTTGAGTATTTCTAATGAATTTCAGTCATCAGCTTATTGCAATTAATACAACATAGTTTATGTTGGAATCTGTATGCTTTTTGCTTTTTCGTGTTTCCTTTAATTTGTATAGTTCTGTGCAATCACAAATCCATAGTGAAGGAGAATTTAGAAGTGTTTTTTAACCTTGCTATATGCTCTCTTCTTTCTTCGTTAGCAGGTATTAATGTTACTGTTTTCTTGAGAATGTTGAAATACAATGCTAGACAAGTTCCTCAAGGTGTTCCTTTATTAAAATATTCACCTTTTTTATATTAAAAAAATCACCCTGATTCACCTCCTGTCAGTGCTGTAGTGAAGAAAGGATTCCCTGTTAGGATAATTGCTATCTCTTTATTTACTCTGTTCCATTATTTTCTGAGCCTGAAGCTACCTAGTAAATCATGGGAGCCTACTGTGAGAAAGACAGTCCTATTCTAACAAATCCTTCTTGCTGTTGCTTTTTTGTAAGGGTTACTTCTACTATAATTGCACTTTTAAGGGCTTTTTGTGGTTTATTCATCTCATGATGCAATTTACATATAAACTTTTATGTTGTGTTTAAGCTAACATACATTATTTCCATGGTGCTTCTGAAGTGAAGAAATGCTTGTTATGGTTGTACTAATCTAGAGTTTCTGAGAACATACTCAAATGAGAATTTCCTTATTTTCTTAGCACGAGCCAGCTTGTATATTGTTCTATATATTTAATGTATATAGAGATGTGGATGTATAAGCTTACGTGCACGTATCATACGCTATCAGGTTTCATTATGTTGTAAGTATATACAGCAGAGAGGAGCAAAGAGTTGAAGCGTTTTGGACAAAAGGGTTAATACCATACCTTAATACGTGTGGATGATGCCATGTGGTATCATTTGTGAGCTCTGAGGTGGCTGGCCATTTCCATTTTGGTGTAAATCCCTTGAGAAGGAAGGCATTTCAGAGCGGGGTGTGATCTGTTCTTCTGGTAAGAGTGATTGACAAGGAATGAATAAATAGTTAAAAGAACTGAATAAATACCACCCTCCTGTTTAAGTCCAGGCACACCCCGGCTGGCACTTATATATTCTAATGCGACACTTTAGCCAGATGCTTGAGTTGGTAACAAAAAACATTCCTGAAAAGCCAAATCATAGTTTAATCATAACTGCTTCTGATAGAGTTTTCTTTTATGGTGACATTTTAGAGGCGATTTGAATAAATGCAGGGAATTACAATATTTGCAAATAGGATGTATTGATAAATATATATGCAAAAGGTGATGGAGGCCTCTTCAGTGAAAGCAGGGGCCTTGACAGCAGGTTCTTGGTCAATTGGTGAGGTGAAATGGTTCACTGAATTGGATAACACAGTGCATACCATAGTGACTGATTAAATTGATTTGTCCATGGCTACTGCCTACCCTGCTACTGAGGGAGGCCCTTTAACCTATTTTCAAACTTTTTCTTTTTAACCATTCTAAATACATGAGGTATTAAGGGAAAGAAGCAAGTGCAAATGTATTCACAGCTATAAAATTCTGTATTCTTAATTAAGATAAAATGCACGACTCCCTGAATTTCTGCACACTCCCATGTTATACTGTATTATACTATACTTAGCCCAGGAACAAGTACGCTGCTAGAAGTCAATGAAGAGGATAATAATAAACATCGCTTCAATATAACATAAATTATAATAAATACCACATTTGTGAATTCTTAGATTGTATTTATTGGAGGGGGAGAAAGTAAAACACTTAAGGGTTTTTTGTTGTTGCTGTTCTTTTGTTTCTCTAAGTGCAAGTTTTACTTCCTTATTATTTTATCCAGAAGGTGTTTAGAAAGCTTGCCGGGGAAACATAGGTGAATACCAGTTAAGATGACTGAATGCTGCTGCTAAGTGGGGGTCAGTAATTTGAAAATACCTGCAATGATTTGGGAAAAAACAGTCAGAGGAATCTTGTTTAATAACTTACAACTTTTTTAAATTATAGGGAGATAAAAGCTTGGTGTTTTGGTTGTAGATCAGAACGTTTGTATTTTACAACACATTTAGTATGTCCTTTCCCTTCCTGTGCTAGGGAAATCAATACTAAATGACAGTGGGGCTTGTACATGTCATCTTTTTCTTGATTCAAAGGAAGTTTTATATTCTGTGTCTCTCCATGGGTTATTCTGTAGTATATGCAGACAGACTAGTGTAAACATAGTCTTAAAATTCCAGTAGTGACATAAAAATGGGACCAGTTCACCTAAAATACGTTATTGCAATTGTCATAGAAGTGCAGAGTTCAGTATAATGGGTTTGGTTTCTTATTAACTTTTAGGGAAGATGATACAACAATTTAATTATGATGTTTTCTGAAAGGATAATGAAGTTCTGTTCATCATTTAAGTTCTCTAAATTACAGGTCAGTCTTGTAGGGCATGCCATGGGCAACTTGGCTGTTTCTTCATTTGTCTGTTAAAGGTATGGTTAGTATCTTGCTAATAGCAAAGAAGAGATATGAAGAGGAAGGTGCTGAGACATTGTTTCTTGGAGTGGGTTTGCAAATGTTAAAAGCTATTTTGCAATCTTTTTAAAAATTACCCAGGTTTTATCAATAGCAATTCTTTGGACGGTAAAGTAAATTCTGTAGGTGAGATTCCAGCTGTACATACAGCTTTGCATGGACTAAACTTCTTGAGTTTGTATAGACTAGTAGTGATGACTAAATAGCAGCTAAAACAGTGCCTTGTTACTTTCCAGGAATCTGAAAATTTAAAATATTTTGATGTGGGCTCAAGCCAGAACATGTTGCACTATTTTGTACATATAGTTACTTATAGTTACAGTCTTTTTTAATCCTTCAGTTGACTCCACCAGCCCTAAGTATTTGTGCAGTTGTTTTTTAAATTAGTTGACAGTTAAGGGAAAGCAAAAAAAGTTATTGGTTTAGTTCTCTCCAGTAGCGTGTAAGATTATAATAAAGCAAATGTCTGTGCGTTCAGTGCAAGTTTTATAAAACAAAGAAACAGAAACCATAGAAAAATAGCCAAAATAGAAAGCTCAGTGGTGAACACAACCAGCATAGGGTCACCATGCCAAAGGCATGTAATTATTTCTTTGTATCGTGTTAGAATAATGTAATCCAAGGACTGGGCATTCCTGGCACGTGTTGCAAAGCGAGAGGATTCTGTAAGGAATTGCTGGAGATTTCCTCAGGACTCCGCTGGCTAACAAGGTTAATAGGAGAGTAACTGTGGGTTTTAGCCATTTTTGAGAACTGGGGAGGAGGCCTTGCCCGTGCAGCATGGAGGCGGCGTTCTGCGCCCATCAGCTCCTGGGCAGCCATGTCCTGGTGAAGATGGCACCCTGGGTCACAACCGCTTGCACGCAGCTTGGGAACTTCGAGAGAACAGAAGCAAAACCCTGTTTTATGACTCCTGCTGGGGCTTGCTTTATTTTCTTTTGAATTGAAACCATAAATGCCATTACAGACCCTCTGCACTGCAGAAGTTTGGCCCAGACCCTAGCCTCGCTGTGCTTCGGCTGAGCCGGCGGGGGCAAGGTGCCGGGCCCTGGGCGAGAGCCGGGCTAGTGACAGGGCACCGCGTCCCTCCTCCAGGTTCGTGTTTCCCTGGCTGAAAGCAGCGTGTCCATTAGGACTTGGTGACCCCTGAGGCCGAGTATCTCCTCAGCACGTTCCCTTACGGCCCCGGCCCGGCGACGGGCGCTCCCGGGGTGAAGGCGGCGCCTCAGGCTGCGGCAACCTCGCCCCCTCTCCTCGCCCCGCTTCGCGATGTCCGTCCTCTCAGGCGCTGAAGCACTGGCACTCGCAGGCGTTTAATGCTATAAATACCTGGGTAAAGGGAGGAGAATGCTGTAAATACCTGGGAGAGGAACGGAGAAGAACGCTGGGGACACCTGGGGAGCGAGACACGCTCGCGGCGGCGGCGGCGGGATGCTTGGCTGTCTGGCGCCCTCTAGCGGGGGCTGAGTGCCGGGGCCCTGCCCGGGAGGCGGCGGCCGCGCCCCGGCGACGGCCCCGTGAGGAGAGCCGCGCCGGCGGGCTGGGACCGCCGCTGCGGGTCCCGGCCACAAGCACGGGGTGGGTTGTGGCACCGGCGCGACAAAGGGGCACCTTCCCCGGGGCTTGGAAAGCAAAACCGAAAGGCGCCTCAGCCTGCGGCAGCGGGGTATGGGTGCCGAAGCCCCCGCTGTTTCACCGGCAGACCTCGTGCTCGCTCGCGCCCAGCTTACTGGGCGCGGAGAATCTTACCGCTTGACGCTGCGTTTTGTAACTAGCTGTCTCTCTTTGGTTTTAGATGCTACAACTGTGGTGGTCTCGACCACCACGCTAAAGAATGTAGTCTACCTCCGCAGCCAAAGAAGTGCCATTACTGTCAGAGCATCATGCACATGGTGGCTAACTGCCCCCATAAAACTGTCTCGCAGCAGCCCACTAGTTCTCAGGGAAGACACGAAGCTGAACCGCAGCCTTCCACTTCTGCTTTCCTGAGAGAAGGGGGAGGAACGCACGGCTACTCGTCTCCATCGTACTCTCAGGAGGGCAGGTCGGAGATCTCGGAGCGCTCGGGCAGGTCACCGCAGGAAGCTTCATCAAGTAAGTTGTCTGCATCGCCCGAAGAACCGAGCAGAAAGGGGCCTTCTGTTCAGAAGAGGAAAAAGACTTAAATCATTTGTCATAACTTTCCATTTTCTTTATCCTCTTGGGATGTCTACCTCATGCAAGTACAGGGGAAATAATTTCATTATCAGTAGCTGACCTGGAATTTTAACTACTGTTGAGGAACTGTGAATTTTTTTTCTTTAACAGACAAATCACTCCAAGCAAAATACATTTGAGCAGGGTGCATTACGTTTTACCTTCTGTATGTGTGTGTATGAGTGTGCACGCGCGTGTGTGTATGTGTACATATCTATAAATATATATTTTTTCTATCAGACCACTCTCCCGCAAGACATTACTGTGAAGCGGTAGGCGCAGTATCCACAAATGTTCCTGAACTCATTCCTAGAACCTGTTTCCAAACGTGTTTGAAAAACAAACAAGAAAACCCCCAAAAATCTCACTCGGAAACAAACCAAACCTGATAAACCACACACAGAACTGAGATCAAGACTGTTCTCTTGTGAACCAAAGGATACTTTCATATTTTAAAGCTGCCATATGGTACTAAAGATACTAAGACATCCCCCATAGCATCAATTTGAGTTATTTTCTTTCTCATCTCCAAACTAGCAAAAGCCCTCCCCTCCCCGTGCCAGTGCAGGGCAGTGTCATGACTCAACACAGCTCTCACTGCCACCATCCTTTGTTGGTGAGGAGTTTAATGCTCCAAAAAAGACAATGAATGTGTAGTTTCTGTGCTGGTTTCTCAAAACATTTTGTTAAATTAATATGGTTGTAACTGTAATTTACATGACTCTTGTATAGGGGAGAATGTATAAGTTGTTACGGAACAGACCCTTTTGAGTGGTATCAGGATACCATCCTGTTTAACCCTTTGTATTCTATGAACATTCAGGGGACCTTGGTGGTAGTATTAGCAGCAGCAGCAGCAACTTCTCTTGGTCCCAAGTAATGTCCCTCAATTTGAAGGGACTTCCCCCTTGTTTTCTTTTGAAATGCCATGGAAAGAACTCCCTAGGGATTTTTGTTGTTCGTGTCTGTTTTGGTTTTAAAGAAAACAAAATGCAAAGCTAATGAGATCCTGGGATAAATAAATAGTTTAAGAATAAAGGTAGGCGGGTACTTGCGGTTGCTCAGCCAGCCTCCCTTGCTGATGATACAGCATGTGTACAGTCAAGAAGGACAGGTGTCTGCTGCAGACAAGCCTGAGTGAAGGGACCTGCAAATTTGTCAGAAGCCCTGGCCATCATCTGCTTCTTGTGAACTGGAGACTGTTGCTGACCAGCCTTGGTCCAGAGTGCACTGGGACCACACACTTCTGCATTAAAGAGGAGAAAGATTGGTGGCCTCAGAGTGAGACTCCCTGGGCTGCAGCCCTTGCTCGGGGTTAATAGAGTTGGAGCCTATCAAAACTTCAAGTCGCTTTCCATTTGTAACTTCTGAATTACCAAGTCATACGTAAGATAACGTACTTTGACAAATCCCATTGCGGATGTAAGTTAATTAGAGAAACCTGTATAATCCTTAACATTGGCAATAAACACAGGCTGTTAACGCTTGAAAGAGTCGGGTAGGTTTAAGCTCGGATAATCAAACTAAAGAAACAGCCTGCATGAAAGGCTACAGCGAGCCAAAGTCCTACCCGTGGTAACTCTTTTGCAGCCGATGATAGTTACAACAGGTATGCAGCTGGCTCATTACGTTGCCTTCCCTTCCCACTTGTCCTGCCAGATGAGACTTTTACTGTTGCTGCTGCTGCTGCTGCTTCAGTAAACAGGTAGTAATCAAACACCTCAGTGAAGGGCACAATTTCAATAAAATTATTTTATGTGAATTCCTTGCCAGCGTTTGCGACGAATCTCAATGGTTTATACTGAAGTTCTCAGTGTGCTAATGCAAAGCTTACCTTTGACGATATTGAATGTGATATATCTATAGAGAAGAACTTCCTTGCCTTACGTAAGGATAGTAAACTTATTTAAATTATGTAGACAAATCAAAGTGGCATTGCTTAACCTTCTAGCCGGTGTAAAAACCAGGTTGAACAGCAAAGATGCAAAACTTAGGTCACTTTGAAAATTTAAACCAAAGTTCCTTATAGAAATAGGCAATTGTGGATTTGAAAACTGGTCATTCCCTGTTTATATGTAAGAAGTTCAGAGCTGAGATAAGGAAATATTTTCAACATGCAGATTTTTATTGGTGCTGTTTGAAATCACTGTGCGCACCAAAGTCAGACTGAACTGCTAAGAGCACATACCAAACCCTATCTTATTGTTGAAAGCTTAAGGTTTTATTTTTATATATTAGAATGTTATCACTATTACATAACATACTCAGGACAAAGAACTTTGCTCAGGGAATATACCATGTAATGTTGTTTTTTCTTTACAGAGTAGTCTACAGACCTGCTTACTCAGAACAAACCAAATAGTCTTAGACCTTTTTATCTCTATATAAGTATTATGTACTGATAATAGTAACTACCTCTGAGTTGACATAGACCTACATTTCTGATAATCAGATCTCAGCATTTTGTATTATAAGTTCCTGTGAAATGATAAAGTGGTATTCTGTACTGGTTGCTTATGTGAGCATTTGTGTCTTTACGTTCACAGGGTCTGAGTTTTTAGAGATGCTGGGCAACCACAGCTCCCACTGACTTCCAGTTGGAGTTACTGGTGCTTAGCTTTTCTAGGAGGGGAAGGATGGGGGACGGGGGGTGGCGGGGGAAGAATAAAAACACAAAAGCATCAAGCCCACTTTGTTTACATAGGTGACAATAAAATTATTATTCTGTTTACAGCAAAAGGCTACCTCATATTTACTGCATAAACACACCTTTGTGCTGCTCTAGCCTTAAAGGTGGCTGTTGATCTATGGTACATACTTTTTATCTGTACTAAATATGTAACTGATAGTTCACCACTGCATACGTGATGGCAAATACTTGTTTAAGATGAAGCATCCACTTGAAATTATGAGACGTTTCCAAACATTTCTTTGAAAGTTTTTATTTTTCTGTCTAAAGGATTATGGGCACTGTTGACGAAAATGAATACATCTCCAGAAGAGACAAAAATGTACATGCCTAAGTTAAAAATTCAGCAGCACAAGCTGCGGCAGGTAACTACTTAGCACTGGGCTGCAGTAGAAAAAAAAAAAATCTAGTTATACTCCTTCAATAGGCTGCTCCAAATAAGCAAAGAACCTTTTATAGGAGGAGGCACAGACTGAGTTTGGGATTCTTCCTCCATGTCTAAGGACATAATTAATATTCTGCAGCATTGGCTCAGCCTAGATTTCCCCTATTCACCAGCCTGTCCTTGCCAGAATGCTTCACAATAAAATTCATTTGAGTAGAAATAGTTCAAATATCTGCTCAGAGAAATGTATTTTTCTCCTAACAATAGTGGAAATAAGGTTAAACCTGGAACAAGGATATCTCTCTCTTCCATTCCCCCACCCCAAAATACTCAATTTGATTTAATCATAAGGGACCTTGTGAAGTATTTTTTTACTCTCCCCCAAGGAGAGGTCATGGTATTTATTTACAAGCTACAAAAGTTAGGCCATGAGGAAGACTCGTGTTTGGAGGAAGAGCCAAATAACTTTTTGCTGCAGTTGATGGTAAATCTGGCATTGGAATACCATCTGCAATATTTTGCTTTTAGCCAGCTTTCAGGGAGTGCCAAACACCACATTTGGATCCTACCTCTTCCCTTTGCAGGCCACCTTTTTCAGCCCAGTTTTACTCTGCACCAGTGTTACCCTGGAGTTCCTGCTTAGTCATACTTAGTTTTGTGAATAGAGCCCCATAAAAAGTGTTTATAGATCTTGTAACATTCTTTGTAAGAGGAATTATAAAAGAACATGGGAAATCTCATCGAGTCTTAAATTTAATTTAATTAATTTATCTGTAAGAAATGTTTATCATAAAAAAATATATATGTATTCCCCTGTGCTAGATATAAAAGTAATTGGGAAGATATGTACATGTGCAGATGCACTGATTTTAATTTTCTAGAAGTCTTAATGAGATTTGAGTATTGTTTTAGAAACAAGCAGAGCCTTGTTAAATGCATTGATCTTATTTTGCTTAGTATATCAACAGCCTCTTCTTTAAGATCCGTTGATGTGTTACCCCTGTTACAACTGTTGACTGATTACAAGAGGTTGATCTATGAACACATGCTTTTTTTTTTTTTTTTTAATACTAAACCGGTGCTGTATATTAGCAGCTTCGGCAGTGTCTTTATGAGAATGTTAAAAAGTACCAAGGTATTTGCTACCATTGTCACTGAAACAAACGTAAGAGCAACCATCTTTAACAAAGGATAATGGTTTTGACTACCTCTTGGATTACTAAGTTAAGCAACAACTGGCTGACAAACATCACCAGACTGGCTTAAACTAGTATGTGTTGCTTGTGGTAATAATAACAATAACCATACTAGAGACCAAAGTGAACACTGATTTCTATATGTCTTTAATACTGTGTCTTATCTAGTGTTTTTAAATTATCTTCTGTAGTATAGATTACCTCATTGTCCATTTTGACTTGTATGTTGTTTACAAGGTGAAATAAAAGAAAAATCACTTGAATTTTATGTTTTAAGAAAAAGACAGTGAGTTGAAGTTTTGAAGGTCATTTCACCTGTTTACTGTCTTGAGGGACTAAAGCACTGATTGCCTTTCTACATATCATGTATTTTATATTCTCATTTCATGCCTAATGTCTTTTTTTCCTGTCAGTCATGGATATTGTGAGGTTTAAAAGAATTACTTGATTAAAAATAAAACATATAACGCTGGCATTTACAGCAAGCCTTTGAGATTTTCTTTATTCGCATGATAAAAAAGCACCGTACAGTCACTGGGCAGACTTTTCACATGCACCTATGTTCACTTAGTTTTAGATTATTATCTTCAGAAAAGATAATTTTAGCTATATAAGCTGTTGTTGGGGGGAGGGAGGAAATAAATGAGTAACATGTACCTCGATCATACTAGCAATGCTGCAGAAATTGCACCCCAAACCCTATTCAGCTACTGAAATTAAACTGCAAGATTATAGCTTTTGGTACTTACTCTCTGAGAATACACTGGTTGTTAAAGTTATCAGACATTTGGGTTATTCTCTGGGATGAAAAGCTTTTGGTATCTAAGTCTCATCCCATCCCATCTTTATTACTTCTTCCATAATCTGTAAGCTTGTACATGTCTATTACATGCTAATTTAAAATTATTTGAAGAGTTGGTTCTTTTTTAGAAATGAAAGTGCTGTCATCTACCATTACCTGGAAATGCCATCTCTAAATTACATGAAGTGTATTAGTGAATTGGGTAGCATTAGCTCATCATTCTGTATTAAAATATTTGAGGGCTTGTATATGCTAGCTCCAGTGCCTCTGTTTCAATACAGGGCTCTACATATAGATGATTAATAGCAAAATTGAACAGTCTCTACTAAATACAAGCCAGAAGAGGGTTTGTACAAACAGAAAAAACGTCTGCATGAAGGGTTACCATCTACTCACTCCATCATCTAATCTTCTAGTCACAGAAAACTTTATTTACTGCCCCCCCAATTCACAGCCTCGGAAAAGAGTGAGCTACGAAGTTGTGTCCCAAACATGTGTCCCATCACACCCAGTCCTGTCCCTACCCCACTCCCAACCTGTAGCCAAATGGTTTCATCACTTTCCTGGAAAGAGGAAGAGGCGACTCTCAATCCCCTTGGCTATGACCTCCCGCACGTCCCACTTCTTGGGTCAGTCGCGAGGAGCAAGGCTTTCTTTAAAACATCTTGCACGTGTGTTCTTTGAAGAACGCAGTTCACACCAGGTTGTTACACATGGTCCTGGCCTGCCTGACCCCAGTGTTTTGGGGAATGGGAGGGGACACCCTGGGCATGTCACCGTCTAACTTCTGCACCACCCCGCAAGATGACCCAGGCAGGAGCAAGCCACCTTGGGGGGCTGTGAGCAGCTCTGGACACGCGCAGATGTAAGAAGCCCTTGGAACAAGTAAAACAGAAAAATCTCCCCTCCAGCGGTGCCTAATAGTGGCTGAAACCAAAGCGCCTGGAAGAGCAGCAACACCTAATTCTTCCCATCTAGTCTCTGACTTGTGCATGCCTCCCTCCCAGAGTGTCTAGAAGTCAGTGGTCTTTATCCTTTCAGCAGCTCCCCCAGGCAGTTAAGAACTATTATCTTCGTGTTAAAGGCAGGAAGTCATGTCTTGTGCACTAGGCAAAGAAAGACAGGTCATCCGGAGTACCTAAATCCACTGCTGCAAGCAAAACCCCCGTTCCTAACCTTGCAGAGAAGAGGTAACTGCCACATAACATTAGCAATATTAACAGCATGCCAACAAGAAGAAATTTTGGGGTTGAAGCTTCCGAATTAGTCAACAGAGTAACATCAAGATCACAGCAGCCCTTTGAAATAATTATAAAAGCAGCAGTTCATTTGCTTCCCTGTTCTGTGGATCTTAGGACACGTGCTTCCAAGCTATTTCCAGCCTTTCTGTAACCCTAAGTGCCAAAACAGATTTAGCCTTTTTTGAAAGAATTGTATTTTTCCTGCAATCTGTTGCAACCATGAGCTGCTTGCTTACACAAGCCAGTCATTTCAAAATTACTCTTAATTCATGAAAAGCTCCTTCCCTCCACACCAGTCGTCTTTTCCCCGATAATAAAAGTATCCCAGCTGCAGATAATTTCATGTACTTGCATGTTGCTCTATGTACTTAACACTCTCCTTTCCTGTATACTTGCACAGATGGAAACTCTGTGGTGAAGAGGAGGGAGTTCATTCTGTGGATGTCCTCCGCCCATTTATTAGTACCATTTAGGTGGTGGTGGCCTGATTAATTAATTTAAAGACCTTTTCAGCAAAGCACTCTGCTGTGCCCAGTGGCATCTGCTGCCTGCAATGCTGTTGACCTCCAGGACAACCAGTCCCCTCGAGAGCAGGTTACTCTGCACCCGTTATTTTTTTGCAAGCGTTGCCCACTGCATGATTGCAGAGTAGTTGCCATCAAGCCCCGGGCACATTTTCAGGCTGCTGATGCTCAGTTAACATGCAGCTGGTCAATTTTTGTTTCCTGACCGTTCAATATTTGGCCCTGGGTGTTACTTGCTGTGCAGCACTTCTAGCCTAGATATTTAGGGCTGGAGCAGCCAAACGGTTCATAAACCAAGACAGATGAACTGGTGTCATTACTCCCATTTTACCAGCCAGGAAAAGGTGAACTAGGCAGAAAGAGAAACAAGTACTGAGCTTAGGTATCCACCCAGCTTTAGATGCTTGTAACCCATTTTTTTCTAAATAATCCAAAATTCAAGGCCAGAAAGTATCAGTTGTTTATCTAGTTTGACCTGCTGCATGACACAGGCTATTAAATTCAGGGCGGCTACTATTGTATTGAATTTTAGCACTCAGCTTTAACTGGAGCCTTGTTTGCTTGGCTGCTTTAAGCATATTTTCCACTTGGGCTTCAGATCAGGCCTGAATGCTTTTGAGAAAAAAAGAGATGCTCTGCTCCATGACAGCTTGTTTTAATCACCTGCTGCTAACAAGTAGTGCCTCATTTCCAGTTCCTCTGGCCTCAACTTCCAGCTCTTTGTCTTTGTCCACTAGAGCAAAAAGTCCCTTTGGGCACCAGTAAGAAAATGCAAAACCCTTTCTTCTTTTAATATGACAGACAAGACCCAATATCTATTTTTTTATTGAGGAGTTGCCTCCTCCTTTATCATCATTTTGAGAAACTTGCTACTCTCCTCCTCCAGAGTCCTTCAACCTTGATGCTGGAATAGTGTGTCCAGCTCTGGCTTTAAAACCAGCCTCCTGTCTTTAGTCAGGCAGACTGATTCAAAGGCTGCGTTACCCAGAACAGACACTAGCCAAACAATGTAGCCCTACTAGCCTTGGCGATATGGCATTTACTGGGCCACTGCTGGAAGCTGAATACTGCCTTCCTCCCTGCAGGAGAAAGGCCAGATCCCAGGCGAGAAGTAAGTAAGTGGACATTTTCAGTAGTGGAGATAATTAACCAGCAGAACAATACACACACACACACACACACCCCCCCCAACGCATGGGGCAGACCGCATTGGACTACGATTTCTTTCATCTGATGACTTCAAGAGTAAATGTCTAGAGATGGTTTGTAGCTGAAAAGAACTGATGGAGTCATCTTGGCCATTGCTGAGTAAACACGTTACTGGCAGTACTACAGGAAAGTCAGTTTTTTCAGTCATTCTGGCCTACTGCACGGATTTATATGGCAGGTGGTTGCACTGCTACACTCTTGGTCTTCAATATTATAGAAGACCAGTTCTTTTGTCTTCCTTCCCTTTTAGAAATGTGCTGAATTATCATGCCCTAGGTTCTTTAAAGCAATTAGCTAAAAAAATCCCCCACCAAACCCAAACAAAACAACACAAAAATTAAAAACCCCTTTAGTTGGAGCATCCAGAATATTTGAGGCAATTAGACCAACTGGACATTTTGGAAAATACTAGCTGAAAGTTACTGGAGAAACAAAATAAGTTAAATTTGGAAGTATTTTGGAAGCTGCCTGTGAAAGAAAGCAGAAATGCTCCTTCTCCCCCAAGGCAGCACAGCAAGGGCAGGGGCTCGAAGCGCAGCAAGTTCCTTTCCATCCAGCCCCCATTTCTTTCATCTCTCCTTGACCTACGCTGACAGCTGTGACAAAAAGTCACACTCAAGCCTGCTGAACCGTAACTTCTGTGGAGTTTCAAGCCTGAGAGTTTCTGAAAAGCAGTTGTCTGGCACAAAGCTGTGCAGAGAAGAGCGGAGGCTCCCCTCACAGAGACAGCCGCAGCGTGGGAGGGTAAAGGGGCAGGCGCAAGTGCCACCCCAGCGTTCCCTGAGATCCCTTTCTGTGTTAGCAAAAGCCACGGGGAATTAAAGCAAAAGAACTGCAGGAATAGGCATATGGTTACAGCACCAGGTGATTTAAAAAAAAAAAAAAAAAAAGAAAAAGAAAAAAGAGGTTGAGGTTTTCTAGCCTTTCTGACCAAAGAATCTGGAAAAAATAGGATTACTGGCAGCTCCTGGAGTCTAGGAACAGCCTATGAGCGGCTTTCAAGGAGCAGCTATAGGCTCAGCTCCCCTTCCACCTGTTGCAGTAATGCTCCATTTCCAGACCAGGGATTGGGGTTGCTTCTCCAAATGACTCATGAAGAAGTGATGGCCCTGAACTGACCCCTATGCTAAAAGCTACAGCCTTGTTCCCCTGAAGTCATTTTAGCTGAGCTCTTAAGTCATTCTCAGCCAACACCAGAGAGTACCATTAACCATATTAGCAGATTTGGAAGTGACTTAACATACACACTTACATGCTAAAGAGAGCCCAGGTATCAGGACAAGCATTTAGACCATCTCCCTGAGGCGTTTCACCCATGTCTCCTGAAACCCCTGGACAGGATAGTTAGACTGCGGGAACTTTGCTGTGGGCAGGTACAGCTTCCGGAGTGATACAAATGTTTTTGCTAATGCATTTGGGAAGGGAAAAGCTGATTCTCCTTTCCACCAGCTTGGCTGTCGCCCTTTTGTTTTGGGGGGTTTTTTTTGGTTTTTTTTTGCTAGCATTTCTCAGCATGGCACTGTTGGATGAAACAGCAAAAAAAAAAAACCAAAAACCAACCCTGAAATGAGCAACAAATTTGCAGAAGAATTTGTCACACAATTAAGAAAATTTCATATAGATGTTAAAGCAAGCTACAAACTATGTTAGAAGCATCAGGTACATTGTTACCAATCAAATCTCACTGTTGTTATTGAAGAAGTCACCTCACTGTTCTGAGTGCTAACAAGACATAGGCACTTAGGACTGAAAATGTCTTTCCCTGTTGGGGCTAGCTCTATGGATTCAGGTCAACCCCACACCAGGCAGCAGTATGTACAAAGCAGAACACGTCCTGCTCTTTCTCTTAACACTCCCGTCAGCAGACATTTAGGTACCATGCATTCCCCCACGTGCAATTTCCTTCCCCACTTCCCTATATTCTGCTTAACTCTTTCCTTGGGAGCTTGAATGCTTTTCACATCACACCTGCCTTGGAGCATGTGCTGTAGGTGTTCCCTAGAGCACTTCACATTGCTAGGTTTTATTTTGCACCTTCGATGTCTATATATGTTGGACCCCTACCATGAGTACATGCACTGCCATGTGTACTACGCTGTATTTGCAGACCATTAACTAGAGCAGCTCCAAACCCAGGGAATACCATTGCCCACACTTTCCCCTGCAGAGCTGTGCAATTACTACCTACAAGGACAGAAGAGTGCCTACAGCTGAACTCGGACCGGACTAACCCACCTTGGCACAAAGAACAGACCCCATTATCTCCCCTGTGAAGGAGGAGATCTCTCTCCTCCTCTGAGAGCATGAAACCTGTGAAAGCCTCCCTCCCCTCCCAGTGGATCCACCAACATCTCTTTCTGACTTCATCTAGGCTTTGGTAAGAGCATCAAAGACAAGAGCATCTTTAAGATGCAGCTTTGGTAAGAGCAGCTGTGTCAGATTCCTGTTTGGGGCTATAAGGCAGCTGAAGGGCAGCTTAAAACCTATGAGCTTTTAGCACCAAAGCAGCAGGTGGGTTCTGTGCACCATCTGGTTTTATTTCAAAAGATTCTCCAGCATGTGTGGCTTCCAAATGGGTGAGCACAGCATCACATGCCAGCTGGTACCATGTGCTTTAGTACCAATAACTGATCCCTGCCCGTACTGGGTTTGCATGGCAAGGTTTTGGTAGCAAGGGAGGGCTACAGGGGCAGTTTCTGTGAGAAGCTGCTAGAAGCTTCCCCCATGTCCGACAGAGCCAATGCCAGCCGGCTCTGAGACGGACCCACCGCTGGCCAAGGCTGAGCCCATCAGCAATGGTGGCAGTGCCTCTGGGAGAACAGATTTAAGAAGGGGAAAAAGTTGCTGCAGCACAGAAACAGCAGCCGTAGAGAGGAGTGAGAATACGTGGGAGCAACAGTCCTGCAGGTCAGTGCAGAAGGAGGGGAGGAGGTGCTCCAGGCGCAGGAGCAGAGATTCCCCTGCAGCCCGTGGGGAAGACCATGGTGAGGCAGGCTGTCCCCCTGCAGCCCAGGGAGGTCCGCGGTGGAGCAGATATCCACCTGCAGCCCGAGGAGGACCCCACGCTGGAGCAGGGGGATGCCCGAAGGAGGCTGTGACCCCGTGGGAAGCCCGTGCTGGAGCAGGCTCCTGGCAGGATCTGTGGCCCCATGGAGACAGGAACCCACGCTGGAGCAGGTTTTCTGGCAGGACTTGTGACCCCGTGGGGGACCCACGCTGGAGCAGTCTGTGCCTGAAGGACTGCAGCCCATGGAAGAGACCCACGCTGGAGCAGTTTCTGGAGGACTGTCTCCCATGGGAGGGACCCCACGCTGGAACAGAGGAAGAGTGAGGAGTCCTCATCCTGAGGAAGAAGGAGCAGCAGCACCAACGTGTGATGAACTGACCCCAACCCCCATTCCCTGTCCCCCTGCACTGCTGGGGGGGGAAGAGGTAGACAATTTGGGAGTGAAGTTGTGCCTGGGAAGAAGGGAGGAGTGGGGGGAAGGTGTTTTAAGCTTTGGTTTTATTTCTCATTATCCTGTTTTGATTTGATTGGTAATAAATTAAACTAATTTTCCCCAAGGTGAGTCTGTTTTGCCTGTGACAGTAACTGGTGAGCGATCTCTCCCTGCCCTTATCTTGACCCACAAGCCTTTTGTTATATTTTCTCTCCCCTGTCCAGCTGAGGAGGCAAGCGATAGAGCAGCTTTGGTGGGATCCTGGCATCTGGCCAGGGTCAACCCACCACACTGCCAAAATCAAGAGAGGCTAAGAGTATTTCACCTTGAGCCAGGACTACTGAGCGACTGCCACCTCTGCAGAATACCCTTCTTCTGGGTGCTGTGCTCTGCATCAGAGCTCACCACTATGCCAGCTGGATAAAGGCCATGCATTGCAAAGAGGAAGGTAAAAACCTGTTCCTAGGATCCTCCCACAGATCCCAGAAAGCAGCAAGGGAGGGGTTGAAATTCCAGTTCCTGCCTCCAGCTAATAGACCAGACAGCAGCATCTCTACAGGTAATGACATAAAACCTCCCATATTTTATCTACTCGCAATCTCCTGCCATTCAACTTGACAAGGCGGCAAAGCTGGGCCTAGGGTTCTTCCCAATTTGGCTGCAATATAAACATTTTCTGAGCACTCTGGCAACTGGTAAGTTTTGGGGGCTGGGAATGACAGTAGGCTGATCTATCTCCGAGGCTTAAACAGGTGTTTTTCTCTACAAGCACAGGAAGTTCCTCAAATCAGTAGCATTGACAGTGCTTCCCAGAGCAGGGATTAGGACTGATTTCCAGGTGAAATATTCCAGAGAAAAAAAAAGCCTACCTGCCTCTTTTTACATGGGTACACAGATATGAGGAGCTACAGCTAGACAGTCTCACAACAGGAACGGGGAAGGTAACGGAGGAAAATACACTGATCAGCCCAGATCTTGAGCCCTTAAGTAGCACAAGGTATTTATTATCTTGCAGCTAAGAGCCTCAGGCAGTTACCAGAAAAACCTTGTCACCCCTGTGAGTCACACAAGAACATGCTATACTCGCTCAAAATAAAAACCAAAATCATCTATTTCCTGGAACACTACCACCACAAAGCGTAAGACAGAAAGTGAAGTGACAGGGTACGAGAAGAAAGGCCTGGCAGGAGAATAAAGAAGGTCAAGAGTCTCTTTCAATTGGTTTCCTCTGGCTGCAGACAGGCACCGGCAGGTCCCGAGGGCCACGGGGCTCCTGGGGTCACCCGGAGCCCCACCCCGAGCTTCCCAGGCCCGTGCCGGCACCACCAGGATCCACCCGCACTCATCACCCGGCACCACTTAAGTGTCCATCTAACCTATGCCAGTGGGGCTTCTGAGCCTGGTTTTGTCCCCACTGAGTCAAAGGGGGAAGGATTTGGGTCACTGTGAGCTTTTGTCAGAAAGGTTCCCTAAATTAGCTCCTCTGTTTGAGATAAAAGGAAGAAAGAGGTCCATCTTTATTTTCCCCATTCACCCGCCGTAATTACTCCGTCTCATCCCTGTCTGCTATTCACTGGCTCTCAGCAAGGCCCCGGCAGCCAGGTCACAGGTCAGCATGGAGGACAAGCCTCGCTTCCCTGAAAAGGATTGAAATGTCTGAAGTGCAGCTTCAGCAGCGTCCAGAAAGTGCCCATCCCTTATGAAAAAGTGGGCTTGGTGAACTGCACCAGCAGTGACATGGTGAGGAGACCAGGGGCCTGGAAATCACTGCTCCTGCACTTTGTTCTCTGGATATCGCTTGGTTTGTTCAGAGTCTCAGCAAGACAGTTATGTACCCCAAATGTCTTTGTAGTGCACTGCTTTATTCCTCCTGATTATATAGCAAGGTATTTCCTTGCAAATTTTCAGATCTACTCATCTGCCTCCTCTGTATCTTTATTTTTAATTCAATGCATAATTTTGCTGCTGTTATTAATGGTCACGGGGCAATTGTTCTTTTCTCTAAGAACTGGGAGAAGATCTTACCTGTACATTTCATATTAGAGCTAGTGCTTAACAGGTGTACAGATGTCTAAGAGCTCCTCTAACTTCTTATGATACGTGTTTTTCTATTGTAAAGTCTTTTACACAGAAAGGATTTCCTGAAACAACTAACTTTAACAATTATAAAAATACTTGGTCTTGAATTCATATATAGTAGTAGCTGCACCAGAAGCCCCAAATTATGCTCAGCCAGCCGAAAGGAACGTGTTTTATTATTCCTGCGTTGAGTCACCACCTCCGGGTTTGGATACCCACTGTGAAGAACCAGGAAAACCAGACTATCCACAGAAAGTATTTGCAACAAACTTTGCCAGTAGCCAACAAGTTTGGACACATCAAAACCAGGCTACCAAATGGTCCACAATAGAGGCGACATGTGAATCAACAGCTGAGAGCTGTTAACCCAGGTGTTCTTGGGACATAAGAAAGAACGGGAAATGTGTGGTTATCCCAGTGCCCGAGA
The DNA here is from genome assembly GCF_026419915.1 of Harpia harpyja. Lineage (NCBI taxonomy): Eukaryota > Metazoa > Chordata > Aves > Accipitriformes > Accipitridae > Harpia > Harpia harpyja. The sequence goes on along the minus strand of NC_068942.1, from coordinate 11,937,519 downwards.
TGAGGGCTCTGGCAGAGAGAGGTGCCAACATCAGGGCTGCTCATCACCACCTCCGGCTAACAAGGTGGTGGGCCGGTGTCACCAGGACCGCAAACCAGAAGCGGAACAGACTTACCAAGCTGTTAAGCCACCTCTGCTCTTTGGACATCCACCTTGTCCCTTCCCCAAGGCAGTGGCTGCCCCCTCAACTCTCAGGTGGCAGCCGTAAACCTAAGCTTCACAGGGCTAGTCCAACTGCTGGTAGCAGCTAACTTTCCCTTGGCATTCTCACTCCTGCTGCCACCACCCTCACTATCTCCAAACATCAGCTTTCACACCTGCTGATTCTGTTTTGGAAACCCAGGAGGTGGTCTGCAGAAGGGCCCGGTGTTCAGAGCAGCACTTAAAGCTGCTGGGCATGCCTAGGACCACTGCCTGCAGGACTGGCACCACACAGCTTTGCCATGTTCACAGATGTTTACAAGTAATGGAGTTAGAAGGTCCCACTTGAAGTTCTCACACAGATCATCAGAAAAACTGCCTTGCATACACACAAATAGATATGGGGGGAATCTCAGCTAACCAAAAGAAAACGGCAATGGGGGTTTCCGAGTATAACGTATTACCCTTTAGCTTGTAAGGCTTGAGCCAGAATTCACTGAAGCAAAGAAAGCTCCTGGTGATGTTATTGGACAGCACAGATAAGGCCATATGAGAAAAGCATGACTTTGAACTATACATGACTGAAACTTTCAGAAATACCTGGGTGTACTCATGTCCTGTTTTTTTCCCCATTAAAAAAAAAAAAATTAAATAGGCAAAGAAAGCAGTGACATGATTCTTACTCAGACAGGAACAGGCTTCAGTCCTAACACAAGGCCATCTGCTCAAGGGAGATATTTTTTTATACATAGTTTAAGCTCAAAGCAAGAGGAGAATATCACCCTATCCAACCCCTGGCATGCACTTGCCTCACTCAGGATTTTGTGAGGCTCTGTTGAATTTATTCTATGTAAAACCTGTTTGCTGCCTTGTGCAAAGATGCTTATTTCGGACGTATGCCTCTACATACACCTCTAGACCCACCTTGCAGGATCCTGGGAGTGCGGGATGCCCACAGACCTTACGCAGCGCATTCAAAAGGAATCTGAGGACACACAGCCGCAGGTTGCCGTTATGAGCATTATTAATGCCGATCAGCAGCCCATACAAGTACATTTTGCTTACGTGAGGAATTGTCCCCAAAAAGAAGCATAACCCCCTGGATGGATGTTCCTGGGAAAGTATAAAGACTCATAACTTTAAGCTCAAGTAGAATTGGGACCACAAAGGTTATATGTTGCAAAATTACATCCCACATATGATTTTGAACAACTCCTCCCCAGCCTGTGAGACAATCTTACAATTCCCAGGGCTCCAAGTCAATTTTTGTCTGCCAGCACCAGCAGGATTATTTCCCTCCTTCCTGCGCCCAGCTTGCTCCTGCCAGACAGGAGCGTCTGACACTCCGAAACCTCTGCTGTTACTCTCATTGCCAGCTAAGACAAGACAAGCCCAGCTGCCTCAAGGCACAGCTCTATGAAAAGGCACGACGGGAAGATGTAAGCAACTTTCCCGGCTACCCCTGGCTGACTGCATTACACTGGTGCCAGAGCAAGTGCCCAGCCACTGCTCTCAGCCCTGTGCTTGTCAAGGCAATGCAGAGTTGCAGCTAATGTCCCCATAGGATAAGCTCTTATTATTTTTCTCTTCTTTCTACAGTGCCATCATCCTTATCTCTGCTGGAAATCAGCAATAGATGGAAGAGGAAAATCAGTGTTTTCCCTCATGTTTTCATGTAATTACTTATATTAGAAGTCCTGTATATTTTTGTATCACTCTTCCAGATAGCTCCTCTCTTGACCCATGTCCAGATAGATCTCCACATCAGTTGAAGTTCCGGATGTGTTTTCAGCAGCGAGGAGACTGGGGGGGGCCCCAGGAGTTGGGAGGGGACACAGCCGGGACAGCTGACCCCAACTGACCCAAGGGATATTCCAGACCATAGGACGTCATGCTCAGCGTATAGAGCTGGGGGAAGAAGAAGGAAGGGGGGACGTTCGGAGGGATGGTCTTTGTCTTCCCAAGTCACCGTTAGGCGTGCTGGAGCCCTGCTTTCCTGGAGATGGCTGAACACCTGCCTGCCCAGGGGAAGTGCTGAAGGAATTCCTTGTTTTGCTTTGCTTGTGCACGTGGCTTTTGCTTCACCTGTTAAACTGTCTTTATCTCAGCCCATGAGTTTTCTCACTTTTATCCTTCTGATTCTCTCACCCATCCCAAGTGGGGAAGGGGGGGGAGAAATGAGCGAGCAGCTGTGGGGGGCTGAGCTGCCGGCTGGGGTTAAACCATGACATGCCCTAATGGGGCTGAGTCTCACCTGCAGTAGTTACACCAGTGACCTTCCTCCTCTGAAAGGGAATCTCAAGCCACGGTCACAGGTCCGGCCCTGTTCAATGCTCTCAGCACCGAAGGGGAAATGGAAAGTGCCCTCAGATGGCAGGCAGCTAAAAGGGATGACTGCAGGCACTTTAGAGGACAGGGTTAGAGGAAAAACATACACATTTAGTGGGGTGGGTTTCAATAGTGCCAAGCAGGGTGCAGTACCTTTCTAAAGGACACAGTGTGCCTGTGGATTATTTGGCAGCACTGGAAGAAAAAACCAGAAAAATTGTGACAGGCCAGCTACTGAATGTGTATCAACAACACGTAATTGTTGCTGAAAGAAGTTTTTTTGAGAAGATACACATCAAAACATCATATAAGCAAACATCTGAGGGAATTCACTCCGTTCTGGCATCAGTGCTGAGGACCCAGCTGGAGCAGCTTTTCTAGTTGAAGGTACCACACCATAAGGTGACAGCTTCTGGTACAAGCAATAAATGCAAAGATGCCAGCTATGAGGGTAGGCTGAAAGAAGCAGATGTTGTCACCTCTCTTCTAGCAGCCTCCTTTTACAGGGAAAGCTGGATCAAAAGAACTAACAAACAGTTGTTCTCCAAGTCCAAAGGAGAGGGGGGAAAAAAACCCCAAAACACTAAACCCTGTTTGCTGTTGCAGCAGTTTTAAAGAGGTCAGCAGTAGGCAAGTACTGAACACGCACATATCTGACCTTACGAGGTGGGGATTCCCAGGTCGAGCAGAGAAGCCCAGGAGAAGCAGGTTCATCTCTCCTTCCCCCGCTCTATTCTGAAGGGGTAGGGGCCATCGGAGAAGTGGCAGAGCAGCTAGCTGGGATCTTGAATGCCTTAGGACTGCCACAGCATTAGCTGCTAAAATTAATCATCTGCTGCTTCTCTGCTATGCTGCACAACATACCAAAATCGTAACAAGGCAGGCTGTGACGAGAAATATCTCATTTACCTGGCCATGATGGCAACACTCACTCTGCAAGAGCCATACTGCAGATGCCAAAAATTCCTTTAATAACAGCTCAATAGATGTTATATTTTTCTCTTCATAGTACAAGCCAGAGCTGGGCTTGGATATTAGTGCATTAAAGTTAATATACATAGCATTCAGTCAACAGAGCGGGTAAGAAAAACAAAAAGAGAGTAAGGAAGCATATAGAAGTATTTGATTTTCCAAACTGAAGTTTAGTTTAGTGCTGGAAAGTGCCAGATGACAGTAGAAGTTCTTCAGAAACATTTCCCTCTTTGGAAAAGGAAAATAATTTTTTTCCCCACTCCAGAAGCCATTAAAATATTTCCTGTACTGTTTATGTACATCATCTCCTTTCTTCAGATTGACTCTATTGGGGATTTCCATTACTTTCAGTAGTCAGTGCTTTTTAGTGCCTCCAAATGCACTGTATAGCATGATAAATATGATGCTGGACAAGAGCAGAACTCGGATCCACTGCTTCAAGACACAAATAACTTAGTGATCATTCTTTCCATGACATGATTAAGTTACTACACAATTGATTTTTCCCTTGTCTTTCTTCAGTAGGCTCTACTGCATCTGACTCAGAGAGGTGGAGAAAGCATCTCCAAGTGGAAGACAGAAATCAGGAAGAGAGATGGGAGATTTAAATTGCACTGTTGCCTGTGGTGCACTGTTGTAGCTATGTGCTTCTTTAATGGGAATAGCTATCTGGTGAAGTTGTGCAGGGGCAGCCTACAGATCTACCAATTATCAAAACAATTCTGTTCATTTTAGTAGTTTTCCCCAAAAGTTTATGATCAGAACTATACTTATTCACCCCAGCCTAGAGAAATGTTACCTCCATCACCTACTTTGGGCACCATGAGACATACTGTAAGCTCATCTGGCTCATCACCAAGCCTGACGCTTGCCTGCACTTCCACAGTCTTTGCCAAATCAATGTCTTTCCAATTAACTGAATTTTTTCGGCTTCCTACTGATATCGACAGCATTTGCACAAAGCATGGGAGGTTTCTCCCCAGTAGAGGCTGCTGTTTGTCTGCATTCTTGTCTTGCAACACGAGCAATTTTTAGATTTCTCCTCTGCTGAGCAAACCAGCACAAGTTCCAGGGTGCTCTCACACATAACTCATTTCTGTTACAGCGTCTGACAGTCGATCAGAGCTCAGCTGCAGTCATGCCATCAGGCTGCAGCTGAGCACAATCTAGAAGTGGATTAGGAACAGGCTGGGCCATAGCACTGCCTCCCAGCTCCACCTTCCCTGACCAGGTACCTGCAGCAGAGGAGAGTTACCAATTCACTTCTCTTTGCTGCTTCCATTTTTAAGCTAACATTCAGAAAGCAATTGGTCTTCTGAGATACTTATGATGAGTAGAGATAAGATCTAAAATTTAGCAGAGTCTCCACCTATTAAGACAGTCAATATAAAAATAAACTGGTTTGAGCTGAATGCAATGTGCGCAACCTGTAGGCAAACTGTAATTAGCTCCAACTGACTGATTTAAATTAATATAACAGAAAAATTCCATGGATACATACCACCTATGTATTCACATGCCATTTAGGACAAACTAAATATGTTGAACCCAAACCGTTGTCTGTTCTGTGACAAAAACCAGGGTTCTCAGCCCACTAAAACAAAACATAAAAATAAACCCCGCTCATCTTGTTACAGGTTTGCTTTAAAAGGTTATTTAGGGGTCTTTATTTGTCTGTTGACTTTTCACCTGCAAAGGCTCAGACCCCCCATTTCTAGGACAAGGCAGCAGATGTCTGCTGCAGAGTATCGGGAAGAATCCCAAGTTCTCCAGGAATCACACACTAAAAATGCATTTTCTTGGTCTTTTACTTCTCCTGCCCTCCTCAAAAAGGAGCTCATAGTACTAGGTTTATATAATTAAAGGATGTCCGAGGCACACCAGGAGAGGGTTTTTTTTCAGGAAAAAACCCACCCAAAACTTTAAAACTCTACTTTTTTATATTGAGGTAATATGATTTCCCCTTTGACAGTTAAGTAAGGATATGCATTTAAACTTTCACATTCTGTAAGGTGTTTCACAACCCATGCGTGCAAAAAATATTTTCTATTCAATACACTTTAAGTCAAAAGAAGCAGTAATCTATTAGGCAGTTATTCCTCCAAATATAATGCTAACTTATGTCAACACAAGTTTTTTTTGCTGTTGCTAATTATACAGTTTAGTAGTGATCATATAAAGTCTACAAATGAGCATAATAAAGTTTCCTTTGATAACTGTCCCTACTTCCAGGTTTGGTTCAAAGAAGGAAAGAGGGAAGGGAACAGGAAACAGACAGGTAGCCAGACAAGCCCAACAAGACTTGTGTGAGCTTCATTTCTCTATAGGGTTTCCAGAAGAGCAACTCAAATTTCCCATCCTCACCACCAAGCATCTTTTGATTTTAGACAAAATTGTATCATTGCAATTCTTCCTTACAATTGCAAAGATGAAATACCAGCTCAAACACAGGACTAAATCTGGCCTTATTTCTAAGAAGGACAAACCCCTGTGGAGGCATAAGCTGCAGGGACTACACAGACTCTTTGTCCTGTGCTCAGGATCACTTACCTCTCCCCAGCCCACAGGTAACAACCACCACAGACGTGCACCACCGCAGCAGCAGTTTAAGCCTACCTCACAAACGCATCTTCAGTGGATTTTCCCAAGCACAGAGGATGATCCAGCTCAGCTCCAAGAAGACAGAGATCACCTCTACCACACCCATGTGCTGATTTGCTCCTGCTGCCTCGGCTCGCTCCTCTCTCCTCATACCCAGCCAAATGAATCAGCCATCTCCACCTGGGTTTCCCCATTGCTGCTGGTCCAGTGCAATCCCCACACTGAGATAAAAACCCTGTTTCCCTCAGCTCAGTCCCAGCTGTGCTTTGGCACAGGCCAACGGTTGTGTGCTCCAGGAAAAGGAAACAGTGGTGGAGATGTGATAGGAAAATGTCAACAGAACAATAATGCTGTGATTGTTACATTTAACTAATGTTTAAAAAGATCTCTTTAAAGTCCTGCCTCTGAGCAGTGCAAAGGGTTTCTGTCTCATTCCCCTGGAAGTGGCTGTATGCACCACACCTCCACGCTCGTCCTGAAGCCCTTAGAAATCAGGACAGTACCCCCTTCATATCCCATTTAGCCAGGAGCAGGTATGCTACCTGCCCTTTCTAAGTCTGAGCTAACTACTCAGCTGAAGACTAATGTCACCTGCCAGCTCTCCTGAGTACTCCTGCATGGAGAAGTAGCCTAAGGGAAGACGTTGTGGACTAGAAAATCAAATTTGCAGCCTTTTGAAAGGGATTCCCTCCTCCCTGTTTTGGGTTTGTGTGGCGGGGTTTTGGAAGCGGAGTAGGGGCTGCAGGGCCGGCTCCTGTGAGAAACTGCTAGAAGCTTCCCTGGCTCCAGGTCAGACCCACCTCTGGCCCAGGCCGAGCCCATCAGCGACGGTGGTAGCGCCTCTGGGAGAACAGATTTCAGAGGGAGAAACCTACAGCAGAGAGGAGATTGGAATGTGAGAGGAACCCCTCTGGAGATACTGAGGTCAGTGAGGAAGGAGGGGGAGGAGGAGCGGGGGAGGAGGTGGATGCCCCTGCAGCCCGTGGTGAGACGGCAGGCTGTCCCCCCCCAGCCCATGGAGGGGAGCGGGGGAGCAGATGCCCACCTGCAGCCTGGGGAGAGAGGAGCCCACGCCGGAGCAGGGGGATGGATGCCCCCCAAGATGGCTGGGACTCCATGGGAAAGCCCACGCTGGAGCAGCCTGGGACTGAAGGACTGCAGCCCGTGGAAGGGACCCGCGCTGGAGAAGTTCATGAAGGACTGTCTGCCATGGGAAGGACTCCACGCTGGAGCAGGGGAAGAGTGTGAGGAGTCCTCCTCTGAGGAGGAAGGAGCAGCAGAGACGTGTGATGAACTGACCCCAACCCCCATTCCCTGTCCCCCTGTGCTGCTGGGGGAGGAGGGAGAGAAGATTGGGAGTGAAGTGGAGCTGGGAAGGAGCGAGGGGTGGGGGGAAGGTGTTTTAAGATTTGAGTTTGCTTCTCAGTATCCTTATTTTTATTTGATCTGTAGTAAATTAAATTGATTTTGTTTTTTCCCCAGGTTGAGTCTGTCTTTTGCCCATGACTATAATTGGTGAGTGATCCCTCTCTGTCCTTGTCTGGACCCACAAGCTTTTCTTTATATTTTCTCATCATCATCCCACTGGGGTGGCGGGGGAGGTTTGAGCAAGCAGCTTCGTGGTGTTTTGTTACCGGCTGGGCTTAAAGCATGACATTCCCTTATCCCCTCTTCATAGTCCTGAGATGGCTTTTGAAAAATTATATGAGGAGGAAATGGTAGAGAGATAAACACAGATAGGTGTTTGGTTTTCTAAGTCAGCTTTCAGTAAGCAGTAGTCCTCAGAAAGTGTTCCTTGAAAGCCAAAGTAAGTATTTGCAGACACTTCTTTTTTATAGAAAAATCTTTTCATAATGATTTTTCTTGAAAAACTTTTCATAAAAACATTGCTTATGAAACCAAGCTGGAAAAGGAGTACAGAAAAGGTCTGGCTAAATGGTGAAAACAGATGAAAATGAGAAAAGGAATGAGATTACAGGAAAAACAATGAAAAAAGCATTGAAAGAGCCTGGCTCCATCTTCTTTATTCCCTCCCATCAGGTATTTATACATATTGATAAGATCCCCCTGAGCCTTTTCTTCTCCAGGCTGAACAGTCCCAGCTCTCTCAGCCTCTCCTTGTTGGACAGATGCTCCAGTCCCTTCATCGTCTTTGTGGTCCTTCACTGGACTTGGTCTGATATGCCCATATCTCTGTTGTACTGGGGAGCCCACAACTGGACCCAGCACTCCAAATGTGTCTCACCAGCACTAAGTAGAGGGGAAGGATCATCCCCACCTTGACCTGCTGGCAATACTCATTCTAAAGCAGCACAGGATACTGTTGCCCCTCTTTGCTGCAAGGGCACATTGCTGGCTCATGTTCAACTTGGTGTCCACCAGGACCCTCAGGTTCTTTTCTGCAAAGCTGCTTTCCAGCTGGTTGCCTCCCAGCATGTGCTGGTACATGGGATTATTCCTCCTCAGGTGCAGGACTTTGCACTTCTCTTTATGGAACTTAGGAGATCCCTGTTGGCCCATTTCTCCAGCCTGTGCAGGTTTCTCTGAACAGCAGCACAAACATCTGGTCTATTGGCTACCCCTTGCAATTTTGTATTGTCTGAAGGGTTGTTGAGGGTGCACACTGTCCCATCATCCAGGTCATTAATGAAGATGTTAAACGGTATTGACTCTGGCATTGACTCTAAGGTTACTCCACTAGTGACTGGCAACCATCACAACCCTTCTGAACCCGAGTTCAGATGGTTTTCAGTCCACCGCTGTCCACTTATGTAGCCCATATTTCATCAGCTTGTTTGTGATGATGTTACGGCAGACAGGGTCAACAGTCTTGCTAAAATCAAGATAAACAACACCTACTGCTCTTCCCTCATCCACTAAGCCAGTCCACTGTAGGCCATGAGGTTGGTCAAGAAGGATTTCCTTTTCATAAATCCATCTTGATCACTCCCAATCACATTCTTGTCCTTAATGTTTGGAAATTGTTTCCAGGATTATCCACTCCATCCCCTTCCCAGGAATTAAGCTGACGCTGATGAGTCTGGAGTTCCTCAGGTCCTCCTTCTTGTAGATAGGACTGACATTTGCGTTCTTCCACTCAGGAACCCATTGCCAGCAGGTTGAGGGAGGCGATCCTTCCCCTCCATTCAGCACTGCTGAGGCCACACGTGGAGTACTGTGCCCAGATCCGGGCTCCTCATTACAAGAGGGACATGGGACCTGTCTGCCTTGGCAGACTCTCCCCAGTGTCCTAGAGCTCAGCCCCCAGGAAGCAGGTCAGGCTGGCAGCTGAGGGTCTACTAGAAATAGAAATCCATGTTCTCAAACTATAGTGATTTTTTTGTGTAGCAAACACAAGTTAGTAAAGTGGGAAAAAAAAAAAAAGGAGGATTGGTTTGTGTTTAGCAACACCTGCATTAGGGCTGGTTCTCACCCTTTTGCCATTTACATGAACCTCTGCAGTAAATGAACCTGCCCAGTCTGAGCAAGTGCAATCAGATAGCTGCCCAGGTTTTCTTTTACTTCTATCTAGACAAACCTGTCATCTTAAGTCACCTCCACATGAATAGAATAAGAACAGAAATGTGTTTTTGTTGTGTTAGAGCATTTTATATACTATCAGTTTTGTTTCATCCCTTCACCATAAGCCATTTTGCCTGCTACTGTGTGTTTTACATCATTTGGAGAGAAGCCCAAGTACACTGAGCAATAAAAAAAGCACAATGTAAAACTCCAGAGGGTGGTGTGATCAGGGAAATTACTTTTAAAAAAATTGAAGAAGAGGATACTTTCTTCAGAATTTAAAAGCTTAGAATATCCATATTTCTTCACAGTATTTTGGCAGACAGTGTCTATACTATTATTAAATTCCTTAGTTTTCTGGAACAGAATAGAGCACTGAGTAGCAGTGAACACAACAGTATTGATGGAATAGCATACAAGTGGATGCATGTCAAGAGGCATTGCTTTTGATCTGTTCTTTGCTACAAAGGATGACGGGGAATTGTTATCCCAAAAGCACTTTGCACAGGAAATCAGGATGTGGCTGTAACAGATATTAATCCCCCAGGAGAAAGTTAAGGAGGAATTCAAGTATGGTAAATTGCAGTGGCTGGACAGTATTTGTTTGAGGTATCAGGTAGCTACAGTAGGTGTCTGGAGATTGTAACACAACTTACATCCATCCCTGTGCAAAGCCCTGATTTCTACTCAAGCTCTGACTTACGGGTCTTAAAGAGATTTCTGGAAAAGCAAGCTCTCAGGCTTCTAGAGCTATTTAGCAAACACACAGGCATGGCATGGCATGGCTGTAACGTACTTAGATTTGTAACTTAATTTATGTTCAGTAAGTGCTAAGTAAATATTCTTGTGAACTAAAATTCAGCTAATATTTAAGCTCACTGAAAATGCTTTATTCTACCTGTAGCATAATAACTTTATCAACTGAAAAGCAGTTTGTTCTGTTAAATGGCCCAACAAGAGCCCATCAACTTTTGCCACATTGTGGAGCCACTCTGCAGTGCTCTCTTTATTGAAGAAAGTATAGATACTATGTTGCAATCAATACTGAATGATCCTGCAACTTTTGCTTTCGTATTGCCTCTCTGCACTCTCTAATGACTCTCATATTATCATCATCATGCTCTCAGGAAGTTTAAATGTCAGGGCTAATTAATTAAGATGGTTTGTCTTCTCTTATTAATCCCTTAGGTACTGAGAACCCATTCCCTTTAATCAGAAGCAGCTGTGACCAACACAGCACGAGAGACGGAAAAACATTTTACTCCCAGGCACTTCCTATGACTACATTTCTGAAACAATAATTAAAGTAACTGTTGCTGTAATTCCAGTAATAAGGTTAAAATGTGTCGCTACAATTTCACTTCCCGAAATTCCATCCAAATGATTTGTGAATGTATCTGTGACAGCCTATCGTGTGCACTGTTGCTCAAGAAATTGGTGCCTTCTGCACGTGATGATAATTTCTGAGTCTCTACTTTTGCAATAGGCTCTACCTAGATGCCAAAAATTTACTGAAGAACCAAGCCCTTGCCTTTTAACTGTATCAGCATTGCTACTCTCTCATTTTTTTTACTGAAGCACCTCTTTTGTTAGATCTTTGTTTTGCTTTCTAATGCATATATCAAATAAAGTAGCCTATTTTCCGTAAAAAGATTATAATTCAGTTGCACTTATTTCTTAAAGGGAAATAGTGTAGGAAAAAAATAAAGCATTTAGTATTTGCATACCAGTTCAATACTTTTTTTTTTTTTTTTTTTAATTTAAATACATTGGGCTTGTTTATAAAATGACCATTTAAAAGACAGGGTTATCTAAACTACATTCATATTATTGAAATAGTTTTGATCACTGAATTGACCTGTTCTAAGCTTGCTATTTACTGCAAATATCCATCCACTAGAACCTGACAGCTGGTTTTCAGCCTGTAGAAATGCGATGTGGGTAGCGACTAGCACCTCACTTTATGTTAATCAAGGTCTAGAGGTTCACCAGCTCCGCAGCTGGAGCATTTTTTACATACCTGTCTTCCCAAGTGCTGGGCTACAGCTGATTTTCTGAATCCTCTCTAAATGCCCAAACTAATTTTTTCAAGCTTTGGACTGTTTCTTCAAAGCAGATTTACCTCCTGGGGTAGGAGTATGCAAGCTCCCATGCCTCTGAGTTACAGCTGAAGAGACGTTGGGTCAGCTCCACGTGAAGTTCATTCCACATGATTTAAGGGCGAGACAAACAGTGCTTTGCTATGAGAGCAGGACAGAGCCTGAAATGAATCTCTAAGACAACTCTTGATAGAACTAATTGACATCTTTTAATTCAGTCTCCCTGACAAACATGGCACTCAGTATGTGTTTTACTATATTTATATAAATGCACTGAAATCACAGAATTCTTGAAAAAAGTTATAAAAAATACATTTTGATGAAATACCTTCCTTTTTTTCCCCACAGGTGTTCTGGTTAGTAAAAAGAACTATTTGCTAGTATAATTCACACCTGCTGAGTAGTTACAGTTATGACCAACAGAACATGATGTTATGATTTTAAAATATATGTTGTTTTATTTTGATTTACTAATCACACCTTGAAATGAGCTAACAATGAGTTTACAGCCCATCGTCTCTCTACTCAGGCAAACACTCTCCTTTAAATCTGAATTATTACAGGATGCTTTTCCTTACCTTCTGCAACAGCAATAGAAAGGGATGCCTCATGCAATACAGAAAAGCAGGCCAGTCTATTTTAACTTCTGTTGTCTCAGAAACAACTCTATTTGAGACAACAGGAACAGAGATAAACAGACTTCGCAAGTTGTGTTTATCAAGTAAACTTACTTGCTGTTAATTTTAGCCATTCATCAGGAATTTTAAAATTTCCAGTTACATACTTTCAGGTAATAAAATGTATTGCTTCCAGTAGATTAACACAGTTATTTATCATTATTTGCAGTGTTGCTGCTGTAGTATCCTTAGCATGGGTGATTCTTGCAGGTGCAAAGATGACTTGGTTCTTGTTCCCAGACAGCAGACAAGAGTTTATGGTCCTGAGGCTGGGATACACAACAGGTATGCAGAGCTCTGCTCCTGCAGGGCCTCCCTGATTTTAAAGACAAATTCTGTTCAGGAGATGCAATCTCTCTGGGCATTGAATATTGCTTGAATTGATAATAATACATGAGAAGTTATTCTGCTGGAGAGGGAAGAAGAAAGGAAACAGCTGTTTTTACTTCATTCACTCTGGGTTTTCTGGTCATTGCTAACTGGGTGAGATCTATTCCACCAGCTTGGTTTTCCTCTTTAGAGGAGTTTGAAAACTGGCAGAAGTTTGGGAAAATTACATCAGGACAAGCACATGGCTCTCTGTATCTCCTTATAAGTAAAATAATTCCCATTTCCTCTCTTACTCTCCCAGTAGCCAAAAAGCAACCTCAGAGATATGGCCACTAGCCTTGAGACATTGAACCAATGATGCACTTGCTCCCTATGTGTAAAAGATCTTTTGTTTGTAATCCAGGGAGAAGGAGAGGGGTTTCTGCATATTTTCAGCATAGTCAAATGAGTTTGTTACATGATTTTTTTTAGTCCTAACCACTAAAAATCATGTGTCAGCATCCTTCTTTTGACTGACATGTTTTATCCACAGGGATCATTTTCTCTGGAATGGGAGTAAAACGTCACTTCTTACACAGAGCTTGACACTGCTGCCAGAAGCAAGGAAGCCTTCACCCACCGATCTGCGAGTCTCTCACCATCGTGTTACTGACACGGCCTGATGATCAACTACTTGGAACAGCTTTTGTAAAACCTGCAAAAATACACAGAATTGTTTTATTTATAAAGTCTGGCTGTGTTGTAATCCAGAAGGAAGATATGTCCAAAATGCTTATGATCCTCATACCTAGCCATCTTCCTGTAACAGCACTTGTTAGTATTTTTGTCTCCATCATTATCGTATTTCCACTCATTTGGAAGTTAACCCTGCTTTAGCAGGAGACTAGATCAGATGACCTGCAGAGGTCTCAACCTAAGTAAGTCTGTATTTCTATCATTTATCCTATTGAAAAGTTCTGCAATATTCTTCTTTTTATTAAAAGAAACAGGACATCCAAAACCTCAAACAAGTTCACAACTTTACACTGAGCAGTCGCTGGAGTTATGAGGATATGTATTTCTCCTTTAGTATGCATTTTATTGCAGGGAGAATGTTTCATATTTTTATAATATATTAAGTTTTCTTGTCTACTGTATTTTTGTTCATGGTGTAATCTGTTCAGTTGCTAGTATTTGACAGTCAGCGACTAAAAATGTGGTATAATTTTAAATATACATTTATGTTTTAGTTGCTGAATCCCAGTCGTACCCCAGTAGACTTGCAAGAGATCCTACCTATCATTTTGGTTTATCAAACCAGTGGTTCTGAAAGCTGTTCCCACTAACACTTGTGCATAAGTTACAACAGCTGCGAGAGGACTTCCTATTTTTTACCTACAAAGACTTTCATAACATTAAATCAGATTTAGATGATAAACTACATCAACACCAACAGAAGCCAAATGTGCTGTCTTTTGCATGTGTGGCTTAAAGATATTTTACATCTATTTACACAAATTAGTAAGTATGTCTCACCTCAGTGCAACATTTTTAATAATGCAAAACTGACTGAACCACAAGCCATATTGATGTAATATTAAACACTGGATTTAAATTCACAGAAGCAGGAATGCTGACAACACAGGTCAAACTTCCAATCATTTAACTGCGTGTTTTGATTTTGCATGAGCTTTTGAGGAGGGAATAAGTGGGTTATATAACTCAGATGCAGGCTGATTCAAGGATGTTCGGTCAGGATAAATTTTAGAAATAAAATGGAATGACACGAACCAGCAAAACCCAGACTCTGACACCTCTGCTTGAGAGTTTATGCCAAACTTCTATTATTGTATGTAGTGGAGTTTTACCCAATTCAATAAATAGAAAAGTATCTGTTTTATGTTATGATTAGTTAAAATATACTATTTGTTGCATAACAAATTTCAAGCATTGTCAAAGCACAGAAGTACAGCTACCATCTACATGTCTCCACATATCACAGACAGGACTGCTACAAGTGCCTCTTATAAAGGCTTCCCAACGCCTCCCATTATGAGACTTTTACTGTATCTGCAGCTACCTAGTTTTGAGGTTTGAACTGAATTTCCTATATCAAGTGTTATTTGTACCTCACATATTCCTGTGTGGAAAGGTTAATCCAGAACAGCTCAATCACTCCATGGATAAGACAAAGGAAAAGCATAGACTTCAGTGTAATACAGTTACCTAAAGTAGAAAAAGTTAAGGTTGGAAAGGCAACATTAAATTTAAATATTTGGCCAAGAAAAATTAAAATTGAAGCCATCATTACAATTGTAGAGTCAAGCAGTCAGGTTGGGAAATGCCAGAATTAGAGGCAAATACCTACCAAAAGGTGCAGAACAGTGTGTGTACTATTTCACGAGACTCTCACAACAATGACGGTAGGTAACAGCAACATAGCTTTGGAAACATAGTTTCAAAATCTCCCACTGAAAAACACTAAGATACAGGTCTCTAAGAACTTACGGAAATGAAACTGGGGATATTCTCCACTGAGAAAGTCTCTAGAAATTTCAGGCTAGTCAGCCACTTCACACTACATTTATGATGCAAGAGTCAAAGCTGAAATAAAGCAACCACCCATGTCCAGAAAACAAAAATAAAACCCATACAAGTTTTTATTTATTTTAATTAGACGTAAAATAAAATGTGACATTTCCATCTAGAAGCCACTGACATATGCTGTGGTAAATTCAACACAGAGAGGTGGTTTTAGCTGTCAGATTCCTCCCAAATTCAGCTTCTCCCTCTTGCACTGGAGCTGTGTGCAAGCCCTGATATGCCGAGGATACATCTGTTCAAGGCAGCCGCTGGAGTTGAAGCTTATCAGCGGCTGGTGCTTCAAAGACGTCATCTTCAACACTTTCTTCTATCGGCTTCATTTTTGCCGAAGTTCTCAGGTAGGGAGACGTCCGGCCCGGGCCTGCCACAGTTACAAAGAAATTACCAATTAATTTAACAACACATACCTGCTACATACACCTATTTGTGACAAAATGTACACAATCTGATGATCCTGTCCTAGTTGCCTCGTGAGAGGATTTTATAAGTGAAGGTTTCTTTGTTATTCGGCCACAGGCATCAGGAAATTCTAGACGTGGGACAGCCATGCTGCTACGAACCAGCAATGCCTCTGAGGTTCAAACCCTGCGACTGGCCACAGGCACAGTATTCTCCCCAAATTCTGACTGCATGAGGCGCCCAACACTGTGTCTCTGGCCATCGTTTTCTCATCGTTACACTCACCCACTAATTCTTCTCCACAAATGATGATGTGAATGACTACCCTAAATACAAAAGGTATTTACATTTGCCTCAGCCGTGAAAAAAAATCCCTCAGTCTACTGGGTAAACCTCAGGTAGGTACCTGATCACAGCCCTAACTGCCTTAAAAGCATGATAATGTAAAACGTATGGAAAATACAATACCCCCATAAACAACCATAGAGAAAACAAGACTAACAGGTGAAAGACACATAACTTTTGACTGACAGTGACTTTGTTGCTCTAAGACAATCTTTCAGAAAAGCAGTGCCTCATAAAGCTTGCCAGAGTGGAGCGCACAGAATGGCCATTGCTGGTAAGACAGTAAATGGAGTTTTTGTGCAAGTTACCACTGCAAACTGCCTCTACTGTAGTTAAATTTTCAGCATGAGGGTTAAACCAGAGAGCTCCTTTGACATCAGCCAAACAGGTTTATTTCCCATTGTTCACTCTGAAATTGCTTCTGTACTTGGACAGTTTTTCTCTCGGTACCCTCTTCTAGAGTTAAACCACCACAATGGTACAAGGTTGCAAACATCTAGCATATGATGACCAAAAAGACTAGGGAAATCTTTGAAATATCATTTCAGAAGAAAAGAGCAAGAGGTAGTGGTCCTGTCTGACAGATAGTCTGTATACAAGCTAAAAATTCAAATTTTCTTGAAAAAAACACCGATAGCCATAACATAACTGTTATTGCAGGGCTATTCTTACTACTTTAAAAAAAGTTTATTAGATATACAGTAAAGTGCTCTGCTAAAGAAGCCTACTTATGTAGATGGACTCCTTTGTGCTGCATATGTTACACACAAAGAACAAAATACTAGCTACAGGCAAGACCAGCAGGTTATCACATTACTGCATTTTTAAGTCACATTCACACGAACACCATTCAGAATTAGCTTTTTAGAACGTTTTATGTTAAAAATGTATTAGTATTTTCTTTTACCATTCAAAAACTACCATGATAAAGGTTATTTGCACACATTTTAAAATACTGGAATTGTTAAGCACTTCTTTTTTACTTTATTACTAGTTTATTACCATTTTTAGACTGGTTCTCTTTTTAACAAAAAAGTGCTTAGTTCTCTCCAGAAACCAGAAGTAAGAAGCCATAAGTCTGTTGAACAGGATCCAATATTGGGTCTAACACTGTCAGGTTGTTTGGTTCAAAGACATGCCCTTATTTTCTCCAAATACAACCCCCTTGTCTATTGATGCCTCAATCCAGCGTTGGACAGTTGTTGAAGAGACAGTCTGATCCTGAACCCGGGCCTTCCATACATTACTCTGATGCACTCTCTTGAGGACCTAAGCTTAAACGCCTATTAAAATGGCATTTCCCATGAAACCCAATCCTGCTTTTAACCACAAGCTGGGTATAACATAGGGAGCACACATAGTGAGATAATACCAATAAAAGGATTACCAAATCAAACCTTTTCTACGTTCCTACTTAGCTTAGAAGTTTGCAAACACAGATTCATAGACCAGCAAATCTGACTGATCTAAACCAAGCAGCATAGAAAAAGAGACTGTATCACTAAGTATATGAATGACTATCAAGCAGTAGAATTATTGAATAGAAACTAATACCAAAATGTTTTCTAAAAGACTGAAAGTTAGGTGAAGCTACCCTTGTAATCAGGTTGAACTATTTCTGCTTAACTCAAATTTTGGAAAAAGAGATGCATCGACTTCATTTACTAATAAGTTACATACAGATGGATCATGGATGTCAAGCACAAGTACCATGTTATAAACAAACCCCACTTTAATACCTTTTTGAGGATGCTTGCTGAGTTAATGTGATGTTATCAACAGAAAACATCATGCTGCAAACGACTCACTCCGTAAGCATTATAGAACTCTTGTTGGTTATTTCCTTAACATAAAAGCAAACAGTTAGTTGGGTTTCTTCGTTAATTAAATTCAAAATACAGTTTTGTTAGTAAGTGTAGTTTGGGGCCCTCTAATTAGTATTTTCCACCCTTTCACTACTAAACACTTTGAAAAAAGCTTTATATCAATGTCTTAAGAAAATGACTCAAAGCTTATTGTTTGTAGCACAGATAAAAGCATCATTTAAAAAGTTTAGATTATACAAAAATATAAATGCCCAATTTTTCAAGAATATGGAAATTAGGAGAATAAAACTTATTTGTGTTGTAGTAGTCAAATATCTTATTTGTAATGGGAAGCTTTTGTCCACAGAACAATTGATCACCTAGCAATGACAAGACAGTATTCCTGTAGACCTCCTGTACAGATAAGTTTCTCTTACTAATTTCTCCTTCCAATTAAAAAAAATTTTAAAAAGTTTGTCATTTCCATATGTTCCTCACTAAATCTTCTGGAGTTTTGGGGGTGGTTTTTGTTTGTTTGTTTGGTTGTTTTTTTAAATAAACGAATGCATGATTGCAGAAGGAGGATCCAGGGGAACAGCACTGGGATAGTATGCCTCAGTATGTACCTCATGCTGAAACTTAAAAAACAGACCAAAAAAAAAAAAAAAAAACCACCCGACTGCTGCACTGAGGGCACCCAGGAGAAAGTTTTTGAAAACACAAGTGGGAAGACAAATGGCAGGTTTTTTGTTCACTTTTCCCTGTGATCTGAAAAAAAAGTGCATACATGGCCACAATCCAAATTGAATATAAATCTTTAAGCAAAGCTCACCTTGGTAGCAAACCCGTCATTGGCAATGACAGTGCCCAGGAATAACTAACAAGCTATTTTGGCAGGAAGAAAGATTGAAGCATTACAGTTTAGTGAGATAAGTAACCTTTCATCAAGAATTTTTATCAGCCTTCTACAGAAGTCAGAAATTTCACCTTAATTAAAATGCACAGAAGAAATAAAGGATGGTATTTCCCGAGGTGTATGATAGACTGCTGTATACGTAACCCCTCTGCCTCCCTAGAAGTAAGGGAAGTATTGGGCTCGGGAGGCTGCTGCCACACCTACTGTTTCCAGTGGGGTAGTGGCGCTATAAACTTCACCAACTGCTGTTGGACTGAGCAATTTTGGAACATAAAAGACATTTAAACCCCTCTTTTGGGGAAAGTACACCCCACACACCAGAAAATATGGTACACAAACCAAGGAAAAGTACAACAGAGGAAAGTGTATTTATCAAGTATGTGCTAAGCATGGATGCATCTTAGGGATTAATGTCATTACAGCTGAACATGTCATGCATTTAGATTACTCCCAAAGCTGAAATACTGGTCTCAGTGTTCTGCTGCTAAGCTTGACAGAGAATTTTAATTCTAGCTGATTGCAGAAACACATTTTTACAATTTCTTTCAGGCTTCTGAGTGTGCAACTTTGTCCAAGGATGCTCGATGCAAAGGAGTGGCTTCAATTTCATGGAGCTTTGCCGTGGAACAGGTGAAAAGCCAGTCGAGAACTTATGGGTTAAGATCAGAGAACAGACCAACACAGGAAACTTCATGGCAGGTAACTGCTACAGGCTGCCCAATCAAGAGCATGTAGATGGAAGCCTTCTTTAGACAACTCGATGAAGCCTCACGATCGCAGGCCTTGGTACTCGTGGGGAACTTTAACCAGACCCGGTATCTGGTGGAAAGGCAACAGGGCTGGGTGCAAGCAGTCCAGGAGATTTCTGCAGAGTGTACCAGATAATTTCTTCACAGACGCAATTGATGAGCTGACTAGGAGAGGTGCTCTGCTGGACCTGTCACTGATGAACAAGGAAGAACTCATCAGGGAGCTGAAGGCTGATGGTAACCTTGGCTGCAGTGTCCAGGAGCTGGTGGAGTTTAAGGTATTGAGAAGTGCGCAAGACAAATAGTAGAGTTACAACCCTGGACCTGAGGACAAGGGACTGTGGCTTGTTCAGGGATCTACTTGTCAGGAACCCATGGCACACGGTCTGCAAGGGCAAAGGGACCTGAGGACAGATGGTTGATCTTCAAGGACACCTTCCTCAAAACACAAGGACAGTCCCTTCCAGTGTACAGCAAGTTGAGCAAGCATGGTAGAAGGCTGGCATAGATGAACAGGAAAGTCCTGAGAGAGCTCAAACACACACACATGAAGTGGAAGCATGGATGAGCTGCTTGGGGGGAATACAGAAACATGGCCCAAGCATGCAGGGATGGAATTAGGAAAGCCAAAGCTCAGCTGGATCTGGATGTAGTGAAGGGCAACAAGAATGACTTCTACAAATACATTGGCAACAAAAGGAAGACCAGGCCCAGAGGCCATGGCTCAGCGGGGCACAGGACCTATGGACATGGAAAAGGCTGAGATATTCAATACCTTTTTTGCTTCAGTTTTTACTTTACAGGTTTGTCTTGAGGCCTCCCAGTTCTGAGTCTACTGGTAGAGACTGGGAGAGCAATACTTACTTGACTTACAGGAAAGACAGACTGAGTTAGGGACCACTTAAGTCAACAGGGCAAACACAACACTCTGGAATCACATGGGCTGCATCCAAGGGTGCTGAGTGTTGGCTGATGCAATTGCAAGACTCTCTCTATCATCTTGGAAAGGTCATGGCAGTCAGGGGAGAGAAAAAAAGGCAAATGTCACAGCCATTTTCAAGAAGGGCAAGAAGGAGCATCCAGGGAACTATTGGCCTATCAGCCTAACCTCAGTCCCCAGGAAGATTATGGAGCCTGTCTTTCTGGAAGCCATGTCCAAGCACATGAAGGACAGGAAGGTGACTGGGAACAGCCAGCATGGATGTACCATGGGCAGATTGTGCCTGACCAGTCTGACCACCTTCTGTGGTGAGATGACGGGCTCTGTGGATGGAGGGAGTACAGTGGATGTGGTCTACCTGGACTGTAGCATGGCCCTCCACAGTCTGCCATAGAATCCTTCTAGCCAAATGGGTGAGAAATGGACTAGATACATGGACTACAGCTTGGGTAAAAAATTTGCTGGACTGCTGAGTTCACAGGGTGGTAAACAGCAGTTCAAAACCCAGCTGGCAGTTGGTTAGCAGCAGCATCCCTCGAGGGCCAATACTAAGGCCTATATGTTCAATATATTAATGACCTGGATGATGGGATTGAGTGTACTCCCACCAAGTTCATAGACAACAGCCAAGTAGTGAGGGAAACTGTTGATAGGCCAGAGGGTAAAAGGCAGCTAGTCAGAACGGGCCTTCAGAGGCTGAAGAAAAGAACTGACAGAAACCACGTGAAGTTCAACAAAGGCAAATTCCTGCACCTGGGACACGACAAACCTACATAGCAGTACAGCCTGGGCATCAACTGGTTGGAAAGCAGCTTTGCAGAAACAGGCTTGGGGGTTCTGGTGGACACAAAATGGAATATGAATCAGCAGAGTGCCCCTGCAGTGAAGAGGGCCATCCATGTGTTGGGCCACATTAGCAGCATATATTGGGCCATATTAGCAAGAGCATAGCCAGCAGGTCAATGAAAGAGATTAATCCCCTCTATATGGCACTTGTGGGACAGGATCTGGAGTGCTGTGTCCAGTTTTGGCCTTCCCTGTACAAGAAAGACATGGACATACTGGAGCGAGTGCAGTGGAGAGCAACCAAGATGGTCAGGGGCTGGAGCACATGACGTACACGGAGAGGCTGCAAGAACTGGGTGTGTTCAGCCTTATGGACAGAAGCTTCTCAGGGGATGTTACTGTTGTCTTCAGCTACCTAATGGAAGGGTATAAAGACGACAGAGCCAGACTCTTCTCGGAGGCATGCACTACAGAACAAAGGACAACAGTCACGAATTACAATAAGGGAAACCTTTTTCACCGTGAGGGTAGTAAGGCCCTGGAACAGGTTGCCCAGAGTGGCTGTGAAATCTTCCACCTTGGAAATATTCAAAGCTTGACTGGACATGGCCCTGAGTAACCTGCTCTAGCTGACCCTGCTTTGAACATGGGGTTGGACTAGATGTTCTCCACAGGTTCCTTCCAACTTCAACTGTGCTGCGATTCTAAATGTCCTTTCAGGGAACAGAGGAGAAACAAAGAAAATAACGCTGGAATTTTCATCAAACTTTATCCCAGCTGTCATCCTCAACATTGTAGTAGGGTGAAACACTAGCAGGGTTTTTGCTTCCATCTATCTGAGCATGCAGACTATACCAATGTTAAGGACTGAAAACAGATAGGCCCTCCAAGTCTGAAGGAGTTCCTGGATGAGAACTGTGAGGAACACAATACAGAACAGATAATTAAACGGGAAATTGCAAATACTTCAATCACTTTCTCTTCTTAGCAGAGAGTTTAACCATAGTAAGTAACTGGCAGTGAATTTTTTTCCTCATATATTTGAATTCTAATCGCTAAAGCATAATGTTTCCCAAATAAAAATAAATAATCCTATATGATGCTTTTAAATTCTGTTAAATTAACAGCTTATGTCAAATGAGAAAATTGAGCATCTTCTGGGGTTTTTTTGTTCAAAAGCTGCTTGCAGAGTTCAGGCTACTGTTGAAATTAAGATTCAGGAAAATTAAAAGTAAAAAATAACAATAGCCTAGAAAGAATCATTTAGAAGGTTTCTATAAAGGAATAAATTCCAAGAATAGAAGCAAAAAGGTCAGACTCGGTTTCTTCCCTCATTTCATCTCATCTGTTCTCTAATACTCCTGTCATACAAAGAACAGGGGAGGAAAGCCTGACAGGATATTTGGAGATTTTCCAGGTGGCATCAAAATATTGGTTGTACACCACATTTCTCCAAACCCTGCCAATGCAAACTATCTCAGGAGGAAATGCAGAGCACCAAGTTGCTGATGGAAAAACTTTTGTTTAGGTTTTTCATTTCCACAAGCACCAGTCACAGACCAAAGGAGATACCGTGACAGCCATTGTACATTCACAGTTTTGCCCCATTGCTCTAAACATTCCGTATTATGCCTACACATTCACATTATGCCAAAAATTATCACAATACATGCTGGGGTTTTGCCAGTATCTACATGAGATAGCTTCAGTTAGCATACAAAGCCTTATGTATCTTACGAATTTCCTACAGTTAAGTCCCTCCACTTAGTCAATGCGCAGCAGCATCCAAAAAGCTACAGTCTGCTCCCACTGAAGACAACAGGAGTTCTACAATCACCTCTTATGATCAACCAAGCTGTGTTCAAAACTGGCATGAACTATTTTGAGCACTCACGAAGAGAGGATGCAGAGGAAGTCCCGCGAAGAAACATCTGCAAACCATCCTCACTGTCACTGGTACTGGCTATACTGTTTCTCATCTGCATCACAGAGAGCTGTGAGCAAAGACTAGGCTGTCGATCAAGCTTTTTTGAAGCCTAAAAAGGAATAATAATTATTATTTTAAAAAAGGTATCAAGTAAATTAAAATAAAAATGGAAAATAACTATCTCCTCTGTAGTAGGTGCTCTGGTCTCAGCTATGACTATTCATGAATCAAGAAACTGGTTAGAGCGGAAGATTCTATGCAGTGTAAATTGATTTAAATGAAAATAGAAGATGCCAGTAATATATTGGAATTAGAACATTGACAAGCATGAAACCTCAGATTAATTATTCAATTTTAATTTTGTTTTGCACTGGATTTTTTTGTATATTTTCCTACAGAAAGGTTAATATTTATTATTTGGTAATTCATTATTCAGGTATGATGCTCTGCAATTAAATACAGCCTTTATGATGAGCCTGGTGCCCCTTGCTAAACAAGACAGCATGTTATACAGAGTTGAGCAATTTATATCTTAACAGAAACATGTTCACTTTCCTGGCTTTTCATTTCATCACGTTAGAAAACAGAGAATGTCATTCATTCGTAGTAGATGATCATTTGGCCCTTGATTTTACTGAAGGCAGATTAAATGCATCACATGAACATTATCCTCTGCCTGTCAAATGGTCTTAGGACCTTCCATTTGCTTTGAGTAGTCTTCCTGAGAAGTCTTTGTGCTATAATATTTATATCAAACCATACATTGTTCCTTGTTAGGTATTACTGCAAGTCAGAATGCTATTTTAGGTGTATGTGAAAGGTAGTTACGAATGACAAGAGAGTAATGGATAACTCCACTTTACTGAACTTTAAAAGTCAGGAATTAGCATCCTATTTCACGTGGAGAAGAATGACTATTTTCCCAACAGTAGTGAAAAATCTCCTTAGGTAGGAGAAAATCACAAGGTTCCTTACAAATAAATAGATACTTTTCTGTTTTCCAATATGCAATGAATTGATATTCTTATCTTCTTACTACCATCTTGGCTATGAATAATCTATACTGAATTTGTTTTAGTTGTCCTCTTGTACATCCCCTGTGTACAGAAGTCAACTACAAAATTTTCTGTTGAGATTGTCTCCAGCTAAAATGCATTAAAGACACCGATAATGTATATAGTTGACAATGAAGCCTGTGAGAAGTGACATGCCCATAGGGTGCTGGCAATGGGGAAATGAAGGAGAATTTACTTAATAGACATTTCTTGTCCTATGTTTTGTAGGAAGGGCTTGTGCAACAGGATTTGCATTTGAGGAAGAATAAAAAGGTACTACAAAATCTCCCAAATGCTCACTCTTAATTTTTATAACATACATTTTCAAAAGTTACTGTGATAAAAGTTACAATAATTTTAAATTCATGTGTCTATTCTCACTAAAAATAAAGAGTTGGTACAAACTGAAGTTAAAGTATGCAGATGTTAAGTCAACAGAGGGGCAAAGCTTGGTGGTTTTTTTTAATACGTAAAAGGTATAAGGACCTTTCACTTAAAAACAACCAATCACAACATTACAATGAGTACTTCATCATAATTCCATTTCAATAAATATTTATACTAGTGCTGAAGCTCTACAGTGCCAGAAGTCAGACGCACAAGTTTGTTGCAGATGACTCTGTATACTAGGCATGACACCCTAATGCTGTCATCCATGTGTAAAAAAAGAAAATGAGGGAAGGAAAAAGGAAAGAAAAAAGGAAAATAAAATAGACAATAGAAAAGAGGAAAAATGAAAACAGAAAAAAAGAGAAAAAAGAAGAAAGAGGAAAAAAGAGGGGAAAAAGGGCAAGGTGAGAAGGAGTGTAGAGAACAGCAGTCTCCCAGGAGAGGCAGTCTGAATGCACACACAGGAGGCATGTCGCTACACGTTCCTTTCGGATGCCATACTCCAGAAATAACTTACTGTCTATGTAGATGTGGGTTTTAATACAGAAGACTCCCCTGTAATTATTATTTTTTTTTTTTAAAGCAGCTTTAATCACATCATTTTTAAGATGTATTTTATAGATGGTACGTTCCTGCTAGATCATTTTTATCTTACTGCATTAGTAAGATGAAAACAGTGATCTGAAATAGTTTTGAGGATCTCATTACAGGACAGTGTAATCCTCTATTTCATTGACCAGAAGGCAGAATAAGTAGTGCTTTATTGCTGTTAAATTGTTTCTCCAGCAATTCTTTCTTTTCTCTTTCTATAGCCAGTACAAAATTGAGAAAACTTACAATGCCTAATTAGCCATAAAGACATTACAAGTTTAGCCTGTTGAAGTCCGTTGTATAGTTGCAGTCATTCCTTTTGGATCATTTTCTAGTAAATTCACAACTTTGCAGAAGTAACTATTTAACCTATATATGAGATATTCATGGGCAATCTGATGAGAAAGATTTTTGCTCTGAGTTAGTGAGTTAAATACAGACAGAATACAAAAATACTGTATTATAAAATTATAAAGCTTTTCATAAATGATGGTGAAAGTTCTTCAAATAAATTATATATGAGAACCCTACAGCCACTACATAAATAATAAAAAAACCCACCAGCAGCCAAGTTACAGTCCAAATCTTGAAAAGCCATGTAACTAAGTGAGGAGACAAAATGAAAGTAAAACAAGATAATCAATATATCCATGACTACACCCAGACCACTTGCTGCGACACCTAAAACACACTCCCTCTACATGCAAAGAAGAATAAGTTATATTCAGACCACTGAATATTTTATATTTATTTATATTTTATATGTATTTCATGCCTCCTTCCACTAACTACATTGTATCAACCTCATGTTCTTTTTTTTTTTTTGTATTTGCAACCCTCAAACACATGTTGAAATTATTCTTCTTGGCAATCAGTGTTACCCAGTTGTTTGACCCTAGCAAGCAAATTCTTCAAGAAAAAACCCTGAAGTTTCTTTGTATAAAGGCACCCATTTGTTAATGAGAAAGGATATCCAGGGAGAAGCACCTTTTTAGCTACTGGCCGTCATGTCTACCAGTTGGCTAGAAATACTGGTGCTACTGATCACTTCTGAATCTCAGTTATTCATCTTTCTCGCACATTACTGTGCTAACTTTAACCAATATTGCTTCTGACAAAAATGTTGCACTTTGGCACTAAAAGGCAAAGAGTGTGAATTCAGCAGCTGATAGCAGCAAGTTAAAAAAAGGTGCTTTAAGAGGATTTAAAATTGAAGGAACAATACGTTTGTGTGGGGGAGGAAAATTCCCAAATGAAACTTCAGTTGCTTACCTTGTCATTTAAGGTTGGGTCATTCAATGAATAGAGTTTATTTGTAATATCTTTGCCAATAAGATACTTGAAGATCTCACAAAGAAATGGCTCAGATTCCAGAAAGTAAGTCAGCCTTTCCCTGGACCAGCACAGGAACTTGCAGTTATCATCTGCAATAATGGTGACCTGAGAAAATACATGCTCAGAATTAGCACTTCTCTTTTCTTTAAAATAAGTGATACCATGTTATTTGTGCCTCCAGTTAAAATAACTCTTAAAGCCAAAAAACTTTTCAGTACCCCTTAGAACGCGATATTCACAAATGTAAAACATCTCAGATATTTATTATCATCATATTTTTAACTGATAAGCACAGCCAGTTTGTTTTTCAGAAAACCTGAGGGGAGATACTAGGGGAAAATCTCTCATAAGTTCCCAAACTGTAAAAGCACTTATGTTAGAGATTTACATATAAAGTCAGTCCTGCAGTGATGACACTGCTTGCATCCCAATATGCCTACATGTCACTTGGTTTTATTTTATGTCACTGTCACCAAACAGGAACAACTGGTATAATCCAAAGGTCTCCATCAAGGAGTTTTTAGTGATTTTGAAAAACGTATTTTCATCTTTCTCTCTTCACTGTCAGCCCTGCTGATCGCACAACTACCACCTTCTAGCAATTGAGGTAAGGCTCCGTTTGCTCAGTTACTGATAATTCAGCTACCGATAGTTCCAGAGGAGCTTGTACCCTCTCCAGGCAGGCTGGACCCACCAGGTTCGTGCCCCTGTGCCGGCAGAGGGCAATGGCACACCGAAACCTGCCCCGCTTGCTCATACCCAACAGCCTGTTTTGCAAGGGAAAGGCAGGCATCTACGAAGAAATCAGGTGCTTTCTGCTATTACAAGCTAACGTTACCTCCTGAAAAATTAAAAATATATAAAGCCTAAGAAATAATGGGAAACAGTCACGTATCCGTGGATTTTAACTTCACCGTCTGTAACATAAGCACACAGGCTGAGGAAGAATTTGCCAGCGTTGCCAGCAGATGGGGTCCTTAAGATTGAATCCGTGTCCTCTTGCAATGGCAACGCTGAGAGTGTTTACATGGCAGCAACAAGCAGAACTCACGAGTGAAGGACATACACCGTGCCAGATTACAACACTTTTTAAGGCAGGCAGAAGTTGAGGCATGAGCCTTTTCCCTTCAGAGGGACCGATTCATATCCAGTCGCTTACGAGAGAAACAGGCTGTGCCAAGAGGGCGGCCGTGCTGCAGGACGCCTCACTGCTGCAAAACGAACACATCTGGACAATTCTCTCTCCTTGGCATTAAGCCTAGTATATGACTGGAACATATGACATCAATCACTGATTTTAGAGTCTACATTGCTCTCCTTCCCTCCCCTTCTGCCAGGGTATCAGTGTGGATGTACCCAGTCAGCCACAGACTGGTCATTATTACACATACCCAGTTAAAGAACATCAAGTAAGAGGTAGCAAAATAGCCATTTCAGTACTATGGGGAAAAAAACTTCTCTAACAGCATTTTTTTCCACATGCTATGGTATAATATATCCTTTAATGTACTAGCATAATTACAATGCTAGAGACATATACCCTTATTGCTCCCCGTGTGAATATTTTTATTCAAAATACTGTGATCTCTTTCAGCTTATGTTGCTTTAACAACTTTCAAAATGACAGAAGCATTACTATGTTTAGATAAATACCAGTTTCAAACTACTAGTGCCTGAAATTTTAGTCTTTCATTTTAGTAACACCAAATATTACAATAATTATTTTGCCTTTTCTGTTTTTGAACCAGTGATGAGATTGCTTACATCATCTCTTCTTCCAGTAAAGCTATCTCTTAAATTATTTGTCCTGAATAATCTCTTAACACAAAATACGCTAGGAAACAGTAAAAGAGAACAGAATAGCAAAAACCAGACCGCTCAGTGAACACCACCATAATCCTGTTTTGCAGCATTTAATTTTAAGAGTTATTCTTGATGTGGTCCATCATGAAACACCAGCACTAAAAAGCTAGCAAAATAATGCAAGCCAAATAGTTCACTGTTGATCAAATTCATACTCTGCTTTTTAACAATCTCATCAGCTCATATTCAGTGACATTTAAACCAAAGTATACCTGGAATTTCTCACCCCGGTTCATCTGTGTTGATCGAAATTCAGGAGAATCTATAAAGGCACAGGGGTAAATATTATGCAGAAAATGCCCTCGATAAGACACCTTCATTCTGGAAATAAAAATATATGAAACAACATTTTAAAGTCATGGAGGTTGATTAATCTAAATTTGGATATGATTATTGACAAAGATAAAGCAGTAGGCAACAGGCAAAAATACATTCATCTTCTGGAATTTCAGCCCCAGAGCTACCCTGTTTTCTGCCTAAACCTCCATCACTTCCAAGCAGAACAGGCTGCCAGCCAATTCAAGTTGCCAAGCATGGTGCGTATCCTCAAAACGCTGCTATTCAAAGTGGAAAAGGTCTGCAGGGTTATGCTATACAGCCAGACCAGAATCAGGTTTCCTTTACATAACTAGCTTTGCAGTAATGAGCAGCTAATGACTTCAAAGAAAAATGATGAAGCCTGACATGACTGTTGCTATCAACAGAAACTGGTTAAAATATTGGCCAGAACTTAGGAAGAGCTTCAAGATTACAGCCTGGCCATAGGCATTTATTTTACCCCTTCTCACCTGGGTCCTGTCAGCCTCTGGGCACTACACCTGCCCCTCTCCGCTTGCATGTACGTGTGCAATGAATCAATTCCAATAGGCCTGTTGTTTTAAAGTCTACTGGAGGAATATTTTTCCTTCCCTCATGCACAATATTTTTAAACCTTAAAACCTGAGAATGCACTGAGAAGAGGACTTAGATATCTAAGACTCAAACAAATCTCTTGCTTGTTCTGGAAGACACTGCCTTTGATATTATGCAAATATAAGTCCCACTAAAATCCATGCAGCTACACACACCAGTAGAGACATAATATGCTGCCAGTAAGAGACATCACTGCCATTTGAAAACAGTGTCACAAAATAGTCTATCCCTACAGACTATTCGGCTATAGACTATAACGTGCTACAAACAAAAACATTTAAAAGCCAACAAAAACCCCAACAACTTTCTAATCTATTCAGCCATCACACAAAGCATAAGACTGTCCCCAAGCTTTATAAAACCTACTTCCCCTTCAGCAGGATGCTTAGCCTATCATCAACTGATGTTTTATCTTCTGCAGCATAGGCTTGACCTGTCTTTAAAGTCTGAATGTTGCAGAATTGTCCAGTCAGTCTTTGGAAGAGCTCTGGAGGCACATGGAGAGGTTCAAACATTCTCCTGTAGAGGCTGCTAAGCTCCTTCTCTATCTTGATCTAGAATACAAAAACAAAAGACATAATAAAGACAGATGCATTAGTTAAAAAAGGGTAAGACTGCACATATGCTTTAGTTGCTACATTTGAGGAACATCTTTGTCTGTTATGTTTAGGCAAGGAAAGAAGTGGTAAATGTGTGACATCTATCCACAAACACTGCCTATGACAGGGTGACTAAAACCTTATCTAAAATTAGACAGGCTAGCACACTGGTGCTTTAGAATGCTGTTCCATCCAAGTGGCACATTAAATCAGACAAAAGGAATCTTCCGAGACTTCTGTTGATGTAACAGCAAATAGGACTTGGGCCAGAATTACACAAAAAAATGAGGTTGCCTGCATTTTTCACACCACATGCACACCTCATTCTGGCCATCTCTCAGGCTCTCCTGGGAGCTCCTTTCATCCCTGAGCTTCTTAGCTTACTTGCAGTAGAAAAGCAAGTCCTGAAAAACAAACCCATCATATTGAAACAACATGTGATGAAGGAGGAAAAAAAAAAAAAACATTGCCAGCTGAACATCCCACATCTAGGAGCCCACCCAAACTCAGGCAGCGGCAATGAGGGAAAGGATGTTGGCTGAAATCCCAAGCCTACAAGTCTTTCCTGAATGAAGGCAGCAGGGAATGAGACAGTGTCCCAGCCTCCCTGAAAGCAGAGGCAGCCTGAACAAAGCCTGCATATTTGCTGGGAGGAAAACAAATTAGAACAGTAAGCATCAGATAATGAAAAGATAAAATATACATAGAACAGAGAATAAGGAAAAGCAACCAAGAAAAAAGGCAGGAAAGAAGAAAAAGAGTCACCACTTCAAATGAGAATATGCCAAGTTTACGCAATTTTCTAGATTTTTTTGTATTTCAATATTAAAAACAGGGGAGGAGAGAAGGTCGCAGCACAGGAGTCCAGGAGTCACTTTTCAGCTGATGGTAGCCAACAGTGGGAATCAAGAAACTTCTAGTCACCTTGTGGCTGGAGGAGGTAGGGAATCCAGAACCACCATGGGAGGCCCCAGGCTGTCTGAGGCCCATGAGGGCTTCAAACTGTCAGGTACCCACTACTTCCTCAGGAAAGCATTTTAGGGTGAAAATACTAGTCTTTACCCTCTAAGAGATATGTGTATTCCACATCAAAAATCCTCCCTGAGCTCTTCTCGGAAGAATTACACGTGTGTGTAAAACAGTAAATCAAGCATAATGAAAAGGTTTCGGAAAATTGAGAAGGTCTTGCTACATTTCAAGTTTATTTAAATATAGAACAAATTGAGCTGAGGCAGAAACATTCTAGATTTGTGGAACCATATTTGGAGTATTCTACAGACAGCCTCAACCACTGGATGTGGTCCATCCCACATACCGGCTGCTGAATGCCATGGGAATCGCTCTGGAAGTGACAATCCCATGGATAGAGATGGTGGGTTAATCTCACAGAAACAGTATACAGTTCATTATTAAATTCCTAAACAGGAGAGAGAAGGCTGCTTATGTGACCTTATTGTTACCATTTTGTGACTTCTCAGCCTTTGAATTTCAAAAAAAGCCCAACTAAAGGATATCCTAAACCTGCAGACTTCACTTTTTACCAGACAGCCTCAAACCATGAAAACTGAAAGCAAGTTTATGAACCACTGAGATTTTTATGCAGGCTCCATGTGAAACACACACCAATACCCGTTTCCAAGGACTTAACATGTAAAATTCTTGTGAAAGAGCTCCTGAAAACTTTCTTTTCCTTACACATAGCCAAACTTACTGTTAACTTTGTATACAGTATCTGCATACATTTACCACCCACAACTGCATTAAAGCATTCAGTTTGTTTGATTTTTTTGATCTGTCCGTACATAAGCTTCAGTAAAACGTGAATTGCTGCCTCCTCAAAACATTTAAATGGATCTATTTCATTACTGTATCATAATTTTGTAACATGTCTGCCTCCTCCTATAAAATCACCTCTGCCCCAGAAATAGTATCAGGATCGAGGAGGGCTAGAATATAAGCATTCAGACAAGATTAACAATAAAGTCACAGAATCCTAGCATGGTTGAGGTTGGAAGGGACCTCTGGAAGTCGTCTGGTCTATCCCCTGCTCAGGCAGGGTCACCTAGGGGAAGGTTGTGCAGGACCATGTCCAGACAGCTTTTGAATATTCCCAAGGATGGAGACTCACAACATCTCTGGGCAAGCAGTGCCAGAGCTCGGTCACCCTCACAGTAAAAAAGTGTTCCCTGAAGTTCAGACGGAGCCTCCTGTCCTGTCACCAGGCACCACTGAAAAGAGCCTGGCTCCATCCTCTTTGCACCCTCCCTTCACGTATTTATACACATTGGTAAGATCCCCCTGAGCCTTCTCTTCTCCAAACTGAACAGTCCTGGCTCTCCTCACAGGAGAGATGCTCCAGTCCCTAATCATCTTCACAGCCCTTCGTTGGACTTTCTCCAGTAAGTCCAGATCTCTCTTCTACTGGAAAGCCCAGATCTGGACCCAGCACTCCAGATATGTCTCACCAGTGCTGAACAGGGGAAGGACCACCTCCCCCAACCTGCTGGCAATGCTTTTCCTAATGGAGCCCAGGATACTGTTGCCTCTGTCACAAGAGCACGTTGCTGGTCCAACTTGTCCACCAGGACCTGCAGGTCCTTTTCTGCAAAGCTGCCTTCCAGCTGGTGAGTCCCTGGCATGTGCTGGCACATGGGGTTATTCCTCCCCAGGTGCAGGACCTTGCACTTCTTGTTGAGCTTCATGAGGTTCCTGTTGGCCCGTTTCTCCAGTCTGCCGAGGTTCCTCCGGATGGCTTCCCAACCTTCTAGCCTATCAGCCATGCCTCCCAGTCTTGTGTCATCAGGGTACACTCTGCCCCATCATCCAGGTCGTTAATGAAGATGTCAAACAGGACTGGGCCTAGCATTAACCCTTAGGTTACACTGCTAGTGTATGCACTAGTATATATAGTACGCACCTTTAACTAGACTTCACGCCCCTGATTACCACACTCAGCCCAGCCCTTCAGCTAGTTTTCAATCCATCTCACTGTGTCCTCATCCAGCCCATACTTCAGCTGCTTCTCTAGGAGGATTCTATGGGAGACAGTGTTTAAAGCCTTACTGAAATTAAGGTAGACAATATTCATCACTCTCTTCTCATCTATCATAGAACGTTATCAGGTTGGCTAAGCATGACTTCCCCTTGGCGGATCATGCTGACCACTCCTGATCACGTTCTTGTCCTTCACATGCATAGAAATGGCTTCCAGGATTAGCTATTCCATCACCTTCTCAGGGATCGAGGTGAGGCTGACCAGCCTGCAGGTCCCTGGGTCCTCCTTCTTGCCCTTTTTGAAGAAAGGAGTGGCATTTGCTTTCCTCCACTCCTCACATCACTACAGTTGTTCAAAGATTATCAAAAGTGGCCTCACAGTGACATCAGCACTTGTGTGTGCATGCCATTAGGGCTCATGGACTTACATATGTCCAGTATGTCACCTGACCTGAAGTTACACTGGTTTCACACTGAATCAATTACTAATTAAATCGTCCACCAGTGGCTACATTTATATGAAACCCAGGTTTTTAATTTCCTGTATGTTCCTTATGCCACTCTCTTTAACACCTCAGAGGACATCTACATGGACAAAACAAGGATTAAATTTAAATTGGCAAGAAAAATTGTATTGTGTTGGGGATTTCCCTGAAAGGTTTGATTTCAAAATATGTTCCATATATGTGTAAAGTTCGACGACTATCTGTTTTGCCAACAGGTTCTCCAGGAAATCCCTCATTTTTAACAGCCTTAGCAATTTAATTTGCACCTCTTTCTATACATGACGCCTGCAACTCAAAGAAAGATAAATTCCTTTCTCAGATGAACATAAGTAGCTCCCAAGACTCCTGAATTCAAACAACACATACAGACATGAGCACAGGATTTGGCCCTGGAGTATTAATGCAATCCCTTAACTAGCACATAATTCAGGTTTCATGATCCTCCTCTAGTGTATAATACTTAAAAGAGAAAGCAGGCATAGCCACTTTCTTAAAGATTGATCAGGTTGGACAGCATAGACATACTTTAGACGGTCTCCCTCATAACAGACTATTCACCCTTCACAAGCACAGCTGACTGCTCCTCCAGTCATGTTTGTGGGTCATATTCCAAATGAGCCATATGGGTAGGTGTAATGTTTTGTTCAGCAGTGGTTGAAATATTCTGGGACGCTGCCAGAGCTCCAAGTCAGAGTTCTGTGGAGAAAGTGATTAGACTCAGCTTCCACTCAGACTAAAAAAGCCAAATCTGTAAAGCTCCAAGGAGTCAAAACCACAGAAATAATCTTCTGGTCAGAAAAGAAACTCACTGCTATTTTGCATGCTCCATTTAATAAAATAAATATTTAACATCTGAACATATCAATTATTCATTTTGTAATATGACTAACTTGTAATTATTCTTCCATTCCTTTCTTTCCCTAAAAACATCATTTGTGAGGATGACTAAATAAAATTGATTTTGAGATGGGCAATACAATAGTTGCAGACAGAAAATCTCATTCAAAATGAGTTCCCAAGAATTTTTTTTTTCTCCATTCTCTAGCTTTCTATAGGAAAAGCACTTAAAAACAGCCTTCAAGTTCATAACAGAAAGTGTAAGACAGCTAAAAAGACATGTGTGACTACCAGGCATCACTTCAAGTAAGCTTGTTGATCATAGTCTGTAACAAAGAGATTCATATATTGTTTTGAATATTATCCCGTTCCCATATAATTTCAGCTACTGTTTAAATCCACATAATTTACTAGGTATATAGAGGCCAGTTTTCAGAGAAGATGAGTACCCACAGTTCCCAGACCACATCTGCAGTGGTAGGAATACAAATCTTTTGAAAGCCAGACTCCAGTTCTCCATTGTGTTACAGTTTAGATTAGTATGAACAAATTTGATTTTTTTTCCTCATACTGCTAGAGAGCAGCAATGACATGCATCTCACCTATGACTATATAAAGCTAGGTTGTATAGGCTTGCTCTCTAGCCAATGGAGAGGGATGGCACTATCACATCTTAAAGAGATATTGGGTGGGTGGGTTGAATCACATTGGACAACCAGCTTAAACTAGATGTTTATCCTAGAGATGGATGAAGTGAGATAAGACATTTCCAATTCCTATTTCATAAGGTAAAGCTACTGTCACAGAAGTAGAGACCACAAATAATTATTTGTGCTCTTTGAAAGAGCTCTTAATTGTTAGACTCAAGTATTATATGCTTCCTCTCAGAGGCCCTTCATTTCTGGGAGCACCCACGTCCTGAATGATGTAATATCTCAGGACAAGTATCAGAATGTGACCGAGACTACCTAAGAAAACAGTCAATGCCTATGTAAAGCACTTGCCAGTCAAAAGTATTTGATATTCCTCCTACATTTTACTGTTTCTATTTCCTCTACATTTCTGTCTTTAGAAAGCAGTTCAATATTGCAGAAGATGAAGGAAAGAGAGAGATTCAGTAAAGGCATCTGTGGTGGCAGTTTCATGATTTTACTTTGTTCTCTACCCAAAATTATAGAGATTGTCAAGATGTAGTCATTCGTTTTTAGAGTCAACAGAACTGACACTTGGCTTAAGGTGGCTCTTCTGGTACTAACTCCAGTCTCACCAGAAGGAGCATGTAGGAAGTCTTCACATGGAAGACTGTTCCTGCAAGGTCCCCCATTCGGTTGAAGATCTGGAGTATGGAGCTGGGGGCACTGATCTGAACTAAGTGCTGCAAGCTTTACCACCACAAAAAGCTATTTTGAAAGAGTAGCGTGCGCATCTACATAAGTCAGGGTTAAATGACTATCTATGACCTATGTGCCAGAGAGGTTTTACCTGACCAAACAAGAAAGAGAAAACTTAAAATTCAATCATGTCACTTTGCTGTTCACGGAATTGGTGGAAGACCATCTTTTGATCACGGTAGGATGCACAGAGTTAGCATATACATGCAGTAAACTATTTTAAATACAGTTGACTTCAGCTACTTATTATCTGTCACTTGTTAACACAACTGGAAGTACTCTCACTGTCCAGGACAGAATTTTCATTAGATCTTTCCAATGCTTTATTTTTAGTTTGAGAAGTTTTTCTCATCCTTCCCCATGCTATGTTTTGCCATGGACAGAGAGAAAAAGCTACAGTACAGAAATTCATATAGTGATAAAAGTGAAGTAAGTAGTTTTACATTTACTGTAATTTAGTATACATGTTGGCTTACAGCACAAATCCCAGGCCAATCAGACACAGTGATGGGAGTCACACAAAGACCTAGACAGATTAGAGTATAAAATAAGAATACACAAAAACACACCACCACGAAGACTATTTACACATTGCTGGACTGAAGCACAAGCCCAGGACAGTCCCCTGATGATGTTGTATCCAAGTTAGGACACAGTTAAGCATGAGCATATAACGTGGCAGGCACTGCACTCAGGTGGATGCCAGACCTGTTAGCTCACCTCCTAGTAGGCACCTAGCTGTGCAAGCACTCCTTCAATGTTCTAGCACGAAGTCAACCAGCGCAGCCTGTGGCTAAACCACATTTCGGGTGTCAGTGGCTGGAGCACAAGCTTGCTGTTTGCACTCCAGTCCCCTCAGAAGCCCTGCTCTCCTCTGGTTTCATTCAGGAGCCAGAGAAGTAGGAGTGTGGCTGTCTGAACAGTTTCCACACCACAGATCAAGTTGGGTGCAAACAACTGTTTGGTGTTCTTGCCAGGACATGGGAAGTGTTTAGGTAGGCTCTAACAAGAACCAGGTACTAAACTTATTTATGCAGGACTTACACTGTGGAATAGTAAAACCATGCAGGTTTAGGTTTCTCATCCTGTCCCACCCAAGGCTGTTACCCAACTCAACTATTATTCACTGTTAGAAGTTCCACCCAAATTATGTGCCTTAAATAAAAGTTCTTGAAGGAAGAATATTAAGACTTATCTTACACTAAGTTTCCTTTCAAGTCTTTCTGAAAAAGAGATCTTTTTGTAACATCTTATTGTTGGACAGTGAGCTGAGAAATAAACCTGAAAAGGAACTAGTGTTAAGGTGTGTAGGGGAGGTGTTTCGAAAAACAACCAACCTGATTTAAAAATAATTACTGAAAATATTATGTATTACACCAATTAAAATATTATACTATTTTTTATGTAATGTTCAGAAATACTGCAATTTCTTAAACTTAATGGAAAGAAAATTACTGACATTATTTTAAGGCTTAATATACAAAGAAACACCACTATGTGGCTAGTCTATCAGAACTAATTGTTGGCTAAGCTTTAAGTTGTAAAGGTCACGTAGCCGGGCAGATGGTAACCTTTGGGTGAATCTGTGCTCCATACTGGAGGAACCCCACCGTAGGTAGAACCCTTCCTTTGTTAACACATATAAGTAGATGTATTCAATTTATCAACCTGTTGTAGACAGATGCAATTTAACCTTTAGCCTCTTTTTATATGCTGCTGTTACCTATCAGAGTTTGTT
This sequence comes from Harpia harpyja, assembly GCF_026419915.1. Classification (NCBI taxonomy): domain Eukaryota; kingdom Metazoa; phylum Chordata; class Aves; order Accipitriformes; family Accipitridae; genus Harpia; species Harpia harpyja. Next base: position 11,900,188 of record NC_068942.1, on the reverse strand, counting down.
CTGCAGTTACTAGAGGATTTAGTGAAAATAGCCGGCACTTCAAAAGGATGAACTCTATACCATAATGCACAAAAGCCCCCCTCAGCCTATGCTAATATAGCTTTTAGTATACAACTATAATCAGAGAAAAATGTTTTTCTTTCTTCATTCGGTATTGATTTACACATTGTAAGGTGATTTTTTTTTTACTCAAGCACAAAACAGTATGTCCTCCTCCCAAGATGCTCCTTTGCTCTCCAACAGCCTTTTATTTAGATTTTTGGAAAGAGTTGGATGGGTATGAACCCAAGGACCATTACCCATGTTCTAAGGACATATGCCACAACGCACTTTTAAAAATACAGGTAAGTTTTAAGGCTTGGTTTTCTAGGAAAATGCATTTATATCAGCTGTGCACTCCTGCCTTTTGCAATAACTTCTGATTTTGTTAGCCACCTCCTGTCCCTTTTGAATAAGGACTAGAGGCCTCAAGATGATATTAAAAGGCTCAATTGGTGGGTGGGTTAAGGGGAAGCAGAACATGCCAACTTGGTCGCTTCATTGAGGGAAAAGAATGTAACATGAACTCATCCCATATTAAAGACCAGACTACCTGCACAGGGTATGTAACTGCAGAGGCAAACATGCAGAGTCTGGCTTCACTGGCTCTACGTTATCACAACCATTATTTTGTGCGGTGCATTGCACAGCATGGCCATGGCTCACTAGAAGAAATGTGATGCAGTTTCACCATGCTGCTGTACGCTGAAGATGGTGTGAATGGATTGAATAGGCTAAAGTAACAGCATTAGCAATACAAACTGAAGAGGAACTTACCCTTTAACTGGGAAGATTACTCTCCAAGAGTAGTTTAACTCACTAGAAATATTTACAACACATCTATAAATGTCTAGTAGTAGATCAGTCTAGCTAGTTTTAAGCTATATTCTAGACAAAACAGAAGTCAAGCTTTATGCTGCCTTGCCAGGAAAGGAAGAGGTTGCTAGTTTCCTAGCTGCTTTCCTGCACAGGCTGCATTGACTTGAAGAGCTTACTTCCAGCTAGTTTTTTTTGTACCAGCTGTCACACACTTCCAGAATGTGTCTGATTTTGGGCAGAGTTATTCTGCTGATCATGTAACCCCATATATATTCCTGTAATCTTCACATTATAAGACTATCTGCCTTGGATTTTGGAGACTACAGAATGTAATATTAACATTTTGAACACTTTGCATTTCATTAATATTTGATTGGCACATAATAGCAATTATTATATTAAAGATCATCTAGTTTTGATGTGTACATACCACCAGAAGGCTGGGTTGCTAATCACTTTGCAGAAACAGAATATACTTCTGGATGAATAATACTAACAAAATAGATTTCCTATAAGATATACATTTAGCTGAAGGGAGGGCAAAGAAACCTGTATTTTTGTTATATATTTCAAATACATTCTTAGGGTGCATTTGAAAACAGTTATCCCAAGGCATCCTTCTGAAGGCAGCAAAAGGAGTTGGAAAATGCCTAGACCTGACCCTCAAAACTCAGTAAATGGGATGAAAGGAAGGATCATCTTAATATTGGTCTTCCCACACTTTACTCGATTTTGCTGCTTATCTCTGAGTCCCACAGATGTTCAAAAAGGGCACTAGCATCTCACTTACCTTTCATACGCATTTAAAAGGAACGTGGCCGTACAAAACATATGGGCTAAAGCACTTGTTAGCAAAGCAAGGAGTGTGAAGGTCATTTATAAGTGGATATCAGCATTTGTTTCAATGTTGAAATATCAGTCTATTAAGGCACTTGTCATATATCAGTCTCCTTTCCCACCACAGAGGATGTTCAAGACTTAAAAGTGAGGTAGGAAAGTTTGATCCCTCCCAAACTCCTAATTAAAAAAAAAAAATTACTGTCTCAGAACACTCAATTTTAAGTACCTTAGTAGGATTTTATTTCAGGAGGTCTGTATGCATGTACTCTCGTGGGTGAGAGGGTGGGGAAAATGACAAAAACAACCACACACAAACTCCAAAAACACATTTCTGGTCTCTTTACAAAGAAACAATGTAACCCCTTCCTTACCACCAAAGCCCAACAGAACAGCCAAAACCTGCCAATAGTTAACTTCTAAAGTCAAAGCATTTTTCAAGAGTATCGATTTCATGGAAATAATTATGTACTGCATCAGATCGTACCTGATGACCATCAAGGTCTGGATCCTTCTTAAGTAGCTAACTGACTTCGTCCAAAAGAACTCCTGTCTAATTCAAGAACTGCTGTGTAATTCATTGGTTTGTCCAGCAAACATGGGCAAAACTTCCTTTTTCTTGCATCTTACTAGACTGCTTGTGGAATTAATCTGTTATACATACCGGTCTTCTTTTATACAGTAGGTATATGAAATGTAAAAGGTTGACAACCAAAAACACAGAATTCCAGATCATTATGTCCAAGGCACAACGGTAGAGTGTAGCCCAAATGATGAACAATGCACATCCTGTAAAAATTAGAAGAAGGAAGTTAAATTTCACTGAACAATAACCACATTTGTACAAAGTCATCAGGAATGTGTCCACTGGGTGTAATTACACTGAACAGCAGTATATGCCACAAGCTTTGCTATAGTTAGGCTCTGTGGATCAACGCATGCACTGGTAGCAGAGCTAATCACTACAGTACTACAAACAGGCACTGAGAGCAGTTTGACAGCAGACTCCAGTCCTATTGCGTGGGACTGCAATACTGGAGCGACAATAATTCAGATCAGGACTGGGGAAAGCAGTAAGGTGCAGCCCATGATGATCTGTTACTAAAATGAAGTAGAAATGAGATAGGGAAAGATTGTACCTTAAGTAAAAAAAAAAAAAAATTAAGTGGCTCACAAAACTTTATTATTAGTATTGCATTAATTAGACAAACAAGAGCCTAAAAAAAAAATCTCCTAAAGCCATACCCACATATTTTTGAAAATCTGAACAAAATATCATCGCTGCATTTTTGACAAGGTCACAGCAGGAACCTGAATTCTATTCTATGACATCAAAGAGAAGATTTCAAATGCTTATGCTTTTTTTTTTTTTGCTTTACTTTGCCTTATCTTTTAAAGCAATTGTCATTATTCATTCTGTATGATTAGGGATACTATTTCTAGCCTATAAAGACAATACTTATCAAATGATAGATTATGCATCAGGGAGTCTCTCGCAGGTAACTGTGAGCCTGCCATCTGATAGAGATGGCTGTAGAGGTCACAGATATATTTTCCCTTAAGTTCCATGCAAAGACAACAACAAGAAGGAGAAGGTGCCGAATTAGTGTCTCTTTCCCCTTTCTCCCTGAAGATGATGCTGAATTCATGAACTCAGTATTATCTATTCTGTCTGGGTTGCTGCTTGGCCAGGCAGCACTTTTGTACAGATCAGGAAAATCACAATGTGATGACTCTTGATCAGCTGGTTAATTAGACTACAAGGGAGGTGAGGATATGAGGCCTGGAAATGTTGAAGAACGATATTGTGGAGCAACACAGAGGTTCATCAGAGTTAAAGGGGACAGATCCCTAGGAAACAGGCTTTGTTACTTCTGCTGCCCACAATAAATTTGCTTCCAGCTGCCACCTCAGCTTGAAAAACTCCAATTCCCTATCTCTTCAGAATGCAACAAGACCTACAGACCAAAGTGGCAGGCTCAGCAAGCACAGAGCTCCCATTGCTTTTAAAACAAGAACTACACCGACAAAGTCTTGCAATGCTCAGACCCTTGGTCCTCAGTGCAGTCTGTTTTGCTAAGTTTTCCTACAATGGTTATAAAAAAGAAAAGGCAAGATCATTTTAAGTTCAACCATAGAAATTATATGATATAATAGTATGGGCCAGTTTTATGAATAAACATTCTCCTTTAAAAGTACTTAAGCATGCTCTGTGTTGTGATACACCCAGGTTTCTCTTTCTTACACTGCAATCTCCTTTGATCACTTAGACCTTGTCCCACACAAAGCACTGGGGCTCTAAAATAGCTGTGGGACTGCAAAAGTATTACAAATGAAACCATGCTTGCTTAGTCTTAAGCATGCCAAATTTAGTTTTTCCTCTGAAGTCAAACTTTAGTATCACAAGATGCCTACAGTGGTAGAGGAAATATGACTGACTTCAGGAGAACAGACTGCACTCCATATCAAAAGCCCATGCTTCTAAATCAGCAATAAAAATAATGCTGGTGATCCACAAATGCCACGTGTTGGAACCCACATTTAAAGAACACGTGGGTCAACGTCAAGCTTCTCAAGGAAAACCTTACCTATTGCAGTCATATCAGTCAATGTACTTACTTGAAAACTAAAATTAAGGTCTTAAGGATCCACAGACTTAACTATAATTTGGAATTTAATGAACTTTAAGCAGCCAGTCATGTCTGAAGTAAATGGGGTCCACCTGTTTTCTAGTCAACATCTACAAAGGTTTGAAGATGTAACTTGTATTTCTGGGAAGTTTTAAGAGCCTAGAGACATATAACCTTTCTAGAAAAGGTCTGTCGGCATCAGAACAGACCCCCACTTACACCAAAAACACCTTCAGCAAAGTACAACCACCATGAATGTGCTGGAATATCACCATAAGCTGAAGGGACCAGGAGAAAGCTTCATAATGGTCATGAACTGCTATTTCTGTCACAGGAAGGTTGCAGATGTCTCCAGAATAATTCTCCTACCTATGGTGAGCAGGCCTCGCAGAAAAATCATATGAAGATTCAGAGTAGTTGGAATAACCAGTCCAACTGCAAAGCAAATGTTTGCCACATGGAAAACAAGATGATGAATCTCCTTCCAGTTTTCACATGCAGTCTCATTGAAAGGCACAAGTGTGGCATTTTTTAAGTCTGGAATAAAACCTAGCGGAGTAACAGTGAGTGGACTCATTGCTGTAGTATTCATCTTGGAGACTCCTGCAATGAGAGAGGGGGGGGAGGGAAAAAAAAAATCACTGTGCATTAAACTGAAATGTATTAGACGTACTGTGGTGGGCTGACCCTGGCTGGATGCCAGGTGCCCAAAGCTGCTCTGTCACTCCCCTCCTCAGCTGGACAGGGGAGAGAAAATATAACAAAGGGCTTGTGGGTTGAGATAAGGACAAGGATAGATCACTCAGCAATTACTGCTGCAAGCAAAACAGACTTGACTTGGGGAAAATTAATTTAATTTATTACCAGAGTAGGATCATGAGAAAATAAAAACCAAATCTCAAAACACCTTCCCCCCACCCCTTCCTTCTTCCTGGGCACAACTTCACTCCCAATCTTCTCTCCCTCCTCACCCCAGCAGCACAAGGGGACAGGGAATGGGGGTTGGGGTCAGTTCATCACACATTGTCTCTGCTGCTCCTTCCTCCTCAGGGGCAGGACTCATCACACTCTTCCCCTGCTCCAGTGTGGGGTCCCTCCCATGGGAGACAGTCCTCCAGAAACTTCTCCAACGTGAGTCCTTCCCACAGGCTGCAGTTCTTCACAAACTGCTCCAGAGTGGGTCCCTTCCACGGGCTGCAGTCCTTCAGGCACAGACTGCTCCAGCGTGGGTCCCCCGTGGGGTCACAAGTCCTGCCAGAACACCTGCTCCAGTGTGGGCTCCTCTCTCCACAGATCTGCAGGTCCTGCCAGGAGCCTGCTCCAGCACGGGCTTCCCACGGGGTCACAGCCTCCTTCGGGCATCCCCCTGCTCCAGCATGGGGTCCTCCCCAGGCTGCAGGTGGATATCTGCTCCCCCGCGGACCTCCCTGGGCTGCAGGGGGACAGCCTGCCTCACCATGGTCTTCCCCACGGGCTGCAGGGGAATCTCTGCTCCGGCGCCTGGAGCACCTCCTCCCCCTCCTTCTGCACTGACCTGGGGGTCTGCAGGGCTGTTTCTCTTGCACATTCTCACTCCTCTCTCTGGCTGCAGTTGCTGGGTTTTTTTCCCCCCTTCTTAAATCTGTTCTCCCAGAGGCATTACCACTGTCGCAGATGGGCTTGGCCTTGGCCAGCAGCGGGTCTGTCTTGGAGCCGGCTGGCATTGGCTCTGTCAGACACGGGGGAAGCTTCCAGCAGCTTCTTACAGAAGCCACCCCTGTAGCCCCCCTGCTACCAAAACCTTGCCATGCAAACCCAGTACACATACACATCAATTTTGGGTTATTTTCTGTCTTCCCAGGAAATATTTTCGATTATCATTCATGGGGAAAGAAAAAAAAAAATCTACAGATGCTTTAAAAGGGTAAGCTAGATCTATAGTTCAGTAATGCTTTATTATCTCTTTCACCTAAGTGCTAGGCTTGAAGAATAGCACATTTCAAAATTTGGATGGTATGTACATAAACACTGAACATTAGCTACTGACTGTCATTGCTCAGTACAACATCCTATGTATTCTTCCTAGTCCTACACAAATAAAATCACATTTCAGTCTACCATTTATTGAATGGGTCCACTATCTTAGGCAAAGTAAATATTTAAGAGAACTTAACAATCTAGATGAGAATTGAAAGAAAAAAGGCTTATGTAGTTTAAGTCTCCTTTATGGCATACAAAGCTGTTCTTCTAAATAAGGAATGGAAGGTCTTAAAGGAGGAACACACACTGTTTGGTTGATTAAAAAAAAAAGCCAACAAACCATACAAAAGCAAAACCAAAGACAGTCTGAACTACTGGTTTTCTTGCAGGATCATTTGGAGATCTCCTAAGCCACATATAATCTTGCACACGTTAACCAAAGCAGGCAAAAAAAACCCCAAACCACTTTTGAGAACAGTAAATAAAAACTACCGTTTCTCCTCCTAGTTGATGAGATGCTACCAAGTCAGAAAGGGAGATGCCCAGGCTAAGTTATGACAAGGTTGCCAGTCTTTCAGGGAAATCACTTGGTCTACCTAGTATGAGCAACCTTGCAAGACCTTTGGTTGTCTGTGGAACTCCTGGAGAAAACAAGACAGTTGAAAAAGCTGATTTCTAATCTAAAAATACATACTTTTTGTTGTTGTAATGATAAATCTAGCATATTTTCCTTTCACAACAATTGGGAAAAAAAAAAAGATATCCGTGGGTAAATATCTTCCCAATACAAAGTAAAAAAACTCCTATTAAAAACAAACTACAAAGAAGAAACAGAAGATTTCAAGACACTACCTTTAAGAGCTGGTCTCTGTAGGGAACTGCAGTCAGTGTTACAAGCACTCCAGAAGGTCTTCTCAACCCAGAGCAGCTCCCAGCTGGAGGAACACACCTGTTCCTAGACAGGCTGTCAGAAACATGGGAGAACCCTGCTTCCAGTGAGGCACATATGGTCCCCCACTGCCACAGCAGTAGAGATTATATGGAGCTCAGCTTGAGTCTCATTAATGAAATACACACACGTATCACTGAGCAAACAGGCTTCGTAACATGCAGCACAGGGGGATTTGCATTTAAGCAAATTCTGTAGAGACCATGCACGTCCCTGCTATGTGTGCTTACTAACTGTCATGTAATTCATCTGCTCAGCAGACAATTTTGAGTCACAGTTAATACACTCAATATTTCCTGCAGACTGGAATACACTCAGCATCTCTCTGTTACTTGAGAGTGCTTCTTGGGCTGTGAAGTAATTTTGAGTTGCTTCAGCCATTCTTTTTATTATTTTTCCCCCCAATCAACTTGTGTACAAGGCATAAGCAAGCTGGACAATTTCTGAAATTAATCAGTCTTTTAACCCCCTTTTTAAAGTAATGGGAAGAAAGAAATCAGAAAGAAAACCTCAACCTTCTGATAGTTCCTCTCCGATGCCCAGAGCCTGTCACAGCTAAGGCATGCTACAGAACATGCAGAGGCATCTTGCAGGATCAAACACCAGCATGAACATAGTGTACACAGTCCCTAGATAGAAATGATTTTTAAAGAAAAAAATATATTTAATTTTTACCAAAATAGATAATTCTTATTTCATCTCTTAAGGGCTCACTTTCTTCTTTTCATTCCTATATTAGTTATTCAAAAAGGTTAACTAAAACGTGGGTTTTGGCATAAACAAGTTCTACACTAAATTGTTACCAATAATCACGGTGCCCGAACAAATTCATGGTCCAGGTATCATAGAGGCACCATCCAAACACACATCCTATTTTCCTTCAGCCCTTTTGCATGAATTTAGCGACAAGAGCCACGAGAGCAGCTCCACTATCCTGACAAAGCCGCTCACACATGCAGCCGAAGCATGAGCCTGTACGAGGCTGCAGGACTGGCATTTTAACGCGCTCATAAACAGAAGGTAATTGCTAACTCTGGGTAACTGTTTGTGCTCATCTTGCATCTCATCACCGTGCTCCTGTTTTCAAACAATGTAAAGTCCCTACACTGGAACAGCAGGATCTCTAGATCTTTTGCAAAAAGTTATCAGCTGAGTTTCTACCTACATTCAGTCTTTCACTGCCTAGTCATCTGCCAATAAAAGCACCACTTAACATGCCAACAGAACGAGCACAGACAACCAAGCACAGACAACCAAACTCGCATACAGATACAGAGCCAGCCACAAGTCCATCAACTCATCTCAAGATCAAAACAGGCTGCAAGAAGTAACTTCAGCTGCATACAATTACAAATCAACAAAGCTTTCCAGATGCTTGATTTTAATAGCAAAATTTCATACTGCATCACTGGGAGATTAGAGGCTACCTTACTCTTCAAGATGCTGTAAAGCATCACACATTTGAAGACTGGAAACTCAATAAGCCACATCAACTATATGGCACATGACAATCCCATTCTCCTCACAGCCCAGCCAAAACACTGCTCCCCTCATTCACCACAGATACCGACACCACAAACCACCAGCCATAAACTGTCATAAAGGCAAGATGTTTCCCCAACAAGCATTGGCCAAGTCATTTAAAGCCATAAAGTGTCCACAGTTGTAACAACAGGCTGTTCAATGTTTTTGAAAATCTGGGCCACCTACTTGGTTGCCTAAATTAGAATCCCAGAACCTAAATCTAGCCACCTCCATTTTTTATAAGCTTCACCTTTAATAACTTGAAGTCTTTATATGAACTTAACTTACTACTCCCAGACAACCATTGCAGTACCGCTAACGTACTGGAAAACAGCAGAAAGCTGCATAACTTCTCTGTCATGATGGTATTTTAAAGCTGGCAGAAATAGCTTGATGCTATCTGCAAAATGACACAAGGACAGATTGTGACACTGGCTGTGAAGGAATTTCAGCTGAATTTCAGCTAGGGAGCCTGCCTGAGGCAGGCAGGCAGAGTTACAAGCCGTAACCTAAAATGTTTGCCCACAGGTAACACCAGAAAGACAAATATTCAAAATAACATCTCTGTAATTTTCAGATCAATTATTTAGTCCTAATGTCTAACTGTTCTCAAATAATATTGAAGAATTAGAAAAAAAAAATCTGCTGTTCAACAGATGAATAAGCAATTGTCATTTCCTACCCTCTGCCACCTCAGAGGGCAAAAAATTAATTTTGTGAGTACAGAATCAGGCCTTTAAAACTTTAATTTAGGGTTATGTCTACTAAGGATTAATATAGCACGAGACTTTGAAGTCTTATGCTTAAGTCTTCAATACATGAAGACATGTACTAATATCAGGAGTTAAAAATACAACCAATATAGTCAAATAATTTTGTAAAAAATTGGGGAAATAGTGTCAACCAAGATGAAAGTTTTATGGAGCACAAGACGTAATTAAAGGAATATTTTTTAATATCCAGTAATTTTTCCATCATATGGATTTAGATTTACCAAACTAAGAGTTTGAAAACTCAAGCCAATTTGTTGTCCAAACAGGGACAAAACCCCACAAATATTGAAAAGAACGCCACTCAGTGACACTTTAATATTAAATCTATCAGAAATTAGTATAGTTAACAACAAAGCCTATTAATTTTTTTTTTTGTGCATGAACCTGATAGAGAGTCAAGGTAATACACTGTGGTTTTAGGTCTGAAAATCCAAATTCTCAGAATATAAAGGACACCAGCTTACTCTAGGATTTTTCTCTACTCAGGACATCTTTATACAAACTTCTGAAAGCCATTCCCAAAAGTAATTTTCCCTAAATCTTCAGGCATGAAGACACCTTTAAAACAAATGGGGGTTTTGTGGATACCTACACAACATTTACAGAAGACAGACATAGCAGAAAAGTTTAAAGCAGTTGGTTCTAGTAGCAGAACAGGTCAGCCAAGCTGATATGGGGACAGTGCAGAGTGTCCCGCTCACATCATCATCCACTTTATTGAGATTATTCATATCCCACAGCTTTACTGTTCCAACATTATTCAAGAGAGCTTCTTAAAGCTTTGCTTGAGTATGTTGGTGTAACTTTGCAGTCATTGTAACTTTACAGTCCATCATTTATGTAGATAGATTTTGCGAGTCTAAAGAAAAAAGAAATTGAAAGAAAAACCCCAACAAAACAACCCAAGCTCAACAGTTTATTTTTTTTTAAATCTTACCCACAGAACTCTAACTACTCCTCTGTGGTCTTGTAGCACAAAAGCTGCATAGAGAATTTAGACAATAATTTCTTTGCTTTGGTGAGCTGAAGACAAACTAGTAGTGCTAGCACAATTAGGTTAATTACAGTTTAAGTTACCAACTTCCTTTTTATAATGAAGTAGGCGTGAATGGGAAAGTGGTATAAGAAAAGATGTATTTCAATACGCTCTTTGCAGCAAGTTCATTTCCATTAAACGTGTCATTTACTACAGAAATTTGTTAGTCTCGCTCTACGCTTTATTCTAAAGAAAATTTAACAGCATTTTCATTCTGCATAGTTAACAAAAAACACCCATACCATGTGAGAAATATTCTTCTGTATGCTCAACGTAACAGCGGCGTAGCTGTACTACGGCGATGGAAGTTTCTTAGCGGCATCTGAGCTCACTCTCCCCTTGGATGACGTCGCACACAGGTGTGCGGAAGGCCCGAGGTGGGGGACACAGCCACAGCTCTCCCCCCCCGGCCCCGCTTTTCGCCCACGCCTCCGAAGCTTCGTTTTATCCCACAACGTGCAAACCCCAAACCCACCGCTTACACAAAATAATAAGTTAAAAGGTATCAGGCAACGCGTCCCGCGTCCCATGCCCCCCCCCCCCATTTCCAAGGCTATGCCCTTCCGCAGGAGGACACCGGCGGAGCCCCCGTTCCCCGGGCGCCCGTCGGGGCCGTGACCGGCAGCCGCGCCCGCGGCGAGACACTGCGGGCCCCCGGGCGCCCCGAAGGGGAACGCGGAGCCCAGCGCAGGGGCGCGTTCCCCGCCGCCGGCAGCACGGCGGGTCCAGCGCAGAGCCCGGCACCCACCTCTCCCGCCGCCGCCGGGGACTGAGGGACCCGACGACGACGACGACGCCGCCGCCGCCGCCGCCGCCCCAGGTAAGCCGCCCCTCCGCCCGTCCCCCCGGTGCCGCCGCCGGCGGGAGCGCCCCTTACCTGCCCCGCACCCCCGCCCTCGGAAAAGTTCCCCGGACGAGCTCGGGCCGCCGCTCCGCCGCTGTGACTAAAATAGGCAGCAGCCGGCGGGAGGCTGCGGGCGGCGCCAGCTCCGGGGCCGGCACCGAGCGGCCGCAGCGCGCAGGCGCCTCCCGCCGGCCCCGGGGGGCTGCGGGCGGGCGGGGGGCGGCGGGGCGGGGCCGCCAGGGGGCGGGGCGGGGCCAGGTGCGGCCTCGGGGGCGCGGGGGGCCAGCGGGGGCGGGAGGGCGCCATGTTCTCCGTGCCCCCCCCCCGGCCCTGAGCATCGCCCCCGAATATTGCCTCCCGGTCTGAAGGCTGTGGGTTCCGAGCAGCGCCCAGCCCAGGCACCCAAACACGGGGGGCGAGTCAGCCCGCAGGGGTGCTTCCGCACGTGGGGTGAGACGCCTCCATTCACGGCAGAGGGAACCCGGAGCTCAGGCAGCGTGCCTCGATTCGGGGTGGTTAAAATTAGAAGAGCCGCATTCTCCCCTAAACGAATGGCAAGCAGTATTTCCCCTATATGGTGAGCCAAGGAGCCACAATAGCCCGTATAAAACTGCTCCTCTCAGCTTGGCACCTGCTGTGGTTGCTTTGTCACGAGCATAATGTTTAAGAAATGTCACCGAGTTTGCTCGTGCGGCAGTTCGACAGCTCCCAGAAGCGACGGGCTTCCAAAGCGGGCCGCTTGTGTCCCTGCACGCCGGCAGATCGCTCTGCCGATGTCCCGTCTAGCCCTCTCCTGCACCGCCAGTCTCGCAGGGTGGGCAAAGCAGCCACCAAGCCTGCCTTCAGCTCCAGGATGCTGATATGGAGCATCCAGCGATGAAAGGCATTCCAGATACAGCCTGTGGGCACCCCCGCCCATCCCAAAACCTGACCGTCGGTGATAAATGAGGACTGCAAAGGCAGAAAATCTTTCAACGCACTTTGATGAGCTAGCTACAAAGTGGGTTGGGGTTTTTTTAGCAGCCAAGAGCGTATGGTCAGCATTATACTTAAATATTTTTGGAAAGCATACAGAATCCTGAACCGTTTTTGAAGCAACTGTTTATACACGTACACATCAACGTATGTCCCAAGAGGCTCTGGCTTTGTTATGGTTGTTCTTGGCTTTACGTCTTGAAGAAGAGATCTCGATCTTTCCAGTGATGTGTGCCATGTGAACAGGGTTTTTATAAATCCTGCTGCCTGGTATAAGACCTGATTTTCCAAAATTTATTATGAATTTATTATGAAGGACTTGCTTTGGGACCGCGTTTCCTCTGACTGGCCAGTCATTCTTATGGATGTATTCGCTCCTTCCCGAGATATGCAGAGTAAGTGAGCCCAAAACTGGGCAGGAAGAGTGAGTCAGGATAGCACGGTCGCAGGAACAGTCATGAGATAGCATCTAGCACGTGTTTGAGATTGATAATATTCAGCTATGCTTGCTGGAGCAAAGTCAAGTAGCTTCCAAAAGCAGCACAAAGAAGCCTATCAGAGAGCTCCTGTCCAAATCTAGACTGACATTTAAGCATTTTCTACCACGTTACTGAATGTTATGCACTGGAGAAGCACAGTTTGTTGTACTAGTTGTGTCTTTTATGAAGTCTTTGTAATTCTCTCGTTACCCTCCAGGTCTTCCCTGGTTTTGCGGGGAGCCTTGGTGGTAAACCATATCTGCTTAGCCCGATGCAGAAAATCCTAGTTAGGAAAGCTCGGCAATGAACTAATAATATTTGCAGCCATGTAGAAGGTGTAGAACTTTGTCCTGATTGCAGCTAGTCTCTTGGGATCTTTATGTTTCAGTATATTTGTGATTAAGTGTCATTTCCCCTGCGCAGCAGAGCGGTAAGAACCAAGGCTCCGTGGGTAATGCAGAGGGTGGTATCTAGTACGGCTGTCAGCAGAAAGAGAGAAATGAGGGAGGATCCGAGAGCTGCCCCTATCTCCTGGCCCTTCAGGAGGACCGTAAACAGATGGCTCTGATGGGGTCTAGTCTAGTGCTGTGGGGTGCACCCACGTGTGGAAGAAAAACCTTCCTTTCTCTAACAGAATGACTAGCATCAATTTTATACAGATAATAGCACATAGTCCTATGCAGATATTAATGGCCATAACTTTACATAACCTTTAGTTATATAGATAATATTCGATAACATAGATAACGTTATCTATAGTTGTATAGATAACTTAAACATTCTTTAAGTAGAACGTATTAAGTAAAGTTTGTTCTCTTGAGCCAAGGTCTCATGTACTGTAGAAGAATGGGCTGGTTTAATTAAATCAGTTTAATGTCCTACTGTTAAACCACTGTAAAGACTTAAACAGTTGGTTTAACCTCCTGTGTCAATAAAGTACGAGTTCATTGAAGTCTGCTAATATAAATTAATGACAGAGGCAAGAAATAAAAACTGTTTGCGTCTACGTTGATGAGGAGTTGCTTCAAATAGCCAGATCAATTTTTAGAGATCTGTGTTGAATTGATGCATTTTGTTAGCTGAGACAGGTCTAATGGTGTTACAGCTGTTCATTGATGCAGGCTTTCTCTCTGTCGTATTTCTCTCTTCTTCTATTAAAGTCTTGATAGCTTAAGTACTTTCTCCAATTATTTAGTTATTTTCCACAGTAATAGTCCACAGTAGAAAACGTCACATGGATGTTGCAAATTGCTCATTCTTGCTCCTTATCATCTCCAGCGACCTGCTTTGTGATCTTCGGCAGTATACCCTAGCCTCTTGGCTGTTCTTCTGTGTTACAGGGGAACTAAGGCCAGCTGACGATGCGGGGAGGTGTTGCTCAGCAGACGTCGGGCCGGAGTTCAGAAGCACCGCTGAGACCAGAGCCTCCCTCTCCTGCTCCTCAGTTCAGCCTAGCCGGGCATCGAAAGACTTTATTAAGCAGAGGATAAAGTAACTTTTTGTAAAATTGCAAGCGCTCTGACTCTTCCAAACGCGAGCCTGATTCCACAGCCTTGTTTAGGCAAACTTTTCACTAAAGAGACAAATGCTTTGTATTCAGGATCCCAGATGTGCTAGGCTGACAGGGCTATTTTCAGACAATGGCGAGATCTATGAAATGTTTCCATTTATAGTTTCAGGAAGCATACTCAGCATCTACAGGCTAAAAGATGCCTACTCTAATCTTTTAAACTCCCTCTATAGACAATGCAAGGGGGCTCTTTTAGAAAGTAATTAATCCTCTGTGTGTTTGACAACTGTCTGGAGTGGGATGAAATATGCTGGCATAGTTCAGAAGTGCCACATTTCAGTGAGATAAATCTCATCCCAGATGCTGAAATTATGTGCAATATAACTGAAAAATTACACATATTTTCCACAGAAAAATTATTTTTTTGGGCTTAGCCTGAAAGCATCCTCAAGAATTATGTTTTATTAGAAGGAAGTTTGTATGGAAGAGATCATGAATGATAAATACTCTCTCAGCTCTTTAACATTCTGGAGGTTTATTTAAGAGGAGCCTGTGCATTCTGGTGTATTTTTACCTCAGACCCTCCAACAGCCACTTTCTGATGTATAGTCAGGCAATTTTTCCCATGCCACATCTGCAGGAAGGGCGTCTCTTGTTTATACTAGAAGGGCTATCTTTTTGTCTGAATCTGAGATACAAAATATCATGTCCCAGGACTTCCACATGTCTGACTGATAGTATAGTAATTGATTGTTGCAAACTTAGAGCCAACTTTCTTCTAAAATGATCTGTCAAAGTATCCAGGTTTTAACAGATGCAGTGGTTGTCACAGATGTTTATCAAAGGGTACACGATCCTGAGGTATAACGGCAGAGCAAAACTGTTTGCTATTGAAGTTATCTAAACTGTGCACAGTAAACAATTTATTCAATCACACTTAGCAATTATCCCTGTTCCCAAATTATGCGTGAGCAGTCTCCTGCTGACAATTTAATTTGTATGTTCATTATTTGAAATTGCTTAGTGAACAATTTCTATGAATATATGCAAGCCTATCAGCGGCTCGCAAGTGATTTTTCTGAGACTGCTGCTGACGGCGCCTGCTCCACTTATTTTAGCTCTACCTAAATTACATGGTTCCCCCCTGCAAAAAGGAGAGCTGCTATAAAACCACTTGGATTTCCTAAGGCTGGGGTCATGGTGCACTGGTCACTGCCCTGCCGGGGCAGCTTGCTAATGGCGGCGGGCAATGACAGGGAACCTGTCCCCAGTGGGTCTGCTTCCTTCTGGAATCAGAGGAATACCAGAGACAGGTTTTGACCACATCACTTGTCCAGGACTCAAGTTGCTATTGACATGTTGCTCTTGGTTAACGTGAGGCAGCTCTTACTTCGCTCATAACTGGAAGACAAGTAATAAAGCAGTGCTTTTGCATTGCATCTGTCCCCTCGCTGGGTGACAGCCCATTTCTTAGGGGTCCCCGTTACAGCAGATTTGGCAGCGCTGGTTGAACTGGCTGTGACTTTTCTGTTCCCTTTTTGGACAACTTCCATGCACAAAGAAAGTTCAAAATGATCACACAAAGATGTCTGTGCTAATCCTGAAGTAAATCCATCTCAACCGCAGTTTACAATGTTCTCTCTGCAGAGATCTTTGTGAATTTATGTAAGCCTGTGTGACTGTCTGTATAAACCAAAGGAATTGCAAATACTGTCAGGGTATAAATATGTGCATGCTTTTGGGTGTTGGTACAATGGCAATTAATGTTTTGTTGCAATATTAGTCCTTCTTAGCTGTGCATTTTAATATTCACCAGTGGCTGTTTCTGAGAAGCAAAAGCTAGGCTTGAATCTCCAGGACCTTGCATATTAGATCATTAAAAACTACCATTTTCTAGGAATTTTTTTAATTTTTGGTAAGGATTTATAATTTTCTTTCAAGATAAAAAAGGAACTAAATAACAAGTGTTTAACATATCCAGAAGGACAGACAGAACTTCCCCCCCCCCAAAAAAACCCCTAACTTAAAAACTTGAGGAAGGACAACAAAGAGGAAGTGGGGGGAGGCAGCAGATGAGTCTACAGGATTCTTTTAACAAGCAACAGAGAAAGCACGTAGGATTTGAGAGTGAAAATACTGCACACACTGAGGGGGAAGAAAAGGTAGAGAGGTTAGCTCAGAACTGTGAATGTGCATGAGGTAGCTTTTTTAAAGTTAATTTTTTCTTTGCAAAAAGACACAGAAAGAAGAGAGCAAGACTAGGGAGAAAATGGATAATCACATGAAGGAACATACTGGAGAAGAAAGTAAGGCAAAAGAAATGCCAGCAACAAAAGTTCAAGAGCAAAAAGCAAACCAGGAATGCGCAAGTTTGGTCCAAATGCACAGAAACGGGTTGATGTAGCCCAAGTATCAAGCAGGAGCATTTTATGCACTTGATCAGATTAGCAGTCCTAAATAAGACACTTTGAAATACTCCTTGTTTTGAGCATAAACCTCAAGGAGATAATAAGCACCCAATTTCTGGATTAGCTGCCTCCTCTACCATTTCAGAAGAGTCAGCATCAAACAATCGCTAAGGAGCGTCTGGTCCACACTTACTGTGCACCCCATCTATGCTGCTTTGTACAACCAGATGCCTGACTTCAGCTGTGCATATCATAAATGACTATCAAAATATGTGCCGAGTTATAGCACACTGCAACTGCTTCTTGCTACCATGATCTTTGAGAATAAAGGCAAACACAGAATTAAAAAAATATATTTTCCTCTAATTTCAATGAATAAATAAGACCAGTTTTCTGAGTAATGTTTATTATACTTCTTTGTTCTGTAAAGAAAAAAGCAACCAACAAGACCCTATTATATAGGGTTAAAAACAGGGATACAGACTGCAATAAACATACAGATATATATGATTATTGCTTTTGTGTGTAGTATTAGCTTAAGTACATATACCACTGTATAAAGCAGTTTCAGAACTAAAATGGCAATGACTATGGTAAAGAAAAAAGTACTAATCATTTGTAAAATCAAAACCAATATAAAAACGTTTTATGTTCCATATCTGATTTCAGAATACCAGTATTTATTGTATTTTTTCCTACTAATATTTACTCATTAATTCTTTAAGTAATGAACATATATACTGAAAGGACATTATGTTTTTGAAAAGTAGTACCTGAACAAGAAAATGGAGACCCAGTAAAAAAACAGAGCATGATGCTGGCTGTATGACTGGTTTTTAAGAAGTACTCCCATTCACCTCTCTATGGAGATCTGCTCTGAAATATCATCTGAGAGGACCCGACCTTTCTGTAAATGAAAACAGTACAGTTTTGCTTTGTATTCAAAATAAGCATTCAAAATATTTTATCTAAGCTGAATCTCTTAGTAAGATAGAATAGCTGCTACAACTGGATTCAGTAAAAGTTTTAAAGGTTTTAACACGAACGAGTTAGATGAACAAAGCACAGTAAGGATTTCCAGCACAATGGCTGTTTTATAGGAACTGCTGATACTCATCCTTGTGTATCCTGGCAGACGCAAACTGGCTTGCCTCGCTTTTCTTACAGAATAAGTTATTTTTTGCTTACCCCAGTATAAGAGAACACATATGGGAAGATACAGGGTCACACCTCACATGTTTTAAACTCATCCCATAGCTTACCTGTCAGTGTCCCACCCTTGTAGCCATGTCCCACAGTTGGCTCCTGGAAGTCCAAACCCAGCATTGGGTATCTAGATTGTCCTTACGCTTCTTAGGAGTCCCTAAAACCTACACATGGGAAATGCTAAACAGAGATGTGTGCCTCAGCCCCACCAAGCCCTGGCTCCAGCAGGCTGCCAGCTACTCGGGATCATCCAGCCGGATGACAGGGACCCGGTCACCTCCTTTCACAGACCTGAGGTGCTTTAACGCTCTCCGGTGACGTGCGGTTACTACAGAAGGGGATGGTGCTGCCCAGTTCTATACAATGACATAGTTAGAGCATTTGTCCAAGAAATGGGATTTTTGGCTTCAGTGTCTTTCTCAGCCTAATGTACCTTACTTGCAGAAAATTATTATACCCCCCAGGCTTTAGACAAGTTTGGGTGTAATGTTACTAGTGGATACAACGAAAACTATGGGCTTCACTGCTAAAATAGTTATTTACCACCATTATTTTATTGCAGTTGTTTATATGACTTTACTGTCTGAGTTCTCAATAATCTATCTTTTATCATCATTTACCTTCAAAACCCCACTGAAGTAGGGAGATAGCCCAGTCCCCACAATACACCGCAGACCCCTGAAATTAGGAGCTGTGGTAGAACTGACAACCGAATAAAGTTGCCTAGGAATCCACAGCAGAAGAATAACTGCTATTAAATCCTTCTGCTCCCACAAGCTTTTGGGAATGTACCATCCTTTTCCTAGTCCATGACAACGTTTAACAACAGTTGTGGCTTGCAGAGCAATGATTTGGGTCCAAACCCTCTGCTGGCAGAACCACCTGCAAAGCTACCCTCCAGAAGGGCTTTGCAAGCCATAGTTTGGGACGTGACCCCAAATCCTAGGGCTCACAGATGACATACTTCTGCTGCCTTTCTCCTACACACTCCTACTGATGAAGCTCCACCTACACGGTTTGATTCATCAGCATGAGGTGGCTTGATTTACATGTTAAGTTCAATTAACTCTTGATTCACACAGAAGTAGAGTTAGAGTAAGCAGAAACTGAAGGGACACAAAAATCTACAAGAAAGGAAAGTTAACATGAATTAGACAAACAGGAAAAAAAGGGTGCTTTCCCTTGGGACCCCTGAAATATTATATTTTTATGCATATTAATTTAATCAAAGTAAGTAATTTCAAGAGGGATTAACAAACCATCTTAGTAAGGTATTTATTTTGTTGTACTGTAAAAGATACCTCTTATACAGTAACACTTTGGGGCAGAAGAATATGCATTCAATTATTACAGTAATAGAAAGAAAAATATTTAGTCTGTTAATGTCTGAATTCAGCAAATAGATATTAATTTTTTTCCTTTTCCATTTAAATAGTTTTCTTCTATCTAAATAGCTATGAATTTGGTTCATTTTTAACACATGGTTTGCAAGACCTGTTTATACGAGCAGTACAACATCGTATTTTAATTTTTCATGTATCTTGAACCCAAATACATCTTATATTTATCATTTAAAATAATCTAAAACTGTAGAGCACTTTTTTGCTGGAAATGTAGCATCAACATATTATTTAATTACTGCAAGCATATGCCTTTTTTGTGGTGTGGCAAAACAACACAATTTCATCGAGGCATGTATTCAGCTTTCCCAGCTTTATCCTAGGGGAGGTCACGTATCTATATATATAGTTTGCCATCACTCTTTCCATTACTGAGTTTCCTTTAACCACCATCACATTTGCTGGGTTGTTGCAGGGCAATTAATTCTTGAAAATTTAAGACCTGGATGGCCCTCCTCAGTAACCAAGTCCAGCCTTTGTTATCAGACGCAACTGTATAAAATAATCTTTTTCATTACGCGCTTACAATTGGCCTTGCATAGCGTTATTAGTTATAATAGTACATCGGGATACATTCTCTCTGGTTATTCTGTAGTTTTGCATGGAATTGCATGATGGATTAAAAACATTGCTTAGAACCTGTTACCTGTACTTACACTACTACTAGTTAAGAAAATACTACCTAATGAAACAATTGCAGGGTCAGGCCCATGCCCCTAAAGAGGCAAGACTCGCTTTGAAGCTGTCATAATACACTGCTGCATCCAATAAATTAGTTTGCCACAAGCCCAATTTAAAATAAACCTCTCCTGGATAAAACCTGTAAGAAGTTGAGTGCTCTGTTTTCTTTTTTTTTTTTTTCCCCTCTCCTTCGACTGTCCTAGGCCATGTATTTTTTTAGCTTGTGCAGTAAATTTGAACCCTTCTGCAGGCTGTAAGGGCAATTCCAGCATGATGTTCACAATTATAAAAACTCTGGAAGATCAACTGATGCTGATGAATTAGCAAATTATCACATGCACCAGATTCTGCCACTCTTACCTATAACAGTATACAAATGTAGACATAACCCCATAGAAGATTATGGAACCGTTAAAAATTTAAAATGTGAGTAAAGGGGAATCACTGCAGATCAAGAAAAGGATTGATAGTGTCCTCAATTCACAAAGCAGCATGGACTCAAATTATGCATTCACTTAAACCAGTTATGAAGGAGCCTGACCACCTCACTGACAGTTATTCCTGAGTAATAACATAGGCATAAATTGGATGACGCTCAACTCAGAGCTTCACCTAGCTCCAAACGTTTACTAACCTATAAATAAACATAGAATCATAGAATAGTTTGGGTTGGAAGGGACCTTTAAGGGTCATCTAGTCCAACCCCCCTGCAGTGAGCAGGGACATCTTCAACTAGACCGCGCTGCTCAGAGCCCTGTCCAACCTGACCTTGAATGTTTCCAGGGATGGGGCATCTACCACCTCTCTGGCAACCTGTCCCAATGTTTCACCACCCTCATTGTAAAAAATTTCTTCCTTATATCTAGTCTGAATCCACCCTCTTTTAGTTTAAAACCATTACCCCTTGTCGTATTACAACAGACCCTGCTAAAAATCTTGTCCCCACCTTTCTTATAAACCCCCTTTAAGTATCGAAAGGCTGCAATAAGGTCTCTCTGGAACCTTCTCTCTCCAGGCTGAACAACCCCAAGTCTCTAATGACTGGGTGTATATGATATCACAAAAGCTTGTATTATTTCGCTGACATCAGTCTGAGTGTGTCTTTACTTAGGTAGATTACACAGCTCTCCTAAAACATTGGTTTATGAGTCACATACCAGAGCATATTTTACAGTACATTTTAGAAGTGCTGTCAAGATTAAAAAAAACAGAGGTGGATTGGGCTTGCTGTCTCGCTTCCAGTCCTTTTGTGTGTACTTGTATTATTGTAGATATACATGCCTTGAATTCTACAGCTGAAATGTTCTGCTAGTCATGACTCAAACAGATACTGGAAAACTGGAAACAATTTTTAAAGAGTGACTCAAAGCCCAAAAAGCACAGTAGCAAAAGCTAAAAAAGATTAGCTAAGAGCATGTTCAGATATTGACTCAGATATGTCCTAGTAGAGATTTCTGATAGAAACTGATTCCAGCAGAGAACAGCATCACAGAGGATTGTGGTTGGAAACCAGGCTGAAACCGAGGCACACCCCAATCACAATGAAGAAAAAAAATTACCAAAATATGTAATGAAGCACTCATCACTCCAGAGCAGGTATCTTTTTAAGCAGTATGCTATAGTTTAAATAGACTACATAAGTTTGATACAGAAATTGGGGGGGGCAAGGCTCCTTGGTCATATTTTGAAGGTGAAGATGATCATACCAGTTTATTAAGTGCTGACCCTATTTAAGTTAAGGCAAGTTTTCTTGAATATACGGGGCAAGCCCATACATTCAAGAAAACAAAGACAGCATTAACTGATGATTTATATTACACTTAAGTCTAGAATAATATCTCTTTTATGTTTCTAGACTATAATCTTTTTATGTTTGTAGATTGTTAACACATAAAACATTAAGTATAAACTTCATATTGGTCCAACACATGTTATAACACAAGAAATTTTAAATTCTTGTTATTTTATCACAGTAACAGACAAGGGACTATTTTTAAATCACCTGTTAAAAACCAGCATAAAGCTTTCAGAGCAGCTTGGCCAGGTGAAGCAGAGTGGGGATCACTAGGCATAGCCTAAGTGACAACATCCAGGAGAGATGACACACTTCTTGCCCACCTCAGGCACCAGGCAGCACCAACAAATAAGACATGATACTAAGCACATGAGAATACCTGTGCTGTGTCATACCAAGGGGTCAGGTAGCCTGCTATCCTGTCCCTTAACCGTGAGAAGTATACAAGAGGACACAAACAGCCATACGTCCTTACTACACACAGCCAGCCTCTGGCACTTTGTGCCTTAGTTATTTTCTCGGCTGGTCTTTTAATAGCTGTCAATGAATTCTTTGTTTGCATTTTTTCAATTCTCTTTTGACCAAGACAAAGTAGCTTTGTGACTAAGGGACTTTGCACATTAAGTAATACATACAGAATACATTGTGTAGAAGGGTTATTAGAGGGATTTGGGGATTATCACATTGCATGCTATGGTATTTACGTTTGACAGATTTTCCTCTCTGAGAAAAGGGACAGAAAGCTAAAAGCAAAACTCGTATGTCATCTGCTCTACACTGAAGGTCCTTCAAACAGGTTCACTTCTAATAGCTTTCCTATACACACTGCATGACTATCTTTCAAGCATGAGGTTGTATCATTATTTTAAGTCCTCCAGCAACAACTCCCAAGATCTAAACTCATATGTATACCTGCACAACCACAAACACACAATGGTTGTCCTACTAAACAGTCCAGCAATTTTAAAATATTAAAAATGTGATCTACCTCCCGATATATCAAGCAGCAATACAGTCTCATAAAATAGTAATGCTTCTTATTTTTTGATTACTGGTAGGCATCAGGCATAGCAGCAGGAAGGTGAGTTAGCAAAGACATTCAGATACTTCTCCCCAAAGGCACAGTGACCTCAAGGGTTGAAACCAACTCTCTCCTACCGAAGCATGAGCTGGTGCTCCCTTATGCCATTAAAACACCACAGAATTAGGGAGAGAATACCTTTTAAATCAAGAATTTCACAGGCACAGAAAAGTGACCCTGGAAGCTAAACAAGAATGTTTTGGTTAAAAACTGTATTTATTGCTGTGGCCGTTTCTTAGTTTCTTCCTGACAAACCTGGCTAAAAAGAATATTGTAAACAAACTCCAATGGTTTGGCAGTTGATTGATTAACAGTATTTACTGTACGTGTCACAAATGGAACTGACACTGTGGAAGCCTAGGTCCTATAGCATCATATTCTATCAGAAACACTACATGATCATTTCCCTAACCTGTATTTGCAGCAGTTACAACTGCTTTACTTTTCTAATGCCAGCAATTACATTTGTTTGTTTTCACATAATGTTGCTTTAGGACAGAGAGAAACCAATTGCTCATGGGACAGAATTTGTTGTTTTCTTTTGTTTGTTTTTTAATAACCTTGCTGTGCATTTCAAAATCTGTCATTTCTTTAAAAAACAAACCCAATACAACCGGTCTCTTAGTCTTTTTCTACAATATTCTTCACGTTAATTGAGACAATGTTCACGTGGCATAAATATGAATGTTACAAGCAAGTCACCATATTTTGAAGACAACTTACTTGTCTTCATTGACTATACTTCGTTATGGCAAATAATTTTGAGAAAGTATAATTACAAATACTGTGGGTCTGTTTTTTTTAAAAACACAACACAGAGGCCACCACAATTACAATAAAACTTCAGCCTGTTACGATTTGTTTTCCTCCAAAAGTAAGGAGATGAAGATCAATGAAAGAATCAACAGAAACTAAACATATTGCACAAACAGTCAAAATGCAGAAGCCAACCCGCTGGCTCTAGAGAGAGGAAGAATTCAAGCTATTCCAATGAAAGTAAATGGCACTTGTCAGTCAAATTTGGCTTGACTGGGTCTAATTCTGCTTCATCTTTCTGCTCTTCTGCTTCACCACTTCACATTTCCCTTCACCACTTTGGGGAACGGCTGCAGCAGAGTTTTCCTTCCTAGGACTGTGTGCTGAAGGAGCCACAGTTTGTAACCCCGGTGGGCTTGCGCCGGGGGGACCCTCTCTGTAGGTGGTGGGAGGGCTGCACCGGAGGGGTCTCTGACAGCGAGACGTGGTAGAAGTTCGGTAACCGAATGTCATACCTAAAGCCCTTCCCCACGTGCACTCTGTCATTCAAGGCATACAGTTTTTCAGCAATGTCGCTCCCAATTAAAATTGAGAACAGGCGGGAGATGAAACGGTGTTTAGCAAACAGCAGATACAGCTTCTTTCTCCTCCAGGCCACGTACCGACAATCTGTCTCTGCTGTAAGTGTTACCTATAGAAGAGAAAATTAAAATTAGCTAGGCGATAAGGCAGTGGTATTGCTGCTGCTGCCCTTGCTCAGAAAGCACCCCCCTCTCTCAGCAGGCACGCAGGCTGTGTCTGTAACATACGCTTCACGTCTTTGCACCTACTGCAATTAAAGCCATTTAATCCAGCCAGAGAACTCTGCGAGGTCTACTGTATGCAAGAGACCAGCGAGAAGGCTGACTGGGAATGGACCGAGTGACTGCATCTTGCCGGCCGCAGTGACAGTATGCCCACGCTGAACGGCAGCCCCAGCCAGGACGGCCCGGCCTCGGCCCTGCGCGCCCTGCTTCGCTCTTGGCAGCCCCAGCGGGCAAGGCCGGTCTAAAGAAAGCTCTTGACAAATGCCATTTGCCCTCGTGACATGAGACATCAGATCCCACACAGGCAGGAGCTAGCGCGTCAGTCAAGTGACAGCAGTGGGAGGACTCACGGATGACGGGGGACAGCCCTGATGGACACCGTGTCCCACGCTGTCCTGATGGACACTGTGTCCCATGCTGTCCCCTCCATGCCAAGCTGTACCACGGGCACTCCTCTCCCCAGACCCGTGCTCTCCGGATCACCTCCCATAGGGAACCCTCTTCACCATCAACTTCCACCCACCTCCTGCAAACCTGGTTTCTCAGGGCTGGGTTTTAGCACAGCCAAAGAACGCAAACAGAGTCTACGACCCAGATTAGCTTTAAGAAAAAACCCCATTTGTTGTAACAACAAGATGCAAACAGAAAGAAGATACAAACAGCATAACCAGTTCAGCAGGTAAAGAGGAATTCCGTCCCCAAATTAATGGAATGCCACTTGTTTGTATAATTTCACAAACAAGACCCACACCTAAATGAACTTACTTCTAAACCAATTAGGACTTGAACAGTTTTCTGTAGTATTCAAAAAAACCCTCTCCACTTTTACCTGGAAAATTCCCTCTTCTGTGGGCCTCAGTGAATCCCATTCAGGAGAATCCAGAAATTGAAGAGGAAAAATATAATGCAGAAACTCCCCATCAACTGTCACTCTGATCCTACCAAGATAAGATGTGTTAATTTGTTAGTACTACCTGTACAGCAGCAACAACTGCAACAAGAATGTGTTATTTCTACTATGTGAGGAGTTTAAATATAGATTTGAGAGCATGAAAAAGCAATCACTGGCCAACAGTATCCTAGCTATATTTTTAAACACAACTTGAACAGGCCAGTTGAAAGAGAACACAAGACAATCGTGCAGCTGAAATGGAAATCTTTCCAGGCCTTATTCAAGTCACATTATTCTCTCTACGGCAGGTCCGTGCAGCGATGTACAAGCTTTGTCATGAAAAGGCCAGCTAATTTAGGACTACTTGCAATGAAACATACGGATTTTAGGTACTTGTCCTTAGTGACACCCTGGTTCAGAGCATTCTTGGCAGCTGTCTAGAAAGTACCACGTGGAGTTTGCTTTTGGTCATAGTCATGCTGAAGGAGAGGTGTCCATTCTTCTACATGCCCAGCCAGTTAGTAATCATGCAGGGAGTTCCTGCTACCCTTCTTCATGCAGTATAGGGCTGCTGCTTCTGATTTTGTAAGAAGCATTAATCTTGGTGCAAAAGGGGACTCCTATAGCTTGCTTTTTTCTTTTCGCTCATGAGGTTTAATCATACGTTTCTGCTTGTGTGTCTTCAGACTTAAATATGATTTAAAAAGTAGAAAGAAAATTTTTCTTTGGCATCTGCAGAAGGCCACAGCATTCCCACAGAGAACCCATACCTCCATGCTGTTCTCCTGGCTCCAGAGACAGTTCTGTGGCCATGTAATCCTGTTAAACATTGAGAGAACCCTACCCAACACACGCTGTGGGGAACTCCTGCTTCCTACTCCCTGCTTTTGCCACTTTGTTCCCTCTAAAATGCCTATTTGCCAAACCTAGAAGTATATCCCACGGCTTTCAAGTGAAGGAGGCAAATGGTGTTACGTGCATTGGTCTTTCACCTCTTCAGTGCCTACAAATTCCATCTGTCCATGCAGTAGGCTGTCAAAATGCACCTACAAAGCATCCCATCAAAGACAGACCATGGCCTTCATCTCTGGGTATCCCATCTACTCTTGTGGTGGTCCGGTACTGTATACCACTTTGTATACAGTACAAGAGCTAGTATTTTCCTTCAGGAAAGCATAAGCAAGGTTGCCAGAAGGGTCTCCAGCAAGCAGGGAATACAAGCAGATGGATTTGTTGCCTCAGGGTCTAACTACCGATCACAATATACAATAACTGTAGACTCAGTTCTGCAAATCTTGATAGGGCTCAACTATGTCCTCTTGTAATGGAAGGGTGCTTTTAGGCCTTCTGCTCTCCCTTACTCCCTCTCTTCTCCCACCCCCAAGAAAGCAACCAAATACAAACTGTATCAAAGTCAAGATCTCTGTTAATAGAGTTTTTCTCAGTATATTCATTTTCATAACTACCTTTTCGTCCTGTTTCAGATGATACTAGCAAAATAAAATAAGAAAGATGCTTTCTTCATCAGCTAGGCAGTAGATGGATAGCAAACCATAGCCTGAAGACTGAAGCATATATTTGTTCCCTTTATCTGCCTAACCTGTTAAGTGCTACGATACAGCGGTCTGGAAAAGAATGACTTAAAATCCTTTTCTTTATGCTATTACAGATTTTGTGCTTAGTGTTTTTATGCTAGTGCTGTCCTAGACAAGTGTATTTAGCCTTTTAATATTTATATTACTTGCATTAATATTTAATCTGTTGCACTGGAAAATGAACAAACAATACACAAATCAGGCAATTTTTTTTGCTTTTGTTTTCAAGAAGGAGGAAAAAATAAAGATATTTGCAGTAAGTCTGAACAAACCAATACAAACCTGCCTGACACAAGCAAGGACAGTTTATCAATAGGTGTTTTGCCCTGCATGGCGTAACAGTGTTCCTTCTCCAGGGTTACCACTTCTGCATCACAGCACAAGACAATCTTCCTGAAGACAGTCAAGGAAATTCCCAGAGGCTGGAAGAGAGCGCTGTAGAGTTCCTGGAATTCTCTGTCAAAGGAAACACTCCGAACTTGGTAGGTAACGTAAATGAACTGGACGAAGCATATAGCAAACAGTATAAAATTCCAAGAGAATATATCAGCAGCACAGACATCCAGCCAAGCCCAAACAGAAGAGCAGAGAAAGCCCAATCCAAGCAAGCTGAAGACATAGAGAAGCCCAAAGAATCCACTTCCACCCATGAAGCCCACAACAAAGAGAATACAGGCTAGGTGGTAGATAGATCCCTCTGCCTCTTGCTTCCAGGTGGTACATGTAGGATGTGCATATATCAAACTCTCCCAAAAACTTGCATTTTCTCCCATGGCTGGAATAATTCTTTGATTCAGCTGAATCTTGGCAACTTTTATTTATGAGATGCAGCTAGCGGGGTCCTTTGCTTTTCCATTCTTGAAAACTCTGCTCAATGATCACATTATGTCAGGGTCTCTTTTGGTAGTAAAGTCACACTTAGGATTCCCAGCAACTAGGAAGCTAATGTTCTCAGAAGGCAATGCTGTTTCTCATCAGTTCATGCACTGTTTTGACTTTGGCCATATCATCTGTAGCTTCATCTGATCTGGACAAGTGAAGAAAAGATGAATTACTTATCAAATTATTTTCATCAATTAAACTTTATCAAAGTTTTTATTGTCTAAAACCATGGACTGCATTACAATCTTCCAATCTCCCTTGTAGCCCTGTGATTCCAGGATCAAACCTTAATATTCCTTCAATTGAAGATCACGCTTCTGTATCTATGAACCCTGTAGCAACTGTTGAGTTGCCACTGAATCCATGTAAACCCGTACATCGCATCCACAACATCCTGTGACAAGCCTTTCCACAGCCTAATGCTGAGCAGATAGTTGCATTTGTTGGTCCTGAACCTGCTGCCTGTGAGTCTCGTTTAATGACCTACCTAGCTCTTGGACAAGAAGTCACAGTGACTATTGCTCCTTGTTCAGCTCCTCCATCTCACTCTGGATTTCAGTCAAACCACTCTCATTAATGAGCTGAGCAAGGCTGCTCTCTGTCCTCAGAGACAACAAACTAAATCCCCAAACACCACAATAAGGGAAACCCAAGTATCATGGGGGATGGTCTTTTCTACTCCAAGGATGACAGGCAAAAAGCTGTCATGTATAAGGAAGACTACAAAGCTTAAAGGCAGCTTTATACACATCATGTTATTAGAACATGAAGTAAGTAGTCCTGCAAAATACTCCTCAAAGAGCATTTACAAAGCAATTTTATAACATCTGAAGTTCTACCTTGTATAATTTCATGCCACAGACCACATAAAATTATTGTTCAACACTGTAAAATGTTAAATATGCTATTTGTTTCCACATGATAATGTATTCCTAAGAGTTAAATAAAATGTAAAATGCACATCTGAAAAGCATGGACACCCCCCCCCCCCCCAATAAATTAAAAAAATCAAAACCAGTTTTCTATGTCTGTCATTTAAAGTATATACATGCTTCAATGTGAGATTAGACATGGTAGAAAATGCAAAGCCAGAGTCTATCAGCAGTGTAATCAGGATTGAAACTCACCCAAGTCTTTAACTGTCTGGTTCTTTTTCTGGTAAAACAGCAGCGAAGCTAAGAAATATCTTGCTACCTAAATTATTAGATTTTCTAGAATATCAAAGGTAGCTTTTTAAAATTTTTTTTTTCTCAAGAGCCACAGAAGTCAATACTTAAAAAGTACTGCTGGTGCAGTGAAGCATCCAACATCATTCAGCAGGGCTTTCAGTGGTGGGTTTTTTTACAGTGACAGGTCAAAGAAATTAATAAAGCAAAGTCATACCCCATTTCCTAGCTGCTACAGCTTTACTTCTTTTAAGTTTATTCAAGACCCAACATTAATTCCACGATTCAAAAACACTAATGCTAAATAAAGACATAAAATCCTAAACAACTGAGTGCCAGAGTTCAGAAGAACAGGTTAGGAGGAGAGCTCTCCCTCTCTGGCAGTGGCAATAAGGAAGTCACTGACGCATAAAGATACCACAGCTAAAGAGCACAGAACCTCTCCAAATTAAAATGTTTGATATCCTGCTGCAGTGGAAGAAGCAGCATTACAAGAATTACATAATTTGTAACTATAAGCTTTTCTGTTTGTCTCTTTACCCAAAAACTCTTTTCTGGTACAGGGTTCCCCCCAGATGCAGGATTTAGCCTTTGGAGAATGGGAGATGAGAACTGCATCAGCTACAAAGAAGTTACCCAGGCATGGTAAGAACACGAGGAATTTTAGGTGGTACTTCTACAATCAAGGGGTTAAGATTTCTGAACCAAAAGAAAATAAAACTGGAACACAGAGTTCCCAGACCTTGTGTTCCGAATCCAGTCAGCACTTCCACTGCACGGTCAAAAACTGGCAGAAGTTTTTTGTTTGATTGTTTTTTTTTTTTTTTTTTAAATAGAATCATTGATAACAGTGATTTTGGATTATTGTTAATACTTCTACTCTATTGCCAATGTTTTGCTCTGAGCAGTTCTCATGAAGACCTTAATTTCTACAAAAAATTCAGTGTTTTGAATGGAACCATGACTGAGAAGTTACATGGGAAGCTGTACGCATACCACAAACAAAACCACCGTAGATCCATACTGTAATCTGCTTCCATCACCAATGTGTTTTTGTCATGTAAAGTCACACATTGCAATAATTTGACATGACATTGCAATAATTTCACAAAATTTATGTTCAATTTCCAATTTGCTTATAGCATTCACAGTCTGCCCACACTACAGCTAATAGCATTGCTGTAAAACATCTATTCATGACAAGACAGGTCAAAATAACTTGGAAAGAACAGCACACCACTAGGACACAGATAGAGGGTCATCGTACACAAAACCCAAGGCCTGGAAAAACTGTCCTGTATTTGGAACTGTTTATTTTTGGAATGGGACCTGTCTTCCAAAACCACTGTATGCAAAACTCCCAGTTATTTCAGAACTATGAGAACTTCTACTGTGCTACAGCATCACCCAGGCTGCAGAGGGCCTCCCTCCATCCCGGCAAGAGGACGGGTAAAAGAGGGAGGCCAGCGCTAGCACATAATACAGCCTCACCAACATGACACTCTCCTGAGCTACACAAAGTGTGCAGGCAAAACCAAACCCGCTGGAAACACTGACGAAGCCTACTACTAAATGGAGCTGGTTTCTCCGGACGACGGTGAAGAGCAGGCATGCTTGCTGCCAGTGAACTGCAGGCAGAAAGAGAGGATTCACTTCTTTTTAATCACAAAATCATTCTAACAATGATTATGAGGCAATAGTATGTATGGGCCTAAGTATAGTAAAATTTCTAATTTTGATTGGTATTTAGTGCTAGATAAGGCCTTTCACATTTTTCTTTATAGTTCCTACAAGTCCAAAATTTAAACTCTTGAGGGCTTCAGAACAGTCACTCTAATTAAACCATTCATCTAATGAAAGTGGGGGTGGGGGGTGAAAAATCCCCCAAACCAAAAAACCAAACAGCTGTGGTAACTGTGAGTCATCCTCCACTGAGGACCAGTCTACAAAGTACCCCCAGTAGCACGGCATCACCAAGTTTGCAAGCACCCAAAGGGGACACCATCCCTTCACTGACACGCCTCGGCATTCTTAGCCACCAGGACATGGAACGTGCCAACTGACATGGCCTTGTTTGATGTCCTGCCTCAGTTGTCTTGGCTGTGGTGAGCAGTTATCGCTACAGGTTCATTTGACGGTGGTGCTTAGGCAAGCTTCAGCAGGAAACTGCATTTAAAGCAGGTATCTTGGATTATAAGCCTGAAGAACCGTATCTTCCCCAAGTAAACGTTGAATACTTTCTACTCTGTACCCTGCCTACGGAGAAGGAGGAGAACCATGCACAAGCACAGTCTCTGCTACATGACTACCGTATTCAGAATAGCACAACATTGACATCTGAAGGCTGCTGGAGCCAGAGGTGCCTGGAAGAGGTCTCCTCCCAGCTCAGGAAGGAGACGTGCCCTGCCAACACAGGCTGAATTACTGAGATGCTTCTGAGTGTTTTGCCCCACCACACATCCCACCCTCTCCAGCAGGAGCAGATAGAGTGCTGGGAGAAAAAAATCAGTCCATACTAGAGATGTGAGCAATATATAGCAGGATAGAATTCTTTAAAACAAACAGCAGCATTGCTGAAAGGACTAAGCTGTCATTAGAAGTGTCAAAATCAATGAGTTTGCTGGAGCTTCAAAGCAGTAAATGGAGTATTTCACTTATACTCTCCAAAATAAATACCTGCCAGCAACTTAAAACTTCATATAAGCAGTATACTAAAACAGTCAAAACAGAATGAATTTATATTGTAATATAAATGCACATAGTACAACCTCCCCCTCCCAAAATGGGCATTTTCCCCATACACTGTAGTATTCCCACAAAGAATTACCAATTACATACATTTTTTATTTGCTTGAGAACTGAGTACTTTACTCCACCTTTGTCACTAATGACTCAATTCAACTCTGAGAAGCTTTGAGTGTCAGTTACTGTGTCTGGATCACAATAATTTCTGCAAAAAATAAACCCTAAAAGACCTGAGGCCAACAGCAGTTCTCTCTTTGCTCTTCTTAAGTCAAAAGTAAAGCTATTAGGAGTTTGAATACTCCATTCTTTAGTTGTCTTATCCCAAGTATTCAGCCAGAAAGCCCTCAGCACTTCCACACTGTACATGTTAACAGGTCGTAGAGCCGTACATGCTGATTGTGTAACCAGCCTGGATGAATTGTTTGCTCTACCTTTGGAAGCAATAGGGAAGATTTTCCTTTACAGCGTACACGCTTTCACGTACAAAATGAGATTATGCTGGATTTAGCAGGATTTGTCTCACTGGTTTTAACCATCTACAGTGTAGATGTTTATACATGAGCTAGTGGCCACAGCCTGACTTGGCAGTCAGCGAAGCTACTCCAGCAACACTGCTGGGAACCAAGCGGTCCCTCCAGCCAAGGGGGACCCTCCTGGCCTCGATGTCCCCCACTTCCAGAGGGATGAGCTCTGAGCACCCCATCTAGGCTGGCAAGTTACATCTGGTCTGGCCATCATTTAGATGTATAAAAAGAAGCTGCTGGTACTTCCTCTAACATGCAATGTAAATGCATACGTCGATTAATGTACCCCTTCCTTCCATTGCCCCTACGTCTCTGAAATCCTCTCTCTGCCCCCCTACTGACACCTATTGCTCTCAATGGTTGTTTATGCAGCGCACTTTCCTCAAGCTACTCTCCTTCTGCAGTCGTTCACTTGGGGTTAGATACCCAAAGGGACTGAGACAACCAAACTCTTAATTGCAATGCAGTGTCTAACTCAGTGCATGGAGGAGCTATGCACCTACAGAGAGGTATGGCTATGTGCCTATAGGCGAGTATGGGCAGATAAACAAGCTATTTTCAGTGATAAACTCTCCCTGAACCCACTCCAGGCTCAAAACATGCATGCAGCAATTAGGACAGTAACTAACAACACAAGCTAGCTTACCTTAAACTTCTTGAGACTATATCCTGGAGAAAGCAGTAATTACAAAACTGGAAAACACATGGTTTTCCCAAAAAAGTGCTGCCTGCACAATATAGAGAAGGCCACAGTAGCTTCATCACAGTCCATAACACCTATTCAGCAAGATGGAAGGAGGATGAGGAAGAAAAAGACTACCCAGTCCCAAAGACAAGGGTATCAAGATAATCAGTCACTATAAAACTAGACATACTCAGATTACAAAGACACACAAGCATACATGGCAAGGGCAATTAATTAATGGGATGGCTTGAAAGATTTCCTTTGCTGGGAATTAAGGAAGTCGGGATGCTGTCTGGTACCTAAAATAAATCTGGGTATGCTATTATTAAAAAATTAATCGATTTACTGCAATTCTATTTTTTGTTCTACAGGAAATCAGATTAGATGATCGCAATGATGTCTTCTGGACTTTTGTCTTAAGTTACTTAATATAAAAAAGTTGTATATACCTAGAAAGTTACATAGCTGGTCTTCCCAATGAGATCTAGAATCCTATCTCAACTAAGCAGCTACTTTAGACAAGAGAAAACACTGAAGACAGGTGTATCTCTGAAATTATTCCTCATATAGACCTTCCAGAAGAAACCTTCATCCATGTGGAGCCAGCATCCCTTCCTGCCAATGTTCTTCAAAGAAAGGGATGTTTTATCAATGAATGCCTTAACATGAAACATGCATGCAACCCTGGCAGCCGAGCTCACCTCAGGATCCTGCTCCCCGGGTGAGTGTCCCCATTGCAGAATGAAGAGCAAATGCAGCACAGTTCTCCCTCCCTCAGCCTCCTTTCTGCACAATTTCACAGCTTCAACAAGAAGGGCAGCAAGTGACCCACCCACATGAGTCAAAATGAGTCACTCGGGGCACCCTCATGGGAGGAAGGAAGATGGATTTGCACTCCCTTGGGCTGAGGAAGGCATCCTGGGTCTCACTGACGGCTCATCCCTATGTCTCACACCCTCCATCAGCGCTCTGAGTGCAGGCTGTCACTTGGAAGGTAAAGCATCGCAGGCCTTAGGAAAAGCGGTCAAACTGCACCCTTTCCAGTCCTTCCAGTACAGTCTGGGGCGGCGCAGGCTGCAATTGCTGAACTGGACCCCCACCCCCAGAGCGTCCATGTGAATTGATACCTTCTCAGAGAGAGATCTTTCTGGGAATGCTCAGACCTACAAAACAAGCAGCTGGGGCATGTCCAACCATCAGTGGTGCTTCACTGCCTTCAGGGCAGCTCTGAGAAATAACCACCAGCCAAGCGGGACTTTTTGGGGCCAAAACCCTGCTCTGGTCAGGCAGAATTGAGGCTCTCACATTCAAAGTTGCCCAACCAAGAACCCTTGACTTCAGTCAGCTGCTGTCTATCCCAGGAGACCCCCCCAATGCCATCTCTACATTGAAGCCAATGGTCCACACGAACAACGCACCAACAGCACGAGGCTGGTGACTGGTTGTCCTCCTCGCCAGGCTGGGCCTGACTCCTGACTCCCTGCTGCAGCCCATGCAGAACCGCTTTCTCCAAAGCGGAGCGCTTCAACGAGAGCCTTTTCATGGGACTTTCAATTCATTGAGCTTGTTTGGCTGCAGCTGGGATGGCCTGATTCTACTTACAAATTTGCTCAAATTCCTACTAATCTTTTTAAGAAGTGGAAAAAAAGCCAGGCAGGGGAAGGCATCAAGAGAGAAAGAAAACCCACAGCAAAACAGAATAGTTTAAGGTTCATTAGAAGCACTGCATACAGTGAAGTTGCTATTATTTAGTCGTTAAATATTTAAGGGCTACCTTACTATAGACAGCTTACAGTACTTGAACGATTCCTCATTTATCACTGTAAAATACACAATGCAATCCTCTGTGGTTGCAAAGCCAATATTGAAGATACTATCTATTTTATCATCTAGACAGTATCTGATATGAAAAAAAAAAATTTCTTCCAATTTGAATCAGAACTGATGAACCATAAGTACATGTGGTATTCCTGCCAAACTAAGAAGAATAATCCCCTCCCTCCTTTTTTAAGGTCTTTTGCTCCTAGGAAACATGAACATGGAATGACAGACATTTTTTTAAACTATGGATTGCTAGCACTTGGGTAAATTTGAGCAAGGCTCCTGTATATTGAACAGCATTGGCCAAATAATAATTCAGGGGGTCTGTTTTATTGTATTGTATAAAAGAAACTGCAAAGTGAAGCGCAAGTTCAAGCTTTTCTACTGTTTACCTTTTAAATAAATAATAGAGAAAGCAGCTACAATGCTTATTTCACAAGTGCTTTAAAACTGTGTTAATGAACTACAGCTGAACTCTGCAGAATTCAGCTTAAATGAGTTTGTACGGTGTAGTAGTGCCTTTGGACAGGAATGTATTGCCATGAAACCAACCACCTGACGTGAACTCCATTTCCCAAAAAAGAAACGAACGCAGAGGCTTGGTTCATTGTACTAGCCCTGCATGTACAGCTGGATTATGGAGAAGTAGTGTCACGAGCCATGTGTTCAAACACATAAACAGCACGCTAGGCCATGAAATGCCACATTTATGTACCCCATGAGCTCTAAACTAGAGTGAAACACAGTGAAAGGTAGCAAGGATGTCCTAATGAACCTGATGAAACTATTTATCTTTACTGGAGGGTTTGGGGTTAGAAGTACAGTTCTACCCTCTGCTTTACTGTAACGAGCGTCATACAGCTTTACATACAAGACAGAGCTAGGCAGAAGCACGCACATGGCACTGGTTTAGCATCACTTTCATTAGTTTTCTATCTACGAGAGCCAGAATACTCTTAGTTTCATCACGTAATATAATCACAAACCGAGGCTTTGTTCACTGTATGATATCTGACTTCTGTTTGGACAATAGCAGCGTGCCCAATTACAGGTACTGAATCATCACCTGGAGACACTGATCAGAGTGTTTTCACAAGGTAGTGGAACACACTAAAATGATAAAATAAAATCTCATCTCTGAAGAGCCTGCACACTTAATATAAAGATTAAATGTAGCTTCAGCTAACAACCCTTTTCTTCAGTCCTTAATAAACTTTCTGTTCTCACTTCCATCAAAAAAAGTTTTCCTGCCACAAACTTTGCCTTCACAATTACCTGCATCACATTTCCTTCTGTTTCAGTATCTATTCTCCTCACTACAGGACTTGCAGTGTACTTGCTATTTTGCAGGCAAAGCATTTCTTAAAAACTTGACATTTTAAGTTACTTTCTTATTTGGCACCATACAGAACTTTGTGGAAAGCCTGAACAGCAACACTTCTGCAGATCTGTAAACCAGTTCTTGTTTTGCAGTGGTCAGTGAAGACATTTTTACTCGCATGTATCCAATCATATTGCCATTAATCAGTGGAGTGGCAAGAGGCCCTAGTTCTGGAAGCCAGATTTCACCAATGACATCTTTATAACACTACCAGGTAGTCCATGACTCAATATTACAAGAGATCAGCTACATAAAATGTTTGCCCATAAAGTGATTGACAGCCTAAATGCACACAAAGCTTTACAGAACAGCTGAAGGAAATGTGGTAAAACATTAGAGTTTGGAAAAATATGTTTAGAAAAAAACATTATAGTTTGGGGAAAAGAAGTGTTTTGTATCATTCGTTGCACCCCTGGAAAGAAACAACCGCAAATGCAAAACCAGATCTTAATTTCAGGGTTCATCTGCTCTTACCATTTGTTGATGGGGAGAGAGGAGACTCAAACACCGGCAGCCTATGACGCAAACCCCTAGTCAGTGGAAGAAATCCCCGCATCCCGGGTTGGTTTTGTAAAGTAGAGATACTTCCCGAGCCAGCTCTTGCGTGCGCGGGCAGCAGCTGCACCCGAGGAGAAACCAGAAACCACGCTCTCCTAAGAAATAAACCCTCAACCCGAGACACATAACGAAGAGCCTCACTTCAGACCGGCCCCTCGGGAGGGGAAGAGCGGGGCAGCGCGCCCCGCGCCTTTACAGAGGGGACACGGCGAAGCCCTCCAACTTCCAGCCGAGGCTGAACTCGGGCGCTCCGGTGACCGCAGCCGGCCCGCACCGGCGCGGAACCTCCCAAGGCGGGCCGCGCCCCGACCCGCCCGCCGTCGCTCCCCGCCACACGCCGCCCAGGACCCCGCCGAGCCCTCGGGGCGGCAGCCCTCCCCCGACGGCCGCTCCCCGCCGCCGCCCCGGGCCCGAAGCGGGGCGGGAGGCGGCCCCGGCTTCCCCCTCGGCCGCCGGGCAGAGCGGGGCGACGCTCCGCCTGACTGGACAGCGCCGGCGGGGGGGGGGGGGCGGGCGGAGGCAGCGCCGGGGCTTCAGCCCGCCCCGGCCCGGCCCCCGGCCTGCCCGCGCCCCTTACCTGCCCCGTCCCCCTGCCCACGCCCTCGGAAAAGTTTCCCGGCCGCGCCCGGACGGGACGGGGACAGGCTCGGGCTGCCGCTCCTCGGCACGGCGTCCCGCCGCTCCGCCGCTGTGACTAAAATAGGCAGCAGCCGGCGGGAGGCTGCGGGCGGCGCCAGCTCCGGGGCCGGCACCGAGCGGCCGCAGCGCGCAGGCGCCTCCCGCCGGCCCCGGGGGGCTGCGGGCGGCGGGGCCACCCCGCGCTGAGCTGAGCCGAGCCGAGCCGAACCGAGCCGAACCGGCCGAGCCCGAGGCAGCCGAGGCGGCGGGAGCTGCCGCCCGTCCCGCCGCTCCCCTCCTGCGGCGGCGGCGGGGGGAGGCGGCCGCGCTCCCCCCCCTCCCCGGCAGCCGGTCCCGCTGCCGGTGGGCGCCGAAGGCGTCGAAGGGGCGGGCGGGGGAAGGAGGAGGCGGCGAGCGGCCAGGGGCGGCCGCCAGGCTTGGGCACCTCAAACTCGGCTGTGGCTGCAGCCCGGCTGCGTGGCTGGGACGGGCACGCGGATTTTGAGACGCACAAAGACGTCTCCTTGGGTACCGCTGCCTCGGGTTGAATTGTCTGGAACTATTGCTTTGGAATAAATAAAAAGGCAATTTTCTGCTCTTTCACCCGCTCACCCCAGCAGCACGTTTCTTCAGAAGGGAGATAACATGCCTTCGGGGTTGCCTTCGTTACGTGACTAGTGCACCTGTTCATACACAATCTTCAGTTATTTCGTTTCAGAAAGAGCATATGCCTCACCAAGAATATAGTTAAAAGTGTTGGTACAGTGTCAATACAGAAGCCCTTCAGCCTACTAGCCATGCGTTTGTTCCGGGGACCACTTCGTGTCTCGGGGAGAGAGAATTTATTGATGGAAGGAGACAGACTTAGAAGTTGTTAATATGCAAAAAATCACAGCATATTAAATGTGCAGCTCCCGGTGCTACAGAAGCTATTTCTCAATAACTGGAACACAAGCAATAATATCTTTTAAGTAGTAAGTGTGGAGAACCTCGTGTGCTTGCCGGTGGCCAGCTCTGAGGTCCTGCGGGAGGCTGACACGCTCACCCTACAGCAGGGTGATGCAGGGCTGTGCGAGGCAATGCACTGACGTGAACTTCTCCAAAAGTAAAAGGACAGAGCAACCTGTCGTGCTCTAGGTAGAGGGATTAGGGCTTTTTCTTAACACCTCTGTGAACTTGCTTTCCCAAGGGGGCTCTTTATTTTCAAAGGTTTTTTAGTTCCATATTTACCAGGGAAGAAGATGCATAAATTTTCTGAATAATTGATTCTCCTAAAATTTGAGAAAACAAAGAGCCAGAGCAGTTTAACCCAAAGCTATCCTGAGTTACATATATTCAAAACTTCATTATCTGATTACGGTACTTATTTTTATTATTTTTGAGAGAAGAAAGTCTTTTTATAAATCTAATCAAGTATGTATGAAGGTTCTTGTAGTTAATTAAACATTTAAAGGGTTTTGCAGTGTAGCTCCAAATACTTACCTTTCAGACATGCTTTGCATATGGTATTTTACAACTTGTATTATTTTAGCAGTATCATTTGAGAGATTTCTATACCGGCAAACCTGAGGCAGTGCTGATTTACTTTTTTTCCCCCTTTTTGTTCTTTGTACTTGTGTGGAGTTGAAAGCACCCAACCACTTATTCACATTTATCCCCAGTTGCATTAGGCATAAATTTACCCACTATATGTACTCTTCACTGGGGTGATAGCAAAGGGATGGCGAAATACATAATAATAAAAGAAGGATGCTAAATTTTTTTATTTTATCTACTTACCTACTGAGATTACATTATTCTAATAGCCACTGTTATATCAATTAAAACATGTTCTTCCTAATCATCATAAAAGGAGCAAGTAAATTTTGATGGCATATCTGTAAGACACCTTTTGAGTTGTACTTAGTTGGAAGGAATGGTCATCATAATTCTTCAGAGACATACAGATCACCAAGGAACAGTTCTACTATACTAATTTTTATTTTAATTAATTCAGTCAACTCCACATCAAATATTCTCTAGCACTATAAGACCGAGACTACAAATGACCTTCTCAATCTAGCCTTGAAAATCGGCCTGGATGCGAGATGCAAGGGAGGAAATAATAAAATGGCAAAGCCACCACGTGCTGAGGAGAGACTAGCACTGCCCAGCGCGCTTTGAACCAGCCACTTGAGTGATCAGACTATTCTTTGATATATTTAAAACTGCTTGTGGTACTTACATAAAATGACTGTTTTTAAAAGGTCAAATAATACTATAAATGTAAACCCAAATTATAACCAATATTATTCTTTGCAGCAGCATGGCAAGGTATAAAGGTCATACTTAAAGGTAGGCTTACAAGAGACCCTGCGGCCAGACTCAGAAATCCAGTATCAGACCTGAAAAGCTGTAGGAGACTTTGTGGCCCTGGGTCGAGCGAGAGGCTCAGCTGTGGCAAACGCTCTGTGCGGAGGCTGGGAAGGCACCTGGCCGAGAAGCCAGCAAGGGCCATCTAGGAAAGGGCAGCAGAAAGTGCAAGATTTGTTCCAGCCGGGCTGGACAGGAACCTGAACACCTGAACTGGTGTCTTTGGGCCAGTCCCACTGTTCAGCCATGAAACTGGATGGCATGAGTTTCTGGCTGGTTGTAAACAGCTCTCTTTTCATACCTGCTATTAGATTTATGGGAGTACCTTAGATGCACCTATCTCTGGGCACGATCCATCCTACAAGAAGTCTGACAGCTCCATAAAACCTGCAGATTGCCTTGCTGTCGGCTTCTCGGCAGCCCTGCCTCCAGACGCTGCTCATAGTGTTGCTGCGGTCAAGGCAGGGTTACCCAAGCAGGCACCCAAAAGTGCCTCCGGAGTGCTGGCAGCAGACCTTCCCTTGGGTGTGCCAGCGATTTCCCCCAGACAGAGGAAGAAAAAAGCTCAGTGTATGATTTCACTGTCTAGAAAACAGCCCCATCTATTTCCTCAGTAACTGCTTAAGGAGAGACTTACAACATCAGATGGTTGCCTTCTCCATTATCTCTGAAGTAAAGTAATGGTGTTTCTTACAACATGCTGTACTCTAGGAGGAGAAGTTATCAATAACTCTGTTTAAGGGGGAGATTTTTTATATTTTCTTAGACTTTTTTAATGTTTAATAAATCTCTACTGCATTTTTTCTTTCCCTGCATTGTCCTTGGTCAATAAAAATAAGTTATGAAGGAGGGGGATATGGTAGCAGGTGACGTGATGAATTACCTCTTTAAGAAGCGATGTGCTTTTCCTCTGTGGATGTAATGTTGTGCTTCCCAGGTAGTTGCAAGAGGGCTGTTGTGTAGGAGCTCTTAGTCATTTTGGAATGAGAATTAAACTCTTTATGTACTTTGAAAAGGTTTTAGCAGACTTTTGCATAGCTGTGTTCTCCTACAGAAACCCCTCCTCCCTTTATTTGTGGGTACAACTGAAGTAAGAAGAATCAGGATTGCATTCATATAGTAAACTAGTTTTTATTGCTACCTCTTACAAGCAAGACATTGTATTGGGTTTGTGTGGCAAGGTTTTGGTAGCAGGGGGGTTACAGGGGTGGCTTCTGTAAGAAGCTGCTGGAAGCTTCCCCTATGTTTGAGAGAGCCAATGCCAGCCGGCTCTAAGACGGACCCGCCGCTGGCCAAGACCAAGCCAATCAGCGATACTGGTAGCGCCTCTGTGATAACATATTTAAGAAGGAAAAACAGTTGCAGGGCACACAGAAACAGCAGCCAGAGAGAGGAGTGAGAACATGTGAGAGAAACAGCCCTGCAGACCCCCAGGTCAGTGAAGGAGGAGGTGCTCCAGGCGCCGGAGCAGAGATTGCCCTGCAGCCCGTGGGGAAGACCATGGTGAGGCAGGCTGTCCCCCTGCAGCCCAGGGAGGTCCACGGTGGAGCAGATATCCACCTGCAGCCCGGGGAGGACCCCACACCGAAGGAGGCTGTGACCCCGTGGGAAGCCCATGCTGGAACAGGCTCCTGGCAGGACCTGCGGATCTGTGGAGAGAGGAGCCCACGCTGGAGCAGGTTTGCTGGCAGGACTTGTGACCCCGTGGGGGACCCACGCTGGAGCAGTCTGTGCCTGAAGGACTGCACGCTGTGGAAGGGACCCATGCTGGAGCAGTTTGTGAAGAACTGCAGCCTGTGGGAAGGACTCGCGTTGGAGAAGTTTGTGGAGGACTGTCTCCCGTGGGAGGGACCCCACGCTGGAACAGGGGAAGAGTGTGATGAGTCCTGCCCCTGAGGAGGAAGGAGCAGCAGAGACAATGTGTGATGAACTGACCGTAAACCCCATTCCCTGTCCCCCCTGTGCTGCTGGGGGGTAGGTGGAGAATTCAGGAGTGAAGTTGTGCCTGAGAAGAAGGAAGGGGTGGAGGGAAGGTGTTTTGAGATTTGGTTTTATTTCTCATTACCCTACTCTGGTTGATTGGTAATAAATTGAGTTAATTTTCCCCAAGTTGAGTCTGTTTTGCCCGTGATGGTAATTGGTGAGTGATCTCTCCTGTCCTTATCTTGGCCTACGAGCCCTTTGTTATATTTTCTCTCCCCTGTCCAGCTGAGGAGGGGGAGTGATAGAACTGCTTTGGTGGGCACCTGGCATCCAGCCAGGGTCAACCCACCACAGACATCAACCAAGTCGTGTCATAACACAACATAATCCTGTAGTTCAGATCATCTGCAGCCTGCAGAACTGAGCAAAATTCAAACTGGAAACCTTTTTAAAAACGTCATTCAATTAACAGCATTCCCCGCCAGGTACAGATAAAATAGTTTTAATTTAGGCAAAGGGCTTTTTTTTATGCATCAGTCAAATAAAATGCTAAATAGGTCATTTAAGTTTTTATCTTTTCACTTTTAAAGGCTTCCAGATAATAGAAATGGAATTAAGTATCCTCAGCTGCAGTTAAGGTGGAGAGCTTTAGCTGCTTCTCCACCCAGTTTTCCATAAGCAACAGTGGTGGGGGGGGCGGGATGTAGTTCCCTGACCACTTGACTTCACACCCTGAAGCAGCCTGACCACAGAGAAGGGGATTTCTCCTTCTGGAAACTGGCTCTTCCCAACCTGAGCTCATTTCAGACACCAGCATCTAGAAGAGGTGGAAGGAGTACCCAACATAGGATTTAGCTGTAACAAAAATATGCAAATCCCAGTCTGTGGCTGCTGCCGATGGGGACGTTTAAATTCACTCAGTGAGTGCTTTCCTGGCTTTAGGTTTGTAGAGAGACCCCCTCTGTGGTTTCTGCACGTGGCCAGAGTCACTCTGCTCAGGGCATTTGCCACAGCCATTGCTAAGCTCGGGTCACTGTGCCTGACTGTGGCAGAGCCAAGGGCAGGCTCAGAGCCTGCTTCTCTTGTCCTCAAAGGTTTGAGCCCTGCACAAAGCTCAGCTGTTGCCAAATGTAGGAACCAGAGAAGGCTCCAAGATTTCCATGGGCCAAGAAGAGGGGTGCAAAAACCATGTGGGTTGAAAGCCCAGTGCTTAGGACACTCAGTGTGGGAGAGGAAAGACCCGCATTTTCTCAAGACTGTTTCCACTTTGCAGCTAAATACAGTTTAATGCCAAGTACAGAAACAAATCTGGAAACTAGCACTAAAGCTGGACTGTGTGCCAAAACCACTGCCCCATGGCATCTCTGCTTCGCTCAGATACACCCTGCAAATGCTGAGTGTGTCCAGGTGTTCAGAAGCTGGCAAATACAGCATGGTAAATGCTAGTATGGCAAAAAAAGAGATGTAGATTTGAATTGTTCTAGACCTCCAGCTGCTCAGATGGGTGCTTTAACCACGAGACTGTTAGGTAAAAGGTGGGCTGCCCGCACAGGGGAGGGATGCGGCTGAATTGTGGCTCTGTGAGACAAGGTGCTTCACTGGGCTGACATTTGCATCACTGCAGAGCTGTAGTTCAGTCCATCCCTCAAGTAAGGTGTCTGCTCAGGAGTGAGAATATGAAGTTAAAAATACAGAGTGTAAATCTAAAAGCTTTTCAAAGCATTATGTAACTATGGAAGATATCAACTGTGAAAATGAAAAGGTTATGTTATAGTCAGGCAAATAAAGCAGATGCTTTCCATCACAAATGTTTAAAGACTCTTCAGGCATGGAGATGGTTTCTATTACCCGTATCTGATACTCTCTCTTGCTGAAGTTCTGAGTTGTCATCAACCTCCTACTAGATGTTGTTAGAAAAAGGAAGGAAACCTGTAATTCCCAGCCTAAGCTTTCATGTCAAATATCTTAGTAGTTACATAATGTTTTCAATAGCTTTTAGATTTACACTTCTTATTTTTAACTCTGTACCCTCGCTGTTCCTTTTGCTTTTTCACTTTCTTCCAGCTCACCCTTCATCTCTTCCCAGAAGCCTTCTGTCTCAGTCCTTACCAATCAAGCTATTTCCACAAGCATTGTCATTAAGAATAGATAGAGGTCTTTTAAATAAATTATTATCTTTGCTTAGAAAGATCTAGATGACCAGATGTCCCGGCCAATGCAAGAGGTCTGTTTGGCTGGGGGAGCCTGTCTTCTTGTTAAAAACAAGTTTGGACTAGCTCAGAGTTGCACCAGTTTCAGTTGACACACATACAATGTTATTTAGCTCTTATTTCATTGACTGTAGCTCTTATTCTTGGTGTTAGGA
This sequence comes from Harpia harpyja, assembly GCF_026419915.1. Taxonomy (NCBI): domain Eukaryota; kingdom Metazoa; phylum Chordata; class Aves; order Accipitriformes; family Accipitridae; genus Harpia; species Harpia harpyja. The sequence continues at coordinate 11,856,174 of NC_068942.1, read as the reverse complement.
AGATGCATCTACAAAAAAGTGTTAGATTAATTGCAGGTGGAACCTATGGGTAACATATGTCATTGAGCCCTAGCAGCGAACAGAACCAAGGTAAGCCTTAGTGGGCAGACTTGCCAGGAAGGCTTATGGAGTTTAAGAAATACTACTCAAACATTTGTCAAAAAAGCCTCTTCTTCAAACCAAACATTTTATCTTGAAGTATTCAAAGAGAGAAAAATCATGTAGCATACCAAGCTGCTGTAGTATAGCTCTAGCAACAGGAGAGTGGCACAGTGGTGTGGGGAATTCTGCATGGCTGTTTCCCACCTTCTGCCCATATTCTGCACACATTGAAGTGCAGCTGGAGTATGGAAAAAATCATTGCAAATACCTGTTCTTGCACGTGGTTGCACTCATTTAGTTCTAGACTTATCTGCCGAAGTTGTTATCAGTAATACTGAATCGTGGGGCTGAATGTCACCATGCATATCATATTTCTCGTCTGAATTGTGGTCATCAATACAAAAAGGACTTCACCCCTGTAAATACAGGTTCCCGGTATTACTAACTATATCCATCACAATCCCTGTTCTTGCATTTTGCTTCAGACACAAAGCTTTGCAGGGAGCTGCAGATAGCAAGGATGCAGTTATATTTAATTCAAAGGTATAAAAATAGGAAATGGATTCTTCTGAGTGTTCACTTTATCATGTTGCTAACGAATTATAAAATGTATATCATCAAAATAAATATTCTTGAAATTGCTTCCTAATGAATCACTTACTTAGACAATGTGCCTATTCAGTTGTGTCAATGATTAATTATATTCTTGCCTCCTTCCTGGAATACAAATGCTTTTGTTAAAGCAATCCAAAGACAGTAAGACAACAGACTCATTCTTATGGTCATTCATTCAGCTGTGGATTGATAGAGTATTCCTTTCAGTGTTTTTAGAGTGTATCTGAACAGCTGCAAGTGGCTGTGACATAAATGAAAGTTCATGTCACCTTAAGCAGAACGAGATGGAAGAGAGTCTATTCATCTGGTTTCGGCTTATCAGTACACAGTCATTAAATACTAATATTATCTGGAGCACTGTGATAAATGCAGAGTGTACCATGCCAGCTACAAGCGTCATCATATGGGAGCCTTTTTGCAACATTCTGATGCGCGGAGGTGAATTATTCTGGAATATTAAACATTTCATTAGTTCTCAGCTTCGAGATACTGCTTTTAAAGTGGCCAGCCTCACAGAAAAAATCATTCTCACGAAATGCAATACTTAGAAATCTGTATTTATGAAGTTCAGCGACTGTCACTATTAAAAAGCCTCAGAAATCTTTGTGTAGGTGTCATCATTTCTGCAAGTCTGAAAAGCAGTTGCTTATTTGCATAATGGCATTCATATCATTGTTGAAAGATTAGGATTGATTTAATGAAAGCGGTCACAGGCAGAGAAAAACATTTCCACACTGAATTTGACTAAGTAAATCCTGAGCTTACCAAAAAGGTACTCCTTTTTGGCTTCCTAGCACAAGACACACAGAAAACCTTGACTGCCAACTGTCCTTGGCACCATGGGCTTCATGTCAGTGAAGATAATGATGTTGGTTCATATACTCAACTACTTAGGTGTCAGTAAGCAGATTACTTTAATCTAGTAAGTCAACACGTGCATTTACACGGAAAGAAAGCAGCACCGGAGAATTAGTTTAGTATGGTTTATCTTGCACAATGATGTGAAGTGACCAATTTACAGTGATGGGAAACGAGGAGGGGTAGAAGTAAGTAGGAATGTATGACACCTGGCTGTCGGATGCAATGCCTTCAGGGTGTATGGTTTAGCTAAAATCAATGAAAGTTAAAGGAAAGACCAAAATACAATTAATCCATTATGAAGAACATCCAGACTTAAAGGATCCATCCTTTATGTACTCTCCGTATTAAAAAAATTTGATTTGAGTGAAAATTTAGTAAAAAGAAATACTCAGAGTTATCTTGTACGTAGGCTGTGGCAAAACAAAATCAGTAACTTACAGAAGAGGAAAGTAAAGGTTTTTAAAATGTGAATATTTTGTAAATGTTTTGGATGACAAAGAAAAGGCAGAGCACCTGAATCACAGCTGACTGCACTTGATAGTGCTCTTTTTCTTCAAAGTGCAACATTTACATGTGGGAAAAATGACATTTAAAAAAACAAACCCAACTACAACAGCAAAGAGAACACAATTTCCTTCACCCGTTAATATGCCTCTTTCTTGGTTCAAACCTGCCTCTGTTTTTGCACATGCAGCTGACTGAGTTTAGTCAGTGGCCCTCTGGGCGAGCCCTCTCCAAATCCACCATGGCAAAGGAGACTCTTCTTGAGTTCAGGGGAGTTGAGGTGTAGCTCTGGATGAGGACAGATTTGGGGTAGGTCCTACTGTGGAAAATCCTTGCATGGGCAAGACCCATACCCCGGCTGCGGCGCTGACTTCGCCACGTTCAGCCGTGAGGTGCCACAGCCTGGTCGGCCGGGCCGAGGCAGCCACGGCGGCAGGCGGACGCGGGCCGGGACGGTGGGTGCCTCCAAGTCCTGTGGGGTGCAGGGCAAGCGGCTCCCGCGGGCCGTGCGACAGGGAGGGAGGGAGAACCCAAGTAAAGGCTCCCGGGGAGACTGTGACCTCCCTCGCTCTCTCCTCGCAGGCGGCCGGAGTCAGGCTGTCTGGGCAGAGCGGGGTACGGTTGCTCCCCCTGAGCCGTGAGGGAGGGCAGGGGTGCGGGCTGCAGGGAGGCAGCCATCTCCTCCCGGAGCCGGGCCCTGACTTGGCACCAGCTCCCTGGTCTGCTTGGGCAGAGCAGTCCTTGCGAGAGCTACTTGGCCACTTTTGGAAAAATCCATTTTTCTCTGTTACTGCCAAGAAGACTCTGGCTTGCCAGGCTCGTTAGCCTGAAGTAGCAGCCATGACCAGCTTCCTGACATGTGAATTTGCTTGTGCCTTCCTCATTCATTCAGGTATGGATGAAAAAAGATGTAAGCAATGAAGAGCTAGTGCATTGTCTGTGTGGTGTGGCATCAGGACAGCTGCCTTTTCCTCCAAAATCCTCACCTGAGGCTTCTGTGGCACCAGAGAGCACCTGGCTTCTGAACCGTCCCTGCAGGTTCCTCCCTCCTCCTCACCTCCAGATGCTCGCCCAGACTCTGCCTGTACGCAGGACCAGAACGACTGAGGGAAACAGTCGGCAAAGAAGCAATTACGGGGTTAGTGAGCTCCACTGTGACTGTGAAAGCATATTTCTATGCCATGGAAATCAGCAGGGGGATGCACATGCAACAGAATATGAAAGATTAGTGAGTATTGGTACATCAGGGCTTGGGGACTTCTTCTCCCCAAACGGGAGCACAATGCTGTTCTCACTGAACAACATGTACATGAGGCACCTTTGCTGTATATTAGCAGTACAAATATATTACCGAGCCAGCCCGGTGGGAGGGAAAATCAATACATTAAGGGAGGATGGAGTTCAGAGTACCTGTACTCCTACCAGGCACACATATACAAGCTTAGATAAGAAAATGGATAACAATCAAAATTCAATTTAGGGACTTCAGAAATAGCTTATTCTTTCTGGAAAGTGTCATCCACTTCAACATATTGCTTTATCTTGTTCGCCCTTAATAAGGATATTGTCTTTCAATTGAGTTAACTCTTTTAGTTGCTTAATTACTTTAACAGAGTATCTCAATTACTCTTTTCATAATCTGTTTTCGGGCATGTTTGACTGCACTTATTTATAGCAACTGAGAATATTTTTTTTCTTTAGTCTTTTCTGGCATTATCTTTACAATTTGCAGTGTATGTTTTGGCTAAACACATTCAGCCAAGAGAGTAACACGGATCTAATTGCAGACACATAGGCTAAAATGCAGCATCAATGGGATTGCTCTCAAAAATGAAGCTGTTAGGAAGTATTTGTGAAAATGACAATTGAATTGTGTTCTTGAAGACTGGAAATTTGGGACGGTCATTCTGCTTATTCATGTAGATTGCCTGCCATAATGCCAATAGACTATATATCACTGCACAGAAATAATGAATAAATGCTACTAAAAATTGCACCGCTTTTGCATTTATTACACACACAGAAAATTATGTCTAGCGTATCTGAACATGGATGACATGCTCAGATACTACAGTGATCAGCTGCATATGGACATCAAATGGGAGTAAATAAAAAATACCTTGTGCTAATTTCTTTTCCCTGCTTCTGTGCTAAGGAGTAGATACCCTTCTGAAGTAAATATGTGTGGACAGATACATATCAGAGAGCTATCCAAGCTAATTTTAAAATCAGAGCCCTCTGAGCATACTAATTTACTGTGCTAGGGTATTTCTATGCAACAGTTGTAAAGCGGACATATCTAGTTAGTGCGAAGCTAGCTCAGAGCTGTGTGTGCTAGCTCAGTCCCGGAGGCACAAAGATGCACTAGAAATCATGACCACAAGTTTTTGAGAAGCAAGGTGGAACCTAGAGGGTTAATACTTTACTTTTGGTTATTATTTGCACTGGATACAAAGTATTACACAGAAAAAAAATGGAAACATCATTTACCATACTACCTTTTACCATATGGTCTGTGAAGTAAAGGAACAACAAAGAAAAAAACCCCAAAGAATGTTATGTCTGCAGAGCTCCAAAATATTTCCCAATGTGCTGAACAGCTCTTATGTTTATCATTAAGAAATGCTGTAGCACTGGCTGTAATACACTGAATATCACAAGATCCAGCTTGAACAGTGTGAGAATCTCATCCTGCTGCAAATTGCTGGGAAGGGAAGGGAGGGGGAAACCAACATGAGAAACATACCAAGTACAAACATTAGACTGGGTTTAGAGTGCCACAAGTTATTTGATGAGAATTATAAATGGGCTATTTTGTCATTTACATTAAGATTTTGAGAGCTCAGATAGATAGCTTGTATTGTAGCCCAAGTATCAGCATTAAAATGAAGATCAATAAGTCGTTGAAAAGCTTTGCCGATACTTTAGACTTGGTCTCTGTCCTCATGTGCAGGCCAAGCAAGTGGTGCTGCAGCCTGGGGATCAGCAGGAAGGCAGTTCCTCTGACCAGCTCTGTAGCCTGCAGCTCCGTGTCTGATGAGCGGCTGATTTTCCTGCTAATGTACCCTTTAATTTTTATGCCTCTTTTTGTCAGATCAGGTTCAAATGAGGGAGTATTCAGAAAATAAGAGGATCATCTACTAAGCTTCATTAGATTTCATCCTGATCTTTTATATTGAGACAATCATTTAAGCCCTGATTCATGAGTTTCAATATCCCTTCTTACACTAGTGGAAAACAGGCCAGGAGAACTCTGATTGTGGTTGCCCAACCTTCTTTTGAATCCTGCCAACTTCTTGACCTGGGTGATTTCCTCTGGAAATGAGTGCTGGGTAATATGTCATATGGAAGATTATCCATTTTATCAGTGCTGGATTCCCTGCATTCTCATTTCACTGAGGAAATTTTCCTGGCTGGAATAACAGTAATCCCTTTTGCCAGGGAATGATCATTATAGCTTTTACAGATGAACATCACCTTCTCAGACCTTCAGTTCTTTGAAAATATCAACAGCAATTGAGTAAGAAAAAACTGGCTATGCTGTCTACTTGAATTTCCAAAAGGGTTTCAGCAAGGGCCTTCACCAAAAGCTTTTAAGGAAGCAAGGCAGCCATGTGGCAAAAGGGAAGGTTTGTGTGTGGATAAATAATTTATTAAAAGAAAGGAACCAGACAGTGGGAGCAAATGGTCATTCTTCATGATGAAGCGAGATTGTAAGGGGAATCCTGCAAGAAAATCTGTACCAGGACTACTTGTGCTGTTCAACACCATCATATATGACATGGGAGGGGGGTGAGGAGTGAGGTTTGCTGATGATACGAAGTTAATCATTTATTCAGGATAGCGAAGATGATTGTGCAGAGTTGCAGAAGGAGATTGCTAGATTGAGTGGGCAATAAAATGACAGATGAAATTTGATGTAGACAAATATGAAGGTGGGGGAAAAACAATCCTAATTTCATATATAAAAAGATGGGCTGCTTGCTTCCCTCAGCAGCAAAAGCTCTGGGTTATGATAGATAGCTCCATGAAAACTTTTCGTGCATGCTATCAGTATGCAGTCTGTGGCAATGCAAGCATTAACAATCGCTAGGAAAGAAAGAAAGAGAAAACTGGACGTCATCATCATGCCACTATATAGGTCCATGATTTGGTCATCCCTTCAATTCTGGATGCAGTTCTGGTCTTTCTTTCTCAAAAAGGTGTAGAAAGGCTGAAAAAGTTTCAGAAAAGGGCAACAAGGATGATTAAAAGTATGAAACTGCTGCTGTATGAGGAATGAGAGAAGGAATAAAATAGTCTGAAAAAGAGACAACTAAATGGCAGGGGGGCTTCACAGAAGTTTACAAAATCATGAAAGGCATTGAAAGAGGGGATCAACAGCACAATCCTTCTGGTAGAGGCATGGGGCACTGGCAGATGAAAGTAGTAGGTGGGAGGTTGAGCTGACAGCACAGGAGGTTGTTCCACCCTCAGTATATCTTTGGGCTGTGAACTCCTGCTCGCAGACTTCATGGATGCTCAAAGATTGCAGGGGCTCAAGGGGCACAGGACAAGCTCATGGAAAAGAGCTTTGCTGAGGATTAAAGGATGCTGTGAATGTACTTGGTAGCAGGACCATGTGTGTTTGCCATGTTCTTATACTCTCCCCCTCCAGAGTACACCCACTTGCAGTCACTGCTGCAAGTGACCACCTTAAAGAACCTTTCTGGTCTTATGTTTTAAAAAGTAGTTTTAAACCTAAAAAAGAAAAAAAAGCAGAACTTTTTTTGGCCAAGGATAAGTGTTTCCTGATCTGCAATTTGGAAACAGAAACCTACAGTGAAAAGACAGACATGCTATTTGACCCTTTACATTTTAGCCTGGTGTTGCACCCTTCCAATTCACCTTCCTTCCTTCCTTCTCTCTCCCAGTTGGGAGCACTCACAGGGAACCCCTTGTTTGAGTAAAAGCCATGTTTGTGACCACCACGGTCTCTGAACATGTTTCCACCATTCTACCGTAGTACAATGCAATGCTATTAACAGCATTAGGTTTTTCAGTAAACATGGGACTCCTTTGGCCAAAACCACATTAAATGTGCGACTGAATAGGCTTGGGGGCTATCCAAACGCCCCAATCATTTTTATCACTCCTACCCAGCTCAGCTCACGGTGCTGTCTATCCTTTACAAATAATCAAAGAAAATACAATTGTTTAAAAAATACCAAACATAATTTCAAACTGCATGGGAAAACAGATAACGCTGTGATTTGGAGTAAAGCCGTGCTTTTACTTAGTACTAAAAGCAACTTAAGGCTAACCATAAGTTGGTTACTCTAAGTGCTAGGCTGTGTTTAACACCGTGTTTTAGCTGCCACTTTTTAGTCCGCTACATTTCCTTTGCAAAGAAGAGAAGCTTTGGTCTGATCAATTCCATCGCTGCTAATGATGGGCAAGGGATTTTAGAAAGCATCCCTGGGGTACAGACAGCACTACTGGGCTGTTTGCCTTCCTCCCGGAGTTTTCTTGTGGAAGGGTACAATATAATTCTTTGTCTTTAACAGTTAATTTGCATCTGTTGCTGTCTCTCATCTGTTGTTCTTATTCCCCATGCCTGAGACTGTCATACTTTGTCCTTGGCATAATGGGTTCCAGTGAGTGTGTGTGATGTCATGAGGAGGATTATTAGCTCCTAAATTATGACAAGCGAGAGCAGATGAAGTCTTAAAGCAAAAGATCTTATTTCCCTGAAACAATACTAAAATGAAATTAAATCAGAGAAGGAAATAAAAAAATATGAAATAGGAGGTATAGACAGAATTGTTTATAATTAGCTTGTTGATTTTTTCTGTATAGACCAGATGCTCTTTGCACTGTTTGTTAAATAGACCAATCATTCCTCTGTGAAATAATCTCTTAGAAAAGAGAGAAAAAGCCTTCTTTTAGATCACTGCTGCATATACCAGTAGAAGAATAACTATACAGGGCAGCAATCCCAAATAGCAAACCACTGAGGCTCATGACTTTTCAGCACTTTCTGGGACTGGAATTGACTCTGTGGGTGCCCACTGTCTGTACAGACACCAGGGAAAGCCACCGGCGAAGCCCAGCATGCTGCCTGGGAAGCTGCCTGAACCGTTTGAGAAACGCTGACAGAAATGCCACGTTCTTCCCTGGGACCTAGGTGGATTTAGGGCTCCAAAAAGGCAACTGACTGTGGCTGGGTTACCCTGCCATGAGGCTGCGATAAGCACCAGAGCTTGCCCCTTCTCAAAACAGGGGCATTTGCCTCGCAGCCGAGTGAGGAGGTGGCATCGGTCCTCTTCTTACCCACTGGCCCTTGCTTGCCTGCGCTTGTGAGATATGGCTGGACATGAATTCAATCCTTATTTCACTCACAGATTTTGGGGTAGCCTGGAGGAAGAAGAGGTGTGGCCCACCCTTTCTCCAGCTGAACACAATGCTGTTATTTATTGGAGTACTGAGCGAGTGACCAGGACTTTTTAGTCTATTGCTTACTCCAGCATCAGTCAGCGGGGCAGGGACACCACCCCAGCCCTTCTCAGGCAGTACCTGGAAGGAAAGCATTGCTGCCTTCACCCATGTTACGCCTGGGACGGGGTGGGTGTGTGCTCTCGTAGCATGTCCCAGATGGGTTTTATATGCAAGTTATTGAGCGTCTGGCTTGTAGGACACAATGAAGTTTAAGTATGGATGGCTGGATACCTTATTGCTAAACTCAGTCAGAACATGTGTTTGCATGTCCAAAAGATGGCATTTAAGAAATTTAGACACTTATGTATAGATGCTTGTATGATAGAATTGGAAATTATCCAAATAAAAACTTCCAGAGTCTATGTCTAAGCATTAGACTTAGGGGTCTGCAGAGACAAGGCAGTGATAGCTTGGTGCCCAAATCCTTTTTGCAGCCCTCTCTGTTTGGGGTACATCAGAGCAGGTGTGGAGGGAGTGCAGGAGACTTTTAACCATGCGTAGGATGAGATCTCCACTTCTTCTGAACCAGTGGAAAATATTTTCTTGATTGAACAGATGAATGCAGAAAACATGAGTTCAAAAAAACCAAGCCAGTATCACTTGGAAGCCATATAGAACAACTCCACTTTTCAGGTCTTGAGAGCATTCATAAATGGTTTGTACTGAAAAATGGGCATGTGAAATAAACTCCAAGAGCAAAGAGTCAGCATCTGAATGGATGAACTAAGTTGCCAAACTTTGAAGTAACTCCAAAACCACCCTGAAGTCCATACACACATGGGTAATCAGAAAGCTTTGCACTACAAAGCTGCAGCTGCTGAGACCTCACCCTTGAAAAAAGTTAACTTGGTATCCAAGTTTAATTCATTGTCATCTCAGGACAAAAAACCATTTGAAAATAACAAAATGCTATCTGATAAAGGCTATATTTATATTTGTAGTTGCTGGACAGTTTCTATTTTTGAAGCCAAAGGAGTGAGTAGAGTATAAATTCTGTATTTGTGGCAGCAGGGTAGTATTAAAACATATTTAAAAACTTGGATTGTAAAGTTATGAGTAATCTCCTCAGAACAGGGATATTGGGTGGCAGAGGTGTGACTGGGCATCCACTTTCAAGCCCTGCTCAGGCAAAGGAGGCAAAAATAACTAAGCTTTTTTGGGGGTGGCTAATACTTGGGCAACTCAAGGCTTTCCTTGCAGAAGTCTTTCAGCCTTACTGTCCATGTTGTGAGTGTACATGTAGTGCACTTGTATGAGCTGAGGTCAGGCTCCCGTTATGGTCAGCGGAGACCTAGAGCTGCATCCAAGTGCCCAAACGTGGGCACCTGTGGCCATCTGAGGTGTCCAGGAGTATCCTGGCCAGCTCCAGCTACCTCTCCAGTGGGCTGTGGGTCTCCTGCAGAGCCTTGGTTGTATCCACCAGCCCTGTGTGGACCCTCAGACACCCCTGGGCATCTCAGACGGCTTACATGTAGGCATCTAAATTTAGGTGTTTTAATCTAGAGCTGGCTCCCTGCCAGGGGCAGGTTTCAGGTGCTGAGATGTAAGAAGGCTGTTCAGTTTGAGATGCCCAAGGGTGTCTGCCATGCCTGTACAGGGCTGGCACATACCACGCAAGACCTGGGAAACCTGCACCCTTTGGAAGAGCATCTGGAGGCTGAGGGGATGCCCGAGAGCATCTCAAATGTCACTAGACATCCATGTGTGGGCAACTACACTGCTCCCCTAATGACATTCCATTGAGCTGGTATTTCTTAGCAATCACGGATGAGCACATCTGACACAGATGAGCTGTGTGGGACATAATAGGTTACTTTTCTAAAGATCTTTTAAAAATGTATCTTTATTTTTTCTGTACAACACAGAGCTATAAAGCACATGCACTTCCCAGCTGAATTACATTTGAACAGGGGTCCCTAGCAGACTTCATGCAGTCTCCATTGTCTGTTTTATTTATCCATAATTCTACCTTTACTTATTCCCACTTTCACCCTTATATTTATGAAAGAAACTGTGCTGAAAACACTCCAGAGAAGCATAATTCATTGTAGCTTGCTTCAATTTGATGAAGTTAGGAGAATTTATATTAGGGAAGGATTTTGTCTTTTCATCTTCAGCTGTCATGGATTCCTCCAGCTCTCTTTGCTGTAATACCCCAGAGGTGCAAAACTATATGCTGAAACATTATTGTGTAGTTTATTCAGACAGTTAAGAATTATCTGTTTATTATTAACAGATTTCTGTTGAGAATTTATTAGGTTTAAAGATTTTGAGGGAAAAAATACGTATTTTCTGTGTGATATTTTGATTAATTCTGATGTAACATGAAAGTGGTTGTGTGTCTTCCACAGAACACACTCCCATATTATATGAAATAAAGTCTTGGAGGGGAGTAATGGATGTGTTGTCTAAGAGTAACTGCACTGATGTGGAAAAATATTCTTCGTGTAACAGAGGCATCACAGCCTTTAAGACATCATTTTTTGGGTACGTAAAATACAAGATCACTTTTCCCTTTCAGTATAATGGAATCTTGTCAGGAATTATGAAGGACAATTTTTCTTTTTCAGGTTTTAGCACATTGCTAAAGAAATGAAATTTTTTGCTTATGACAGAGACAATAGCTAATACTTCACTATGCGTGAAAATAACACTAAGATTGGACAAATCTGCAAAAGTCATTGTTAACAGAGCTGACAACAGCAGTTAATCTTAACTTTTCTTTATTGCTGCTGGCAAACTAAAAGATATTTTCAACTTCCCTCTGAAGATGTGTCTATGAGATTCATTGTCGTACTATGGTAAGCAGGCAAGAGTGAGCTAAAAAGGGGATGGTATAACCCGAATTGTCTGAAAGGCTTAAGAGAAATCTTCCTGTAAGCTCCTCATAACTTTGTCCTGAGCCTCTTTAAACTGAGCTTGCTGCACACATGGCTTCCAGTAACGTTATTGGGAAATGCAGTGTGGCGGTAACAGCATCGCATTGCCCATTTTACTGCTGGAATTATTCCTGCCTTTCCCTGCGTGTTCACAGCACCTGCAGCATCACCACACTTTCTGATAGGAAAGGTGGCCCTTCCTTGATGAGGTTAGGTGGCCACTGGTGGAAAGTGTCACCCGTGGGAGGTGACGTACGCAGGCCCTGGACACAATGCCTAAGCACAGCTGGGCTCAGCCGCCGTGGTGGGACTGCAGAGCCCTGGGAGGCTGGTGGCTCCTGCGCTGCTGCTGCTGCATAGCTGTGAGTCAGGTTTTGTTTTCTGAAAAATGAAAATGATGAAGGAGACTGAAACGCACAATTTCTCACTACCATTTCAGACTCCTCCTTGAAGATCAGAGTTTTACCTGCTGCCTCTGTCTGAGACCATAAGGGTAAGGGAAACAAAAGCATGCAGAAGGGGGAAAAGAAGAAAGCCTGCTGCTCCTGTGATGCAGACCCATTGCACAAAGTAGCTTGAGAGGGGTGAAAGCCAGTTTTCATCCACTGGGCAGAAGCATTTGAAGATGAGACTTACAACAGGGAAGAAACTTGCAGCCAAATATGAATTTAGGAAGACTAAAATGTAAGTGCTGCAAATCCAACAGAGGACACACGGGGAAGTCTCTTGATCCAGCAAAATTGTCACTGCAGTAAAAATAATAAGCAAGAGGTCACTGATTACGAATGGAGGCTAAGAAATATTCCCCCACATGCTACTCTGAGATACAGGCAAGAATTCGGCAGGTGGCACTGATTAATGATATTGTGCACTAGCTCCTGCTGAGAGCTTATATGTTTTTAGCAGCAACCTGGTAGGAAAAAACAGAGGACCAGAAGCAGACCTATTCTTTGAGAAAGCTTTGTAAAAGTAAAGGTGGAACCACACCAAAAATCTCTCACAAGCTTACAAATGCTTTAGAAAAATCTTGGGAGTCTTATGGTAATGTGGGATTGTTTAGTGCATGAAGGACTGTGAAGGGCAACACTATGAGCAAACAGGACCCCTTATTTTAGGACCACACAGTGATGTGTTCATGACAAACTCAGTGAATTGTTGGAAAAGAGTCACAAAATGTTGGCAAAATCAAGTCATTTCATTTTCAAATTGCTTCTCTTTTGGGGTAGATGTGCTTAATTTTTTTTTCCTGGACAAATGGCACATTTTCTTCAATTAAAAATGAATTTTGAGACATGCCTTTCAGTGAGGGGGAAAAAAAAAAAAAGACATTGAACCCATTATTTCTAAGTTTGGCCAGAAACTGAAACCCATGTTTTGCACAAGTAGCAGAGATGGAAAATGGAAGTGAAAAGGCAGAAACCAAGACTGCACTGGCATCAATGTTAGCATCTATAGCACAGTCAGTTAAGTTAGAAGAGAGAAGGAAAAAGAATGAAAGAAAATCAGGTTAATTAAGTGTCAGTTGTCAAATGAGCTCATAATTAAGTGCGAGTGGAGCAAAAGATGTGTAGGTGTTTAAACGCATTTCTGGTAATAAGAGCTGGCATCAAAAGCTTAGTTCCGTCTTGTTCAGAAAGCAAAGAGCACAGGAAACTCCTTGATAGACCCTTGCATGAATCCAAGTGGTAAGGTAGCAGTAATGCATAGGTATGTACATAGCCCTTTGCATAAAACCATCTCTGAGCATTTTACCTGTTTCTCTCTCTCAAAACACTGTGCTGCTTAACCTTCCACAGGCCAGCAAAGCTACCTCAGATCATCCCAGGGGATGAAGAAACACAAGGACTGAGCATAGAAGTGAATTCCTTTGGTTGAAAAATCTCATCAGTGGTGGGGCGACCCACTGAAAGAAAACTTGAGCTTACTACTTTTAATCTTATTCCTTTTTAAATATTAAATGGCTTCAGTCATTTTCTGCTATGGCCCTTTTATCCGGCAGAGATCGCAAGGGCTGAAAGGGTTTTTAAGAATGAAGCAAAGTGTTTCCTTTTTACAACCTCTTCCTTGCTTTTCTCCCACCATCTCTCTATCCTGAATAATCCTCAGGATGCACCATGGAGACTCGAGAATGCTCATGCTTTTTTTTTTCCTCTTTCAACAGTAAATTGTATGTAAAACTGATTGGCTCCAGTTCAGAGGGGATTGCCCACACTTTTGTGGTAAGAGCTACCTCCATGAACCCATGCACTGTCATCTACTTTCTGTGCTTTCTTCTACAAATTCTGCAGGTTTTTTTTCCCTAATTTTCAGCTATCACAGTTGATTGCATGTTTTTATTAGCACGTAATATGCCTTTTTTTTTCTTCAAATTCTGCTAAGCACTCAATCCTAATAACATCTTCTGGCGGGCAGTGCTGCAGATTAATCATGCATTGTGTGAAACTGTTCCCCTTCACTGTTTGTAAAATCTCTGCCTCTTTATTTTCTTCTAATGTCTTTCTGTTCCTAGAGAAAGTGCAGATTTCAGTATCCAGTTTACCATCTCGACAGCATTTGTTGTCAATGCCTCCCCATTCACTTTTCTTTGAATGAAAAATTCCTGATTTTTCAGTATCTCCTAACAGGCATCTGACTGACTCGTTTTCATATGCGCTTTCCTACTTTTGCTCCATCTTTTCAATGTAGAACTAACACAGTTCAATGCTAAATTTCAGAGGGGGCCTATTATCTTCCGCGTCTCTCCTCTTCCTTATCAGTGCTGGGGTTTGGGGTTGTTTGTTTCTTTGCTTAATTCTAAATGTATTCGCAGATATGTTTTTACTGGATAGCGCATAGTTTAGGTTAGGACTTCCCAGGGCTTGAAGTGAGGAGGCACAGCAGGGTGTCAGGCTGCCACTTTTCTAATGCTGAGCCTCCCCCAGGGGCAGGGCTGAGAGGGAACTGCTATTTTAGAAAAGCCTGCGGGACTCCCCAGGGTGAGCTGCCGGCATGGGGCCAGCTGGGGAGCATCCTGGGGACAGGTCACAGCTCCCCGGCCTCCTCCCCGTGGCACAGACGCTCCTCCGGCCGTCCCCTAATGCATGCTCTTGCCCGCCCGTCACTGAGGTTGGCCGTGATGATTAATGACCTGCAGTTCCCAGGATTGTTCAAGGACTTGGTTAAATATAGGCACACAATTAGCAGCGGCAGAACTGCCTAGTAAGTTATATTGAAGTATCTCAAAAGGTATTTGAGGGTCTTTGCACCACCTATGCTGCAACTTCAAAATTACATTAGTATGAAAATTTCCCTGCTATTTTTGGGTCTGATCTGAAAGTTCATTGCCAAAATGGGAAGATTCGCACCGATTGTTGTGTTTTGGATGAAGACTGACTTCTGCTGCCAATCAGTTTTCAGCTTCCGGCACTGAAAACCTTGGGGTGGGGGGACGGTGGTTCACTTTGAGGGATCCCCAAATTCCCCCATTCTGTTGGATTTTGTTTGATTTAGACCTTGCTGGCTGTGTTTACCTGAAATGAGAATAGGGAAATGTAGCACCAGCTACATTATTTGTGTCTCCACAAAAGATGCAGTAATGCAAATGGCACGGAGTTTGCAGGAGAAGACCACATCATCTCAGGGGGCCTATGCCTCTGAGACAATTACTGGGACAAGTGGCTGCTGTAGAGGTGAAACCACCATCAGGGCAGAAAGCTCTGTGAGCTGCCTGTCTTCCAGTGTGGAAAGCAAAATTTATACAAAGTGCTTTTGTTGGCAACTTCAAGGAACAAGATGAAGGACATGCACAAGAGGTGGCAGCAGTCTGTAGAGACAGCTTGCCCTGGTGAAATCACAAAGGAAAGGAAAAAACAACAGAAGCTAAACCACAGCTAGTTCCAGCTAGAGGAGCTAATTAAACAGACCAGGGAGAAGTTCAGAGCAGCATTATGTCTCCAGCATTTGGTAGTGCTGACTGTTAACCAGAGACATCCGATTCTCACAGAAGCACCTGGAGAGGTTTGTCAGAGCCACAACTAATGTTCTAAAAGTGTTTCTTTAAAAGCCGACAGCTGGAGTTAGCAGCAGATGGTGAAAGCGCAGTGAAAGTAGGGATTAAAACCAGAGGGCAGAATGGGAATTGTAACGCTGGTACCAAACATTCTCAATGGGTGAGATTCAGTTGTCCATGGAAAATAAGCGCACTGTCTCAAGTCCCCGTTGCATCCCAGAAATAAGATTTGAGTGAAGCATAGTCCTTTGGAGGGCCGTGTATGTGGGAACATATGTCACCCAAGGAGAACAGCTCGTCTTTGGAAACTGACTCGAGGGATTTCTGAATTTCTAATAAGCGATATGGAACAAAGCAGGGAGAAAATTAAGCAAAGCCCCAAAGAAAGGTCTCTCTCTGCATGTGTGTGTGTGTGAGCCTGCAGCTTGTTTGGTTTTGCCATAAGCTTTGTAGTGATTTCTGCATGCTGAAGCTCTAGGTAATTCAAGGAGTAGACAAGGTTAAAACAGCAAGAAGGTCAAAGAATGAAAAATGAGCAGGCATAGTGTGATTAGGAAAGATGAGAGCACCTTGTGGAGCTTAAAGCAGGTAAAGAAAATAAGATATTCCTGTAACATGTAATACAGTGTAGAGAGAATGGGATGGGAGAATGAGAAGGATGAAGCTGCTGCTGTAAGATATGGGCTCAGAGTCAATAGGAGGATCTATGTCAGACAGGCTCTAGGTGTTTAAGTCTCAAACTGCGATTCAGAAAACCCTGTCAATTCATTGCTTCCCTCCAGAAATGTCTCTCATGCGGGCCAGAAACCTCCCTTGATAGCTAGAGGTCTCCATTGCGCCCAAGCCCTGATGTGAGCTGGACTTCTCCTTTGCACTTAATGACAGGCCTTGGTTATTCAATGGCAGGGTTAGGCTCCTGTATGCCTTTTCTCCTGCCTCATGCTTTACAGTACAGCAGGACAGCTCAAACAAACGAGCCAGTGGTAGGATTTTGCTAAGTCCTGGAGAGGTTGGGGCTCCCCAGCTCCCTTGCCTTGGCTGCCGTTGCTGGTTCAAGGGGTCTCCTTGCTCGCTGCATCTCCCTTCAGTTATCTATAGGTCCGTGTGGGTCTTGGGTTGGCAAGCCAAGGAGATCAACTCCATGTTTTGGTTGTAAAAAGGAAGACTCCTGGGAAGCTGGCTTCTAGGCTAAACTGGCATTTTCAACAAAATTTGTGCTGGAGATAAGGATGAAGTGCTCTCCCAAAAGGCTTGCACAGCCTTCTAGGGGTTGAACGTAAGAGTTATTATCTTCCCTAGACATCTGTTGTCATCCTGAATAGCGGAGAAAACCCCCAAATGAGATGAGTATGCTAATAAACTTGAAAAAAAAAAGCTTTGAGTGCAGGAGATGTTTATACTTAAAGGAAGAGAAAGGTCGCCCCTGTAATTTGACAGCGTTCAGGCTCTCTGCTGAGGCAGGGCAGGTGGCCCTAGAGACCTCATACTCCAAAAATATTTCCCGAGTTCCCATGTAAGCCCATTTTCCTCCGCAGCCAAGACCTGCGTCAAGCGTCGGCATTGCTCTGGCACACGTACAGACAGCACAGTCTTTCTGTGAGCCAGGGCATTAGTCTGGATGACGACAGAGGTATTAAATACACCAGCAGCAGCAGCAGCTGTCCCTCCAGCCTTGGCAGATGGGGCCGCGGTGCCGGCAGCCCTTCTCTGAGGAGCCTTCCTCGGGTTCTGTGATGCGGAGGCAGGCACGACCCTCCTAGCACTTCCACCTCACACGGTGTTTTCACCTGTTCAGAGGTTTGCCGGCGTGGTGTCACCAGGATTGCCTGTGGCAGGGGGGGCATGCGTCATGCTTGTGTGGGGCTGTGTGCTCCCAGCCCTGTGAAACCCTCTGAATTTTACCATGGCAGCCAGGCAAAAATGATTAACGCCAGACTTCTGCCTTGGGGCTGGTGTCAGCTGGAAGAATATCACACTTGGGGACAAAGGAGAAGAAGAAAATAAATTTTTTTTTCCCCAGAATGATTTATCACCAGCTGTTTGAGTCTGCCCAGATGTCTGCAACACTAGAAGCTGTCTTGAGGAAGAGCGATTTATTTATTTAAAGAGTTACAAAACTTTACACGGTGGGCCACATTTGCTAAAGACAGGCCCAAGTCAGGAGCTGCAAGGCACAACCTTTAGCTGCCAGGCTGAGCACTCGCCTCCATGTGTGTGCAGCCTGAGCAGATCCCCCCTTCTTCCCTGTTACTCAAAGAAGCAGTTGCCTCTGGTCTGAGAAAAGTGAAGGATTTCAGGACACAGAAGGATTAAAAAAAAAAAAAGAGTGACCCCAACTCTGTATATTTACCAGGAAATGGGAGATCCCTGGAATTTGCCTTAGCCCATATTGGCATTTTATATTCACATCATGGGATAAACCAGTGCAACAGTTTTGGATGCTGGTGCCAGAGCCCAGGACATCCCTATGGAGGGTAAGCTGCTGTTGTGCACTGCCTGGGGTGCGACTCTTGCATTTATCATTGCAGCTTGGTGTTGCCCAGCCAGGGCGGGCTTCAGGGTCACTCAACCCCAAACTCCTCTCCCTGGGGAGGGTCCCAGCCATGAGGCTGCTGCTGCATTTGAAAAGGGAAAGAGGGGAAAGCTGTGATTCACAGGGAGCTTTGTCCCGGCAGACTGTGCATTAAACCTGCTCTGAAAATGCCTGTTGAATCACATCCCCCAAAATACTAAATCAGAGCAAACAGCTAGTACCTGACCCCAAGTGAGGTGCTGAGTTATCTGAATTGAGTAAACTGAGCCCAGACAGAGGCTTTACTAAAAGCCCCCAGAGGATTATGCAGTCAAGTGGAGATGCCTCAGGCTAACTGTGGTGTGGGATTTAAATGCCAGTTAAGTTGGGTGTATCAATACCTAATTTTAGGAGCTAGGCTTTCCAAAAGAGATGTCAAAATTCAGCAAAGTGTCTGCCAGACCTCTACAAAAGCAGGGGGAAAGTAACCCTAGATCTCAAAACAGGATTCAGAGTAGCTGTCGGGTTAAGCATTAAGTCACAGCAGGTATGAACAGGGCATGCGAGGCACCTGGGGGTCTGAAGTCCTGCAGAACCCAGGGCACTGACCACCATCTTGGGATGTTCTCTCCCTGGGAGAGGGTCCGATGCCTGCTCCTGGAAAGGAGGGGCCTCTACCTATCCAGTGACTAGGAGATAAATCTCAGTTTTATTTCTAAAACTAACCCTGCAAGTGTTCATCTCAAGTGCTGGGTAGCCCCTGGTACTGTATCTGCGCTGTGGTCAGCCTGCCTCCTGCAGGGACCCCTTGGATGGGCACTGTAGCTTCTCTCCAGCCCTGTCTCCGGCCCCCTCTCCTTTTGCTCCTGTCTGGAGCCCATGGCTGGACCCTGGACCTGGTACCTTGCTTGCCGTGACGGGGGCTGCTGATGGGCCCCATTACGAGCCCCCAGATTCGCCCACCATGGTCTGGCCCTGTGGGACTGCACCCACTGGTAAGGGCATGGTCTGTACTGGCGTCCCCCTTGCTCCCAGCTCCCTCAGCTAACAGCTGAGGCCACTGCGAGCTGCCACGCAGGGAAACCGGGCTGTCCAGAGGGACTTAGCCTTGGTGACCACATCACATGGCACAGGCTGCAGCTGGCAGGTAGGACAAGGGAGCCGCTGAACAGAGGACCCTCAGGGGACACTGAGATGGGGTGGCACCTGGGCACTGTCCCAGTCTGGAAGGATTCCCCCCTTGCAGGGGTTTAGATCCCTCTCAGCTATTTGGTGGTGGCCAAAAGGGAGGCTCAGCTAGAGGCTGCCATGCCTTTCCAGCTGGCTAGAAAGGGCCCACTCCCCTGACCAAAATCTGCCCTCCATTTCAACTCCGCTGCCCTCAGCCACCAGTGGAGGTCACCCTGTGGCACTCTGGCCTGTAGGCAACCCAGTAAAGCCTATCTGCACCAGGGCCTGCAGAGGAGGGTGAGGTGGCCGAGTGCTTAAACGATTCAATCTATCACATCCCTCCAAGTCACTGGTACGTCATCCTCGGCTCCCAAAATAACAGCCAAATAGAGAACTTTCATGGTTTGGTGACTAGAGCTAAGCACCAGCCTGATGGCTGGTGTAGGACCTTGGGATGAGCTACAGCCAACATGTCTCAAAACCAGCCTCTGACAGCTGGCGGGAACGGCTCTTCCTTCAGCTCCATAAGCAGGAGCTCCGTAGGCCTGGGCATCCGAAAACAAAGATACACAGTTCTTATCCTGTCATCCACGGAGAGACAAGACATGCCTGTATTTGGCTGGTGATTGCTCCTGTGTTTCTGACAGGCCCTGCTGCCACGGGTGTCTTGCCCCCCACAGCCACTCTGAGGGACTGAAGAGGCCACAATACCCCTCTGCAGTTAATGCTCTGATCAATATTCCCTATCCTAATTAGGGATTAATTAGATCAGTAAAGCAGAAATCACTGCACATTAGTGTTAAACCCCAATGAAGAGAAAGCATGTTTTCCGGAATGCCTCTCCAGGTGATGTCTGCCGTCAGGGTGATTCCTTCTCTGACCCAGCATTGCTGTCCCCAGTTGGCAGACCAGGCTGCCTAATTCTCACCAAAGGGAACAAGCATCGGAAATAATGAAAGCTGTCCAAAACCTCTAATGAAATGGTCTCAATAAGCTCTCCAATTCATTAGCTGGAAGCGATTTTGTAACTTTGATAGCCCTCCCCCTCAA
Source organism: Harpia harpyja (assembly GCF_026419915.1). Taxonomy (NCBI): domain Eukaryota; kingdom Metazoa; phylum Chordata; class Aves; order Accipitriformes; family Accipitridae; genus Harpia; species Harpia harpyja. The sequence goes on along the minus strand of NC_068942.1, from coordinate 11,836,016 downwards.
TCGACTTCCTCTGGCAAGCACAAAGGCCCTGGAAGGCTCCACCGAGCAGGAAGAATAGGCAGCTGGCCCACGGCAGCAAACTGTTTAATGACTGGGTTGTTGTGCGAGTGACTGTCATCTGTGAGAGGAGGATGTTTTCCAGTTTGTCCTTGCCAGTCGAAGCTTTGCTGGAGGATAACCACATTGCGAATACAGGGAATTTCAAGAACTTTTGCTTTTAGGCATTTTGAGTGATGGCTGCTCTTGCAAAGATGAGATTTGGATCTGCACTTCCTCAAAGCTCAAGGAGGTCTGAGCATCTCTAATCAGGAAAAGTAATCCCTTTAATTTCAAAATACAGCTAGAGGTTTGTTTATGTACAGTCAACAACAGAGGTTTCCCAAGATTTGCAATTTATGGGCAGAGATCATGAATGTTTATTTCACTTTTTTACAGTAATGCAGTTTTCCTAATACCTGTGCCTACCTAGTGAAATGCAAGACGAAAGGTAAACCATACAAGAGGTGAAGCATGGGTCCCTACGAATGGTCTCAGGTCTACAGTTTTATGCCATTCATGGTGAAAACACATTTTTCATACTGAAAAGCTTTAAACTAAAACTGAAATGCAATTTCAGAGCAGAATGTTATTTATTAACACTGAATATATGAAATTGGAAGTGCTTAACAGCTTGGCTAAGCTACTGAAAGATACCTGCACATACCTACGTTTCAAAGCTTGTTCTACTACAGCAGAGCTTCCTCTGTAATATAACATTACCAGAAAACCTCATATTCTGTTGAGAAATGACACTGTTTCATTTGAAATAATTAGAAGACACTAAGTATTGTTTATCTGCTCCTCTTACAGCTCCAAAGGATTCTGAATAGTGACATGCCTGAACCTTGTATTAATTTTTTTTTTTCCCCAGGAAGCAAACAACAGTCCATGTTACAGCACTTTGTCATTTGCTGTCAAAATGACATGCTGTTGTTGCACACCAGGAAATGACCTAAAAGCATAAAGCAGCACAGAAAGCAGTTTTTCACCAGCTAAGCATTCTCATCCAAACTTCTAAAAAATTGCATTAACTGGCATATAACTAATAAATAAATTTCTCTGTTATTTAGTATGTTCACGGTTGTTCAATGACTGCTAGGTGGCAAAGCAAACATCAGTGTTTTCGCTGTTGCTCTCGTCTTCTGACACTTTCAAAGTCCCACAGGAGAAGAGAATATATTTGATGGCATCACTGAAATGCAATATATCTTAATGTTCACCTGTTCCTCTACTGAGGAGGTGTCAGAGGTTAAGTACAGCTCTTTGCAGGGAAAGAAAAGTACCATGAAAATGATGGTGCTAAGAACTAAATGGAATTACCACCTATGAGTCCAGGTGCTCCTGCTGAATTAAGGTATTTCATGCAGCTCAACCTACAGCTGGTCTGTAGCTTCATTGTGTGCAATCTTACATTTGTAATACAACCTTGCTTCCTAAAACCAGGAAATTCCTCCCCGCTCCATGTCTGGGGGAATGCTTATTTTGGAACCCACTCAGTGAATGTTCATCCAGTCTCCTGAAGTACTGAAAGGGTCAAATAAATATGAATACTACAAAATCAAGCCCTTTCTATTCTTCTGAGTGTTTCCTCAGTATTTTGACAGTGATGCTAAGATGAAAACTGTAGATAATATGTTGGGCCTAATATTGTCCTGTTTAGGTTACAGATACATATCTAATTTAATGCTTCAGTTAGCACTGTCAGATACTTACCTAATAGGCATGTTAGTTAAGCCAGCATGCACGCCCCCACTTTAAGGGGTTCAAGGATAATGTCTCCTTCCTTTTTTGCAGACAGAAGGCCTGAGAAGCATTGAATGTAGTGCACATGCACAAATTGTAGTCTTCTGAACAGCACACGGCAGGCTAGTAACGTCACACTTGCAGATGTCATCCATCCATTGACTCCAGCTCTCATGCTGCATCTGCTGTGGAAGCTAGAAACCTCTACTGAAAATCACAGATCAACTCTTGCCAGTCAGACTTTCAGCATTAAACTTACCCTGCTATGGGTAAGGGCATGAGCACCAACTTTGTTCCTTGCCTCTTACTCCTGCTAGCAAGGCAGGGGGATGTCTACAGAAAGAGACATGTTATTGCTCAGCTTTCATTTTAAATACTGAATTTTCACTTAATCTTCCTATGGTAAATTAGGATAAATAGCCAAATCACAGTCCTTCTCCTAGTCCCAAATTTCAGTTCATTTCTGCAGATGCCAGTGGCTAGTCCAGCTTCCACTGAGGGACTCCCATCACTGGGATTTCTCTGCCATGAATAAACTGAAGACATGAGCTTATTCAGAAATGGCTATTCCGGAATAATGTTATCTTGAGGACACACCTTGTTTATCTTCAGACTTGAGAATTGGAAGTCTACCCCACCTTCCCCTCCTGCAAGGGCAAGGAAAAAAAAGCCAGAGGAATGCTTTTTCTTTTCCTGGCATGCAATACAGTAAGGCAGAAGTAATTAAAAGAACATACAGAGAAATGAACAAAGTTGCCAAACCTGGCTGTTCAAACAGCATGGACTATCCAAATCCTGAGAGGCCTGCACAGAGAGGCAATTGCACAAAAGCTGTCTACTAAAGATTTTCAAAGTAGAAGAGCTTGGCAGAAAATTGGGTGGTTGCTTATTAGCTTGGCTTCCAAGTCCCTCCCTTGGCCCTCCCCCCTAAATCCTACTCAGCTTGGAAAACCCCTTTCATAGGAGAGGCTGTCAGGAAGAGTCTATAAGCAGATCTTTAGGCAATCCTGAGGGGCTACCTCAGGCTAAAAATAAATAAATGACCTGACAACATAGATGTTTGAAAGCTGTTTCTTGCCATATCAAATCCAAAAGTACTGCTGCTCATGTCTCTGCCTTCCTACAGACAGATGGCAAAGTAGAGTCAAGTCAAGAAGATCCTGGTGAAACAGGAGAAGTCCTAGGTGCCAGGAACAGGTGTCTCCAAACTCTGTCTTGAGCGTCCTTTATTCTTACATATCCACAGGCCAGCTGCCCTTCTTCCACCCTTAGATCTTGGTGGTTACATTGCTGGGGAAGGTGCAGCACCTATCTAAAGTCAGCATCTTTTTTTTTTCCCAGCTACTGAAATGTAAATTAACTCTGATGCAAAGGAATTCAAATATCTCTTTCTGTGAAGAATATGAAGACTCAGCTTTTAAAAATACTTCTGACCTTTTTCACATAAATCAACTCTGATGCAAATGTATTCTCATGGGAGCAAAGACAACTAAGATCTTTACATTAGTTGTGAAGAGTATCAGAAGGAGCAATAGGTAAAAAGTTCATTTATTTCCACTTAAAAACAGATTTTGGTTCATGTAGCATAAGCCTCTTACAGGACTTTAAAGATTTTTCTGGTTTTGATCTTGGCACAAAACATTGGTATCTATTTTTCTAAGAAACATGATTTTGAAAAATCAGATAGTTGTGAGGAGGTTACCTTGCCCAGCTAGTGAATTTTGCTTCACGTACTGGAAATAAAGGCACAATATACAGAGCTTCTTGATAAAACAGTATTTCCACTGCAGAGAAAAGAAGTTAACCTTGAAACCAGACTAACAGAGATTTCATTAGGTTTTATACAGCAGGAATGGTTTGGCTCTATTTAATCCAAACCCTGAAGGTTTAAATCCCACTATATTACAAGAGCATTACTCGCTCAGAGTTAATTACAGATTCCAGTTGGAGCATGACCCTTTCTGTACCAAAAGGAGCAACTCAGCTCATAGGACAGCTCTGCATCATCACTTTTTTGGCACCTGAATCCTGGACTTGGCCAGGATTAAAATGTTGACATTAAGACCCTGTTACAGAAACACAATGCCTTCCCAACAGAGGTAGCAGCATTCTACAGTTCTACTCTCGAACACTTCTTATTTCGTGAGTGGTGTCTCCAGCAAGCCAGCTTCACCTTCAATACTATTTTGATTGCCACTCAAAGGGAAATGTTTGTTTCCAAACTCCCCACATTACAGGTCATCTGCCCTGATACGGAGCCAGAGAACTCAGCTTCAGCAGAAAGCTTCAGGAGGAAAATAAGTGATTTTTAACCCGTGCCAGAAGTTTTGTGTTTGAGCAGCTGGAGAACAAGGAAAAGCATTTTTAGGAACAAAGACCTGAAGAGATCACTGAGGTGGCTGTGCCCAAGCCTTTGCAGTTCAATGCGCCGACACAGTTCAGCTCTATTTCACGAACGCCTGAGGGCCATGTTTTCCACACACACTGTCCTGCAAAGCTCTCGTCTCAGAGGTGAAGCTCTGTCCTCTTGATGATACCTGTAACATTCAGGAAAAGGCCAGATGCCGCAACCCTAAGGTGTTACAAGTGGAGATGACAGTGCTTTGTGTGCTTTGTTTCTGCCTCACAGGGAAGCTGTTGAAAATTCCCAGATGATCATGGAAAGCAGTTCACATACCTCTGGGAAAAGGGGGGTGCTGAACCTGAACCCTGTTTTCACAATGTGGAGGGAAAAAAACCCAATCATCCCTCAACTCCCTATTCTGATTGTTAAATTCAATGCTGTGATCAGAATGCACCAGTCTATAAAGTATCTGGTAAAACTGTAATACCTGTGCATCACAAATAAACCCCTGATCACATACAGGTTTTAGGTGTGGTATTTCATAGGAAAGCAGAAATCTTTTTTTTTTCCCCCTCCTAAAATCAAATTATGCATAAGGGCCTGGGATGCATGATCCTTCCTGGATTGCAGAGGGAATCAGCAGAAGCCCCAGAGCATGAGAGAAACACTGAGTGAATATGGTGCAAATTTATTTTTAATTTTGCTGCTATACTCCTTCCTTTTCTACCACTCCCTCCTCTTCCTGGGCTGAGACACTATTTGCTTAGAGATGAAACTCTTGAGCCCAGAGTTAAAATACAGGCCTTAGGGTCTAAGTATGAAAGAAATGACAGGCGTGACTCTGGAAGAATATATCAGTTTATCCAAAACTGAGAAGCAGCAGTGTTTTCTGGAGGGGCAACAAGACTAATAATAATTGGTAGAATACTTCTTTGCGCTGCAAAATCAAACCCTAATTGCTGCAGTGCATCAGAGTTTAGATAGCTAGTAGGCAAATACTCACATCTACTTTATAGCTCTACAGCCTACATGGAAAAGATATGAAATGGCAGTTCAAACAATGTGTCTGCGTCAAATCATTAGGGAGTGTGACTATGAGCTCTTGTTGTTCTGCAGCCAGAACTAGGTTATATATGTATGTCTAGATTTTGGCTTGTTAGAGAATGTTCTGTCAAAGGCATCAGGAAAAACTGAACTTGGAACAATCTGGACAAAGCTGTGGTTTTGGGTTGGGGTGATTTTTTTTCTTTTCTTTTTTTTTTTTTAAACCAGTATCTGGTCTACTCTTCAGAAATAGTTACAGAGCTAACAGCAGACGGGTTGTTGAAGAATATCTGTGTAGCCTGACTGAGATTACAGTGAAAATCTAAGAATTTTTCAAGTTTTTTGGCCTCCAATTTTCTCTTTGTGTGGAAATAAATGACAGAAGAGAAAACTGGTGACATTTTGAAGTCTCTTTGGAAAGAAAGAACAATTTAGCAACATTATTATTATAGACTGTAACACACTTACGAACAGCATGTAATATAAGCTTTTTAATAATATTTGACTTAATTACCCAGATTACTGTCTCTTCAGTATTTCATGGTTATCACTGAACACCTTCAATTTACATTCTTAAATAAGTTACTGTGTAAATAAAGTATGCTCAGAGTTCTTGTATGTGCACAGTACTTACATTTAATTACAGATGATCTGGATATGTTTATAGGTGCAAAATACATTCAAATTGTTTACAGGAAATAAGCTTAACTAGCACTAACTCTGGAATCTAAATGTTCACAACAGCACCAACAGGAGCTCAGCTATTTATTTGAACATGCTTTTCAAAATGTACTTTGGAACGCAGTAGAAATGAAATTCAAAGAAATGCCAAAAAGAGGGAAGCACAGAAGATCAAAACTCCATAGCAGGCTGGATCAATAAAATATTAAACTGCAGTTCTTAAATGTAAGTACTACACCAAGTAGTAGTCTGGTTGGTCTTAAATGGTGTTAAAGCCCTTGTTTTCTAAAGGAGACAGAAATAAGCATTTTGCCTATTCAATCCAATCAAGATTTAGGCATCGTGCTATAAAAGCAAACATATCTGACACTTCTTCTATAACTTTAGCAGTTGGCTTTCCTGCTCCATGCCCAGCCTTGGTGTCAACATGGATGAGAAGTGGATTGGTTTGTTTACGGCTTCGGCCCACAACATATTGCAGAGTAGCGATAAACTTCAGTGAATGTAGAGGGACCACACGATCATCATGGTCTGCTGTGAGAAGCAGCGTAGAGGGGTACTGGATGCCATCTTCTTCTGGTAGTTTGATATTGTGAAGCGGAGAGTACCTGAGAAGAGCATGCAAGTATTTACACTTTTTTTCCTCAAGACTCAACAAGAAGGTTCTCTCATAGAGAAATCGTCACAGTGGCATTTGATAGCACTCAGAATACTCAGTTCTCAGTTGCATAAATCAGAATTGCACTACTGGCAACTGATACGTGGTAGTGGCCACAGATCTCTGGCTCTCAAATGTGAAGCAAGTACACTTCTTTAATTTCAGAGAAGCATATGCATACGTCTCACAGAAATGCCAAAAATACCAGGAACGGGCAACAGGGAAACTGCAGCAAAAGCTGTCAAATCCACAGCAGGATCCATCCTGCTGGGAAACAGCGAAATTGAGACTTTTTCCCAGCGTATGTATATAGTCCAGGTCTGCACGTGGATGGCTTCTTCATGCAAATTTGGAAACAGTCTCTGATGGTAAGCCAGAAGTGCTGTACAGTTATTAAATTTGCTCCCTCCAATATTTAGGCCACCTTTGGACACGAACATAACTCTGAGGGAACAACATGCAGGAAACTGAAAGGAGAACTGTAAGTTTTCCTGCTTTCAATAGATGACCTTGATTCCTATTTTTTGAGCAGTGAATAATCTAACTTTCAAAATTTGCTTTCTTTGCAGGAGAATTTACATCTTTTAGCTGCTGTAACATAAAAGGTGTATCTACATATCTCAACACAAAATACTCTCTAGCATTAGAAATTAACCATAATAGTAAGTTACACAGAATTCCATCTAACCATTTCATACTTCATTTAGAAAAGCTACACCTAGGAAGAAAGTTACATTCCTTAAATCAAGAATAGGATACTATTTTTTCCCCCTATTTCATGACAGAAAATACAGAAGGAAATTTTGCTTTATTTTTGAATGAATTTCCCCACTTGGAGAGGTAGCCATTAAGTAAGTCCAAAATTATTTTTAAGAACACATGACAATATTTGAACGTCTAGCCTAACAGATTCCTGGCTTCCTCATTTTCATCTAAGGAACAACGTAAGTGAATTTGCAGACTATGACTCATTTTGAAAAGAAGTTAAATGATAGTCACTACACACTACCATTTGCCTTATGCATTTTTTGGGTATCTCTAAAGGCAACACCTAAGCAACATTACAGATATATCTTCCTACATTGGATAAGCAATTGCCAGCTGTTCAAAAGGAGGCACAGAAATACTTCAGGTATTGCCATATAAGATGTTTCTAAAATTATGCATTGAGATTTTGTGAGTAAGCATGTGTGTAAGTAGGTATGGAGTGACTACTTCCCCCAGATGCATTTCTCCTAATCACAGAATGAATTTAAAACTTTGCTTCTACTTCACCTCTTCAGAATACCTCAATTCACAGATGTGCAGGCAGTGTCCAAAATCATGGAGATTATTTGGATCATTTTTATAACAGTTAATCTTTTATCTAAGTTATCTATTGATAAAAGATGAATTATGAAATTTGTTAATTGTTTTGTGCACTGTGTTTACAAAAATGTGTTTGCCACTGAAAGCATAAATTGGACAACTGGAGGTTTTGAAACAATCTAATTACAACAGGCCCAACTGATCATCTAGTATTCGGACTTGACATTGATTTTTTTTTTTTTTTTTAATAAAGCTTTAGATCAAGTTAGATCTCAGTGTACTTGTAGCACATGTACTTTTTAATATCTAAACACTCTATTAAATTTCAGACCAGCCAAATTGTTTAGCGTGTCTGAAGCATTCTCCTAGAATGTCAATCTTCATTATTAAAGGAATACAAATGCAATAACAGAAAATGAGGTTCCAGAAAAATGTTTTTAAATGATGGCACTTATTCTAACACACTCATTATTAGCCATATCCAATGTGCAGATCATTTCTGTTCTTGCACTGCTGTCTCTCCCTCTCTTTTTTTTTTTTTAAATAATCTTTCCAGACATTTCAGCAAGGAGTTAAGAAATGAATTAATATCCTGTTATGGTCTACTGCCATTCAATTCCTACAGATAAATCCCATCCACATTGTATAATATAATTCACAATGCTGATTGTCTCTCCCCCATCATAAAAAATACAATTTATGTAGTGGTTCACTTGAGAATACGCTGTTGTGAGAGTCTAAAGGAGTCATTATTCAGAAAGAAAACCTTATGAGTTGTTAAAGCTGCTAGTACAACAAGGTCTTAGAAAATATGACCAGTTGACTCAACAGGGCTTTGAAGATAAGTCTTTCATGCAAAACTGACTTGTAAGGAAATGCTGAACTCCCCAAATCCAGTGTGGGAAAGGATGAAATAATTCTTAGAATAGCTATTGATCATGACAACCTGGAACCATTGAGCAGACTATGCATTTTAACAACCACAGAAGTATTTAAAGGCACTTACTTGCACAGCCATTCAAACTGCTCTTTACAGTCAGAGCAACCATAGTCAGTGGTCCACGCATGGCCAATGGTGTACTTGTGGAACTTGAGCATGTCCATCACTCCCACTTGGGCAATAGCACAACCAAATAGGTCAGGGCGCTGGTTTGCACAGGCAGCTTCAACAGGAAAACAACTCTATTAGTATTCATATTTTAAAGAATTCAGCTCAGCAGTGAAAGGTCCACTGCCCAGTTCATGAAAGACCAACTTCCAAAAAGCTGTCTTTTATAAACGAGGTAAAACTGTTAAGTTAAAACAATGTGAGAAGAAATACAGATTACCATATAATACCAGAAAACTTCAGTATAAAATATCTGATATAAACCTAATTGCACTGGGAGAAGACTGCCAGTGAATATGAAGTCAAATAGGCTTTTAAGCAAAACTGAAAGCAAATAAACAAATGGATAAAAATTATAACTCCCGAAGATGGTATGTTCAAAAGAACTTAAAGAGCTATTTCCCTGTTCTTCAGGGAAACATGCTGTTCTTTGAAAACTGCCTTCCAAACTAGCAAATTGGGTTTAGAGGAGAAATGCAATTTTAAAATACATGAGCTTTTGGACTACTGAATTGAAGTTTCCTAAACCATTCACTGTCTAAACTTTTAATATTAGTATCAACAAAGAAAAAGGCATTGAGGAGCAAAAGCCCTCCATTTATTGATGAAAGTTTTCTTCCATAATTACTGTGTAAACCCCTATGAAAACAGTTTTGATAAAAGCAGACTACTACAAAATTAGAGGAATAACCTCATCTTAATAAAGCAAATTACTGTTGTATTTTCTTTTTTTATGATTTCCACCTTCCTACTACTGGAAGGGACAATTCCTTTAAGAATAATGCTTGCCTCATGTTTTAAAAATAACCACAGTAGGCCCATCTAGCTCAGTGTTCAATTTATAAGAGTGGCAATTGACAAATGCTCTGGGAAAAGGCATTGAGCAAATACTGGGAGATATTTGCTGTACATTATCAGCTTTTGAACTAGTTGTTTAGGTTTTCCCTAAGCTGGAGTTATCTCCAGCCATTCTGTTGAACAGCCATCAAAACACATATTCTCCGTAAATACATCTATTTCCTTTCTTAATGTTTATTCATCTAGTGTTCATCATACCCTGTAGCAGTAAGTTCTCCAATTCCAATTTCTGTTGCTTGATTTAAATCTGTTGCCTGGTGATTTTACAAATTCCCCTGCTTTTTTTTTAGTTTTAAGAAATAAGAGCACTGAGATTTTCACATAAGTACTACAACGGATCCCAGAATGCCTTTCTTAATTCAGAACTAATCACTGTGCATCCAGACGTAGGTATACTCTTTCCCAAATTCTTGTATCTCCTCATTTTTGCCCATTGCAAAAATGGATCATTTATTCCCATTCTTTGCCTCCTGCTAACCAGGATATTGCTATGACACAACCTTGCTGCCAGCTCAGCAAGAACTTTCTTGCATAGCCTTATGCAATGGACCTTGTCAAAAGCTTTTGAAAATCCAAGAATAACTCCTCACCCAGATCACTGTCACAAGCACCATATGCTGCCTGACTCCTTCAAATAGCTCTAATAGATGTGCAAGATGTAACTTCAGCCTGCAAAACTCTTCCTTATATGTCAGCTATTATTTATTGGTTTCAATAGGTTTGCCCATTAGAGAAGTGAGATTTACTCATCTGCAGCTTGTGGATCACCATGAACCATTTAAAAATTGGCATTATACTTGCCCCCTTCTGTTCCTCACATATTCAGGCTTAGTAGCCTGCAATTTCATATTGGAGCTCACTTAAGATCTTGCATGTGCACCATCTGGTCCTGGCAACACACTACTTTTCATTTGATTGATTTATTCCAAAACTCTTCTGCTGATGCTTCAGCTTGAGTCAGCTCCTCAGAGTATTCCCCATGGAGAGAGACTCTGGTGCAAGGGAACTCCCCATGCTCTTCAGGAGGGAACATCAGTACAAATAGACCATTTAGTTGTTCTGTTTTGCCATTATCTTTCTTTAGTGATGCTTTTACACCTCACTAACCTGTAAGTCCCACAGATCCTCTGGCCAGCTTCCTGCTTCTGATGTGCATAGAAAGCTTTCATTGCTAATCTTTATATTGGAAGCAATTTGCTCATCAGTCTCCTGTGGTCCGTCAGTCCCTGTCAGAGTTTACGCTCTACCCTATTTTCTTCATTTGAACATGATTTCTACTTTCTGAAGCATGCGATTTTACTTCTGGTTATCTCTGATATGTGGCTATGCTAACTCTTCCTGGGTCCTTTCTGAGCCATCTTCATAAGGTATATACAGTGCCTTAAATAGCTGCCGCGTACAGGCTCTTTATCCTTTTAACTGAAGCTTTTGATCAGGTCCCTCCCCTTCACGTCATTTCCTTTTATGAACATAAATTATATTCCGGTAGGAAAGAAAGCCAAAACAACTATCATTAACATTAATTTTAATACTCTTTATTGCAGAGTGTCTCTTGAAGCACTGTTTGTTGCTCAGGTTTTTATAAAAAATTGCTGCTCTTAGTTCCCCAAATAGTTACTTCAGTAAGAAACCACTTATGGAGACACTCATCCATTCCCACTGCACCCCTTTAATTAGCCATAATACTTAATTATATGCATTAATAAACTGTAACCTGGAACAACAATTTATTCGTGAATTCTACTCCTTTACACATACTTTGAGCTTTAAAATTCAGTACGAAAGCAAGATTTCAAAACCTCAGAACTGTTTGCCTAAGCAAACATGAGAGGTCAAACACTGTATTTGCATGAAGGAGGTTTTCAGCTCACAGCTGTGCTGTTCTACTTAGCTTTGGGATCACACTGCAGGACAAGGAAGTCTTGTTTTTCAGTTGAATGAGGCACTCCTCAGAGACACCTCCTGTTAGTCAGACTAAAAGGAAATAGCATTTTGGAAGGGTGACAATACTCTTCCTTGTCAGTTTTTTCTTCAATAAATGAGAACTGAGGAAATCTGGCAGTGGGTCCTTGCACTTAAAGTATGAGTTATGCTCTCTAGTGTTGCATGAACAACTACTGCAAAATTTAGTTCTGCTTTGATGAAACAGCACTTACAAGAATTTCCTAAATTCACCTAATGCCACCCAGTCAAGGAAAATCCCTATCTGGCTCATCAAGAGCATGGAAATCCAGCTGGATTGTAATCCATCTGCAAGTGCAAGGGAAGGTTTCTAACAAGAGATTTTTCAGAGCAGGGAGGTCTAGATTCCTAACACCTGCCTCCTACAGGAATGATGTATGCTCTGCAGATGTCACTTGCTTCCCCTTACCTAAACAAGGAGCCCAGTTGACTTGTTCAGCCAGAAACAGAGGTTTTTTATGACTAAAGCTGGGTAGTATGAATCTCATCCTGACTGAAACTGAAGTCCATGTAACCATAAAATAGTATTTTCAGAAGCTATGTAACATGTTGAAAGTTTAACTGCATTTCCAAATACACATTTACGCTCACATAAAATTGACCTGGGCAATGCTTGCACTCCCAGTGGTGTGCAAACCCTTTAATCCTTTACCATATTTATCCATTTCTACTGCTGCTCTTATTTACAATGCACAAATACCTCCTGCCACCTGTAACCAAGAAGCATATAAGCAGAAAGCAAAAATACAACTTTACATGTACTTGTTATTTATCTTTAAAACAATTGCTTTTTAAATATAAGAATGCAGGAATAGCCAAGATGGCTTAGACCAAAGATCTGTATAAGTCCAAATCCTGTTTCTTATGCTGGATGCTAGTTCACTGAAAAATAAAAAAATCAATAGAGCCAGCATTCAGCAGCAGATAAATAGGGAAGAGTATAAAAAGAAGAGCAAGCAAAGAGTGGGCCTAGTAAACCTGCTTATTTTCTACAAATCAGTGGTTTATGAACTTGAAATGCCTTTTTTTTTCTTCTCGAGTAGCTCAACTCTGTCATACTGTCACATGCCTTTTGTGCTATTTAAAAAAAAAACAAACCAACCCCAATATTATTCATTTGCATTTCCTTCTCCTTTCAAAATTGAACAAAATCACCTTCATTTTTCTTCTACTGCTGTCAGATACAGGGATTTAATCAGGAATAAATTTTGTAGCTCTTTAAATACTGCTTAGACTATGAGACATTTTTGTGACAAGCTTTTCTGTTTGAAAGGAGGCTATTAATTTCCTTGAATTTAAGAACACAGCAGTGAATTATACGTGAACAAGATGCATTTGTAAAAAAGTACTACATTTACACAGTCCCTCAAAAGCTCATGACTTTTTCAAGTAGCTGTACTTGTATTTTACGTTTCTCACCAGAGAAATTAATGATTTTATCTGTGGTCATGCTTTAACTACACAGTGAAAGTTAGAGTCAAATTGTTACGTGTCCCTGTACAAACACTTTAAACACAGAACTGTCATGTTTTCATTTGTCCTCTAAGAACAAGAATGCATGACTACAGAAAGAGTGATCAAGAAACTCTGACGGAAGGATTGCAGGACATGGGATTCTGGCTTATGCTACAGACCACACAAAGTTTCCCAATGCTACATAACAGATTTCTGGTTATTCAGTGATTTGTAATGGTTAGCCTTAAGAAAGAAAAATCAAACCATGAATGTTTTTTAAAGCATTCTTACTTACTGTGTGATTCTACCACAGGGTTAGCTCTACCACACAAGACAGTAATTTTAAGTATGGCTTTTAACAGTCAGCCTTTGCCAGAGACTGCAGAATCCCTATGTCCTATGCAAACAGCAAATGAAGAACAATTGTATATATTTAACACCTGGTATATAATAATGCATTGACATTCTGGCAACTTATGAAAAAAAGGATCTCATAAATTTTTATTTGGTTACTTTGATAAACCCAGCACCAAACCCAGGAAATAATATGAGCAGTTCTTACCAACTAAGAGGCCCCCATTTGAGCCTCCATTAATAGTCAACTTCTTTGGAGATGTGTAGCCTTCCTTGATGAGGTATTTGGCAGCACACTGAAAGTCATCAAAGCAATTTTGTTTGTTGGCCAAGATACCACCTAGCACACAAATAAAACAAATCAGTTGATGCCATAAAATCCATTTGATACCATCTCTTCAGAAAAACATGTGTGCAAAAATACCTGGGAACAATTCCAGTTTCATGAACATTTTAATAATTGATGCAGCTCAGAAAGACAGCAAAAATGAAAGATTCTTTCAACACAGAGAGGGTATAAGATGGTTCTGTCGATAATTCTAATGCTTTCAGAAACTCTGAATAATACATACCTATACTGTAGAGTGAGTGCCAGGTAATGTTCCTAACCAGTAAAATTAAAGCTAAAAGCTCTGCATTGCAAAATATGTATAAAATGACCACATACAATCCACTTGAGGTTAGATCTAATGGGACTTTAACAGCATTAAACTCAGTGACAGTTTCTTAAGGCAATAAAGCTTCAGCTTACAAAACAAGCTATATAAAATAAGCACTTCTAATTTCCTGGACTTAGAATATGTGGCTGGTAATTTTTTTCTATTAGTTGTTTTCAAATCAGATGATATATATCTACAGTCAAAAAGGGACTTCAGAGTTGCATCTTGGTTTGAAATTTTATTAATTAACTATCAATATGGAAATGCTTAAGATGCTGCCATCCTGTTGAACAAAATTCCAAATATGGTCAGATGTACGAGGAATAAATCATGACTGAAAATATAGGTCCAGATGCCATCATTGGTAAGACTTCCAGTTCTCAAAACAAAAAATTTTGCAGGGCAGGATAGGGAAGAAAAAGGATGGTTTTGCCCTACAATCTTTCAACTATTTGAGCAGAAGAATATCAGCCTAGAGAACTCACAGTTGACCAAATCTCATAATCTTCCTGCTTTAGATGCTTGTTTGGCAAGAGACTAAAACTGGCTTCTCCTTGAAGGTTATTCTACCTTAAGACCTGGTATGTTCTTTCTCAGGCAATTAAATGCTAGTAAGAAATGGGAACTAGAAAGAAAATTCTCATATTCATGTCGCAAAGGCTGTGATCCAGCCAGGTAAGAGGGGCTCAGTGGATGCAGAAGTGGAACTCCATTTCCCTCTACTTTGTTTAAAAGCTGGATGTTTATTTTAAGCTAATTGCCTAAGCTTCCCACTATGGTTCAGGAACCTCCAGGACAATGAATTCTACCCTAAAATAAGTTGAGAGGAGCTATAACCTGGAGGGGTGTCTTTATCTCCATTGTCCATCCAGTTTACACTGGATGCTTCATTTCTATGTTGCAAAAGTTTGGTAAGACATTTAGCCACACAGATCTTGTAGAACTGGGACCAGTACCTTTTTTGATTTTTTATTTTTTTTAACAGATACACATCATTCTCACATTAACAAGACAATTGAAGAGACATACTGGGACAACAACAAAGTCTTCAAACGTGTGGCAATAAAGGAGAAATAAATCTTGCTCTTTGCTCAAAGCTCTGGTCTGGTGTAAGGTCAGAATCTTATCTATACAATTAAACCTAAGTAAACAGACTTCTGTAATTGCTTCTGGAATTAACAAAGAACAGATATGTATCTTATTATGCATCTGCAATAAAAGACTTGGGTAAAAATTAAGCAGGAAATAGGTGGACCAAAGAAGCATTACCATATTAAGATAAATTTTATTAAAACTTATTACAAACCAATTGGCAAATTAAAATTAATGAAGGATACTTCATCTTTAGCAATAATATCCTGTATCTGCAAGCATATATCGCTTCTATTTATGAAACTATTACATATTTAACTCAATTGTGAGGAAATGACCCAGACAAAAAGTTACTGCAGATGAAATAGTAAAACCAAGATGTAATGATCTGGGAATACCGTTCTGTTTGATAAAAAGTTATTATGGATTACTCCCATGGCAAATTGCTGCATCATAAACACCACTGTTTTGATGCATTTGCCTTGCTCACAACATCTCCAGCAACTTATCCACCAGATTCTTGGGATATGAATAAGGCGTCACCATTAAATAATGATGGGTAAGTTACAGAGATGAGTAGGACTTTTTCCAGCTTTTTCCTCTGGTGAAGGGATGCAGAAAATTGTCAACAATAAGGTAACTGGACAATCAAAGGATTAAGATGAGGATTGGATGGGAAAAACGTGGAGAGAAATACATAGTAAGAAAAGGGGAAAAGAGATTGACAAGGTTTTGTAGTGAGTGACTTGGTTTCCCTGCAGCATAAAAGTCAGCTTAAAAAACCCCAAAAGGTCAAATGCCTGCCTCCAAGAATTAGGACCCCTAAGAGAATGTGGAGGGGAAGACACATCACTGCACTTCTGGAGCTGATTGTTTTCATATGAACTTCAATCACATTCATGAAATGTAAAGAAGGGTCTATTCATTAGTTGTGCAAAAACAATCTAGAAGAGTTAAATTCTGAATTCAAAAGTTCACACCTTCTGTACGGTTCTGCGAATGGTTTGGGGTTTTTTTTTGTGTGATACCAATAGAATCTAAATAGTCAGTGCTGTTGTCTTGGGGATCTAGAATTGTGGGGTCATGTGCACCTGCAAATAATGAAAGAGGTATGTGAAAGAAAGCCAGCTCCCCTGCAATATAGACAGACATTTTTTTGAAAATCAGTTCAAGATCAACAGCTGCATTTTCAAATCCTTAAGTCTAGGGAACTTGATCTTGCTTAAAAAAATGCAGTCATTTTCTTGGAAAATATTGTGTTTGTACAAAGCTATTTTTAAGGAGGTTGCAAAAATTAAAACAATCTAACAAAAGCCATCAGATAACACTAGACAACGTACAGCTCTAACGTATGAGTAAGGAAAAAATTTACTTTTCTATAGAATAAGCAAAAGGCAAAAGGAGATGTGAGTATGGAAGAGGGAGTGAAGAGAAAATGTTGTAATTTTCATTAAGCCTGCAGTTTTTTTCCTCTACTTGGACTGATTTACCTTTATGCCATGTCTCTCCATATTCACCACCGCCCCTGATGTTCGCCACTGCTAGAACACCCCCTAGGTGTTGCACAAAAATAAGTCTTGACACACTGAAAAAGCAAACAGATAGAGGATTATTTTTAATTTCCAATTTTTATATCCCTACCACTTTTACAAAAATACTTTGAGGGAAATATCTCTCCCAAAATGAACGATGAAATTGTGAATGAAGTCCCCCTTGATGGCAAACCCGAGTAGCCAGGCTTTTTTCAATGGTTATCCATGGAAAAGAAACCCTCTGCAGCCGCAGAAGAGGAAGGAACCAGTGCTGGTTCATTCTTCCTCCTTTCGTTCTGTACTTCAGAGGAGAGTGGCCAGTGGTTCTGCCTAACAGAAGACCCCCCATAGGACACGTCACCATTTTTTTTTTTTATTATCTTCAAAGCCTTCAGCATGGGGACTAGAGCTATGCAGTACCACTGAACCCCCTTAGCTTTCTGAACTGTTCCTTTTCCATGGGTCCTCCACTTTTTCAAAGGAAAGGAAGGCTTAGCCCAAATGAAGAAAGCAAAGAAGTAAGACTTAAGATCAGTACTTGATCTTTGTTTTTGAGCAGGTATTTTCAACTTCTGCTTAATGGACTTTTCTCTGGACTAAAATGCTAAATGTAGCATAAATTTTTTTAAATGGCAAATTGCAAAAGTATCAAAGCTATTGCTATCTTTTTAAAAGGGACTGAAGTAATTTAAATTATATTTAACAATTAAGAAGAGAAATACATCTCTGATATGTTGAGGTAGTAGCTTAACATAGCAGAAGCTGCAGATGGCAAACCACACATATGCCAAGGAGACAAGTAAAATATTAAAATTTAATCCCAACAAGTCTTTTTTTTCCTCTAGCAGGTTGAAATTTCTTATTTACTTAGAATCTTTGCTCATGCAAGAAACCACTGCCTGCAGAAATGAATCCTATTAAACCACAAGAGCAAGGATTGGGCCTTTTTACCTTTAAGTCCCTCTACTGCTTATCAGAAATGCCTTGAAAGATGGTAGTCCTACAGTGTGTCTCATGTGGATGCAGTATCAAAACAGGTAAATCTTTCGTACCTCCCAAACCAATTATCTATGTACTGGCACTTGTTCTTGAGAATATATACTAAGGATTAAGGAAACAAAAAGAAAAGCAGAAGGATAACTGATAAGAGATTTCTTTATTTTCATAATCCATCAAAGGAAAAACTTTCCACCTAGCCTGGTTATCTCTGGACATCAGATGGCTCAGGAGGCATGAATTATCTCTGCTTCTGTAAAATCAATTCTGAAGTCCATCACTGTGAATTGTATTTTCCTTAGATTGCTGTGACCTGCTGATCAGATGCAAGATTGATATTCTATAAGCACACTGTGCAAAGGTCAGAGAGCATTATTCTGTCAAAATCCAGGATGCCTAATTTCGACAGGTTGCTACACAGCTAACGTGGAGTAGCCTGACAGTAGGTTGCCTCATGATTTTGTGGCTGCTTAGTTTTTGGTATGTTAGAACCACAAAACCTCCCAGAATATTCTGCACTTCTTCTCCCTGTCTCGGTTGCAAACAAAATCAATAGAAACTTTTTAGTCCAAACTTACTTGATCAAACGTAGCAAGTATAGGAATTGCAGGTAAGGTAAGAGCTTGCTACCCAAATATATTGCCTGAGAATATTTAAAAAATAAAAAATTCCAGAACAAAGTCCATCCTCTTCCATCTGCTGAAAGAAACTATGCCCATTTGAAGGATCAGCATATTTAACCAGCAAAGAATATGTGAACGATACAAAAACAAAGTATTGAGTGCATCCTATCTTGTCTGTGGACTCCTCTAACAGAGATGGTACCTCAATGATAATTTTTGGAGGGGTCTAAGTGACTTAGGATCTCATAGGATATGCAGTACTCTCATTACAGGAAGCTAGTCCACATTTCCACAAGCAAACAATTTTTCTGTCACACAGAACCTCAATGGGATAAAGTCCAGAGTTTGGTAACAATCATTGTACTGCTCAAATTATAAGTAAGGTTTAGTGTATCTGTGCTCACTCTCAGCAATACTACTGGGATTTAGGCACTTCAGAAAACATTACCCCATATATCCCAGCATATACATCTAGTAATGTCACTACCAACGACTATTAATTAACACCCAGTCTGGTATGGTCAGTAGTAAAGTGAGTCAGAACCCTAACTTGACCAATACTTTGAGGTAGATGTGCCTAGAGCTTGTAACAAGCTTTTTCAAAGTGACTTTTAAGTTCAGGGAACCAGGTTTTATAAGTATATAATCAGGACCCATTAACTTTTTTAAAAAGTGAAAATTCCAAGTGATCAGACAGCACAAGATTTAAGTTTCTTACACAACCCTGTGTTCTTCAAGGTGGGTTCTTGCTTCCACATCTGATTTCAAGTCATCTTGGTGTCTGAGTCACAGCAAACTGGCCAGTTGCCCTGGATGCCTACGAAATGTCTCATTCTGCAGAGGAAAGTCTGGCTCCCTGCCCTTCCCAACAGTCTTGCTAGCCTTTTGCTCATTACCCCTGTTTTTCCTTCTCTCCTGGGAGCAGGCTAAAGAAAAAGAGTAAAGGAAAGGGCAACAAGGTCAGGAAGGAGCCAGTGGAGGGAGCAGAAGATAGTTCATTCCCTGGAGAACTCCTTCCAGACCTCTCTCTCTTAAGGAGCAAGACAAAAATAAGAAAACAGGTATTGTTTTTTACAATATAGAACAATGTGAGGAGCTGTGATTCAAGGAGCAAGAATGCTTTCCCAGAATTACTGATCTGCTGTCAGGTATTACAGCTGACAGGGAAAAAAACTTGAGTCACTGGACTTGGCTGCTTTCTTGGCTTTGGTGGAGCAGGAGGGAGTGGTAAAAAAGTAACTGAAAAGAGTAATCTTGCACTCTGCACCCCAGGTTGCTGTGTTGCCTGACCTTTCTCTGGGCTTAGTCTCTCCCTGCACCACCTCTTTGCTTAAGGTCTTGGTACAAGCTGGCCCTGTACCAGTGAAATGCAATTTCACAGTCTGGTTCACAATCAGCTGTATTCCAGGATGTATTAGAAATTGTTTCTCCTGTACCCACACAGGCACATACAGAACAGTGAAGGGAAACACGCTGGTTCCTGCAGGGTAATTAGCCGAATCTGAGGCATTAGAGGTGGGTTTGTGATGGCACTTCCCCAGCAGCTCTGCCAAGCCACTGGTGTCGGTTCCATCAGCTTTCGCTTGCACTCGCTATGCAGGCTGTATAATTAATGACAGTGCTCTAGCAGGCACTCAAAATGCTACCAAATGCAGCTCTTCAGTCCAGAGGAGCATATAAAAGATGCATGCTTGTATTCAAAAATAAATCCCTACTGTAACTGACTTAATGACTTTGACCTATCATTCTCATAGTTATTTCTGGATCCTCTAACCTGTTGGTTTGTTTCTACTGCTTTCAATGAAAAAGATTTTATTTTCATTTTTTGTGTTGAAGAAAAGATGAAAAGCAACATTGGTTTGTGAATTAAGCAGAAATAAGCTCCCCAAGCCAGAGAGCTGGTTCACATTAATGGTTGCAAAATACCAGTGAGAAAACATTGTACTGGCTTGAAGAAATACAGGACAGACATGAACCACTGGAAAAGAGAAGATGGAGTGCTTTGTGAAAAGTTCTAAAAGCCTTAAGTTCAAAGAAAAAATCAGGAATATTTATCCAGGAACTTGTTTGTTTTAAAAGTAAGCAGGCTACTACTCGGTTGCATTTCCATAGCTATGTCTCGGCTCAGGATCAGGTGAACGATGTGGCAAGCCTCAGCCTTGACCATCCTGTGGCTGCTTTCTAGCACTCGTGCGTCTACAAGAAAAAAAATGACCGAATTGTGGTGTTGGGCTGTGGCTGGAACAGCATTTGGACCTGGAAACTCCTTGTGGAATATTGCAGTATATAGTAACGGGGATATAATCAAACATTAACTTGGATCTGCCAGGTAAAGAGGGAACTGGGTATCCTGCCTTTCTGACATAAATCCTCTATTACAATCTCCTTCCCTGATCTTGCCTGCCTGCTCCTGGAACACACTTCCTCACCAAGTACTCAATTCTAAGGTTATTAAACATAAAAATGCATTTGAAGGTTTTGGCTTTTCTCATTTTTTTTTAGAAAGAGAAAGGCTGAGAAGGGATATGTTGATATTACAGGGAGAGAATGAGGAGAGAGGTGTGGCCAATTGTGTTTTATTTACGTTGTCAGTGGGATGATGTATTTTGATCTGGAGGTGACTGATAGTTCTCTGTGCATTTACTTTTAAGGAACTGTTACAGATTCATATTCTTATTTTATGAACTGTATAATTAAGGTTTCATAGGGTTCAGAAGACATGTCACTGCTCTCACCTCCTATCTTCCTCTCTTCTGTCAGCTGCACCCTCTCGCTGCTGTTTGCAGGACTCCTATAAGAGTCAATTTTTAACTTGCCAAAATGGCAGAAAACCACCCACTCCGTTTTGTTAGGATAGTTTTCTGCCATTCTTGCACGGTAAACCAGCTTAGCAAAGCTTCTAGCAAGCACCAGGGACAATGGATGGGAGGTCGAAGGTGGCACTGTGAGATACCTTCTCCTTTTGCCAACAGCCAGCTCATGTCAGCTCTGCAGTACATGAAATTTCATCTTAAATCAATATATACATAATATTTACTTTAAAAAAGAAAACATGATAAGTTTTATCATAGTTTTCAGCATCTACAATAAACTGTAATAAATCAGTGCTTGAGTCTAATCTAAAAAGGAATTTAAAAACTATTCTGGTTATGTAATTGTGTGTCTCAAAAACCACAGGAAATTAAAAATGTAACTTTACAAGGCAGATAAAAAGCTTTCAAATAATCATAGAACACAAAGATGGGAGGTCCATTGTTATACAAGGTATTTGCTAGAAAGGATGAGAAACTGTAAATGCTATCTAGAAATACAATCACAGTGGCCTGGAAAAGCAAGCACTACAAAGGATTTCTTGAAATGTGCTGACTCTAAAGCAAGACTGGTAGCACCCAAACTTAATAGGATGGTTTCATAATAGATTATTTTTGTATTGGTGAGCTGCTCTTCTACCATCTGAAAAACTGCTCTCCATTCAGTCCTTTGCATTTCTGTTTTCCCATGCCTTGCTTAGGAGCATTTCTTATGTATTACAGAAAATCACTGCCTCTTGGTGAGTCTATTCAAATTCCCTTGATGAAGAAATAAGCCTTTTCTTTAAGGAGATCACCTATTCAATAAAGCTTATGGCTTTTGAGGGCTACGAATCCTGTTTTGCACACAGCATTTTTGGTTTACAATGCATTGCTTTGCATATGCAGAGCCCATATCCTGTGCATCTCAGGACAGAATCATCTTTTGTCTTTCCTCATCTTATGGGAAGGCAGAATTTTGCTTCTGATGTAAACTCCTCAAAAGTATAATATGGAAATACAGCCAAATTTTAATTATTTACATTCATTTAAACAAAGATTTGATTTTCTATAATAATTTGACATAGGTAATTGTTCAACTTGGAAAAAAGAAAATTTCCTATGTTGTCAGTTTAGCAAAGGGCTCAAATGCTTGCTTAATATATGTCCATATGCTTTTCTCTTGAGCTCAGTGACAGACCAGGAAGAGGTTCAGGTGTAATCCAAAGGGCAGGGTGCCTGCTGTAAACCTCAGAAGAGCACAGCCCTTCTCTGCTCTGACATAGATTTCTTCTGTGACCCTGGGCAAACCCCTTGAATTCAGAACTAACAAAGCAGACAAATCGTGCCTGGACACTGATGTGCAGTCCTTATGGGCCCCATCTTGCTTCTCAGCGACCTGAAATGTATTACTCTGTCAGATCCATAGTCCACCCTGCCCTCAGTCTGTGACAATTCTTAATATCAGATACTTCAGAAGAAGGTATAAATTACCCCGCTTACCTGTAGCTTGGTGTAATTGATATGTTGAAGCCTCCATATCCATACAAAAACGCAGGATAAGAACCATCCAACTTGATTCCTTTCTTGTGAATAATAAACATTGGGATCTTAGTACCATCTTTGCTAGGGTAGAAAACCTAAGACAAGAGAAAAAGAAATCTGAAATGCTGTTGTTGTCATAACTCTCCACAACTGCTGTTAACAAGAATCTGAGGCGATCGCTTCCATGGTGTCCAATGGGTAAAACTTTCTGAGCAATCTGCACCAATTGCCCAGGTCAGGTTCAGTAACGGCCATCACCTGCTTGGTTGCTTACTAGCTCGGGAAAATGTATCAAAATGAGACAATACAAAGGGTATGACAGTACCATTTTTACATATCTTATACATCAATTCTACATAAAAGGGGGTTTAAGAAAATGCTACAAAAACAATACAATTCTCTGCAAGGGAAGACTGGCATTGTGAAAATGCAAGAACTGCACAGTCCATCATATATGAAAGCAGCAAAGACTGAGCTGGCAAGGAGAATGAACAGAACTAAAACCACATTTCCAATCTAAAATTATAATTTCTAGAAATCTTTCCTTTTAAAAAATTCAAAATTTCAGACACTAAAGAACAGTGGAGAGAGGAGAAACAAACTCATGGTAGAGTGGTGACTTAGCGAGACCCCACTAAACATTACATTGTTTTGAATAACAGAGAGCTATGTTACTAACAACTGAATATGTAAAACTCTCTGAAGATCTGGTCTTATACCTCTGAAATCAGAGAGAATTCCTTTATCAGTTGATGCAGCAGTCTTTGGTTGTAAAAACATAAATTTAATCACAACCAGACAGCCAAAGATACTATAAGTCACAGTATTTCGGTTTTAGTATTAATCCATCGGCATTAACAACATTTCTCAATGGAGTCACTCCACGCACTGCATTCGAGTCAAAAGAGTAAACTTTGAATAGCTGAAGACACTGTTTCTTACTAAGCCTTGTGAAAACAGCAAAAAGCTAACCACTCCACACTTGTACATGCAGCATGAATTCACCAAGGCAAGTTTGTATCCAGCAAATGTGGACTAAGCATTCACCAGTCTTTCCAGGCTGTCTCAACAACCACTTCACCTCATCAGGGTGGTAAGATAAGCCATGACAGAAACTTTAGCAGCACTTGGCGCATTTTCAGGCATTACCTAGCAGCTAGAACCAGGAGCCGTAATGCTGCAGAACCCCCAAACCCATCCAGCAAGACAACTGAACTACCTGCTGGCTTTCAGGAAATCAGCTCCCAAAACACCAAGTATCCACACAGCACATGCTTTCCTATGTCTTTCTATTACTGCCACAGCACTGTGTGAACTTCAAAGCTAAATTCCATGTACACAAACATAGGCTGCAATTGCTTAACACAGTTCCCATATCTTGTTTTGATGCACGTATCTGCCTGCATGCTCTAATTTAGTATCCAGCGTGTCTTATTTTGCCAGTCAAGCAAAACACATGGCTGTGAATGCAGTTTGCTGCTTGTCGTAAAGTTCTGGTTGACTACTTTTCATTGCTTTGGTTTTAGCATCATTATTTGCAGCTTCTAGACTAATTAGAACAAAGAAGTAGTAAATGAAGAATGACATTCTTATCATTTGTTGCATGTTAACAACCTCTGTGCTTTTGAAGGAAGTAGACCTACCACACTTCATAAAGCACACGATCAACAGAATCTATTTTTATAATACATGAACCTCAACAGTAATATGAACCTGTGCAACACATTTATTCTGAGCACTGCCTGTAATGTGAAACATGTAAATACACATGGCATGTTGAAAACAAAATAATCACATTTCATTTTAATTTAGTCATTGCTAAGGAAATGTAAGAAATTTCAAATGAAACCACATCTACCTCTGAAGGCTTCACCAAAACCTGTAGACATATTCCAGATAAAATTCAGTATTTCACAGTTCCCAGCAGATGGAAAAATTCAGAACAAAAGCCTAAAGGCTTTTTTACACAGAGGAAATCACTGTTTCCAACTACTGCCATAACTATATCTTTACTGAAAAGCACTCATCAGAACTCACTGCAGTAGAATACAAAGGATTTTCATTTTAAGTATTTAGCTGAATACTATAAACAAATAAAATATCTGATGGGCAGGAGAACTGCTAAGGCTGGTGATGAGGAGTTCTAGAGAGACTCCTCTCTAAAATGCCATCCATCAACTCCAGTTGTTGCTGGCAATCCACATGAAGTGAGCACCTGGCCCTCCTACGTTTCCAGCAACATACTGCTGTTGGCCAGTCCTTTCCTGATGATGAAAGGATGCCGCTAATTTTACTGCTTCTTTCTGAACAAGGGGCTTTTTATTTTTTTTAAAACAACTCTCCAAAACCTGACTTCAATAGGGCTTTTATCATCATCAGTTAAGATTAAATAACATATCATTAAATGAGAACTCAACAGAAAAAAAATATGCATGTCAAGGTGACATTTGCAATTTAAGAGTTTTCACTCCTATCTTTGCTAAAATAATGATTACCTCTCCCTCTAAGATGAACAAACGGGAGCAGGCTGGAAATCAATTCAGTGAAACACCGAGATATGTGAAGCTATTTAAGCTTCTCCAAATAGACTATTTTCAACAACTGATTCAATCTCACCTTTAAATTAGGTGTTATCTCTGAAGCAAGTCCAATGGTTTATTCATGTAACCAATAAAGGGACACGCTTCTATCTCAAAGATTAAGGTAAACTAGAAAGGGCAAGCCCTAAAAAGAAGAATTTCCCAAGACGGTATTTCATGCCTAATTTTAGAAGCTGTCAGCTTTTACAGCAGTAAATGCTCATAAAAGGGTACTACCGTTTTCTGCTTTATCACAGATAGGAGTGATCCTCTTGTACTGGTTGCGTTACATTACTCATTGCTCATATATTTTCAAATAAAGACTCATGTCACTACAGCCATTAGCACATATAAGAAGAGGACAAATTAGCAAAGGGATTTTGGAGGGAAAGGGATGGAGAACAATGCTTCAGACATATTATTATGAATGCTGAAACTCACCATTCAGGGAGGGACATGCTAAAAATAAATATTTTCAGCCTCTAGGAATGCAACAGCAATGCTGTGTGGTTGACAGGGCACTCCTGCTGCACGCAACCCTCTGTTCTATTCTAGGAGCATACCACTGGAGCAGTATAGCAGTGCTAAAATAGTAGTACCTCACTCCATCTCACACTAATGTCCCTATCTGTCACACGGCAAAGGGGTCTCAGTGCCAGAAAAAATCACTTTCAATTCAGATGCCTGAACCTGAGGCATAAATTTATAGCCCCTATTCTTATTATTATGACCCAAGGAGAAAGCAACACTGTTTGCACAATTACTATAAACTACACAAAGATTAAGCTATATAAGCTACACAAACAACAACCTTAGTCATTCTGCTTTAGTGCATACATATATATTTAGAGAGTCATGTTTTGTGGTTTTGGGTTTGTTTTTTTTAAACTTAGCATTTGAAAGCAATTTACATTCCAACTTCACCTAAAAAAGACAACTGAAGTTTACTTCCAAGACAGTTTACAGAGCAAGTTTTACAAGTAAATACAGTTAATGGCTGTGTGATAGGATTTGTAAATTTACTTAGGAATTAAGTAGGATAAAAAAGTTCTGTACATTCATTCCTGGGGAGGTCTTTGTCCTCCTAATTATTATTTGCTTTAAATGTGCAGTATTTATGTTAGGTGAATCTTCACTTAGGGAAGAGGGGAACAATGAGCCAGCATTGTAGACACAGACCTAAATTCAGAAAGTTTATCCACTTCTGCCTCTGCAGTGACAAGAAGCATCCTCTCCATCTCAAGTCACCAGGAGGCAAAACTAAGTATTTTAGCTTTTGAAGAGATAAGAGGATTTGAAAGAGAAATGTTGAAGACAAAGTTTTTCTTTCATTTTTCTATGGAGATAATATAGCCAGACATTAAGACTTACACACAGAAATAAAAATAATTTTGGCAATCATCCACCAGACACTTCCCTTGTAAGTAAAATGAAATCATATCTTTGAATATTAAAGGAAGTGATACAATCATCACAACAAAAAAAGAAATAAAACTAATCTGCCTGAACACTCACATTGTGCCACATAATTAAAAATACTTAAAACTACTGAAATTGAATAGAAACTTCCATTTTTAAAAATTAAAAAACTCAGCAATTTGTGAGTATTCAGTTTCACTTTTTCTCCCTTTCAGAAATGTTTTCTCTGTTTATGTAATACAGAGATTAAAAGATCTAGGTAATTACAATTGTTCTGGGGAAAACTGCACGTACACCTGAGATCATCTTCCTTTTACAAAATCAAAAAACCTTCTAAGCAAAAATCAACCCCAAACTTGTACAGATTTAAAATTAACCTTATAAAGGTAAGATTCAACACGGGTTTTAAATACTGCTGTAAAACACAAATAAAAAATAATTTTATTGAAACAGGTCTAATGCATATATTTTTAAGCTGTGAACAATATTTGAATGTCTAGAAACCTTTTATAATTTTTCTGACTCGCCCATTAATGGCAAAGAGAATTAAAATCCAATTAAAAAGTGATTAGTTTGGCTGTTCAGAAAGAATTATTTCCTGCAGATAATACATGAATTTTACATACAAAAAGAAACGTTGACTTCTGGGACTTGAAAACACCCCCTAAGTCACAGCAGGCTAATTATTCTTAGAAAGCCAGTAGTGATTCTAAAACTGTCTCTCTCAACCTCTCTTTCAAGATTAGGTACTACATACCAGAGATATAAATTCTTTCCATGTCTTTGTGTGCTTGATCAAAGCCAGGTAAGAGTTTCACTTGTCATTAGATTGACATCCATTGTGCGAAATGCCGAAGAATTTTACAAAGAGCAACTAAAAAGGCATATAAATCATGCTGGAATAATTCTTATTAAAAATGCATGTTCAATAATTTAGGTTTAATAACACGGACAATGCATTTAAAACGAGTTTTGTTCCAATGTCTTCTATATAGTTTTATTGAGATAATTCCTTTTCATTTGAAACAAATACAGGACGTAGTGGTCTTGTGAAATTTAGCAATTGTTTTCTACCTCTAGAGGAGAGCAGCTGCCCTCACACACGGCTGCTGTGATTTCACTAGGGTCCACCACAAAGTTACAGGCAGTGCTAGAGAAGCACAACGCCCCGTTCAGCCCCAGCACCCACAGGCACGAGTGAAGCAGGCATGGCTGTGTTGAGCAGCCGATCAAAGGCAATGACTGCTTCAGTTTTTATTTCCTGGAACTGCGTTTCAAGCATCCAATTTCACATGAAGTATTTCCTTCATTAAGTGTGAGATGAGGATTTCTCATCACACTTAAACCAACATTTGTGTTTTGAGATTTGGGGTAGAAAAGCATATAGAATTTGTAGTAGATTACGCAGCGTTGCACACGTTTTCCCAAACATCACAAACACTTTGTTAAAGGCTCACCATTTTAAAAATCCCACACGACTATCTCTGAAAGATGATGGGAAGAGTAAACTTAAGGGAGTAGTCCCTGGAGAAAGTTTTCCTACACAGACGGTGGCATCAGGGTGTTCAGACCTGTATTTAGGTACAGAGGTAATGGCACCTGAGGCCAAACAATGCTACACAGCAACACCTCCCACTGACAAGTCCAAATAGCTGCTACTCAGTGCTTCAGGAAGCAAGTCACAAAGACCCTGCCTTCACACCAGCAAGTCTGAACACCTCAGCAGTGGCAGCCAGCGAGAAATCCTCTCCTTGAGATGCCAGGGCAGAAATCTCATTGATTCAAACAGAATCACGTGCTGCCTTCCACACCACCTCCCCAAAGCCCATTCAATCCCTCATTGCCTCTGACCTTACAAAAAAACCTGATACTAGTCTGGGGCTAAAGACTATATAGCACATCACAAGCAAAACACCTTATTTATTGCAGCAGTGGCATGGACCCAAGTATAAGACCACCAGTGGCCCCATGGCAGCTCTGGCAGCCCACCAATGGCCACCTGTAAAAGCAGCTCTTACTAACCACCAGTTTTTGTATTCCTATATACAGGATGAACCACAAGTCAGGAGAGGTAATAGAGAACTATTACTACTACACAGCAAATCCACAGGATCCGAGGTTTCCTTTCTTCAGAGGGGAATCCTCATCAATCTTCTTTAAGCCTCTTAAATTAGCTTCAAAGAAATTCTATGTGGGTTGCAAAGCTTGCTTAATATAGAACTGGACAGGGGCCAAAGTAACTCGGTACAGTAAAAATTCATGCAGGTAAAACTCAGAAAGAACACCCACTACAGACATTTGCAAAAGCACTATGAAAATAATCAAGAAACCTCTTAGAAGAAATTGTTTCACCACCCACCCACCGGGACAAAAAGCAGTCTCATGCTGACAGAGGCAAAGTGCCAGGAGATGATCTTTTAGAAGAAATTCCTCCTTACTAAGTTCAGCTGCCTAGCTGCAAATGACTACAGGGAGGTATCTCACAGGGTGGTGGGAGGAAGGAGGGGAAGGCAAGAGAAAAATACAGCTGAAAGTTCAGAAAATCTGCAAGACCAGCATGGCAGAAATTGCTTTTAAATCGCACTTTTCTAGATTAAAGGCAGCATTCCCTTTACATAAAGCCTTAGTGGTAAATGGGATCCAATGAGACATCCCCTCTGTTCCACTTCTGCAACCTGGAAGACTTCTTGCCTCTTCTCTAAATGTTTATCCTCTGCCCCTTGCAGTATGATCTCAGAACTTCCTGCAGCAGAATAATTAGCATCTGCCACTTAGGGTTATTCCTTTTCTTTCATTAATTTGCCTTAAAGAAAACTTAGTGTACAGTGTAGAGACAGACAGATATCAGATAGATAACATTTACCTTTTGAGTTAAATATACAATGCAGTCATGTTAAACAGAAAAATGTCCCAGAGGCCTTTGTAAGTTACAGTCTCTTTCTTGAATTACCTCTGTGCTTATGCATTCAAGAAATGTATTTACTATGAAGTAGTATAGCATGAGATAAGCAAAGGGCTGTCTCAATGCAAGTAGCACACCGTTATAAATAAAAACATAAGTAATGTCTGCTGGCTAGTGCAATTTGTTTGATTAAATCAACCTTTACTTCACTGAAAAAACTGCTCTGACAGGAGACAACTCACTGTAATAGTGTGTAGGCATTAGAAAGTAAATACTACTCAACTCCGCCATGCTGAAAATCAGTTCAAATTGTAATGAGAAACACTCTAAGAATAAAAACATAGAGGTAACTTACCATGGGGTAAGTAAGGGGGAGAACTTACTTTATGCAAGCTACTCCACAATAACTATTCTTCTTTATGGTTTTATACTGTGGTAGGTGCACACATCTAATTCAACATGCTGAGAAGGAGATATAATCACTCAGTAACTGGCTAATTCAGCTTTTCTGTTTCTGACTCCATCTTGCTCAAAACCTGCTCGGTTATCTCAACACAGCCCTGTTGTTGAGCTTTTACGAGCTTCAAAAAGATGACCAACCACTGTTGGTTTTTCTCCCCAATACAGGGGCATCTACACAGTTCAGGATGCTCAAATCTCACCTGTAAACCTGTATCCAAAAATTCTTGCACAGAGCAAATTCAGTCTCGACAGTGGTGATGTCAAGTGCCCAGCTTGTGTCAAAGACCGAAGACCATCCACGTATTCCATTTACACTGCCAAGAAGCTTTATTTATGACTTTCAATAGCTGGACAATTTCAGAGCACTCTGCTCTCTCTTCCTTGGAGAATCATACCATGTTTATAGGTATCAAGTTGGCTACCCAAAACCAGAGGCGCTATATATCACTAAACACCTACAAAAATTCTGCATGTGCCTAGTACAATATTGAAAAAACAGCTGATACTCTTCATTACTATTTTCTGGTTTGAAAGGAAACAGGAGATCATCTATACTGGACAATGCATGTTTCAAAATCAGTCCCAGATCACTTATGCTGTGAATATTTATTCTGAAGAACTTACTGGAATAAACAGGTAACTTAAAAGTATTGTGAAGCTTTTCCATGTGTGCTTTCTCACTCAAATTATAGCTACAAATAATTGAATTTCTGAGATTTAAGCTTGGATTCAAAGTTACACATTGTGCCCCTACTTGATTAAAAAAAGGAAACGGCAGCAGAAGAGAAACTAAAAAATACCTTGAGAATGGTCAAGGATAAACTAAGGTCCTAGACAATATTTGGGGTGCTAGCTTAGAAGAAAATAATTCTAAGAACCAGATGCTATTGATTTCAACAGTTGTGTCCTGGTGACCACCTCCTTGCTGTGGAGACAGTACTTCAGGCTCATCTATTGTTTTCAGATTTGCAGTACTCATTGTACAATGAAGAAAAATCACCCAGCGAGTAGCAAGACATAGAAGAGAATTATAAGAATGAGTTTTCGTGACACTGTTGTAACAATACTTAGGGAAAAAATTAAACCAAAACTGGTATAAAGCAACCCAGCAAAAATTTCAGTTTACAGTGCGATTTCTAGACAGACGTCATAACCAAGACTTTAAGGTACTTCATAACAGGAACACCAAGAAGTGTGGTGATGCATGCCTGTAATGCTGTTGGAACAAGGAGGAGAAAAATGAACAACAGAAGAGGAATGCCTTTGTTTTTTAAAGCCATAAGACTACGGACAGCTTGCAGCAGTTTTCTTTCTTGGGCAAAATGTGATCAAGACAGCAAAATTCAACAAACTTGTATCAGCTATAAGGAATTCAACTACTAATAGATCAGCAGATTAAATGTCTAATGATGTCAAGTCAACTTCAGTGAGTGCTAACAGTTCAAAAACCACTAGTAAGTAGAAGGAAAAAGTCAGGGAAGTTCCCATTGGTAAAAGATTCCCTAATTTTAGGCATTCTACCATTATGCTTTAAAGCTTTTCTGCATTTTCTCTATTTTTAGCTGTTAGCAGTGATCACTGTGCACTATTACTTTCAAAAATAATTGACAAATTGGCTGAAAAGCAAGCAGTTCGGGGAGCTGTCAGAGATAATTTATCTATCAATTTTTCCCTGTCTGTGAGAATAGCAAGCCAGAACTAAGGAAATCATCTGTTTCTTTATAGCATTCATCTACACAGTTGAAAAACTAGTTACTATGAATAATAATGGTATTTCTAAGAGGCTTCCCTTGTCCCATAAATTTCCTGGGAGATGTCTCAAGGACAGAGCAGAAATAATTAATCTAAGGAAAGATGATATTCTATCAGTACCTCTGGGCAGTGTTGATAAAATCAAATCATCTGCTAAATGAAGATGCAAACTAGATTACCCTTAATAAAAGTGCGGACTGATGAACTTGTACTGAATCATAAACAGACAAAAGCCCACAGAAAAAAACTCACATAATTAGTGACTGAACTCTTTCTGGGTAGAAAGTGAACTGCTATCTTCCTTCCTTTTCCTTGGAAAAAAACATTCTTTCAGAATTCCCCAAGATTTTGTAATTTTAAAATTTTTACTATTTCTGATCTTATACTGAGGGCTGACAAGAGAGTAATCTCCTGAACGATCCCACTCACGTGTTCCACTTACACAAGTTCACAACTGCATCTCTGCATACTTATTGAAGCACTTTGTGTTTAGTTTGTCCTCTTTCTTCACCAGTGAATGACAATTTAAGAAAAAACAACCCACCAAATCTGTCTAGATAAAAAGCTATTGGCTAAGAACCCTTTTTAGCTCTGCCTTACCTGTTATTAGTACAATTTTTTTTCTGTGTTTGGTATAAATGGAGACTATGCCATTGAAAGTGTCCCACAACACCAACATATTATTAGGAGGCATGATTGTACCACAGAACACTGATAAGAGAGGTTCTCCAAAACCTCCTCATTTCTATTTAGTAAAAATTATTTTCTCAGTACAAGCTGAGCTTCTCATAACTACTGAATGATCGTCTTGGTTAACATGCATCCTTTTCTAAGGTAATCATGTTCACAGTGAAAGCAAGAGTCGTAGCTTTAGTTTACAACATATGCTATCATTTGCTTCCCTTTCTCCCTTTAAATGGCAGAGTCTGCTCCAAGGAGTGGCCACATAGCCTCATTTACTTTGCAGAGGCTCCGGGGTTATGAACAACTTAGTTACACTAAGTCTGAATCAAGTCTATGTAAGATCTCACTAACATTTGAAAATGCTGTTTTCCACTTTCAACTCTATTAATCTGTTTTCCACCAGGCTGATGAATGTTAATTAACAACAACAACAAAATCCTAATCCACCAAGCAGTTCCGGCCCTGGGTGAAGACAGCAAGTATAATTTTATTGGGCTGCAGTGAGATAGATATATCTATCAATCTCAGAAGTTTATCTGCATTTTTCATTAGTTTCAAGTATTACCAATTCTAATTTGTTTTTGTCTCCTATATGTAGTTAATGCATAGTTATTATTAATCTTCCAAACACAATTTATTTCTCTGTCCTGTTTTCAAGCTGTGGTTGGTAAGGGCCCTGCAATGGCCTGCATTTCTATGCTATCCAGCACACCGATGACTGTGGTCCATGACTAAGACTCCGAAGTGCTGTGATAACGCAAGTAAATAAAGGAGCAACAACCTTCTATTTTGTTCTCTGCAGGCTGCTCTACTACCTTAAACCTCTTTGTATCAGTTACATGCCAAACCTACTAAATGACTGCATAAACTAGTTACCAACTTGTGTGTGCTTGGAAGACTGCAGCTCTGAAACACAAACCTCCCAGCTCTGTCAGAGCTGTTTCTATTCTGAAAACACCCCAGTTCCCTGGTAGCCTACAGGGACACCATTCAGAATGAGAGATGCATCCACTGTAAACTATTTAAATGGTATTTGGAGCCGCAGGGAAGCTTAATTGCTAACAGGAAACACTGAGACGCTGCAGAAAAGAGGGGACAAGGGAGTGCTTTTTGGAAAGAGTAACAAACGAAAGGCAAAACTGCATGGAAAAGTAAAATGCAATCCAATAAAGCCAGAAATGCAACATACTATACTCTGACAGGTGCAATCACATACAGGATAGGGAACAACTAAGAAATAATTCAGAAAAGTATCTTGGAGTTATAGTACATGCCAAACTGAACTTAAACAAACAGTGAATTGTTAGGGAAAAGGCAAACCCTATACTGGGACATATAAGCCAAAGTCTCACCTGCAAGACATATGAAGTAACCCTTTCTGCTGTATACAATATTTGCAAAGCCTCAGCTAGAG
Source organism: Harpia harpyja (assembly GCF_026419915.1). Classification (NCBI taxonomy): domain Eukaryota; kingdom Metazoa; phylum Chordata; class Aves; order Accipitriformes; family Accipitridae; genus Harpia; species Harpia harpyja. Next base: position 11,802,014 of record NC_068942.1, on the reverse strand, counting down.
TGCTGTGTTCAGTTTAAACCATGGCACACCATATGCTGAACATCTAAAAGAGATTCCAGGGAGAGAAAGAAGAGCGATAGGAGGCCCAGAAAATACAATCCACTAGAAAAACTGAACAGAATGCAGGTTTTTGTTTTGTTTATTTTTAGTCTAAAGGGAAAAAAATTGCAGGGACACATGGTGACAGTCTCTAAACATGCAGAAGTTTGCTGTAACTAGAAGAGAATTACCTGTCTTCCATGTCTGTCAGGGACACAAAGCAATGCACTTCAACTGTGGCAAGGGAATTTAGGTGAGATCTTGTGGCGGACACCCTGCTCCCTGCAAAAGCTTTTTAACAGTAAATACAGTGAGACACAGGGACAGATTGCCTAGAGAGTCTGAAGGCTTTTAAGCACAAGGCAGACAAAAGCCAGTCACGAATGGTACAGGCAGAAGCAACCTGCCACAGAGCCCAGGACACATCAGCACGCTCTAGCCTTGGTAGCCACGATGGCCAGCTTTGGGACATGGGTACATGCCCATGTCGTCACCATCGCCAATCACATTCAGGCCCTGTAGTTTCTTCTCTTTCTCAGTTCTTCCATCCCTTGGTTATTACAGCAGCTCTGCTGCAGGTTTTTCTGTTCACAGCTGCAACCTGCTGTGCAGTAACAGCTGGTTCCTCTCTTCTTGCAGGAAAAGCCAGTATCCTGCCTCTTGGACTGCAATAGATTAGATGAGCTTTTGAGATTGCTTTTATCTATATTTTACACGGTTTCAAGAAGAGAGGCTTCAAAAGCAGAAGCGGAGAAGACAAAACTCTGAAAGAGAACAAGTGCCTTGCTTCTTGCTGCCTTTTACCTTTCACAAAACCATGATTGTTTGAGAGATGTGAAGGCCATCCAGAGAGTTTACATATATAATAAAATCTACAGGAACAGCTGGTTAGAACAGAGATAGATTCAAAAATTCACCACTTGCATTGAGAATTTGTATTAGTTAAATTTCAGAAAATGGTTTAAATATTTAAATATTAAAAATTCAAATGTTAAAATTAAAAACAAGAAGAAAATCTTTTAAAACTTGCCCATATACATATTACAGATGTGTAAAACACCTATAAACAGAGAGCACAATATTTTATTCTCAAGTAGTATGGGCTTTGCTGACAAGTAAACAACTATAATCACTATTGTTCTGCAAATTTGCTTGAATTTAAAAACCATCCTGTGGCAGAGAGAGATATATACCTGCATATATAACTCTTACTGAATGTACATCCCCTTCCTTGGAAACCTAATGACTATTCAACAGACTTACACGACACTGCTAGCACAGTACTGAAAAAGACAACCAGAAAAGTCTGGTTTATCTGGTGGCCTGGTAAAGCAATTCAGTGTGTTGCCCTGCTAGATCAATGGCTCAAATGCTGGCCCACACCAGTGATGACTGACAACTGCAATCATCTGATGATCTTTTGCTGGCAGCTGTGTGAATAAAACCAATGACTGTGGTCCCAGAGAGACCTATCCTCAATGCAGCATTATCATCACAATTTAACACCCTCCTGGGTAGGCTCCATGAGGCAAAGTAATGGGTGGGCAGATGGATAGAAAAATTCCCACACTTGCAGAGGAGCGCTCTCAATCTGAACAATGCTGGCACACCAAAGTTTGACATTTTAGCCTCAAAAAGGGACAGAGAAAAGAAAAGTGGTAGCTACCACTTCTTTCTTTCAGTAGAGGACTATACATGCAGCCCTTAGTGTGCTGAAATTTTCCATTTTTATGACTGCTTGGTCTAAGCGGGAATTAAACAGCCACAAAGAAGCTTTGGAGCAGTTTTTTTGTGGAAGCATCCTGTGTATTTGATCCTCCACCACTGATGGAGCTGGCCGTTCAGTCAACACTATACAGCCATACAAACACCATACTGATCAAAAGACAGTGTTTTGTCAGCACTTAATACTATTAGAGATATCAAGAGTGGAGGCTTTTTGTTGATGCTGAAGTTCTATGAACTGCTGCTACTTGTGTAAAACTTTAATAACTGGCTTGATTAAGTTTTCAAAACACATCTGAAGACTCAACTCTGAGGATCAGCAAAAAGCAGAGTAGCAAACCACTGCCATTAGAACAGCAAACCATCAAAACATAGCCCCAGTGCAACACCTCATCAACATGCAAGCACAAACAAATTTCATTCTGAGTGTTTCTGCTCCTGTAGAATGAAGCTAATAATACTCACCACCTTTGAGAAATAACACTGATATGCTTATACAAAAGGGAGAAGAAAAGTTGAAAGAAGATTCCCACTGAGAATCATTAAATAGAATTCTTACTTATCTTGTGAGTACAGGAGTTAATTAAAACAGTAATATGTTCATGGTTAATTACTGGAGGTGAGATCAATCACAGGAGTAAGTATGAAAGCTGAAGAAAAAAAGAGAAGGGAAGAAATCTTCAGTGATTTGTTTAGAAAGAGGACAAGAAACAAGCATTTTCACTACAACAACATTCTCATTTTAATCTCTCTGTATCAGCAAAGAATCTACCTACTGAGATTCCTGAAGGCTTTAACACGCATGTTCATTTAAGGTGTCTGAGTGAATGACTTTTTAAATCTTCCTGATCGCAAAATGTATTTCACCATTTATTGTAAAAATCAAAACTATTTTTTATTCACCATTAACAATGCAATAATTTAAGACATGGGAGACTGTAAAACAATCCTTTAAGCTTCATTACAATTGCTTAAGCTCTTGTTTAAAACTCCTGTGTGTAAAAAGGGATTCTTTACAGTATGTTCAATGGTTACAGCTCTGTAATTTCACCTTGTGTTTTAAGGAATTCTGAGTAAGAAATGGAGCAAGGAATACAGCTTGGGATCAAGTATGCCAACTAACATCTCCATTCACTAGAAAAGTGGAAAACAAACCACTGCAAGTTCAAACAAAAGTTCTACTGAGTAAGGCATAAGAATAATATTTCACAATGAGTTTTAGTTAAACTACTAAGCAATCACTTCTCTCATAGGCTTAAAACAAATGAATGTTTAAATGTTTTTATAATGTCTTGAGCATGAAGGTTCTACAGAATCAAACGTTTTAAGAAGGTCTTCAATTCCCTCCACACTTAGCAGAAAAATAAACAATCTAATATTAAACCTTGGAACTAGTGAATCACAAAGCCTATATGACAATCCAAATAACCACAGAGACTCGTATTTTAGTATTATCCCCCACGCTGTGTGGTCTGGTATTGTGCTAATTCTTCCTAAGAGCAGTTCTGTACTCCTCCATCCCAAACCACATTTCCATTGTTCTGCTGAACAAAAGCTCCCAACATCCTAAACTGTGCAGCAATCCCCTGTGGTATGTAAGAAGGGGATAAACCAACCCCAGACATTTAGGCCTTAAAACAGGATTTGAACTGGATTGGTGAAGAAAGCAATGCAAAGTCCTATCACTTCATCCTCTTACTTGGAAGAGAGAGATCTGGTTCCTACTCCAGACACTTAAGGAATATCATGGTCTGTGAGAATTACTGGTGTGAATTATCTGAAGTGCATTGGATGGGGCTGCTTAAATATAATGGGTGTAGAGCCAACTGCTGCTACTCTGCTCAGGCATAAGGATTTCCAAGTTCGAGAGCACGTAAGGTCATTACAGAAAATCCTTCACTTGATACTTTTCTAGACATAAAGTCCTTCATACTGACAATTTCCCCCCTTAAAATGGAGTGTACTGTGGCTGCAAATATGTAACGTATTTAACATACAATCTCTTGGCTTTTAAGAAATACAGGGCCTCAAAACTAGAGGACCACATTTTCAGTTAATGTTTTTTCACTGACCTGCAAATCGAAGAGGTAATGGCAGATTAAAGTTGTAACAACTACATGCCAAGGGTGTAAGATGCTAAATTTACATAGGCAAACAGCTAATACTACCACAGTTGCCACTGTGATTTTGTTGATGTCCTCCAGAGCGAGACTGTTGTCTTGGTGCCAAAACCACAGCCATTGCCAAAACACTGGCAGAGATCAGAGCTGAAGACTTCAGTCTTCTTCCTGGGAGCTCTGATGCAAGCAGCTCAAAGCTCATTTTCCCCCTGCAAGAGGGCAGGTGTCTGCCACACTGCAGCAAGCACTAAAACTGGTGCGTTTGTTCACGTTCCCTCCTCCACCCAATATTTCTTCATTTTCTTCCTTACTGCAATATGGAACCACAAGGAAATAAAAGGAATAAAATAGAAACAAACAACAATAAGCAACTTGTTTTCCCCCAAGTATTAATTCTACCCTCCCATCCTGTGAGATCAAGGCAGGATTCAAACCCCAAATACTGTTAGAAGCAAGAAAGTCCAACTCCTCAAAAATCAATCCCCTTTTGGCTCTGCTGGATTCTCAGAAGGGGGAAGAAAATGATGCCAAAACAACTTACTCCCCTGAAGAAAAGGAGAAAATTCTTTGTCTCTGCTTAGAATCAATGTAAAAAGTACATGCCTTCTCTGGCACGAGAGTGCTTTTTCTTAACAGAGATAGGTTCAAAGCTACTGAATTTCTCTCCAAACTCCAGTGATCTATGCATATATACGTAGATAAGGGAAAGAAACAACATTAAGACCATGTCCGTAACTACACTGAATAAACAATGACAATATCAGCTCTTGCATTGCTAAGCAGGTTAAGCTTACTACAGCTTTCACAGGACAATGCTTTCCTCTGCTGCCCTCTGTTACTTTTTATTTTTATGAGGGAATCTAACGCTCATGGAATGACACCACCAGCAACGGCTAGATCCAGGAATAGCATGGGCAGGTGCTGTGCACAAGTTTCTCCCACTACTCTGCCAATCAACCTCAAGCCTGACTCATCTTCTCTCAGTGCTGTATTTTCCTGAAACAGAGATTAACTGCTGTGCCAAACTGTACAGCGTAAAGTTCCACTAGGAATCAGAAAGACCGTAGACAAATTTTCCCTATCAGTGACTCATAACTTGAAATCAGTGCTGAAATCAGGGCTTGAAGATGGGGGCAAAAGACCAAACAATAAAACAATGAACTTCTCATGAAAATTATTTCACCTATGAAAATAATATCTGCAAAAGAAAGGGGAGGAAATTCATTCCAGCCCCAAGAAAAGAAATATCCTTTTTAAGATTTGTCCTTTCATCTCTGCAACTATCTAAACAGCAGCTGCTTTTAAATCAAACTAAGTTGTAAAACTAAGTTTTGTTATGAATTTCACCGTTCTTCTGCGAGAGCTAATCCAAAGTGCATCTGTCTACAGCAACATCTATTTTTGGTTCATCTCAGACTATTTTAAGGACAGTACTGGAAGGTATTAAAAGAATGGCAAAAGGAGCCAAACAACATTTTTACTGTTGCAATTTCAACACTTATAAGCCTGCATATCAGCCTAAAAGTAGGTGAGTTGTGAGCCAGCCCAGAAGACTGTTTATCCATGATTAAGTGTCACTGTGAGGTGTTAATAAGGAGAGGTGTATAAGAACTTAGTTGGCAATTTTGTAAAGATAAAATAAAGGCTTTTTATTTAAAGCAGCAGTTGAGTTATTTATGCAGTAAACAGCTTATGGCAAGTGCCATTTGTAAGTTTCTGCAAAAGTGTTTTTTCCTCCTGTAAAACCCACCCTAGGTTATTTCCTGAAAAAGTCTGTCATTGTGATGAATGCAAGCATGCAGGGAAGCAAAGACAAATTTCAAGAAGCATTTAGCAGAGGAAAAGTTATAAACACAACTTAGTATATCATTTAACAGAAATAGCCAGGATAAATTTTTGATGTGTGGCAAGCATTTTAAACAGTCTGACTTTTTCATGAAGGTCACAGAGTCTTTCAAGGTAAGGGCATATGCACAAGCTACTGCACAGTAAGTTAGACTATGTACTTCCAGGGTGTCCCATACAGCCAACAAGCTACAGGCATGCTCTTACTCTGGTGTAAATGTTTAGGTACATGGAAACCTTCAGTGCAAGGTAAGCTGGCTAATTTTTTTTACTTTGGGCTGCCAAAGGGTAGTAACTTCACCACAGGTATTACAAAGCAGCTGTTCTACCATAAATTTACTTCATGTAGTAAACTTTTATCACTGGTTGACACTTGCACTGCACAGCATCTATGAAACACTGTAAAGTGGATCCAAAAGAACAAAAAACAAGCACTGTGGCATTTTCCAATTGCCATTAATTCAGGTTTCATATACATGTGATACCTTACACTGCAGTTCAAATCTTCTTAACTCAGTTATGTTCAAAGACTGCTAAAGAACAACAACTAATTAAAGTTTCATATATGCTACACAGACAAAGCTAGGAAGATTGCTAGTCTTAGCAGGTATTTCTTCAGCTATATGAGAATAAAGGAAGAACCTTGGCAGGAGACCTGCCTTTCATTAAGGACATGGATCAGGACAGAGCCAGCAACATTCTTCTTTACTACTTAGTAATTCTGATGGAAATTAAAATTATGAAGTAAGTTCCGTAATGTTGTTCCTTCTCCCATAATCAGCAATCTTTGCCTAGTATCAGTATATTTCTTGCATTCTTAATTTTGAGTTTCTTTCACAATTCCCTGCAATGTCACCTGAATTTTGCAATGGCTATGCAAGACTTTCATCTAGGTTGACAGCCATTTATAAACTGCTTTGATAAGCTGCTACCTCCCTTTCCCTCCTCCAAGCAGAAGCATCATCCAGGGTCCAAGTGGAACCCCACAAATGGAAATGAGGACTGGAGTCTGGCAGAAGTGTGTAGCACTGGCAGGCTGAGCTACTACAAAGGTGACCAGGCAGTCCCAGCCCCGGCCCTGACAAACAGCCTTTTTCACAGCTCAGCTGAGATTTCTCCATGGATCTGAATGATACGGGAAACTAATTTCCAAGATGTTGCCACACTGAGATCATTTGTTGATAAAAGGCAAAACTGGATGAGCGGTGAGCCATGAGTGCTCTTTATAAGCACTGATCCCAGTGTAACTACACAGGTCATATTTCCCTAGAGCTGGTACTGCGCAGGAGTGGGTAAGGAGAAAACCAGAAACAGTGACACTGACTTCCACCCCATTACAGCCTGGTGGTGAAGCTCTGCCAGTGGTTTACAAAGTGAAGGTTTCCAAGGACATTGCAACAGCACGCTTCCTCCTTGAAATTATTTGTATTACTGTTATACTTTACCTTAATTTAGCATGTAATTGATTTAAATGTAAAATGAGATTTTGTTTTTCCAGGCATCTTTGTCATAAAATTTGATTTACTAGAAAAATACATTATTTCTAATTTATGGCAACCCCTTCTAAATCCTTTTTAATTACATGGGTATTTGTGTTCCATTATTATCCTTCTGAGTTTGATGGCAGTATTACAATTGTACCAAGTTCTTTCCTGAAAAGAATGCTGTTTTCTTTCTCTTTTTCAGCTTACTATACCCTGAAGTTATCCTGCAGAAGTCCTTTAATGAATCTGAGTGAAGCAGTAAAAACATTCTCTGTGAGAATATTTCCAGCAAACCGTCCTCTACAACACTCTTGCTTCTGTCTGGAGATGCAGAGACAAACAGATGCGGCTGTTTACAACCACCTCATGCACACACACTACTGTCTTTATGCTTTTAGAGAATCTGCCCCGTGTATGTGCCAGAGGCAAAATAAAAAATAAGAGATTAAGAAAAATATCTAATCTCCTTTTAAAGACTCCAAGCCATGTTGTCACACTATTGCTTAACTTTATCTCCTAGGTCATTTCACCTTTTTCCAGGCTAAGCTTATTTAAGTTCCACTTCAGGCACTGGATCTTCTTATACTTTTGTCTATATTCTTATACTTTTGTCTATAGAAAGAAAAATCCTCTGTTCCACTCTTGCTCTACAGATGCAAAATCCTACATATAAGATAATTAATCTACCCGCCAATATTTCTTAATATAAATTTCTTCTATAAATTGCGGGTATTAAATATGCTAAGCATCACAATATAATGACTGTTTTTCTAGACCCCTAATTATTTTGATTCAGTCACCATCCCTGGAGCTATTTAAAAGACATGTAGATGTGGCACTTAGGGACATGGTTTAGCGGTGGACTTGGCAGTGTTAGGTTTACGGTTGGACTCAATGATCTTAAAGGTCTTTTCCAACCTAAATGATTCTATGATTTCAACAAATTTCTATGAAGTCTCTCTAGAAGTTCTGTATCTTTCTTAAAGTCCTGACCAGGGCATAGTATTTTATCAGGGGCTTACCAAAGCTGTGTTTAGTGGGAATATCACTTACTAAAAATATGTATTTTGCATAATCCTTTTAGTCACAATACTTGTTATGAGGTCAAAGCAGTTGTCTACGAAGAGGCCTGTATTTCCTGAACCTGTTCCGTATCAACTGTATCTTACACTGTTTTCCATAGGAGTAATTTCTCTTAACTCTGTAAGCCTTAAACTTAGCTAATTCTTATATGCCTTCACTTATGTGTGAGGAACAGGCACCTCCAAAGGAGTCTCCATGCTGCTAAACTGAGATACGTGTCTAGTGCTCCTACAATAGCATTTCAGTTTAAAACAAAAGTGTGGTTCTAAAGCAAGTCTCCTCACCACTCTCACTTCCTACAGCAGAGAGGTTTCAGTGTATGCAAACTGGATTCCTTCTGGATGAAACTCAAGCAGCAGATACACTCCAGGAGTGCACCAAAAGTATTGCAACCAAAAATGGAAATTCAGTTCACAGGACAGGACTACAGCTAGTCCAAAGTAAAACTCTCAAAACGGACATTGGATCCTCAGCACAAGCCATTTCACTCCTGCGATTATTATGCCACGCTGCTTGTTACTGTAGATGCAGCTTATGACCTTCCAGGGATGCAAAGGGAGCTCTGGGAGACCAGCTGACACAACCTACCTGATTTCAGATTCTGAAGTGGTATAAATCTCTCCCTGGTTCCCAGATGTCCTACCCTTGCTTGGCTATACTGAAATGTAGATTGTCATAATGGGACCATTTAACAAGCAGTTCACATCCTTATAAATCAGCAACCTGCTGTCCTTCTTACTTTGTTATCTGCCAGTCTTTGTTGACTCCAAATACTTTATCAGCAAAGATTTTATTCTCTAGATTCCTGTGGAATTTACCAAATGGCATTAGACCTTGGTAGGAAAGACCTCACTCATTTCTCTCGATGTTCATGTCTCACAGAGCCAGTTTGTAGATAATCCATGTCTGTAATTTTAACTCCACTTGTGCAAACTTTTAAAATTGCTTTTAACTTTTGCTCCTTGTTCTAGTTGTTCCAGCACCGCAAGCAAAGGGAGCAAATCCTGCTCTTACGAAAATCAAAGTGAGTTGTTCCAAGTGTAACTGTACCGATGCATTAATGAACACAACATACTATGGCACTTCTTGGAAAGGTGGACAGAATGGGAAATTCTTACACAGCATGAATGAACATGATTTTCCTGTTCACATCACTAGATATTTTCCTGCTTTCCTTCCAAATAATCATGGTTAAGACCTTTCATAGTTCTATAGCGGATTTTGTATTTGATGCCAGCTACAAATGAATCAATGCATTTCCTTCTTTCCTCCCAATTTCTTCTTGAGGTCTTACTAGAGATCCACAGTATGAACTTGTGGCAAAAATCATCACTATTCTTATACAAGAGTGGTGGGGTCAGATGTGTTTTATCTATTGTTGCCAATTCCCACGGGGACCCCGGAATACTGTGGAAGTTCTGGGAAGATGACTGGCTATTCCAATTTCTCCTGTTTCTCCACTGCCCCTTAAGCCTTGCCCTATCACACACTTGCCTATGGGAGCCGTGTCAGGTTGCCCTGGTGGAAGAAATACAAAAACATGGAAAAGCAGCAGTTTGATGTTAACACAAATATCACAGAATACTGTAACATGGCAAAAAATTAGAGAACAGATTGCCTCATAATGTAAGATGACTGAGGATTGAGTCTGCCCCAGTTACTTGCAGCGGCATCTTCCAATCTCTCTAACAAGACTTGGTGGAATTCCTTCAGAGTGCACACAGATCTGCAACCCAGGAGCTAATCAAAGTACTCTCACCCTTAGCCAAGTGCAATCTTGTTAAACTCTTGCATAAGTCATTACAGAAAGACAGCAGGATTCATGTTTACTACCTGAATTGTCTGGTAAACTGAAGGATCAAATCCTTTCACTGTCACCTCCCGGAAAACTCTTGGCTCCAGTTCCTCTTTGGTCAGATCACAGTGATATATAATACCTAAAATAGAGTGCAAGTTTGTCAGTTTAGGGTACGTCCATCATTAAAACGATGCCAGTTTAGGCACTGTGATGGAGTAATGAATGGCAAAGGTAAATCAGCAGGGTGAAAACAGTAGCTCCAGACACATTCTTTCAGTTAATATATAATTTAACACATACATATATGCGCTTTATCTAGGAAGGGTGCAAAGGCTTTCTGTACAGAAAGATAGTTCTCACTGCCCATACACAGCCAGGTATCCAAAGGGGGGTTAAGCAAAATGGAAAAAAGATTTGTTTTCATAAAGTTACATAGCACTTAATGAGAATGATCATGTTGGAAGAAAGAAGTATCAAGTCAATTTTAAAACATCTCCTCTAGAGCCACCAGACTGACAATAAATATATCAAGAATTTCACCCAAGTCAATATTTTTCTCTTTATGATAAAATATTTTGAAATTACAATTCAAATGGACACCTAGACGATGGGAAGAGCTGAGCATCCACTTGAAATTGTGGCAGACTAGCACAAGTTACTTATGTAACTGAACAACATTTGGTCTCATATAATTTATTTTACATCCTGATCCTGCAGGTTGGAAGGCAACTTCACTTGCTTGAGTTGCACCTATGATTTCCAAAGGATTGTGCACATGAGAAAATTTATGTCTATAAGCAGTATAACTTTCAGGTTGCAGCAGAGGTAGAATCACAGAGAGTGTAGCAATCTAGACACTACACAGATATGTAATTAGCCAAGAAGAATTTTGCATTTAGACTATAAATCATATTTCCTGTCATACAGTGTGACTATCGTTGTGTTTGCACACTGGTTAGCATATTATAAAATCCTAATATTCATGGATATACTACAGATACATATGATACATAAAACTAACCTCAGCATTAATTATTCTTTGTTTTTCTACTTTACAACAAGCTGGCCTCTGTAAAATTTTAAATGTATATTAGGGAAAAGAACACCATAAGTTAAGGCAACAAACCCTCTACAGGGATCCTCAATGTAATAAAATTAACCAAGGTGGACAGGACTTGATTGAAATACTGCTGTATTGTGTATATTTTAGATACTTTCAGGAAACCAGAAGTAATTATTACAGAGGTTATAGCTATAAAAAATTATATTGAAACATGAAATAATGAGGAAACATATCTGATACAAGGAAATTGCCGCATTAAATCACTTTTATAGACTATGGAAAATCAAAAAGATACAGATTGGCAAAGGAACACAGATGAAAACCAACACTTCTAATAACTAATAAAGCCTCTTTCCGTAATGGTGAATTAATAGGGGAATAAAAGTAGGACTACTCCAATCTGCTGGGAATTTTTTTTCTTCATTTGTCACAAAGTGACTAGCAAGCCTAATGCAGGGTGACAGATACAAACAAGCATTAAAGCAGCATTTCCCTTAAAGATTAGGATTCAGAAAGTGATGCAAAAGCACAAAGGAAAGCACACCAGGCAGTAACAGGCAGAGCAGTCATTTGACAGATACACAGCTGCCCAAGCTGGATAATGTATTGGCAAACATTACACACAGAGCAGGCAGAATAGCTGCATATTAGGAAACCACATGATAAAGTATAAGCACAGTCATAGACTGCTCTTCAGGAGTCAATCAACCCAATATTACAGTAACATGCAATTGAACCCCTGGTACTGCATCTCTTGTTCTGTTATATTTTTAGTGGCATGGCAATTAATATCAAACACCACAGTAATGTTGGGGCCTGCACTCTTTTGCTGTATGCTAAACATATGCAAAACACTAGAGTGCTCTTCTAAGTGTCTCACTGGAGTGGACAGCAGGGATAACCATATTTTTCAGGGAACAGCAAAAAGTATTTTAATGGTGTCAGCATCTACAGTTTTAGAACTGCTTTATTCATTATTTCATATATATGTTTACTATTACTTTTGTTGTAGATATTAAACACCAATGTGTTAATTTTTTTCTTATTAGGAAAAAAGTAATAGTGCAATTTAATACAAGTGCAAATTATATTGATTTCTAATAGTAAAGTAGGAAGATCTAGGTTAATCATGGACCAGCACCATGCCTTTTATCTGGTTATTCCACGATAGGGTGAATGGAGGTTGCAGGCAAATTAAAAAATATCCACACACCTACCTAAAAATTACCTCTCTGCTCTGCTTTCCTCACCCTTTCCTTATTCCCATACAGTCTACCTCCATTTCTTCCCTTCCTCTTTCTTCTAGATTCCAGGTCACTCTGCCCAACTCAACAGAGCTACACCATGGCGAATTCTCTGTAGATGCTAAGCACATAGATGAAAAGGAAAAAAAAAATATGCCTAAGCAACCAGCAGACAGTGAGAGCAGCCATTGCTGGCTGGCAAGCCACGGGCTAAAACAGATCTCCGTGGCTCTGGACCTCCACATGTTTAGCAGCTGCAGAGACTCTACTGGCTCAGCTGAGATGAACTGTGCTGGCTTGTAAGACTGGCAACTTCTGGCCCACAAGGTGGGATGTAAGTGAACTATCTGCACTGTCAAGTTGGGATGAAGTTAGAGGTAAATGCCAGAGTGTCCTCAAGCTCCTCTCCGGTTGCAATGGCTGCAACGATCTGAATGCTGTTTAAAAGTTTGTTTAAAAGGAGGAACTGGAAACATATCTTATTTCTAGTTATGTAAACAGTAAAATAATAATAGGAAATTCATCACACATCTGCTAACCTTGAAACATAATTTTGACAATTTGACACAATCATTTCTAGCAAAACCAGCAAACCCATCAAAACTATTATACAGCCATTTTGCAATGTGGCTGTGCTCTAAATGAAACAGAGCAAAAATATACATTAGATGCTATAAGAACATTTTTGATCATCTTACGATTCAAGATCACTCACAACCCTGGAAGAAGATAAAGATTCTGGAGCCTATGTCCCCTCTCCATATTTGAATCCTGTCCTGTATTAGCTATTGATTGTTTGGCCCATAAAGAAAGAATGAAAGAAAGAAAAAGAGCAAACAGCAAATATATTTTCTTGCTATATATTAGCTTGACAATTGCATAGAAACTCCCTTCCTTTTCAAAATCCTGGAATACTCATGGGTGTGCCACACACGTATTACGTAATGCTTTGGACAGCTCTAGCTTTGCAGGATTGTACAAAGAGGATTCCTACAGCAATCAAACAACACCAAGTGTTGTGAAGACATAGACAGTAAAGATAATCTAATGAGGCTATGCATAAATGAATCACAAAGCTGTCAGAGAAAGAATTTTTGTGACTTTTATTAATGTCCTTCGAAATTGTGATGAAAATAACATTACATACATTAACAATTGTCTTCAACAGAATTTGTAAACTTTTATCTTGCTGTATGAAGCAAGAGCTGTGAGAATGCTACAATTTCATCTCTAGTACAAGCCAGTCCTGAGTAATTTCTCAGTGCAGGTCTCCCAAAGATTAGTAGGCATGTTATTTAGGCTTCATGGGCCAAGGACTAGTACTTTTTGAAGTGCACAACCACTACTTACTACATGGGAGGGAAGCAGTTTTACCTGCATCTTAGACATACCTAGTAACTACTGAACAACAGAAAATGAGAAGGATATTATTCCCAGGAAAAGGAACAACAACTAAAGGGAAAAAAACCAGTCTTACCTGGAGATAAAAAGGAAGTAAACTGATAGAATATTTCACTGTCCTTCTTTTGGCCACTATATCCCACAATACTGCCAACCTCTAAGGGGAAAGTCTTGAGATGTGCACCAGTAGCTAGGTCATGAAGTTGCAGGATATTCTTCACGTCGTGCAGATAGCACAAAACCAGGAAGTTGGACCTCACACAAGCAACCCATTCTGTAGAGTGTGCAAAAGAAAAACAAAGTCACAGTAATACAGTAAAAAAATTGTAAGAAAGAAAACAATCAGACAAAATATGATTCTAAAATTCTTTAGCATACCTAAATACATGCACCAAAGTTTCTAACATGCATTGAATTTAACTCTTAAATCTTTAGAATTCAGTTGCCTTCTGAAAGAAAAAAGCAAACCCAAAAGTAAAGGCTGACATTCTTTTGAAATGCACTAACCATGCCACTTGAAACTAATTTATGCAGACACAGGAATAAAGAATTGCTTAACCAAGACGCTTATGCATTTGAGGTGCTTATAGATCAATACTGCTCTTAAATATCACATATTTCAATGCAAAACCCAAGCAAAACATTGATCTTTGCCAGCAACACTTATGGAAATGCATGAAAATCAAAACAATCATTATGATTTAGACTCAAGCTAAACTAATAAGAACAAAAAGACATGTGATCCTGTATTGCACATTGAAGTATAGAACCTAGAAGTTACTATTCATCTTGTTTTTATTGCCTAAGTATTCCGGAGGCTATTCTCATAAGCAAGCTCTACCAGGTGTAAGAAAAGGGCTATTCTGAAGTGATATTCTCAACACACCATTTAAAAAACCCCACATTTATTCAAGAAGCTAATGTTGTTAAACAGCGTTCTTGAGACTGTACGGTAGTAGAAACGGGATGCAGCACAGTGAACTCAATCTGGCAAAAGGACCCAGGAACAAAGTGCTCTGCAGAGGTTCATTTCCTTTATGCCTCTCCTGGCAATCCTAGGCTGCTGCAGAGCTGCCCACCTCAGCTGTGCAGGAACAAGAGCTTCTGGTTCACAGAACCTTTCACATTCTGAGTTTGCTCCTCAGGGGAATTACTAGAGATATATGAACTTTTTAATGGAATGCTAATTTTTTTAATTGAACTCTGGAAAATCCAAACTGATTGAAAAAAAAAGGTCTGGGCTGCCAATTTCTACAAAAATCCCTGCAGTTCTACTGACCATCTCACTTTGATCCCCATCTTTATGTCCTATGAAATGTAGAAACTATTCAGGGCTCCAGTTCACCCAGAATATATCACATAACATATTCTCTCCTGTCTCCTGTGTCATTGGCTTTCGATCTTTAGTGACAAATGTATTTATTTATTTATGCAGACAGGAAAAAGACTGAAACTTCTTCATCTGTCTCAGTATTTCTGTCATTTAAGAAACCAGTTGTCCTACTTTGCAACAAAAGTATTTCAACTTCTCATTAACTCACAAATCAAATACAAACAAGAGAAAATACAAACAAGGTTAAAAGTCAAGAAAAAATATCTGGAAGGAAGGAATGAGGGAAATTTGTTTTTGTTTGTAGGACTAGGTGAGGTGGTGATTCTAGTCCTCTTCCAACTATGCATGTGCAACTTCTGCCCTGACAAGTCAGACTGGAAACCTAAATCGTGGGCGAGGTACCAGCACTGGACAATGCCTTCTCTCATCTGCTGGAAGCAAAAAACGAAAAGATGGAATCAAATGAGAAAGAAAAATCAGGTACGACTGACTGAGGCACGCTGTAATGTCAAAGTAGCACTGTGAGATGGGGAGTTTAAAATACCAACATCGAAGGAAAAAACATTGAAAACAAACCAGAAGCAAGGAAAAATTGACTGAATTTTAGTTTTACACTCTTATGTTATTCATATTTTAACAGTTCTTTCCAGTTTCCCCAAAGTCCTATAAAACCAAATAATTTGAATTCACAGAGCTGTACTGAAGACAGCTTTATAAATGCATCTTTGCACATTCAGGTTCCAGAACAAAAGTTCGAAGTTGTAACATGTGCCCCTTCCATTAAGGGTAACAAGCTCTTTCTGAACTGAAGGTCAAAACTCATTATTCTGTAACAATTAGCCTCTTTAACAGTCCCTGCTTTCATATACAGTTCAGGTCTGTCAAGACCCCCTACAGCTCGAAGACCTTCAAATCCTAATAGCTCAATAGAGTCTACCTTCCTTTTAGCTTGTTCCTGAGGGACCACTGAAATTTAACACTAGTCTGACTTTCTAGCCAATTGAATTTAAGTTACATAAACACCAAAATAAAGCTTTACTACTCCCCACTTCCCAAAGACCTCCAATGATTTTTTTTTTCTATCCCCAGACTTTAACTCCCTCATGAGCTTCTAGCCTAAATCTGGGAATTTTCTAACCAAAGCCCCAGAGTACAACACTAACTGAAATTTCAACCATGAAGCCATGACCTGAAATAATAAGATACAGTACAACATAACAATGTCTATAAATTAGTAATTGATATATAATTTTAGCTCTGGAGTGACTTAAATTTCTTAAGTGAGGCTGGAGAACAGAATAAACTTTGTAAGTTTAATTGTTATATCCAATTACATATTTTGAAATATAGAATCATTCTTGGCTGTATGAACAAGGAGAAAATGCAATAATTCAAAATATTTATTACACTGTCACTGCACAAATCTGCCAACATTCACATGTATAACTGGTTTATTAACACAAAATATGAATTAAAAAAATAGCATCCCTACAGTAACACACCATTTTTGCCTGCAGAATTAACTGCTCTGCAATAAGTATGAGATCCCATGAACTCCATTGGTATTCTCAGTAAAATGTAACTAAAATGTCCAGTTTTACTCTCGAAATTTCTTGACCCTTCAAGTTTCGCAAAATGGATTATAGACATTCTCAGATCAACCTCAAAGGTATATAATATGTAGTTTTGCTTCAGGAAAAATACTACTCAAGCAATCTTTATTTTAAAATTAAATTGTGATGACCCTTAATTCCTCACTAATCATTTGATGAAGTATTGCAGTTTAATGGATGTTTTCACTAAAAGTCAAAGTACATTATTACTTTGACTTATGTATTACAAAGAGATACTACTCTTTTATTAAAAGGATTCAGTTGCCCAGGGATAAGGCTGCTGGCTTATGTGACGATTCCTGCTATTGAAGAACTTGCCTAGGAAGCAGCAATATTAACTCTCCATCACCTCTTTGGCTTACAAATCAGATGCTTTCAGCAAGGTGAAGATAACAGATGAGAAGACAGCACAAAAGATTTTTAAAACATTCCATGAGATTTAGGAACACAGCTTCTGTGTATAATAATAACCTGTGTTATAGCTGGTTTTAGTGCATTGCTAACTGCCTCCAAAACTTACAGTAATGGAAGCTACAAAGAAATGCAAAAGATCAAAACAGAGCAGAATGTTGAAGCAGACTTGAAAGAGCAGAAGAAAAAAAAGACACTAAGAATGAACACTTATATACATGGCAAGCTCAAACAATGCTGAATTATTAACAAGAGCTATTTTTTGACTGCAAGCTACAAGCTGAGTCTCTGTTACTCCCATGCTCGGCACTGACAACTGCAGATACTGTCTAGTTTGTTACATTAGCAGTCAGCCTCCTTGGTTTTGCTCATGCTTTCCAGAACGCATCCTGCATGCCTCTGTACTTCCTGGAAGCTTTTAAGATTGTGTGCTTGCAAACTTCACGTGTCTAAAAGCTAAGCCTGACAGCATTGCTGTAGGCTCCCTTTATAGACAATGGGCAGAAATAAGCACCTTTAGAATGCAGTTCACCCAATTATTTTGGATACCCTGTTCTGGGATACTGTGAATTCCTTGCTGAGCAGTTTGACTCACAGAAGTGTTTTTTTTAAAAAAAGCTAACCATCCGAGGCCTCTCCAATGTATAGAGTCAGTTTATTTTCAGTTAATACCAATGAACAGAGCAGTTGTTCTCAGAGTTACACCTAAATTTTTCAATTGTTCTCCAGCATACTTACAATACACCTACTTACAATACCCATCAGGCAAAGGATTTATTTTACTAAACAATAAACATGTAGAGGTTGCGTTTTTCCAACCTGAGCCTCTTGTCTCAGGCATCAGAGAGATGGACACACTTGGAGGCACTAATAAGTACTGAAAGCAGGTATGAAGAATTATCCTTGGTACAGCCCATTTCTCTCTGAAGATGACAGTGAAGACCTTGATGACTACAATACTTTACAATTCTTCAGTAGCTAAATTTGGGCTAGAGGAATTATACTTCTTAACAAAGCATAGAAAACTGAGCTCAACCATCTCTAGAAGTTTGAGTTCAACCTTTTAGAAATGAATATACTGCTACTTTCCAAAAACTCTTTGACAGCTTTCATTAGGAGCAAAGGCATGCCACTAACTTGGCAACTGCAACATTGCTATGAACAACATTTGAAACAGTTTCAGGAAAGAAAGGTTGAATCCTCACAAACATCTGTGCCACTAACCCTAATTACTTATGACAGTTCTGACCTTTCATTTCTGCAGCAGTAGCTACAGCACATGAAGTGTCCAACTGTACAAACATGCTTTGACAGACACAGGCTGAAATGTTGATGGAGAAGAACATGCCAAGCTAGAAGAGCTAGGCAGCCGTAAGTCTTCAGCAGAAACTACTGAGTTACTTGCTATACAATGTGCTTATGCGTCCACTCAAATAACGAATATATTTCAATGGACTGTCAAAGCTTTAGCTGGAAAATAGAGCTGGAAGGTCATTTTGGTTTCTTTGGTCATCACAGACAGTGACCATAAACTTCAGTGTCTCTGCAGATTAACAGGTATCCATGCAGATCTGAATTAAAATGACCCATAACAACCACTCAAGGCTACTTATGGGTAGGTAGACTTGCAAGCAAAGCAGGAGCAATTTACAGAATAAACCATGAATCATTCTGAAACGTAAATGTTGATATGCTCTCGCAACACAAAGCATGTATCTTCTCTCTGAGACACCATCCTCAGTGACAGCCTGCCATGTTTAAGTTAATGGAAAAGCTCCAACCAATTTCAACAAGACAAGGATTTTATACCCCACATCCTCTCAGTATGAGACACACAAATGAGAGACAGTGGGGGGGCAAAGCTCTGAAGCTGCAAACATCAGGAGTAATGCTTCCTTAAGTAACCTACAGTTTTAGTCATCTGTGACTGACGCAGGTTTTCCATGGTAAACAGAATTAAACAGAGCCACAAAAGCCCTACCAGGGGAGCAGAATAAAACTTTCAGTCATGGACATGCATCTGGACCACATCCTCTCCCCATGTCCCCAGTGACTGAAGGACTGTATCTGGCTTGGCCAGATCTTAGGGGATGCTTTTTGTTGCTGGGAAGCACTGGAGCTAAGCCACATCCCAGTTGGTTTGTTTTCAGTTTTGGTTGGGTTTTTTTTTCCCTCCACATTTCACAGTAGAAGCTTATCAGTCTGGTCTTTTGCATGGCAGCCGATTTCCTCCTCTCTGCCACACTTCTGCACTAGCCATCTCCACAGGATGCTTCCTCCGGGCGATACACAGAAGGTCACACAGCTGCTCCTCAGAACAGTCACACAACCCTTCATGCTGCCACTTTGCAAGCAAAACTCCCGAGTGCGTAAAGCTATGGGTACTCTGAAAAACACCACAGGGTAAGGGAGTGAACAAGCTTCCTGACAGCTGAGATGAACAGGAGGGATTACTCGCACCCATGCACATCCTTGTCATTCAGGATCAACAATTTTGTGGTACTCATTCCAGACTTTCCCTCCTGGTTTCATTACAGTACCAGAAGATACATTTCAGTTGCAGTAACTCCCCTCCCCAAACTCTTAAGCATTTATGAATTAGCTAGCAGGTTAAAGGTAAGAAGAAAAACATTATTTTTCACTTGGTGTGCACATTCTAGCTGAGGGAAGGGAAGCATTTTACATGCACTGAGTTGAGGTGTGCAGATGTGTACAAGGTACAGCAGCTTTGCTGCTGCTTGTTAAATGGCCAACTGAGATTCAAGGAACTGTTCAAGATCACTCACCTCATCTATGACACGTTCAGGAATACATCTTATTTCTCAGCCCTCCTTACTCATGAGATCTATTCTGTTTTTCTTTTCATTGTCACAAGTACAGGGCTGGATATAACTTCTACTCTCAAGTTGCCCTGCTCTACCAGTATTGGGCATTTTTTGGGGTGGGGGGTGGGTGTCACCATTCTCAAAATTGATTATATAACCTTCTAAAGATGACAGGTTTATCCTATGCCTTAGAACTAGGGTTGCAGTGTCTGTAATGATCAGTCTGCATTTATGGTTTCACAGCTGCCTTTTAACTAATTCAGCACACCTACTTGCAGCTATGTGGTCATCTAAAGCACTAGTTCAACATTAGATGTGAATCTCTCCTATGGTTCTATTTTAGACTCCCTGAAAATTAAAAGTAACACTTTATAAACAAACTCCAAAGGGGAGGAAATGAGTCTCATCACACTCCAATATGTTCTGAGGCCCCCCTTAAATTTAATTTTTAAAATAGGTGTCATTTATTTCTTCCCCTCAGCTCACAGAGTAGAAATCTAAATTTACCTCAACTCTGTGTGAAATCCCTGCTGAGACTTGTAAAGTGAGGTTTGTGTACAACCTCATTGCAGGAATATGTTTGGTTTTTTCCCTGTATTTCCCAAATTAGCTCATTTATAAACAGTTCTGAAAACAAAAAGGTGAAAGCCAATAAAAAAAGTCTGTCTTGAAGAATATGTTGAGAAACCAAATGACATTCACACCACCTTGTAGGCATGTGTGTTTATTTCTTCGTTAGATAATATCAGCTACAGCATCTTTCCTAAGAATGCATTATACTTTGTGGAATTTCTCTTTTTGCCATTGATGGACACGGGCAGAGCTTCATAATTCTTAATCCCAAATTTATTATTCATAAATAAATCTATTTCTATATGTGCATGGTGTAGCTTTTATGAAACTGAATCTAAGTTAACACATAGAAATGAGGGTGGCTACGGCTACCAGGCAGATCACACCGGAGTAGGTGGCTTTTGAACCAAGTAACTATATATCCCAGTAAAACACATTTGTGACCTAGAGCATCACTAACTACAATGTTTATAAAGAAATTCTAATACAGCTAATTACATCTTCATAAAGAATCACTCCCACACATATGTAAAATTGAACAAGCAGCAATACTCATTTACCCTTTGAATCACTGCTGTCCTAGCTTTTGCAGAAGGCGTTTCATTACATTGTCATCTCAGGATCACACAAAATCAAATTCACTTGACTTCAAGGTTTTCAAGACAATGAATTATTAACTGCCTTCTGCTATAATTATGTCTTTCTAAATCAAATCTTGGAATGATTAAAACAACATGACATAGAGACTGGCTTGCTTGCTGACTTCATCAAGTGAAACAATGGGTTTTTTATTTATTGAGGGCTACAACCTCCTGAACATGATAAAACTCCCTTATCTTGGTGCTGAGGATGTAACGCTAATTTGCAAGTGTCTGCCACAAAGAAGCAACTGAACAATTCACACTTAATTTACTGTAGCGCTAAGATCTACTTATAACTCATCTTCTTACGGAGACACTTTCATCTGTTAATTTAATCCAATTCTTTTACATACCACTCCAAAAAGCTAGAGAGAGAAGTGGACATGTGATTGCCTCCTCTGGCTTCACATGCAAATACAGTAGAAGCTTAATGACACACAACAGACTCCTGAAAGTCACTCTGATGGTTTTATACGACAGATTATGTTTGCCTTCAAATGTTTAAGAGCTGAATCCCTGCTGTGTTTACAGTCTGAAGGCCAGTGCCCTCAGCCAATCAATTTATCCGAACCTTCAGTGTTCTAAATGCAGATCTTGTTATGTTTGTACAGTCAAGGCTGTCATGTATAAGCCATTAAAGGAGTGTTGCATGCATTAAATTTTTTTTTGCATGCACACAAACATGAACTCAGCACGACTTTGGATTCAGAATAAAACCAAAATGGAGAAGTGAAAAGCAGATGTGGCCTTTATCTTACTGGGAAGGAATATAGAGCCAGTGCCTATATAGCCACTGGTCAAAGCTCCTTTTGGCTGCCTAGACCACATCTCAGGTAAATCCACACATGGTAACCACATTTCATGTCATTCACATGTTTCTGTCTGATTCTATTTGGACACTCACCACCTTTCAGTCAATTCTTCAACTTGGTCCCACTTTATAAATTGCTGTTCCTCATAACTTAAGCATGGCTTCACAGACTGTCAGCAAATTCACACACAATCAGAAATTAGACTTGGAAGCAATTTTTCACTTACACCTATTACTCTCTGCTTAGGACTTGAAAGGTACTTCATTTAAGATGCAGGTGGCTCCTGATTCAAAGAGTTCACAATCTTAAGAAAAAGATTTGTGTCTCACCAAGCTCTAATTTGCTACTTTTGTGTTTACCATAATTCTCACAATATTGTAAACCCCAGTCATTTGCAAAGTCACTATAATTCCAGGCATGCTCAGAGTCACCATTTATGTCACACTGGGGACGTACCTTGTCTAGGCTGTGGCAGGAATCATGCAGGACACATTGTGAAATGCAGATAGAAATTAAGATTTTTTTTTTTTTTTTTTAGGTGTCTTGAAAAGCAAGATCTTAAGAGGAATTTGAAGTAGTAGGCAAATAGGTTTGTGTTAGTGAGGAAAGACATAAGTTACTATATGTATGCATATCAAATCACACACAGAGAATTCTACTCATTCTACAAAGCAGCTCTTCACCGGAAAAGTAGAAAACTTGAATGAATTTGTATAAAGATGGATTAATAAAAAACCAAAAAAAGCAGAGTCCTTTTGAATAGCTATAATTATGGTATTCAGATGCTAGTCAGATAAATCATAATTGTATCTTGTACTATATGGAGAACAGACCACATAAATGTACACGAAGCGTCTGTCAAAAAACACAGCTCAGGAGGTTATTCTGTATTACCTGAAACTAATTCTAAGTTTTAATAGAATTTTCCCCAAAATGATGGGATTAAAAAATATACCTTTGTTTTAATTATATCAAAATCAAAGATTTATGTCTTGAACTCATTTTTATACTTGGAGAATTCCACGCCCTTCAACTTTCCTGAGGCTTTTTTTCCCGTAAGTGTTGTCTACTCCTCTTATCCCAGGAACAACAGAAAATCTTGTCTCAAACTCTGACCAACTCTGTTCATAGTGTGCTGCACTACTGCCACGTTTGCTCTTCCCCTTTTAGCTTACAAAGTCCCTCTTGCTCTAATCCCTGACTGTCTAGTAAACATTTACTACTGTCCTCGTTTTGGCTGGGATAGAGTTGATTGTCTTCCTAGTAGCTGGTGCAGTGCTGTTTTGAGTTCAGTATGAGAAGAATGTTGATAACACTGATATTTTCAGTTGTTGCTAAGTAGCGTTTAGTCTAAAGTCAAGGATTTTTCAGCTTCTCATGCCCAGCCAGCGAGAAGGCTGGAGGGGCACAAGAAGTTGGCACAGGACACAGCCAGGGCAGCTGACCCAAACTGGCCAAAGGGGTATTCCATACCATGTGACGTCATGCCCAGTATATAAACTGGGGGGTGGGGGGGGGGAGGGAGAGAGGGAGAGAGGGGGGGGAGGGGGAGGGAGGGAGGGGGAGAGAGAGAGCGCGCGCGCGCGAGAGAGAGAGAGCGCGCGAGAGAGAGAGAGAGAGAGATGGATTCTAGATCTCTCGACTCTCAGCAAGTCTTTTAATCGTAAATCCTAAACAACGTTTAAACACAGGATAAAAGTAAGAAGGTCTGTACAAGACCACTCAATAGACTAATAACTGAATTAATTTCAAAAAAGCAGAATAGACTTACTGTCAAGTAAAAGACTTTACACTTACTCTTACCTAGAACATCTCTTTCATGTTCAGGGATGAGAACTTTCCACTTGGATTCCTCTGGATCATTGAAGTCAATATTGATTAACCGGTAATTTGGAGAATGCCGGTTTGTCTTGAAAGTGAACACTGTTCCTTCATTGGTGACATACTCATACTCAGCCTCAAAGTTATCTATCAGCTTTACCCATTGAAGAATTCCTGCAAGATCAAACATATAATGTAAATTCTTCATCTCCTGAAACAAAACTTTTTAACACCTGAGGGCCAGGTCTTCCTGACAATTGCTGTAGGCTCTTTCTTGAACAACAGCAGTGAGCAGAAGAGGTACAGCTATGGAAAGGGCCGAATATGTACTAAGTATTAAGAACTTATAAAGAATTCTCCAGATTAATAGCCTGCAGTGGGAAAATGCCAGTTCACAGACATGTTACATACTGGTTTTGAGGAATTTCTAGCAAAATACATGCAGAATACTGACCGAACAATGGTTAGCATTTCACCAGCTTTCCTAAGGGGCTGCTGGAAAGCTCAGATGTTTGCTGCAGAGGTGCTTCTACCACACTGACTGCTGTGGAGCCAACACCGCCGAGCACATCAGGTTCTTGCCAACAGAGCTCACAAGCCCCCAATCTACAGAATTCTTGGAATGAGGAGTCGCAGCTGAGTCAAAAGACTCCACACTAAGCTTTCAAGCTCAATTTTATTTTTAATAGCTTTTTAAAAAATTACTATTTAATTATAAACTAAATTCCTCTTTTTTTTTTTCCTTTCTGGAAAAAAAAGTTACTTTTTCTAAAAGTAGAAAGTTTTCCATCCTCCTTAAAAGCCCAGAACGTCCCACAGAATAGAACTGATGCTATTTGAATAAGTACAATAAACTTCAATATCAGGAATTTCCCTGTGAACTCAGAAACAACATTCCTGAAGTGTTGTTCTGCAGAAGCTTGTCACCACCAAAGGACAACTGCAGACAGTTAGCTAAAATGTTAACTTCTGGGTTTGCGACAAATGAAATTGCATTTTCCCTATCAGCCTTCTAGAATATCACACTCACTAATAGAAATGCACTTCTTTCAAACATGAATTGCTTCAGTTTACTCACTCTGTACCACAGTCTTAGTATTGACTCAACCTGGAGCTGGGACCGAAAGACTCCACTACTTTTTATTCACATTTTACTGTTCTGCAATAGGTTTAGAGGCTAGTAGAAAGAAAAAGCAGCAAGGCTAGATCAGATATGTAATGTGCTTGTCATATCTACAACCCAACCTTTCAACCAAACTTACTAGTATAAGCATCATACATTAGCTATGCTGAAAAATCAGAATCCTTACTGATAACTGAAATTAAAGCTTTTATATCTTAAAATAACATTTGGCACCCTCTCTGCCTCTTTCCTAAAACTAAACGTTGGATCTTTGCAATATAAACAAATAAACTGTGCATAAATCTGTTCATGAAACTCTATAATACGTTTGCATCAATAAAACAGCATATTGGCTTATTTTATAATATTAAAAGCTGAGCAGAGTAATGGATGTAGATCATAGCTGAGCTGTAATTACTGTAAGTTTAAAAAAAGGAAAAGAATAATTGAGGAAGCAGTGAGATGGCCAAGGTCATTTTAAGCCCATTAAATGTAATAAGAGCACAGAGCCAGGCCTAGTACATTCATAAAGCTCATATCTCTTAATTGCCGTTTTGGTTTAAGGAAAACTTCCCTGACTCTTCATGCAAAGTGATAGATTAGCCAATTAAATTCTACTTTTCATACTGCTATAATACAAACTTTCCAGACAATCCAGTCAACTTAGTATCCTGTCTCTGAGTGAACCAATTGCATGTTAAATCTTGATGTTCACTGAGGTCCAAAGTTTTGTCCTCCTCAAGAGATTTCATGTCGAAGAAAAATCCTGCTAAGTCCCTCCAGTTGCTCAGAGTTCTGTAGAGAAAACCTGCTTTGATGGCCAGTAAAACAAAGAAAATCCAGCCTACAGTGAACTCTGATATACACCAGTGAAACTGTTTTAAGATCTCATCACATGCACAAGCGTTTTAGTAAATAAAAACTTAACTGCGGTGTAACACCATAACAATATTGGAACATTTGTATTTCAGTACTTGACAGAATGAAACCATCCTACTAAAGAAGAACAAGACTTCATAAAAAGCAATCAATCCCCAGACTGTTCAAAAAACCCCACTTTTTTTAATGGTAAATGTGCACAATAACTGTAGTCTGTATGACTGCAACAGAAGTTGGATTCCGTGAAGAAAAAGGACAATAATGTGACATTAGGGATTGACATTGCTGCTTGCAACTCACTCATCCACTCCCAAATGAACAGCTAGTAAAAAAGTGAGCGGCTTGATATTCTACAGGGATACACTAAGTTGTTATTACAAAATCCAGAGCATTCATCTTGTTAAAGTGGACATTATATAGTCCTTAGAAGACAAATATTGCAGATGAATTATGTCTAAACCATTGTCTCACTGAAGTGGTTAAATATGCCAATATCTAGTCTAAGTTAAAATTAAATAATAAATAAATAAAAATTGTGCTGCAAAATAAAGTTTTCTCTTTTGCTGCCTGAACCAGCTCACTGCTCGGGCAGAGGAGTGCTGCTAGGTACAAGGCAGCCAGTACGCGCAAGGCAACGGCAGAGAGAGAGGCTGAAGAGGAGCAGTATTTTTCAGTAGCAATGAGCCATAAGATAAGCTTGACTGCAGCAAAACTGCACCCTCCTGTTTTTCCCTCCTCCTCCTCCATCACTGTATCTCCACCTTCATGCTTGGTTTGGCATATGCCCTAGTGACTAGTAAAGCTGATTAAATTAGCTAACCTAGAAGAAAACTAGTCTCTATTTTACAGGTTTTTTTCCCCTCTGACAGATTAGTGAGTGCAATCACCTAACCATAGGGTCAGACGAGTGAAGATGCTGACTGACTCAACAGGAGGGGACAGTGTTAGGTAATATGGGAGCATGAGAAGATAGATGGAACATCTCTCCTTTCCATGGCAGCAATTGCTTAGTCTGGCTCTACTTGTCTCATCAAACTGTTCCCTCCAGTACCCAAAACGCCCAGGGTACAAGGGGACAAGGCAGATTTTTTATTAAAGACAGCACATTACACCAAGAGGAGAGTTTGCTTGAATTAACACGATTTGAAGCGTAAAGCATATTTCGTCAAAGATTCTGTCTTCCTGGAAGCATCAGCAGTACATCTACAAGTCTGTCTAGAGACACAGACATGCATTTCCAATTCAAACTCTGTGCAAGTAGATTAAGCATAACTCTTCTGTTTCTTCATGTCTGTCTTTTGTTTACATGTGTGACTACTGAGTACTATGGTAAGGTATCTGCATGCAGCTTTCACCTGGCCTGAATTTAGGATGGATGACAGTCTTCGCAGAAGCTAGACAAGATGGGGGAAACAGAGGTTCAAAATAGACCAGAAGTAACAATAAAAGGCCTAAAACATAGTTTTCCTATAAAATGATCTATGAAAATACCTTATGCCTTACATTAGAGAAAAGAGGAATACACAAGAGCATGATAAAGTATATAAAACAATGAATGATTAGGAGCTGTGCTGCCCAGACCTTCTGTCAGAGCAAAGATGCTGGTCCTAGACAGGTCACAGACCACAGCTAGTTCACCATCGCATGACTGAAAATACATGTGATCAGCACATCTATTCTTACCAAATGGCCAGAGGTACATGCACACATCCCATCACATGACTGGATGGATACTCACTACCTGGCCAAAAGTGAACATGTGCACAATGTCATGTGGCATGCACGTACCTATCCAGTTATCGAAATGAGAGGGACTACAGAGTCTCAAAAACAAGGAATGGTCTGTTGACCCCAAACAGTTCATGCAAACCAGTTCCTCCTCACCTGCAAAGCACTCTAGCGAAAAAGGCACCAAGACCCATGAACGGGAGGTTGGTTACCATGATGTAGAGGCAGGTGGATTCTTGCTTCAGTCTCAAACTCAGAACAAACAGCCTCTCAGTAACAAAAAGAACAGTACATCTATAAGTTATGACTTTAAAAAGTCCTCCAAAAACAAGGCAAAGTATGGGCACTTAGTTCATTCTTTTTTACAAGAAAGGAGGGAAGGGGGCATGAAGAACTGGATCTTGATAGAGATTTGCAGGTTTAATCAGCATCCCTCTGAGAGCATCTGTCTTTGAGAAGAGCCATTGAGAAGTGGCATTTGTAGTCCAGGCTCCCTTATCCTTAACACCAGAGCCACTGAAGACTTCAGTTAATCCACATAAGCATACGAGACAGATTTCTTATACATGGGAAAAGCATGAAGATGTCAACAGTTTACTGTATACTACTGCTATAACCTAACCCTTTCCTCTACCAGTCCTCCCACTAAAAAACATTGCTGAAGAGCTATAGATACTTTTGCCTAAATACTTTATACCAGCCAGTTATCCATCATCAAATAATTGCATTACAATAGGACCTGCAGCTAGAGGATTTATAACCTTTATTCAATGGACAATAAAGCCATGCCACACAACAGAAAATCATAATCCTATGGAACTGGCCCTTCTTCTGCAATGTTTAGGACAAAAGCAACAGAGTATATAGACAGATTTTTTTAAACAAAATTTTTGGATCCATAGAAGATCAAAATGGATATTATATCAATAAGCATCACAGATTAAGCCCTCAATCTTGTACTGGTCTCTGAACATAGCAAAACATTCATTGGTCTGCTGAGAGCTCTCTGTGTGATGAAGCAGATTTGTAGCTGAATGATGACAACTACAGGAGAAGGAAGAGCTAATTTGAACAAACTGATAACAGCAAGAATGATCACAGAAAGCCTGTTATCAACCCTTTTTCAGACAGAAAGGATAGAGTGGCTCAGAGTCAATGTTCATCAGTTCACAAAATGTTCTCAATACTTCCATATTTCATGTTTCACGGAAAGGGCGAACAATCCATTTGTGGCAAATAACCTCTCGACTGTGCCGGCTGGAGAGACAGGACTTAGTGATCAACTAAGGGTAGGTTTTTTATCTGATGTTGTGAAAAAAAGTTTTCACAAGGTGAACACCCTCATTTGGCTTTTTTCATGTACTCTAGCAGTCAAAATTATCAGGTGAAGATATAAATGTTAATCTCCATAAATTTATACTCCATTCTAACTTGTCAGCTTTATTTTTTTGTAAGACAGTTTTTCTGCAAACAGAGCAGTGCTGAGAATGCTCCGGAAGTGAACCAAGATGTTTGGCTCATAACAAAGGGACAGGCTTTATACTCGAAAGAGCCATGCCAAATTTCATTATGGTACACGCATTAAGCAGGTAAACTACTCAAGGAAAGATCTTGATTTTTCAACTCCTAGATTTTATTCTGAAATGATTTTTCAGGGAAGTACTGGAAGATAAGCATATAATGTGTTTGTCTCTGAATCATAATTGGAATGTTAACAAGATCTCAAAGAACAAACCCAGCCAGTCATCTTCAGCCTTAACAACTGAACCTTCAACTTAGGCACAGGTATGACCTTCTAAATTGAATTGTGATAGCTGTTAATCAGTTATTTGGAATTCACTTTGCCTTTCATCTTAAAGATGAAAATTTGCTCGATCATTTCAATAAGGAAGATTTTTTAAAACAGAATGAAAATAGAAATCAAAACAAAAATGCATTTAAATCTAATCTGCTCACAGAAAAGCCTTAAAACCAGTGTAATTTTGGTTTTGCGATTCCATATATGTATAGTAACATCCACCATGAGTATCTACATGTAAAACTAACTTTAGAGCATATGGTTTTTATGTATGCTTTACACTAGAATTAGAACACATTCACCTCCTAAACTTGTGAATGATCAATGCATTCAGTACTACCAGCATGGGAGACAGAAGAGAAACATGCTGTTTCAGTTCAATACTTGCTACCGACAAATTAATCGACATACACATCTATACAACAGCACATGCTAGGAGGATGTAAGAGGACAGTAACTTCACAGCCTTAACACTTTCAGTTCCAAGAGCTGGACATTGCAAAAAAGCCTTATAAAAGCAGAAGTCCCATAGGTGCATGCATTATTAAGCACTTTGAACTTATTTACTTTAATTTTCTATGTTTTCCTGATTCCTTTAAGAGAAGTACACATTTTACTGAATTTTTTATAAATAGAAATGAATGTGTCTCTATGTTAGGTGTTAAATCCTGTGAAGATAAAAATCTTGATTTTAATTAAGTTGTCATACTATTTCCTTCCATCACTGTATTGCTAAGGTAAATTTTACAAAGTGTCTGTATCTACTCTTTAAACTCTGGATTTCTTCTCATCTTTATTTCTGGAAGGAAACAGAATCATAGAATCATTTAGGTTGGAAAAGACCTTTAAGATCATCGAGTCCAACTGTTAACCTAACATTGCCAAGTCCACCACTAAACCATGTCCCTAAGTGCCACATCTACACCTCTCTTAAATACCTCCAGGGGTGGTGACTCCACCACTTCCTTGGGCAGCCTGTTCCAATGCTTGACAACACTTTCAGTGAAGAAATTTTTCCTAATATCCAATCTAAACCTCCCCTGGTGCAACTTGAGACCATTTCCTCTTGTCCTATTGCTTGTTACTTGGGAGAAGAGACCGACCCCCACCTCGCTACAACCTCCTTTCAGGTAGTTGTAGAGAGCAATAAGCTCTCCCCTCAGCCTCCTTTTCTCCAGGCTGAACAACCCCAGTTTCTTCAGCCACTCCTCATAAAACTTGTGCTCTAGACCCTTCACCAGCTTTGTGGCTCTTCTTTGGACACGCTCCAGCACCTCCATGTCTTTCCTGTAGTGAGGGGTCCAAAACTGAACACAGTATTTGAGGTGCAGCCTCACCAGTGCTGAGTACAGGGGGACAATCACTTCTCTAGTCCTGCTGGCCACACTATTTCTGATACAGGCCAGGATGCTGTTGGCCTTCTTGGCCACCTGGGCACACTGCTGGCTCATATTCAGCCGGCTGTTGACCAACACCCCCAGGTCTTTTTCTGCCAGGCAGCTTTCCAGCCACTCTTCCCCAAGCCTGTAGCACTGCATGGGGTTGCCATGACCGAAGTGCAGGACCCGGCACTTGGCCTTGTTGAACCTCATACAATTGGCCTCAGCCCATCGATCCAGCCTGTCCAGATCCCTCTGTAGAGCCTTCCCACCCTCGAGCAGATCAACACTCCTGCTCAACCTGGTGTCATCTGCAAACTTACTGAGGGTGCACTCGGTCCCCTCATCCAAATAATTGATAAAGATATTAAAGAGAACTGGCCCCAGTACTGAGCCCTGGGGAACACCACTTGTGACCAGCCACCAACTGGATTTAACTCCATTCACCACAACTCTTTGGGCCCACCCATCCAGACAGTTTTTTACCCAGCGAAGACTAAGCCCATCCACCCCATAAGCAGCCAGTTTCTCCAGGAGAATGGTGTGGGAAACGGTGTCAAAGGCTTTACTAAAGTCTAGGTAGACAACATCCACAGTCTTTCCCTCATCCACTAAGCGGATCACCTTGTCACAGAAGGAGATCAGGTTGGTCAAGCAGGACCTGCCTTCCATAAACCCATGCTGACTGGGCCTGATCACCCGGTTGTCCTGTACGTGCCGCGTGATGGCACTCAGATGACCTGCTCCATAACCTTCCCCGGCACTGAGGTCAGAATGACAGGCCTGTAGCTCCCCAGATCCGCCTTCCAGCCCTTCTTGTAGATGAGTGTCACATTTGCTAACTTCCAGTCAACTGGGACCTCCCCAGTTAGCCAGGACTGCTGATAAATGATGGAAGGTGGCTTGGTGAGCACTTCTGCCAGCTCCCTCAGAACCCTCGGGTGCATCCCATCCAGCCCCATAGAGTTGTGTGTGTCTAAGTGGTGTAGCAGGTCTCTAACCATTTCCCCTTGGATTATGGAGGCTTCATTCTGCTCCCTGTCTTCCAGCTCAAGGGGCTGGGTACCCAGAGAACAAATGGCCTTACTATTAAAAACTGAGGCAAAGAAGGCATTGAGTACCTCAGCCTTTTCCTCATCCTTTGTCACTGTGTTTCCCCCTGCATCCAATAAAGGATGGAGATTCTCCTTAGCCCTCCTTTTGTTGCTAATGTATTTATAGAAACACTTTTTATTGTCTTTTATGGCAGTAGCCAGATTAAGTTCTAGTTGGGCTTCAGCCCTTCTGATTTTCTCCCTGCACAACCTCCCAACATCCTTGTAGTCCTCCTGAGTTGCCTGCCCTTTCTTCCAAAGGTCAGAAACTCTCCTTTTTTTCCTGAGTTCCAGCCAAAGCTCTCTGATCAGCCAGGCCGGTCTTCTTCCCCGACGGCTCGTCTTTTGGCACATGGGGACAGCCTGCTCCTGCAACTTTAAGATTTCCTTCCTGAAGAATGTCCAGCCTTCTGGGACTCCTTTGTCCTTCAGGACTGCCTCCCAAGGGACTCTGTCAACCAGGTCCTAAACAGGCCAGTCCGCCCTCTGGAATTCCAAGCCAGCAGTTCTGCTGACTGCCCTCCTTCTCCAAGAATCAAAAACTATTATCATTTCATGATCACTATGCCCAAGACAGCCTCCAACCATCACATCACTCACAAGTCCTTCTCTGTTCACAAACAACAGGCCCAGCGGGTCACTTTCCCTCATTGGTTCACTCACCAGCTGTGTCAGGAAGTTCTTCCACACACTCCAGGAACCTCCTAGGCTGCTTCCTCTCTGCTGTACTGTATTTCCAGCAGACACCTGGTAAGTTGAAGTCCCCCACGAGAACAAGGGCTAGTGATCGTGAGACTTCTCCCAGCTCGATACAGAATACTTGATCTGCCTCTTCATCCTGGTTGCATGGTCTATAACAGACTAACACCATGATATCTGCCTTGTTGGCCTTCCCCTTCATTCTCGCCCATAAACAACCCTGTCGTCACCATCATTAAGTTCTAGACAATCAAAACACTCCCTAACATACAGGGCTACCCCACTGCCTCTCCTTCCTTGCCTATCCCTTCTGAAGAGTTTAGAGCCATCCATTGCAGCACTCCAGTTGTGCGAGTCATCCCAGCATGTTTCCGTGATGGCAACTATGTCATAGTTTTCCTGCTGCATAACGGCTTCCAGCTCCTCCTATCTGTTGCCCATGCTGTGTGCGTTGGTGTAGATGCACTTCAGTTGGGCTATTGATCCCGCCACCTTTTGGGGGGGGGGGAGAAGCCCTAATTACTACATGACCATTCTCAGGCGCTTCCGTGGTTTCTAACACATCAATAACCCTTGTGTCTTTGCTGCCGCATGGCTGTCTACCCCCTACCTCCACTGAGACGGCAGACCGAAGGACCTCACTAGCACAATCAATAGTTAAACTCTACAACTTAGGGCTCTGTGGATTATTATTTTTTTCTCAGTCTCAGGAAAATGGATTAAAACCACTCATTCCCTCATAATTTCTACTTTTTATGTTTCCCACTGAAGAGAAAGCTCTTACTCCCCAAATTTTTTTTTCTTAAAAGAATCATCTGCATCCTTTATAGATTCCATTTTCCAATATTAACTTATCTACATAGCCTACAGTATATTTAAAATGGCTTAAAATTTATAATACATGTGTATACATATATTTTTATATATTTACACATATATGTTTATATGTATATCTGTGTACATATATATATACATACATGTTAAGTTTTGAACACCTTTGCTATACCAGAGAAGTATGTTT
Organism: Harpia harpyja; assembly: GCF_026419915.1. Taxonomy (NCBI): domain Eukaryota; kingdom Metazoa; phylum Chordata; class Aves; order Accipitriformes; family Accipitridae; genus Harpia; species Harpia harpyja. Next base: position 11,768,462 of record NC_068942.1, on the reverse strand, counting down.
TGCCCTTGTACTGCCAATCAGTAACTGAAAATTTGTTTCACTTGCTAGTGGTACCCGGCAACCTCTATTCCACCTCCGCAAACCTTATTCATGATACATAAAGCCTTTCATCACAGGGGAAAAAAACCCAACCCAAATCTCATGGTGCAATTTAAATTCTGTCTAGTAGTCACATCTCCTTTTAGTATTTTCCCATTTTTATTTTCTCCTTTCCTTTCTTCGATTTACCCTATACACTGTAACAGGCAACATTCAACTACTGCATGTCACATGGCCGTAATTCACAAGTACTTATTGAACAGATTCTCACTGTATTTCCCATCATATCAGATAGCATCCTGTATCTCACACTGATGACTGCTGGATATTTAGATATAACAGAGAATCCAGTATTAGGCTGCAGTCATCTTTCAGAGTATGTTTGTCATAGTTTAACCCCAGCCTGCAACTAAGCACCACGCAGCCACTCACTCACCTCCCTTGCAGTAGGATGGGGGAGAGAATCAGAAGGGTAAAAGTGAGAAAACTCATGGGCTGAGATAAAGACAGTTTAATAGGCAAAGAAAAAGCTGTGTGTGCAAGCAAAGCAAAACAAGGAATTCCTTCAGCACTTCCCATGGGCAGGCAGGTGTTCAGCCATCTCCAGGAAAGCAGGGCTCCAGCACGTGTAATGGTGACTTGGGAAGACAAAGACCATCCCTCCGAACGTTCGCCCTTCCTTCTTCTTCCCCCAGCTGTATATGCTGAGCATGACATCATACGGTCTGGAATATCCCTTGGGTCAGTTGGGGTCAGCTGTCCCGGCTGTGTCCCCTCCCAAATCCTTGTGCCCCCCCAGCCTCCTCCCTGGTGGGTTGGGGTTGGGTAAGAAGCAGAAAAGGCCTTGACTCTGTGCAAGCACTGCTCAGCAGTAACGAAAACATCCCTGTGCTGTCAACACTGTTTTCAGCACAAATCCAAAACAGAGCCCCATACTAGCTGCTAAGAAGAAAATTAACTCTACCCCAGCCAAAACCAGCACAATGTTAGAACAATTTGAATTTGCTTTAGGATAGCTACAGTACTCAGCTTTCAAAGAGTGGTGTACAGCACCTTCCTATGTGAAATGAGAGCGGGGCAGAGCAGATCATGGCTATACATTGATGCATTGTGCCCATCCTTCCTGTCCATCTCAGTGGCTCTATCCTGAAAGCACAGATACCCAAGAACCTCAGTGCTTAGGAGATTTCTACCAGCTAGAGCATCTCCAACTGAAATAGTTTTACTTCACCTGCAAACCTCGAGCCACTGCACTGATGTTAATCTCTTGCTTCCAACCTCTCCTGGCAGCAGCTACAACTGTGCATCTTCACTTGATTTGCACCTTCCAACTGCTGAAAACTTGTCTTCAGAAATACTCGTGAAATCATGAGTCAGCTACCCTGTTCTATAGACATTACTCCTTCTGAGACCTCTGACTTTGCTCCACCAGCAGCTTTCTTAAAAAAGAAGCAAACAAAACAACACCCCCCCAACCGAACTACAAAACATAAGAGACTGACAGATCATGCTTTTGTGTAGCTAGCTAGCTATTCCTCCCTACGTTTTATTCTCTGTATTTGGTATCTAATGAAGAATTAGTTAGTCTCACAATTAACTAATTCAGTAACATACCACACAGTTGGACACACACAAAAAAGTATTTTTAAGGAAAAACAGTGCTGTTTCTGATGTTTCCAATGTCAAAAACTTTTTTTTTTACCTCACAATTTCTGAACTTGTTACTGTGGATACCAAAGAAATTTTAATTTCTTTTTTTAAAATAATAGAAAAGTTTTATCCGTACTATAAAATTTCACACCATTTGTCACCAGAGAAAAGACCTATGAGGACAGGAATCACAAGATGTTTAGGATTACAACAATTCATATAGCCATCATCCTTTTCTGATGTCCCAGAATACTAACAAAAACAAACAAACAAGGTGGTAGTGGTGAATATGCTGACTGACAGAAGTTTATAACATGCAAAAGTAACAATTATGTTCACAGGCAGATGAAGGTTAATCTTGTAACTTTCACTAGTGCTACTCATACCAGTCATCAGCTTAATTGCACAAGGTTGCACAGTTGAGGGTGCAGTCACCATATAAAAAGTATCTGAGTTTTCATGCAGAAGCACATTTATATTGCTGAATACTGGTTCACTAAAGCAAGTCAAATCCATCAGACTTTTATTCAAGAGACTCCTCAGACCCTGAAAATCAATACACTCAAAGGCTTCCAAATTTCAAGTATCCTCTACGAGAGGAGATTGAGAACTGGGCATTTACTCCAGAGTTTGTCACAGTACTAATCCACAATAGTTTTTACGTTCAATAGAAGATAGATAATCTCATGGTACATAGCGTGCTTCAAGTTGGAAGAGATTCTTTCAGGGCCCTAATGGTATGTTCATAATATATCCTGGGAAATGAATGGCAGAGCACAGCCCTTCACTCAGACATCTACTTCCACATCAGAATCTAATTTCTTTTTGAATCATGCAATACTCAGCTTGCTCTCAAGCTCTCGCTCTGAGCCAGGCATCTATGCAAAAGAACTCAGGGGGTTTTTTTGCCTCTTTCTTCCTCACAGCCACAAATATTTAAGTGTCTCACTCTGGTCTTCAATGGCAAGAGAGATTTTCAAACAATTTAGACTCTCTTTGAAAGTAAGATCTCAAACTCTTGGGACCTGACTTCACTTATGAATGTCTAAGGGAGGGAATACTGGACAGGAGATATTTAGATGTCCCTGAAAGGAATGCAACTTTGTTGTGTTTGTACTGAGAGGGCTCTCAGTACCACTCATCCTGCAGATGATGGATGATGGCTACTCAACAATCATGGAAAGTTAATGTATTTGCAATTTAAAAAATAAATAAATGGAAGGAGGCAATATTTATTCCTTTGAGTTAAGAAGTTCATACATGTCAAGTTATATCAAAGATTAGCCCAGAAGAAAGAAATCAAGCACTTTTATGAGCAGAGACTTCTCGATCAGTTTCAAGGCTTCTATTTTACTTCCATTTGGATGGTCACTCAAGAGACAGGTGAAGAGAATACATATACTTTGCTTTGAGAGAGTTATGGCTTATGTCATCATGCAGCAGAACACATGAACAGAAAAACAGGAACAAAAGGTGATCCCTCTCTCATGCCACACTTTCTCTAACATACACAAAGAAAAGCACAAATACATAATCTGAAAAACGACTTCATTGTGAATACTATTTATAAATGTAAAGTCCAGTCAAACAGTAGCAGCATGAAGATCTCTTTGCTCAAATTGATAGCAAGCTATTTCATTTTATTGCTAATGATTTGCTTCCAATTAAAAAAAACGACACTGAAAGCAAAACTCTTTGGAATTGCCTTTTAAGGGACACGAAACCGTTTTCTTAAAGTAAACACTCTATTGTTGAGGCTTCCACATACTTTCCAAGACTCAACAGATTTTTTTTTTCTCCGTATTTGTTAGGGAACTAGGATATAATGGCTTTGTTTCGATATTGATTTTTGAAAGTGGTTTTTTTTTTTTAAAGTTACTTCAATCACAGAAAAGTCTTTCAAAAAAAAGAAGAGTACTTTCCTTCCCATCACATTCCACTTTCTAGCTGATGTCTACTGTCTCCTCACTACCCTTTTTCTCTTGTTCATTTTCATTACAAAGGTTTTGATCCACTTTTTCAGGCTATGCAGCACATATTGACTCATCCTTTTGATGTTACTGTATATAGCACTGTTCATTGCTTTTTATTTATTTATTTATTTTTAAAGACAGCTTTCTAAATTGCAAGACTAAACTAAAATACAAAAGGCCAGATAATCCTATTGTCAACAGGAAGTGGACAAACATCACCTTTGTTTTTCTACCTGCCTTCAAGCCACATACATGCTTTCTTCAGCATGGGGAAAAAAAGAGAACTACCTTCTAAACAAAGGAACAAAATAAAAATTTTTATGGCTGATAACCCTGCTCCTTCTTGCAGAAATGCCTTCTTGCAACTCATCTGTGCCAGTCTAGTACGAAGCAGTTCCAGCTGACAATGACTAAGCAACCAGCAAGCTGTGAACTTCAGTTTTTGCTCAATTTTTATTGCATCTTTTCAAGCCAGTAGTTCTCAAATATTTTACACTAGCTCATCTTCCCGTGTCGTCCCACCACGTCTCACTGTTCCCAACAGACACAAACTGCCAATCTCCAAGCAGCCCAGTAGCCAAGTATAAGAGCCCCTACCACTGTCCTTTCTCCCCAAACTTCTTATATCTCCAGCTTACACAAACCTGCATTTAGCTTCTAGCCAGTGCAATCCCTTCCAATCCAACAACTCAGGCTGTGCTTTCCAACTAGCCATCCCTCTCAACTTTTTGCATTCCAGAAGTCACAGCAGCCCTTCACAGTTTCTATGTGCTCAGAGGTTATAACAAGAGCTACCTCTTCTGCTCCCCATGCTGCCTTATATCCCTCCTTTTGCCCTCTGTTCTCATGCTTCAGCTCCCCCAGGAAGAGGAGAGTGGGGCTCTACCCAGAGCTCTGAGTCAGTGACTCATATATCAGCTCTATGGTGCTCACAAGAAGAGGATCTTGATTTTTTTACTAGGCTTCCTAGCTGCTAACATAATACAAAATAAAGAAAAAAGTCATTATTAAGAACAACTTCAACAAAACCAATCAGCCATGCCATGTTGGTTTAAGTTCATAGCTGAGACTGATTAAAGAGCTTTCATTTATTTCTTGTTGCGTGCCAACAGATTTGTGCTAAATCCCCTCTTCCCTGCACCAACCATACATTCAAAAGAATAAATAGTCAAGGCTGACAATCTAATCAAAAAGAAACAATCTCATTTCTCAAGAAAGGTGAAAACCAAAATTATTACCAGGCATAGCAGCAGTAAGAGACATGCTACAGAAAAAGCACTGCTGGTTTTTTGTTTGGTTTTGGGTTTTTTGTGTTGTTTTTTTTTTTTAAAGTGTACAACAAGGTTTGCTAATATATAATTAGTTGATTACTGTGTATCGAGCTGTTTGGCTAATATGAGCCATTTTCACATATACCAAGAATAACAGTTAAGCAAAGTGATTAATGACAGAAGTTTACTTGTTTGACTGGTTCAACATACAAGCAAACTTGAATGCTGTCTGTATTCTGAAAGGCAAGTTTGATAAAATAACTGCTAAAAAATTGTGCCTTACAATGCTCAGCTACTGGGAAAATGTGTGTGTTTGTTTTTTAAAGAAATACTTCGCATTAGATCACTTTTAAATGTTTGTCATAAGAGTCAAGGCTTGAAAATCCTACTTGCAGTTTGGCAAGTTAAGTAGGGAAATCTGGAGTCTTGAAAGAGGGATAACCTTCTGGACATGAGCCCACAGTACTGTCCTTCCTGACACAATGTGCAGCTGTTACACCTCTATAAAGCAAAATTAAACTGTATTAGTCGGTTCAACGGCTGACAAAGAGTGGTGAAATCCCGACAAGTAACACATCATTTTAATTTTCCCTAATCTTTCTAAACCCTACACCATAAGCAACCAAAGAGGCAAGCACGAAGGGAAAAGCCCCCATGTCCACAGCTACTTGAAGCAGAGTATAGCAAGGGATTTCCCCCAAAACCTTGAAGAACAGCCCAGCTGTCTTCTCCCAGTGGTATCTTCTCCCAGTATTGTCTTGCCACAATATTGTGAATTATGACCACGGGTATCTAGTCTTGAGGAATGGAGTATTTGCAAAACACTTTGATATGAGATAATAAAAGCTTTTTTTTAAAAGTATATTTGGTTAAGTTAGTTGTAAACATAAAATTCCAATTGGTAGATCTGGTCATTTCTAACACGAAGAATTTTGTGGTAAAAACTAAGCCACAAACTGGGTTAATCTGGTGCGATTCACAAGATGCATGTGGTAGTAGAGGAGCAGGGGAAACAATATCCCCCAAGCCTCTTATCTTTTCAGACTAATTTAAAATTCTCATAAAAAATAGCTATATATTTGTCATAAGTTACTTATCACAGTGATTTTCTATTCTAAAAAGGAGCATTCTTGGCACAAATAGCTCACAATGGCCCACTTAAAAACCTAGCAAACAACCTGAATATTTGAAGAGGAAAATGACTCAGTCTGTATACAGTATAAAGATTATGAAGGGGGGAAGGGAAGCATGAAGAACATTTTAGCTAACCTGGGAAGCAGAAAAGATACTCAGATGCTCCCTGTAATGTTTGTAGAAAGAAACAAAAACACTGCTGTGTAGATTATCTTCCAGGGAAAACAAACTGACAAGGTTTATGACAGAAGATTGCACTGCAAATTCAATTAACCTATGGCTGTTGACAAAATATCATGAGTAATCACATATAGAAAAGAGGGAAGGGCTATCTGACACACTTAAAAAGTTTCAAGTGTAGAAATAAGCAAATCAAATCCTTTAAATTTCTTAAACATTTAGAAACAGTCTACTGCCTTTTATTAGATGTGATCTCAACTCAGAGTCAAGATCATTTTCTGCCCAACACAGGGCAAGCTAACTTCCACTGGTCCACAGCCACTGAAACATATCAAGAATCAATGAATGCACAAGATAGAACTGCCCTCAGTACAGCAGAACTAATAAAATGTCATGCTTGCACAGAGTCTTTAATGATACCATTATCTCCTCGTTTATAATTTAAACGGAGTACAGACAAAGAGAAGCCACAAATGCTGTGCAGGAAGTTAATGAAATGCTGTAACTCAAGATTACTAAAGCAATAATGAAGTGGCAAATATTGGGCAAATCAGGTTTCACAAAAAGATAACTTGTGAGAAAGTTAAGCCAGAGGTTCCCTCTACATCAAAGCAATTTGGTTTGGTTGACACCTGGAATACTGTACTAAAATGCACAGAAGTGACAGAAGTCCCAGCAGGTGATTTCCACAAGGGACATGTTTTCCCCAAGTACTTAAAATGTCACTTTTTAGATTCCAATTTGATTAAAATACATATGATATCTAAGCCAAGAAGCTCAGCTGAAGGGAAAGTATGGAGTGAAAATGGAGTCTCATCCCAAGAGACAACATCCACAGTCAAAGCAAAGACAGTATGTGTTCTCCACACTATGCCGTTACAGGAAGAACACCACCTCCTTGCACATTTTGTGATATCTCAGAGAGGTAGCTACTTATTGAACATGGAATGCCTATGTCCCATGTAGTTTCAACCTTGTCTCTCTAACCTCAACACTGCCTATTTCCTAATTTCAGTAGCTCAGGAGGCAGGTTATCATGCATTCGTTTCTGTGGCTCCTGTCTCTGAATTTTATAGAATGGAAATGTAGCACTGGACTGCAGGTTCCATGGGGTAGCAAAGAATCTGAAAGATAAATATTGAAATATTTCAGTGTTGTAATGTCCAGATCATGTTACAGATCTATCAAATATGGGACAAAACATGGAAATATATATTATGTTCCTTATTTGTAAGCCCCAGTACAGTAATCCTGCTATACTAGCAAGATGACTTCCATTCTGGCAAATGGAAACATCTCATTCTGTGAAAAAAATGGGTATTATTTAAAACAACCAAGATAGGTTTTAGGTCACTTACCTTTAGTTAAGTCAGGCACCTCGAAACAACAAGGCATTTTGATTTAGCATCACTGCCTACCAGATTCTTAGTCAGAAAACAAGACCAGTGGAGAAAAGAAAAGCTTAAAGGAGGCACAAACCCCCCTAACCACCATCTGGGATGAGAGACAGAGGAACAGTTACAATATTACTCTGCTGCTTTGGAAAGCAAGGCATTGTTCCTACTGCTTACAGATTGTTAGCAAAAAGCGGTGAAATCTTTATTTCATTCTGTTCCAGTTCTTGCCGATTCTTGTGGGACAATCTGGATCTTCCCTTTCAGCGTCAAAGATGGAAAAGGTGCAGATTCACTTATTTATTTGTATTGTCTAGAATATGCAATAAAAACAGGATAGACATGTAATTGAGCATAAATATGAAAAAAGGTCATGATTTAAGGAGGCAAAAAAGGTTTTACAGCTTTGTTTTTTCAATTGGATATGCTTATCCTGTTGCATTAATCTTTTCAAAACAGACAGAAACTAATGAATTTAATTTGAAATTAAAAAGGAAATCTTTGTCTTGCTATAAAAACATGCTACATGTAAATAAAAGTAAAAAGGGAAGACTACACATTCCTTCCATCTGCTGGGGAAAGGCATATCTGAACTCCTGTAAGCCTGTTATGGGCTATATTGTGTTGCTCAGTAATTCCCACAGTAGCTGACTCATCCCTGAATTCTCAGTCATCTTCTGAGTTCTGTCAGGCAGATATTTGATGAGCGTTTTTCATTTCCACATATGAAACATACTGTTTCATTTTGAATTCCTGTTCCTCTTTCTTTTCCCAAGATGGATCCCCCCTGCCCCACTCCTGCACTCTATCCTGCAAATTTAAGCAAAATAATTCAACCAGATACTGTGTTGTTTGAGGGAAAATGATTTTTTTTTTTGTCTTTCAGACCAACAAAACAAAACTTTACTCTGAGCAAGCAGGTCTCTTAACATATAGGTAGAAAAAAATTTCAAATAAATTGTACCATGTTTCTAGTATACACTAAGTTAGAAACAAATCCACAAATGAGCTAGCCAACCTTAATTCTAACAACCCTCCCTAAGTACAGCATATTTACTCTACTGCAATGAGAAACTGCAATGTAACTTTCTAAACTATGACTTTACAATATAAATTCAAAACTATGGGAAATTAGTTGATACCAGACTTGAAATATTCCACAAGAGTATAATCCCCTCCTATATGCCCATCTGTGTGCTGAATTAGACTAGTTCAGCTAAAACAACCCCCCAAAGATGAATATAGTAATGAAAAACTGTATCATAATCTCTATACATGACAGAGAAGACTTAAAGTTGTATATGCTTATATGAAATCTGCCACCTCCCAACCTCTAATTATATCCAGTGTAATATTGCCATATTGCATGGAATTTTCCGAATTTTTTTCTTAAGGCCTTCTTAAAATGGGAAAAATGATAAAAGCAATTACTATTTCTAAATAAGCTGTACAGTACACCATCAAACTATGAATCATTTCACAGCAACACAAATGTCTTTCACTTAATACAAGGGCCTCAACCTAGAAAGCAGAACATTACTATTCAGTACGAGAAGAGCTAGCCACACGTAACATGCCTATAAAATGTCTGGGATAGGAGTAGTTTAGCACCTTGATCCCTTTGTAGCTAAGGGAAGCCCTACCTTTTGTTTTGCCCCATCTAGACAAGAGAAGTCAGATCTGCCTATTCATCTTTCAGCCTTCCTGCTACAGCCAGGATGCTGCTATAGAGCAACATACTCAGGACGTTGAGCATGTGAGCTTCTACAGTGGTAGTGTGGCTTTAGTCCTTAAGTATATGCACATGCGCTTGTTTTTACCCACTGCTCAAACAGTATTTAAATTCTGATGTATCTCAAAGAAATTTAACAGGATAAAGGACAGTCCTATAACCAGCCTCTGTTAGATTTTAAAGGACAGGTCCAAACAAGTGTCATAGGGAACAGGGGTGTCAGGGGTCTATTACAGAAGAAGAGGGAAAAAAAATAGGGCGGGGGGAGACAACCTAATTACAGAATGACTACAAGACCATTTATAATACCAGAAAACCAGTCATGCCCCTTCAATTCCGAGGTGCATTCCATATATTAGGTCCTTTCCCTTAATCGCCAGCTCTGTTATTTTTTCTCTCCTCATTACAAAACCATAGTCCTGCCTCTGGCATATTTGACAGAAGTTTTCTTTCGTCAATCAACTTCAATCCAGTTACTAGTTTAGTCAATATCACCTTAACATGGTGTTAAAAAATAAATAAATAAAAATACAATGGTCATCATCTCAGCTTTCAGTTACAAATTCAGATATTTGTACGTGTCTTTCCTCAGCAGGCATCTCCAGGATGTAAAGGCATTTTGACCGAAATAATCGGAGCCTCTCCTCTTTCTATTCTAATGTTATTTCACCTCTTCTTTAAGGTCACTAAACTGGAGTTTCACTGTCAAAGCACTCTGTCCTTAAAACGTTCAAGAAGCATCTATATCAGATGTGTTATCTGCTAGATTTTAGGCTACCTATACTATCCTAGCATTTTCTTACCTTTTTCAATTTCCCTCATTTCCTCTTTGCCAGTCAGTACAACTTCTGAAATAACTAACACTTACTTAAGTAGTCCTGCAACTAGTTCTCTTTTTTTGAGATCTTCTTTCACGAATACCTGTGTCTTAACCAGAACATTTTCTCTCTCACCTCAGCTTTGTACTTCTTTCAAATGCCACAGGAGGAGTGTTCCTGTTTTAATTTTTGAAAGTGTCTTTCAGTTTTGTGGTCTTTCCCTTTTCCTTCCCTCCCTTTATTTTTAGGAGCATATAAGCTAACAGCCACGGGCACCCTTTGCAATCAGCACGGAGGTCCAGGCCTGTCCAGAGGGCTACTTGTATTCCACATGGACTGAATCATCCTGAGGACTCATTTCACACAGACCGTTTCCACGTAATAGCTACAGGGGGAGAACAGGAATGCAGGAGCCTCAGCTAACGGTCTAAAGAGGTAAATTCAGTCCATCATCTCCTCTAACACATCTAGGGTCTGGAAGTGATTCTCACTTTACCTCCAACACAGAATTCGGCAGTGACCAAATTCCTGCATAATGTAAGAAAATTCATTAACCATCTCATCTATACTTTGGATCTCACAGCAGTCAATGACGCAACTAGCTGTTGGATGAGCTTTGTGAACATGTGGCTTAGAGCAACTTAGCCTTGTTATTACATATTCAACCTACATCTCAGTTAATAGCCCATTCAAGAAAATGGGCATACAAATTTAAAACTAAACAGAACTACCCTATTTGTCCACCCTATATGTTCTTTAAACCATACACCACCACATCAGCTAATACTCCTTTAGTATGATATTCCAGTGCATTTTCCCAGTTATAGTGGTTAGACTTTATTTCAACTCTGAGAACACACTTGTCTAACACTCTCTGAATTGATCTATGACTTAACAGTTGTCATCTCTGGGAAAAGTTTAAGGAACTCTCTAGAAACCTAGCTGTGCTTATTACTGCCCCTTCTAATCCATGGATCAGTTCTGAAACTGTGCCATCTCAGGTCACCACAATCCCCCACACAATGACAAAGCCCTGCTGAACACTGTAACAATTCAAGTAAACAAATGCACACGAAGGGTGCTTCTTAAAAGTCCTATTAAAAGACTACAAAGCATAAACAGAATCTTGTATGCAGTGAAGAGACACTTAAGTCTCTGAACACTGAAACTAATGGACGCCGGTGTTCAGATTTGATTAAAGTCAGTTGACATTTTAATTCAATTTGTGTTAAGACTCAGCATAAGCAGAATGTCATCAGAGAATTCACACAGAAGAGAGCTGTTATGAATGTCACAGTTGAAGGACAAACTTCCATTGACTTTCATGTCTCTGATAATCCACATGAGAGAGAACCTTGACTGAAAGTCTTAAGTCTAACAAGAGAAAAATTTCTTCTGAAGCCTTCTTCACATCTCAAGGTCCATCATGTTACTCACCTGAGTGAATCTTCAAGGTACAACACAATCAAGTTTATGCTACAGCCCTTGCATAACAGGTTCTCACCCTGGCCACTTGACCTCCCATGCATTCTTGTGAGGGTTGCACCATTGGGACTCCTACCTCTCCATCACAACTGATTGAATTTGGGAGCCAATGGTTCAAAAAGCAAAGTGGGATTAAGCATCTCTTATTTCTATAGAAAACAGGCTGCATATCATGAACAGAAGACATCCACCCATACACATCCATTAGAGAAACCAATGATTCAGCAGCTATTCTAGGTTACCTCATCTTGTACTACAGTTGTACTGTTATCCACCTGACTAAGCAGGGCAAAAGTATCCTTGCAGGCTGACCAACCTAGTAAGCAGAGCTTTAAACTAGAAATGACAAAGAAGAAAGAGATTCTTCAACAAACAAGCAACAAAATTGTCGATGGGGTAGGCAAGCCAAGGGCCCAGGTGATAGGAACAGAAGGGACACAGCAATCAACAGAACAGAGCTGAAGTGGAATCTCTGCAAGCATAGGCATGTCAAGAAAGAAGTGCCTGCAGAACAGCCTCAGGAAGAAAGCTCTTGAACCTGTACTGGGGAATCAGCATGCTTGGGTGCCTGCCTGAACTGCCTCTACACTGATGCACACAACACGGGGAACAAACAGGAGGAGTTAGAAGTCTGTGTGCAGTTTCTGGGCACAAAGATTTCATTAGGATCACAAAGACATGGTAGGATAGCCCACAGGACTGGAGTGCTGCAATGGATGGATAAAGGCTTTTTAGGAAGGACAGGCTGGGAAGGTGAGGAGGGGAGTTGCCCTTTATGTGAAAGAGCAGCTGGAATTCATGGAGCTCTGCCTCGGGATGGGTCAGGAGCCAGTCAAGACCTTATGGGTCAAGATTAGCAGGCAGACCAACATGGGTACTACTGTAGTGGGTATATGTGATAGCCTTCCTGATCAGGAAGAAGTAGACGATGCCTTCTTCAGACAACTGGAAGAAGCCTTATGTTCACAGGCCCTACTCCTTATGGTGGAAATTTTAACCACTGTGATATCTGCTGGAAGGACAATGCAGCAGGGCTCAAGCAATCTAGAAGAATTCTAGAGTGCCTTGATGATAACTTCCCAAGGTGATCAAGAAGCCAAAGAAAGTGCTGTGCTTGACCCAATACTTAGAAACAAGGAAGAACTGGTTGTACATGTGGAAGTTGCAGGCAGCCTGGCTGAAGTTTGGTTGAGGACAAGTCACTAGTGGTGTAACCCAGGGGTTGATACGGGGGCCAATACTCTTCAAGATCTTCATTAATGACCTGGATGCTGGCAAAGTGTGCACCCTCAGCAAATTTACAGATGATACAAAACTGGGGGGAACAGCTGATAAACCAGATTGCTGTGATGCCATTCAGAGTGATCAGGACAGGCTGGTGAATTGGGCTGAATGGAATCTCATGCAGTTCAACAGAAGGAAGAATGAAGTCCTGCATCTAGGAAAGAATAATCCCAGGCACAAGTACACACTGGGAGCTCAGTGTCTGCAAATCAGCTCTGCAGAAAAGGATCTTTGAGTCCTGCTAGACAATAAGCTGACCATAAGCCATCAATGTGCCCTTGTATCAAAGAAGGCCAATAGCATCCTGTGCTGCATTAAGAATAATGTTACCAGCAGGTCAAGGGAGGCAATTCCTCCTCTCTACTCAGCACTGATGAGGCCACATCTTGAGTGCTGTATCCAGTTCCAGTCTCCCCAGTACAAGAAAGGTATGGACTTATTGAAGCAAGCCCAGCACAGGGCCACGAAGACGATTAAGAGACTGGAGCATATATGAGAAGAGGCTGAGGAAGCTCCAACTTTTCAGTCTGGACAAGAGAAGGCTCAGAGGCGATCTTAATGTGTATTAAAACCTGATGGGAGGGAACAAAGAAGAGGGAGCCAGACTTTTCTCAGCAGTGCACACTGACAGGACAAGAGGCAATGGGCACAAAAAAAAATAGGAAATTCAACTGGAACACAAGAAAACACTTTTTAATGTGGGGTGGTCAAACACTGGCACCAGGTCGCTCAGAGTGGTTGTGGAGAATATCTGTAGAGATATTCAAAACCCAATCAGACACGGAACTGGGCAACCCATTCTAGCTCACCCCGCCTGAGCAAAGGGTTGGATTAGATGACTTCAAGAGGCCCCTCCCAACCTAACCAATTCTGTACCTCACAGACTAGTGCTTGGTGAAAGATATCAGACATGGACATAGAGAAAGAAGGAGAGATGGAGACCATCTTTTAAGTTTACCTCTCTGTTTCCTTAGGACAACTTTTTGATAGAAATTATTAGTCATTACCATCATACTAATATTTCTACCATTCCTGGTTTGTGACCACTGCTTCTTAAAGGAACATAACTTTCATTTGGGCAAATTGCAACTGTATTGCTTCCTTTCCTCACTTCCATCCATCACCCAACATTGCTATATCCTTAGCTCTTGAATAGTTCAGCTGGAAACACATCATGACAAGAAGTCTGTACTCAATGCCAGGTAATTCATATCCCTGGCTGTAGAAGAAATTGACACAGAACAGGCTGCTGTGTGAAATCAACCTGGTTATATATATACGTAAATATATAAAAGAGAGGTGGGGCAGAGGCCTGAAGCACTGCTCCATGACTTCTGCACTATTTAACTGCTAGCATATCCCCTGTCACATTTTTAGTGTGTGCCAATTAGCAGACAGTACGCGGTCATAGTTTGGGGGACAGTATTTGCCAAGATCATTCCCAACAGGCAACTTGGACATAGTTGTGATATCTTGGAGGAAGAGAGCTCTGACACACAGAGGGGAGCTGGCATGTACCTGTTGGCTTCAGTGTCACAGTGCAGGCTGTGGTCAACCTGCTACTATATAGACATAGCTTCTGAGTTACACAGGCAGCATACCCCATCCCGACGATGAAGCAGTGGGAAGCCTGAACACATGCTTCAATCAGCCAGAAGATCTGAAGGGCTCAGGACTTCCAGCAGGAGGATGGTACTGAGAAGAACACTAATACAAACTATGGCTACATTGCAGCCAAAACCAGGGAAGGAGCGAATTCTGTACTAGGTCTGTTTCAGCAACAGCAAAAGGCAGTAGAGGTTATGTTGATGGGACCTCCGCAGAGGGGTGCCAAGTATTTCAGACTCATCTTCTCCTTTTCAGGAAATACAATATAAAAGGTACAGATTATACACTGATGCAAGATGGGAGTTGCCTTTTTGCTGCCTTCGGTTCATTTTTTAACCTGTGAGAATAGCAATAATTAATTATGCTGCTATAGAGATAATCTGTTTATTAATTGCATTTAAAAGTGTTATTAGGAAAATTAGAACCCAACTGCCCTAGAAATCAGATTTTTGTCAGTTTTGGAGATCACTACTGATTAAGAGACACACTATGAAAACATCCCACACTATTCTTTGAAGAGGCCAAATATATTTTCTTCTGTTCTCTCACACTCCCTAACGTGGTGTTTTTCAGCTTGTATTTTCATTTTCTATAAAACAAGAACGAAGACACTTTGGGATTGGACAAGATCAAATTATAATTATGAACTTTCAAAACACCCTAAATACTGAAAAAGCCAATCATTTGGGTCCAACTTTGGAAGAGACTATAATTACTGTTTTTTCACTGTTTTAATGAACCAGACTATTAGATAAAGTATGAAATAACAAATATTAATAAATTCTACCACTGTACACACTATGCAATGAATTCTGTTCTACAGAATTACTAATCATTCAGGCTTAGGAGAAGGAAGAAAATTTCTCATTTCATGTTAATGATGCGTCATTGCTAAGAGAAATTTCTTTGCACAGTCTTCACTGAATAAAGCAACTTAGTGCTTCTTTTTGGGTAAGGCTGTATTGTTTTCAAGAAACTACATTTTTCAATTTGCCACATTCCTATCGACTCATTTAAGGCTTCAGCAGACCCTGGATTGTGAACCCTGCGGTATTTATTCAGTACCTCTAAAGCAAGTTTTAATCTTGAGGACTGAGTCCTAAGACAACCAAAGTTAAAAAACAAACAACTATTACTGCCACATTAACTCTGTCTAGAAATAAAGACCATCATCAGTACAGTAACAGTTAAATGGTGAAGTGTGACACTAAAGTCAACTTTAAAGCTGTGAAACATACCTTATCATAATAAAGAGGCAAGAAGTTAGTCATTCATGATGTTAATAACATTAGTCTGAAGAAGACTAACATAGAAGTTACTATCAACACTGCAAAAAGATTCAATAATTAAAAGTTCTAATGCATCTTAGATAAGAAATAAACTACCAGTTCTTCAATATAGTAGATCAGAACACACCTGGACCTAGGTCTGATGCAACTTTTTGGTTATATTTTGTTGTCTTGTCCTGATATCCTTCCCACTGAAAAAGACATGCAGAATTTTCTAATGCAAACTTTGCCACAGGTATAAAAAGAGAAAGTTGTGCACACACACACTCACTCTTTCAAGTACCCTGCTGTTTTCACCCCTTCCTCTACAAATTTACATCTAATCTACAGATAGAGGAGACATTCTCCTCTTCTAGTTTTGGGCTATTACAGTTCCTAACATGAAAGAGGGACACTTTCGCACCTCCCATCTCCCAAGAAATTCATTCTGCTTCTTCAGAAGCAGAAAGTGTTAATAACAGCATTTATTTTTAGTTTTCAGAACTCATTTTCTTTGCTTTTGAACCACGAAAATACACACAGGTGTAAACAAGTAATTGCACTAATTTTTTACAAATCAAATTACCCCATGTTACTTTTCCTAAATCATGAAATATGGATATTTATCTCCCAGTAAAAAGGTAAGTTTCTCTATCTTGGGAATACACTATTGATCTATAACCATAAGGAATTGCCTTTCACACACATCCCTGCAGTTTTCCTACAGACAACCACCTGGCATTTTGGCAGTCAGTACTGAGGTTGCAACACTGAACTTCATGACTTCACAGCCATTTGTTAGAAAGGGGGCCAAATAAATAGCCTTTAGCATTGCAACAATCATCTCTAAGAAACAGCAACAGAGTTACAGTTAACTCCACAAGGCCTCAGTACATCAGAAGGAAAAAAAAAAAAAAAAAATCACTCTTCAGTGGTTGTATATCTTGACTATGAAAACATGTTCTTTTTTAATGAAAATGGTTTAAACAACTAAGAAATCTGATTTCCTCCTGTCAAAGGAAAAGAATTCACTACTAGCAATCAAAAATCAAGAAAGGTGCCCCTAAGTTAGTTAACATGACATTTTGAAATAGGTGTTTCCGGTAATAAGTCACAGATGAGAATCAGTTCTTTGCATTTTTGTGCAATTCTAAGTAACAGAAAATTCCTTTACTCACAGTTTTACATGTAGCATTTCAAACTATGCAGTGGTATGTTTACCTTGGGACAGAAACTATTTTAAAAAAGAGTAGTTCATGATTACATGATTGAAACGTTATTTTATAAACAATATATGCTACAGAGCCACTTTAAAAACAATCTGTTGAAGCGTGTCATTCTATAACTAGGGTTTTGCCACAATCTTCCTAAGAATTAGAATCTCATCCATTAACTTTTGCTTAGCAGTTGCTTTTACTTCCTCTCCAAGAAATACGTGGTGTAAATAATGGACGCCATGTAAAATATTATTGCCTGTACCTTTCAAAAAGGCCTCATTGCCTTTTGTGTTTGATGTCCTCTGAATAAGTCTAAAGAAGTTTGAGACTTAAAAGATCTAAATCATAAAAAGGAAATTTTCTAAAGAACTAGCGTGTTCTTGGACAACCTGGGTTAAAAGAGCAAGTAGGGAAGAAAAAAAAAATGTGCCTGAAAGTCTAATTATTTATCTATATCAAGTACCATCTATGGCACTGGAAAAACACTAGCTACCCTACTTTTCTTTCTTTCCTTCATATTTTTTTCAAAACTGAGATATTCTGAACACTAGAATGGATTTTTGAACAGATCATTGTAAACAGGTCAAATAAAAAGGCTCAGATTAAACATTGAATAGTTCTGAAGGAGGAAAATGGCAAGAAGTATCTTAGATGTCACCAAAGGTATGAGTTCTACTCATAAATAAAGTCTGTTGTAAAAGACAGAAGAATAATGTAGTACATTTTAAAAGTACAGATACTTTTCCAAGACACTTGATGCTCTTAACACTTCATTACAAGTGGTATGGTTTGATATTTACCTAGACTTTCGTACTGAACACTGCATTCTATGGACGGCATAAAAAGAGCCAGTATTTTTGTAGCTCAGTTTTTTTCAGAATGTGCTTGTTATACGTAATTCTTTAAGCATCACTTAATCTTAACCCATGTGAACATACCTTGAAATATTACCGAGCAGTCTGTACAAACTGGCAGTTAAATACAAGTCTTAAGTCAAGAAATAGAGTTGCCACTAAATTCCATTATTCTAGAGCTGCTTATTTACTTATCTAAACCAGCTTAAATAATGAAATTTGGCATTTGTTTCTTGTAACCTCACAACCAACCTCTTGCTGTCCCAGAAAATTACAAGTTGAACTGAAATTACACCTCTTGTGGTCTAGATTGATAGAGCCAAGAATTAAGCTTACATACATTACTGCTTGCTCAACTTACTGCCTCTGACTACCAGAGGCTGAAGGACCAGTGGTTCAGGGTGTTTACATTTGCATAGAAGATCAACTCTAGGAAACATCCCAGATGTTTACTGTTAGGTCAGTGCTTACTAACATGGAGGTAGAAAGACATGGGTAAAGCTAGAGTCTTTGTACTGAAAATGCACATGGCAACGTAGTGAGACAGATACGGAGAGTTCCCAAGTTTATAAAATAGAGAATTTGTGCAAGCAAATGGTTACAGCTAGATCTTTCCTTTTATAGGCAAAAAAGGAGAATTTGGAGGGATGGAACAACTCCCACCCAACAACAAACAAATAGAAAGGCGAGTCAAAGACTGGTTCAGAGAAAAAACTTCTTTAAAACAGCATCTCCAAGCCTGGAAAAGGTTAAACTCTAGGTTTACCTTATACCAGGTAGTACAAAACAGATACTTCATTATCTCAGCCACGGTCTTTCAAGGCTCAATGCTAGTATTCTCTTCAAGGTTGTCCAGTGTATCTATAAATAGGAGGGTGAATATGGAAGGCGAGCTATGCTTTTTGTGTATTCTATCTCTAGCTGGAAAGTGTCAACTTGAATGACAGTGCAATTTATCATTTACGAAAATGCTTCACTGTATAAAATGACATTTTTATCTACAGTTTTATGTTTGTAATAGTTGCATGGAAACCATCTGTAATAATTTTGATTAGACCTGCCATTTTCTACATTCAAGAGGACATTAAACAACTACTCAGTTGTCCAAGACAAGTTTAGAAGTAATTAAGAAATATCCTTTATAAAAAGGAGAGAGTGACATGTCCACAAATCAAAATTAATAATTCCCCAGAAAGGAGTATAAAACTGTTAACTATCATCACTAACACTTAACTCACCAAAATTCAAAATACTGTACTAAGACTTGTTGATGAACTAAGGGAAGACCACACAACCACATACTGTAATAAAGGCAGAGAGAAACAGAACTATACACCCCATATTGCAGAGCTGCTATCAGTTCTAATCACACTCATAAGCCTCGAATATTCTGTTTATGGGCAAGAGAACAAGTTTCTTGAGATCCAGTATTTAACAAGGAGCTACTGCAGTATTTATTGTTTCTGAAGCTTTCAAAGACAGAAGCCACAAAGAATCAAAAAGAGCTAAGTTGTGTTCTATGCAAAGCACATATCGAGGAAGAGATTTCAAATAATCCAATACTCTGGAAATACAAAACCACTGATCAGTGAAACAACTAACTATGCCAACCATCAACAATAGCCATATGGAGCAAAGTACCATACTTTCAGACCATACCACTGAGGCTAAAAAGCCAAATACACAAAAGCCAAAGGCTAACCCAGCTAGAAGGCAAGGAAGGAGCATTTCATGAACGTGTATTTGAAATATGAGTAGATACTTCTACTGTAATAATAATGATGCTACAAAGCAAAGTTATTTTACCAAAATATTAGATGATTTTTGTTTGTTTCCTAGTACCAGATGGAGAAAAAAAAATATTACCTATAAAGCAGGTACTTTTTTCAAAAAAGGGAGATCAGCACTTGAAGGAGGACACAGGGATTTTTAAAACGTAAAAAAAAATTAAACATGGAAAAGTACTAGTGGTATAGAAAGAAATGGAACATAGACTGGTAATGCTGCTTATATTATCTCAATTTTTCCTTGTGACCTTTTAAACAAACTACAGAACTAAGAATGGAGTTTTCCATCTACTGATGCATAACAGAAAATGGAATGCTACCAGCAGCAGTGCAGCATATTTTCTCATAATCTCTGCATTAGAAAAAAGAGAGGAGGTTAAGCAATACACATATTTAAACATAAATCAAGTATTTCAAGTCTTACATTGTCTTAAAGTGAAGGAAAACTTACAAAGCAAGAAAACACATACCTGATATACCCTGAGACTCCATCTGTAGATCACAGTACCACAGTCTGTTCACTGGATCACACCCTTCTCGGATAGATAGCAAGACGTATCGACCATCATCTGATACCTGTAAGAAGTTACAGAAAAATCGAACACAATTCATCCTCTGGAAAAAAAAAAATCCGACTTGAAAAGTTAAGTTCCTAAACCCCTAGCAAAAAATAAATTGATGCTACGGTTAGTTGAGTGAACAGATGTGCATGGAATATGAGAACTCACCAAGAATCCACACTCATCGCTTACATCAACAAGTAACGTAAGTATAGTCAAAACTGAACAGCATAATGTGTTTATTTCCACCATGAATTAAAAAAAGAAAGTTTATGACTATTAAAAGTATTCCAGCTAGAAAGGTGTCTAAATGAGTCAGGGTGGATATCTGCTCGACGGTGGACCTCCCTGGGCTGCAGGGTGACAGCCTGCCTCACCATGGTCTTCCCCACAGGCTGCAGGGGAATCTCTGCTCCGGCGCCTGGAGCACCTCCTCCCCTCCTTCTGCACTGACCTGGGGGTCTGCAGGGCTGTTTCCTCTCACATGTTCTCACTCCTCTCTCACAGCTGTTGTGCAGTGTTTTTTGCCCTTTCTCAAATACGTTATCACAGAGGTGCTACCACCATCGCTGACGGGCTCAGCCTTGGCCAGCAGCGGGTCCGTCTTGGAGCTGGCTGGCATTGGCTCTGTCGGACACGTGGCAGCCCTGGCCTCTTCTCACAGAAGCCACCCCTGCAGCCCCCTCCCAGTATGAAAACCTTGCCAAATAAAACCAATACGACAACTAATGTAGAGCACTAACCTGACATTTCAGTAACTAAGAATGGGCTCAATATCTCAGTCAATACCTTCAACGTGGAGAAGTTTAATTGAATCCACTATGTTGAATATAAAGCACTCTTTGGTCCCGTGATCAGCCGGATTTCCGGGCTTCTACTGAACTACAGTACTCAAAAAGAACCCTCCTACATCAATTAAAACAGCTTTATGTAGTTCAACAGAAACTTCTCAACAAACTACAAGGCAGCCACGTCTGGTGATGTAGGTGTCCAGTTTCTCTCTCGTCACTGACTATAATGTCAGCATTCAAATCCAATGTTAAATTGTGCAAGAGTATTTGCTAACTTAGCCATCTTTGTAAAGACACAACAGAGAGACCAGTGGCTTTTGTCCAAAAAAAACCTTAAAGAGTTTCTTGTGAAGATGACATCAAAACTTCTGAACTTCCAAACTCCTTTACCAAGGTATCAATTCCATGCAAAAGGGAATTTAGCTCCCCTCCCCCAAATCCTATGGAAATAAATGGAGCCCAACAGTGACATGAGAAGGACCAGTGACATGTATCTCATCAAAAATCTGTAATTTGGGATATACACATTAATTCAGGTATTTTAAGAGATGCAGAGATGTACCAGGACTGCACTTGCTTATCAAAAGAAAATCTGTGCTGCTGAAACTGCTAATACTTAAGTGAGAGAGGCATTTATCTCAGTCAAGTCTTTATTTTGACCCCTGTGTAAGCACTCCTTTTTTCCTGTGTAACCTATCAGCTAAACTGAACCTATAGAAAAGAGTTTGTCACTAACTTCTCAGAACAGGCCCTCAGTACATCTTACAGGTCTACACAAACTGACTGCAGCCTCCTCTACACGAGGAGGTCTCCTCACCATGCTTCCTCTCTCTAGCAACTCCAACACGGTCAGTGTTTGAGCCTGTGAATATCCTAGATATGGCAAAATCTAGGTTCATGAAACAACTCTAGATTCACACTCTTGGTGAATTAAGCCCCATTAAAATCATTTTGCTGATGCATGCACACCTCTACACACGCCATCACAGTACTATGTACAGAGCAGTAGAGTTTAATCAGAACAATACCTGTTGTTTGAATGGGAAACCCAAAATTTAGTTGCTCACAATGGCAGGACAATGAAAACCATCAAGTCGGCACTTGGCATATGGCAAACATGCTTGCTCTGCATAGCTGCTCTGTCAATCTATTTTTTAAAAGCAAAAGCTGAATGCTCACCTACTTCATACTGTTATTTACAGTACAACATACAACAGAAAAAATTACCCAAGTGGTAGAGGCTAGCTTTGGATTTCTGGCTGCCTTAAGGTATCTGCCAGCAGTCCACCTCAGAGTTGGAAAAAGGCTGGCAGCTTAGTCCATCTGAATGACAGTCACAATTCACAGATTTTCCCTCAAGTTTTCAAGTGATGGAATTAATAAGGTGTGTTTTCTGCCACAAAGCAGTATGAAATTTCTTAGAAACCATCCAAGCTGGTAATTTTAAGTGTACTTTTGCTTATTGTGGCAAACTAAGTAACGCTTACAGAGTTTTCATTTTTGCCATTTTCATTAGGTTTACACACACAAAAATGTAATGCTGCTGTTAAATGAATGTTATAAACTACCACCACATTATAAATTTTCCAGTGAAGCTTCTTGGTTTGCTTTTGCACATGCATGTACACGCACAGTTTCCAAAATGGTGTCTCCTGGTAAAGTCATCAATGAATCCTTCTTTCTATTTATGCTTTGCAAACATACTCTGTTTCCTGGCAAAGCTTTTGAAAGTGCAAGTCCATCAAGGAAAGGCAGGAAGTAACAGGAAGTCATCAACTTAAAGTTTCCCTCTCCTGACTGAGCTGTTTCAAGCATCTTCCAAAATTACCAGATTTAGATGTTTTCTTAACAGCCTATACAGAATGCTGTTTCCTGTCCACATTCTTATATGACAACATCTAATGGGAATTTAAAGCCCTAGTCACAAAATATGAGTCTGAGTTCTAGAAACTTTCTATTCGGCCCTAAACACATCTACAAAATAATTCTTATTCATATATTGTAATTACTTCTTAGATTTACCTGAGTTAATATTCATAACATTAGTTGTGCAAAATATCTGTAGAATTAGTTAAGCAAAACAAATTTCAGAAGAATTAGATCCTAACTATACTGCTATTCAAACAGATCCACAGTTTTGAAGACACAAGAAGGGAACTTAAAAGAATACAGAGCCAAATCTCAGTACGTGAAAGCTAACAAAAAACCCCCAACAACCAAAGACCCCTGAAAACAAAACACCCCCCCCCCAAAACCCACAAAATGAGTGTTTCCAAGTTGTACTTTTTACAGGCATTTTGTCAACAACTAATTATACCACTAAAAAAAGTCCATACAGCTGAAAAATCACATGGCAAAATAGAAAAGAACACCTAAGATTCCTACTGGACCAAAAAACCCCATTATAGGAAACAGCTAAGATAGCTTTAACAGGGCAGCCTGCAAAATTGAGACATTTTGCCTCCTCCTTCCAAGATGGGAGTATATCCAGAAATGAAAACCAAGATTAGGTGATCTTTTTTGAAAGAGGCATCT
This sequence comes from Harpia harpyja, assembly GCF_026419915.1. NCBI lineage: Eukaryota > Metazoa > Chordata > Aves > Accipitriformes > Accipitridae > Harpia > Harpia harpyja. Next base: position 11,744,882 of record NC_068942.1, on the reverse strand, counting down.
TCGGTGGTTTTAGACAAATATTAATTGCAGGTGTCAGTTTTAAACTACTGACTGCAATATGCTGCTTAAGTAACTGTTCATACTCGTAAAAGCACCGAGTTTCCTTCTCTTCCTCACCAACTCATAAAACATGTTAAATAATTGCAAGTGGCATACACAAGTATAAATTTCAGTTAAATTCAACAGTATGACACACAAAATTCTTTCAGTCATAGTCAGAACCCACATAAATTTGTTCTTTGATGCTGCGAGTTAACAGTTAACAAAAGAGTGCTCGCTTTACTAAGGAAGAAAACTTATTTGCAAATTTCTGATGTTGTTGTTACAAGCGCAATTCAGAACCTCTGATGACAGCAAATCTGAGTACATCTAATGAGTTTTTCCTTCCACGTTCCCAGCTGGACTAGCGAAGAGTTGATAGCAGTTTATGTTTAATTTGAACCAGAAATTCCCAAAGCATATTGCTGTTGGGATGCCAATTAGGTCTGTCTCTATCACTAAAGCTATTCTTACATCAGTGAGTTCTATAACCCAAAGGAATTTGACAGAAACAGGACAAGACACTGTTGACTGCAGCATGCTAAAATGTTTAGTATTATACCACAGATTTAGACATCCACATTGCAAGTTACAGTTTGATGAGCAAACACTGGCAGCAGTACTAGCTTATACAGTCTTCACCTCTAGCTCTTCCTACTGCTATGGTTGCTTGTATCCATGCAAGTTCATTCCCCTAGTCATGTCAGTACAAGCATTTACCATTTGTGAAGTAAACCAGACTGGAGAGCTGATCCAGCTGAAAAAATAGCATGTTAAACAAAAAAACAACAAAAAATAAAAATTGAAAAAAAGGGAAAGAAAAAAAAGAATGTTAACGCAGAAAAAAAACCAAAACAAAGAAGAATCCAGGAAGGGGAAAAAAAAGAAAAACACACAATAAAAAAGGAAAAATAATAATAGAAGTAGTCCCTCTGCCAGATTATTATCTCAGCTCACTGTGCAGTTGCACAAATGGCTAACACACTGCACCAAGCAGCTGGAAACATGAATAACCGGCAGATTGCTTAAGGCAGCTCAGATGGCAGTACTGATGAATGTATAATCACGGCCTGAATGCCGCTGACTCTTCTATACCGTAAACAGACAAGAGCTTGGGTTTCAGAATGGCAAAAGGAAATAGGATTTCCCAACTATCATTTGGGTTATTCTTACACTGCTACATCATCTTTATGAGCTGAACTGCAATCCTCACTCTTGGCCCACAAACTTATGAACTGATTTTTCATACCAGTATTTCACTCAAATCTTAGAATGCATTCATGGTTCAGCATAAGGGAGACAGCTGTACTGTCAGAACTGACAGCTTGGATCAGAAGTAAATTCTCCTGGTTTCCCACATCAAAGCTGAAAACGAAACTCATCTCAAGAATTTCTGAGAGAGATCTGGAAAGCTAGTCAGTGCGCATTTCTCTCATTAAAATAATTTCTATAATTTCAAACAACACACACTGGTAAAAGGTAAGGAGTTTATAAAGCAACTGAACATCTTAAAGTGACATTTAGGTCCTGTCAAAATAGGACAGAAGAAATCCTGTAGCCTTTCAACTGGAGCTTTTAAAAACCTTCAGCATTAGCGATGATTTTATTGGTATAACACAGCACTAATTCCTAACTCAGCACTAGTAAAGGAAGGATTATTTCAAAGAGCTGATGTTGGTATATAGTTCGTAGTTTCACTGCTGTCATTCGGTCACTTGGCAATTTTGAATTTATTAGATCTATTATTTCTGAAATACTTGCTGTGACCATCTTTACACCACACAAACATACAGAAGTATCATTACGATAGCTGTGCTCCCAAGTGCTATTCTATTTAGTCTTTCAAGAATCAAACTCTTCGAAGTAAAATCTTTATAGAGTAGTTGTGGTTTATAGTGGAGTATTTTTTGGTTTTTACTAGCAATTTTGTTTCAGTGTTACCTGTTCTCTCCTTTTTGATGAAAAGTAACCACTGGTTAGAAAAATATTAAGAGATGAAGTGGTTTACCTGTAACTTCAATAAATCAATGGATATCAAAAGACAAAAAAAATATTTAAATCCTAATTAGTAAAAGGAGCTTTCCAACTACTTAAAGTTTTTCTTTCATTACCAAATATAGTTAATTCACCATACAAGCCATATAAGGAACCCCAAAGAGTTAGATGTTCTGCATTTATAATAGCAGTAACCATTTACGAGTACCCACAGCAAAAGTGAAGTTAAATATTTTGTCTACTAGCAGCACATTTCAGACCAAAAAAATCATACATAATTAAACAAAAAAAGAAAAAGAATGAACAGGAGAAGGCTGTCGGATTTTCAGACTTCCTGGATTTATGTATTACTCTTCAACTAAAACATCAATAGGAGAGACATTAAAGCGCTTTGTTTCCAAGTAAAGTGCATGACAGCAACCTCAGTGAATATTAATGCTAGTTCTTTGAATACTACCTGGGTAGTCACCACAGCAAGATTGAGGATAAGGAAGAGGTCTCTATTTTTAGTTCACAAATAGGGGCCCTTTGAGTGCATAGTATTATATTATGGCAACTATATATACACATCATTCCTTTTTAAGCTAACCAATTAAAAGTTTTACCACCTTTACCCTTTTTATTACCAAGATGGAAAAAAATCTAATCACTGTATAATTTGTTTCTGCATAACAAGATATTAAAAAATTAAGTAAAATTCAGTTATAGATAATATGCCTATGTTGAGGAAAAGATAAACCAACTTCTCCTTTAACTACAGACATTAACACTATTATAATCTACAGCCTGATCTGCATCTGCAGTTATTTTACAAGCTACTGCTCTTCATGCACTAGTGCCCTTTGCATATGGAACAAGGCAACTGTCATTGCTACCTAATGCATTTCCAATGAAACAGAGCAAATGAATCATGCACACACACACAAAAAAATCAAAGCTTAGAAAAATCACAGAATCAAAGCTTTCAAACAGAGCCAAATGGTCAAATTAGTAACTGGACTCTGTGTACCCAGTCATGGGAAAGTCGGACCATCCAGAGAAGGCAAGATGGGTGGCAATAAAGATGCAACCATGCAATGCATGGCATGAATAAGTAGGAATTAAAAACTCATAACATTTCACTATATGCTATGTATGTAACAGTTTAAAACCACCCAGAGTGACTGACTAGATTTTATTTTTTAATTCATTTAGAAATGTACCTAGTTACCACAATAAAACCGACTGATGACAGTGGTTACTTCCTAAACATGCCGCACAAAGATTTTTGCATAACACCACTGAATGTGAATATGACTTGACTAAGAAGAATCTACATGCAAGAGACATTTCAGATTGATGAAGAAATTACCTGCCTTTATCAATATTTTAGAGCTTCCTATCCGATGAGTAAAGTAAAATACTGAACACAAAAAACACAAAGGACATAACTTCTACAGTGAAAAAAGTAAAAATTCTTGTAAAATTTGCCAAAACATTTGGTCAGTAAAAGATGACAGCAATTACACTGTCGAGGCAGCCTCAAGTGTTCTAACATCATAGATGTGCACATGCTCCCGTGCCACAAAGTTCTACTTGCACCACAACAAAGTCAAGAACCCCCACTGTAATCTGCCAGCCTTTCAAATTCCACTTTTATTAACTCATTATTAGAAAAAGCAAAGCTATTTCCTTTCCTAGAATAGGAAACAGTTTTTTTCATTAGATATAATGATCATGAAGTGGTTTTTTTTTATGGGGGTGGGGGTTTTTTTGTAATGAAAGGAACATAAAGCTATGTTCTGACATTATCTTTGCAGTGGTACCAGAAAGTCACTGAAGCTTGCATATAGCTCCTATCACATTTTATGTTCTAGCCATCTTTTGAGAAGATGAGGATTGGGGCAAGAACTCCCTTTCACTAAGTGACCTCTTGGGACTGTCTGCCCAATCCAAGGCCCCTGAAGCTGGTACTCTAAGGCTGCAAAAGCTTTGTTTTATTTTCTATTTGCATCATACTGGTTTAATCAACTAGATTTCAGAAGCCCTAATGATAGGTGATCACAGGAATGGAGAATTTCAGGATCAGGTCCAACAGAAACCACTTACTACATTCTGAGGAGCAGGCCTGACATACTCTGTGCAGGACATGGACTGGTTATATGTAAACAACATGCTGATGTGTTCTATCCATCCATTCCCCAGGTTAGAAAAATTGCTTTGGGCATTAATTCAGTTTCATTATTCCAGGCGGGTTTTTATTCTTGGATTTCAGATACAATGTGCTGGTATGAAAAGCATTTCTATTCTGATGATATCCTTCTGAGCCTCTGCTAAGCTTTGGGTTGAAGGAGACCTAGCAAAGCCAGAGAACTGGGATTCTGACCCTGGATCATCGTGCTTATGACTGTTTCAATTGCAACAGGACGTCAGACAGCCTTGTTCAGAAGAGGAATGCAGCAATATGTACATGCATATTTACATGCATTCTCTTTCTTAAATCTAGCACAGAGTAAAATCAGTAGCCTTCTGAGGTGACAGACAAACATCACACCATTTTTCCTGTGGCTTTCAGCTTGCTTTTGAGTGCAATGAAAGCACCAAAGCATCAGCAACCTGGCTATGTAAGAGATTACCATCTACCATAGCCCCAGGTGCAGCCAGAAAGACTGCCTGCATGTTTCTTAATGGTAAAATTCTCCAGACCTATTGCCAGGACTGTAGGACGATATTCACAGTAGGCTTCTATTCCAGATTCAGCCTTGACAAAGATAGTGTAAGGATTTAGAAAAATTTCCACAGTCCTGTTTTATCCAGCAGCAAGTCTCACTTGAGCAAACTGACAATGTTTTGAGCCCTTCCCCTTCGTGCTGCTTACTCTTCCCCTGTGGATGCTGCATTTCCACGTTCCTGCAGTGAAAACACACCACAGTCAGCACACATCTGGCACAGCTTACTCCTCTGTGCTCTGAATTTCATTGCAAGATCGCCTCCCTAGTTGAGAACCACTGATGTTAACTGACAGCTCTAAACAGAGAAAAAAAATTTAAAAAATCGTCAATTCAGGGACTGTGCACAGTGTTTGTTAGACAACAACATGAAAAATTGTACTTGTTTTACTGCTGGCAGAATTGGGATGGGAGGGTTCCCCTCACCCCCTCCTTTCTCTCCTGTTTATTTTCCTGCCAGTACCACAGGAACTTCTAACACTACCAACTGTGAAAGGCTCTTATATAACTTATTGTTTAACTTTGAGAATAACAGTCTGGCTGTGAAAGAGAGATATGCTCTGTGAGTCTGGAGAGGAAGCAAGAACATGCCACTTAGAGAAGAATGGGAAGCACCTCTTTTCAGAGAGTAGCTATGACATTGTCAAGGTTTTAAAAATCTGCATACCAGGCTGCCCTCTACTGGGATGTTATTCAAATAAACTCCATCCCTGCTCTTCCCAACTCCCCCACTATCCTAGAATCTGTACTAGAAATACATGTGCTTTTTCTAGACTAATGAAAAGATTTGATAGTCTCTTTTTCAAAACTTATATATCTGACTAACAATAAACAGATTTTTTTCTTCCTCACAAGCAATCCATTCAAGTGAGGAGCTGGAAATGCATCTATTTCTATGCCAACATAATTTTCAGCACCACAGATTTTGTTTAAATCAAGCATACTTGGGGCTGGTGTTGAATGTGTAATGAGGAAAAAAAATGAAGTTATTTTCTTGCATGTTGTCTTGTAAATGTATTAAGCTGTCAAAATTTTACACAACCCTCTGTCGTGGTTTAACCCCAGCCAGCAACTAAACACCACGCAGCCGCTCACTCACTCCCCCCCACCCAGTGGGATGGGGGAGAAAAATCAGGAAAAGAAGCAAAACCCGTGGGTTGAGATAAGAACGGTTTAATAGAACAGAAAAGAAGAAACTAATAATGATAATGATAACACTAATAAAATGACAACAGCAATAATGAAAGGATTGGAATGTACAAATGATGCGCAGTGCAATTGCTCACCACCCGCCGACTGACACCCAGCCAGTCCCCGAGCGGCGAATCCCTGCCCCCACTTCCCCATTCCTATACTGGATGGGACGTCCCATGGTATGGAATACACCGTTGGCCAGTTTGGGTCAGGTGCCCTGGCTGTGTCCTGTGCCAACTTCTTGTGCCCCTCCAGCTTTCTCACTGGCTGGGCATGAGAAGCTGAAAAATCCTTGACATTAGTCTAAACACTACTGAGCAACAACTGAAAACATCAGTGTTATCAACATTCTTCACATACTGAACTCAAAACATAGCACTGTACCAGCTACTAGGAAGACAGTTAACTCTATCCCAGCTGAAACCAGGACACCCTCTTTTAACCTCATCAGTGACCTAGTTTCTTCTCTCCATTAAAAATACACACCACACTGACTTCTTGCAGTGCACCTGAGATTACTGATTTTTTTGAAGTATCATGGCAATGTTATTATTTCGCAGTCTCTGCAGGATCTCCTTGTCAGGTGCTTTTCACTTGCAAGCAAGGTATTTCCCTCCTTCGACCCAATGGTTACAAGACATGCAAATTCTGCTCTAAACCCAAGTCTGGAAGTTCAAGCTCTGCCCCCACTCTAGAGAAAGGTTTGGTAATTGAGACTAGACCACCCACACCACAATCCAACTGTCTTCACTGGAGCTTGTGTAAAATGTAAGAGAACCCAAATGTCTCTACCTATTTGGCCCAGCAGGGCCCTGTACAATAAAAACATTTGTTTATTAATCTGATGGGAATGCATGAAAGCAGACCAAAAAAACCCCCAAACCCACCAAAACACAAAATGTTGAGCTGTGCAAAGCTGTATTTTAAAATCTGTGGCAGCATATTAGCACCAAGTAAGAATATTCAGGACAGTGCCAATAAGCCATATAATTTGATTTTTACTAAAGATATTTTAATTTTTCCCCCATTACTTTGCGGTCTTCCACTTTTTCAAACACATACTTCAAAAAATTGACCAGAAAACTTGTTTGAATGGCCTGAAAAGAAGATTTTTGACCTACTGCACAAGGATGAAAGCACATTTTGCAACTGCATTTTTTGTTTTGGTTTTTTTTTAATTGCATAATACGTTTTTTCCTGACCATTAAAAATCATTTTTCATTAATATCAGGATGACAGAGCCACATTCTACAGCTGGAACTCACAGCACAACCCCAGAATATCAGCTGTTTTAAAGTACTTTCACTTAGATAAGCTCAAGATTATTTACCAAGGTGGATTTCTGCTTTACCACTCCTCCTTAAAATAGCATTTCTTCTTAAATACCAACACCTCTGGAAGTTTATGCCTCCTAGAGGTCAAGAAAACAGTCATAAACAGCCATATTAATTTATAAAACAAGAACCCACAGGAGTGAGGTGTTTCTCTTTTCACCACCCTCCCCACTTTCCCAATACTTACAGGACTGTTTCAGTTCCAGGGGTTTCAGAACTGGTAGCTGTGCTAGATTCTATTATTTTCGTATTCTACAGCAAGAGTTACTACTACCAGTCCCTTCTTCCCACCCCAAAGACCTTCTGATCATTTAATATAAGGGTTATATATTCTCATTAATCACAAAAATTACCTGAAACATTTGGTATCAAAAAAAAAAAAAGATACTTCTTTTACATTTAAGGTTGCCTCAAGCTTTTCTTTGGATGACACTTTCTCTATACCCTGGGCAGGCAAACTCTTTGCTACTCACTACAAGCACTGTACTATGAATTCTCTTCCATGGTCCTCCTCACATTTGGTTTTGTATTCTGATCTTGAAATGCTCCAGCCCTGCTTCTTCAACTTAGATAAGAAAAGGTTCTGTTAGCGTGTTATTACCTCAAAGAAGGTTTTGCTACCTATAAGACAAGTATACCTCTATACCTAATACAGAAGATACCACTTCCACAGGATTTAATACCATCTGAGACTGCAAACTTTCACTACCCTAAAAAGCTGTATACTCTAATGAATCAGACTACAACAGCCTTCCCCCATGGAAAATGAATTTGCCTTCACAACAACACGTGTAGTTTAGCTCACGACACTGCAAAGCAATAATAATAATAATATGCATCACTCGTGAATCAGTGGATACATCACTACAAGACATCTGTCACCAACAGAAAGCCCATTTGTTTCCGGAACTAGGGAAAAATAAGGATAATGATTTCCAAATTCCATTTTATTGCCAGTTAAACTCAACAGAACTGACTAGTTTTTGAACAATAAAAAAAATTCCAAAGCCCCATTTGCAAGTTTACACAGATATTTAGGTCAGTTGTTAAAGGTATGTTTCATGAATAGATGAGATTATGTAAAAAAGGTTCTGTTTGTTCACAGAACCTACAGATAAGTCTGATTTGTATAGAGAAAGCTCAGTGTGGTCACTTTGCTGAGGAGCCCTTCACATTCTCATTCACTGTCTCATTTTGAATCCCACTGTTCAAATTCTTTGGAAGAACTTTTCTTTTCCAGCAACCCACAGAAAAGAACCCCCCAACATTTCCATGGATTGATGTATTGAAAAGTGACACAGACTGATGATCAAATTTTTAAAAAGAGGTACTCTCAGGGAAAAATAGTTCTAGGAACTGAATACCCCAAATCAGGGTAAAAACATTTCATATTTATCAAAAGTGTCAGACCAAAAGAGACCCTGTATAGAAACAAAATGTACTGATTAAACATAGTAGCTAGGAGAGTACAAAGAATTACAACAGGTGTTTAACCACTGGAAAAACACCAGTTCCCTGATAAACAGAATGACCACCACTACATTCCAACAACACTTAGAACAGTGCACTCAATCAAGCACTGTTAAATCTAATATGAAGAATAAAACACACGTTAATTACACAACTTAGGGTCTTTTGAATCATTCATGTAAGGAGAACAAAGCATGGTCACCTATCATTTTGGTGCGCTGGGACTTTGCACAACATAGTAGTAGTTCAACAAAATAAGCTTAAGAAATCAATTCCAGCAGTCGCTTGCTCCATCTCCAATAACACAGTCCACACCATATTAGTGCTGATAAAACTTGTTGTAGGGAAACTTAAAAGTCTCCAACTATGCACACAGTGTTAACAGATTTTAACCTGTATGTCTCCATTCTTCAAGTAAGTAGAATGGACATAGTTCATTTTCAGGAAAGACATCACAAAAATAAATATAAACAAAATAAACACATGGCAGGGAATATTCAGACATGCTGATTATTGGAATAAGCTTTTTGTGCAGGAAGTGAAGGCTGGGGCTCAACACTAAGATGAAACAAGACCAGTGACACATTGTTCATCAAATGATCCTTCTCTGTCCTGGAATGTGTACTGGCAGAATGTCTTCAATGAAGAAAAAGGGTATGTGATTGTGTCATTACAAGCTTGAGGACTGATAAGTGCACTATTCACTGGGTGAAAAACTGGCTGGATGGCCGAGCCCAGAGGGTCGTGGTGAATGGGGTGAAATCCAGTTGGCGGCGGGTCACAAGTGGTGTTCCCCAGGGCTCGGTGTTGGGCCCTGTTCTGTTTAATATCTTTATTGATGATTTGGATGAGGGGATCGAGTGCACCCTCAGCAAGTTTGCAGACGACACCAAGTTGGGAGGCAGGGTCGATCTGCTTGAGGGTAGGGAGGCTCTACAGAGGGATCTGGACAGGCTGGATCGATGGGCTGAGGCCAATTGTATGAGGTTCAACAAGGCCAAGTGCCGGGTCCTGCACTTCGGTCATGGCAACCCCATGCAGTGCTACAGGCTTGGGGAAGAGTGGCTGGAAAGCTGCCTGGCAGAGAAAGACCTGGGGGTGCTGGTTGACAGCTGGCTGAATATGAGCCAGCAGTGTGCCCAGGTGGCCAAGAAGGCCAATCGCATCCTGGCCTGTATCAGGAACAGTGTGGCCAGCAGGAGCAGGGAGGTGTTTGTCCCCCTGTACTCGGCACTGGTGAGGCCGCACCTTGAGTACTGTGTTCAGTTTTGGGCCCCTCACTGCAGGAAAGACATTGAGGTGTTGGAGCGTGTCCAGAGAAGGGCAACCAAGTTGGTGAGGGGCCTGGAGCACAAGTCTTATGAGGAGCGGCTGAAGGATCTGGGGTTGTTCAGTCTAGAAAAGAGGAGGCTGAGGGGAGACCTTATCGCTCTCTACGACTACCTGAAAGGGGGTTGTAGTGAGGTGGGTGTTGGTCTCTTCTGTCAGGTGTCTGGAGATAGGACAAGAGGAAATGGCCTCAAGCTGAGGCAAGGAAGATTTAGGTTAGATATTAGGAAAAATTTTTTTACTGAGAGGGTTGTCAAACATTGGAATGGGCTGCCCAGGGAAGTGGTTGATTCACCATCCCTGGAGGTATTCAAAAAGCGAGTGGACAGGGTACTCCAGGGCATGGTTTAGGGGGCATGGTTAATGGTTGGACTCGATGATCTTGAAGGTCTTTTCCAACCAAAATGATTCTATGATTCTATGACAGTCTTATTTTCAGCAATTCTTTAATCAATGATTCTTCCATAGTCAACTCTGCAACACTAATAAAAAGCGTTCTTTTAACAAAATGTTTTCCACTTTATACCTACTATCAGTTGTTAGAATCTGAAAAACTGAACATAATGATGACAAGCTTCAGGGTGTTTACTATACCTCAGCTCCACCCATCCATTTTGGTTCGTCAGGAAATTCAGCACATAGGATATCTTCTGACTGGTTAGTTCCTAATACATGATAATGCAGCTTTTGGTGCAGATTAGTGGAGGTCTCAGTGCCTGGTGAAATGCAGATATTTAAACCAATTAGTTCTCAGAAATCCAACAACAATCAAATAAAACCCTTAGAAACTTCTGTATCCCTTTGCACGTAAAAGAGAAGAGTAATTCAGCAGAGACAACTAGGAATGGTTCAAATCTACAACCATTCCCCTCCAAACACACCCCTCCAAAACAAAATAAAATTCAAACCACACTGCAAACCTGTTCACCTACCCTTTCCTTTTATTGCTGATAATACATTCTTCAAATGTGAAAATTTATCATTTCAAGCTTTGCTTTCTAGAAATGCTAAGCAAGCAAAAAAAAAAAAAACAAAACCAAACCAACAATCCCTGCCACCCTCTAATGTTTTTGCTCCCATTTCATCCTGGGCAACTAAGGGGAGTTATTGCTAATTAACATTCCTAGAAACCTTCATACTTCCATTTGCTGAAAATAATTTTAAAAAGTATTTTAAGGCACTGCATGAGGTGCTACGTGATTTTTTTTTTTTTTTTAAATTTTGTTCTTGCAACATTTTCCAACACTTCAGCTTCTGAAGTGCAAACATGTTTAAAAGAAAAAAAACACAAGGTGGGTAACTAACTTGCAAGTCTGGCAAAATGATAGGTTGCAAAAGCAAATACGGAGGCAAAATTCAGGCTCTCTCCAACGTTTAAGAAAGAGCACAGCGCCAGAAGAAACTTTTCAGTAGCACCGCCTTATAATAAGAGCTGCTAAATTCCTTCCCTACTGACACTCCTCAGCAATTTACTCCACTTTGTGTGCTGCTCCTTGAGTTTTGCTAGCATAAACATTTTGTGTTGCTGTGCTGTGAACCACAGATGAATTAATCTGGTTGAGTAACAAAAACCTTACGCCCCGGATTGCTATTCATCAGGTCAACCTCCCAAGCCAGTTCACCTATGCCCACACAAAGGCATAAGGGAAGAGATCCAAGTAAGCTGTCACCAGACATCAAATTCCAGCCAATAACGCCCTGTATGAAAGCTAAGTAAATCATTGCAGAGAAAAAGAAAAGGAGCAGCAAACTTTCAAGAGAAAGACAGGGACAGGCAGACAAGAGGATATTCACACTGAGTATAGGCTTTGGTCATACAAGACAATCTGATACCTAACTGTATAAACTAGTATAGCTAATTATTTCAATATAAACTAGTACAGCTAATTGTTTGTTGCACCAATTTACTGTAAAGGTCATTTTGCTTCCACATAGCATGCAATTAGTACTGCCATACTTACCATCACTTTTCCCATCTTGTTGTGGATAGCAGTTATAGAACATGCCTTTTCCATCATGGGTCCATGCCATGCAACTGAATTTAACTCTCTCCAGTGTATCTGGAAGATCCTCAGGACCTTCTACTTTCATAAACTTGATAGTAACCCAATCAGAGCCACTAGAACTCAGGCCATATGCAAAGTATTCACCATCTTCGCTGAATGCATAACCTAGGAAATTGGAACCAAACAAGATGAAGTAAGAACCAGCACTAGGAATCAAGTGTTTTCAAAAAAGTGTTTATTCTGCCACACAGCTTTTTATTATTTATTACACACTAGCCAAATCCCAACAAGAGAGAGGTGAAATTGGGAAATCAGTTAAAAGAACTGTGTTCACCAAACACAGAGAAGAGGGTTTATTTTCTAAAACACAGGGCAAGCAACTACATCTGCTATCATTTGGGACGCACAGCATTTTTCCAGTCTCTGTGGACTTCTCAAGTAGTTCACAGATCTGAGTTTAGGCATGCATACTCAGTAAGTATCTTCAGTAACATCACTTATGCCTAACATCTGAATTATGATTTGAGTAATAATTCTTAACTACTTCCCTGAGTTTGAGGGGAAGAGGTGGAGACTGAAAATGCACACAGGTGGAGAACTTAAAGTGAGATTTTAAGAGAGAAACAGTACCAAAGAAGTCAACAGAAATTGAGATACAAGCAATGCATCCTGAAATAAAGCAAATACCACTTCAGTACTGGAGTCACTGAAAACTAGACCCTGCGAAGTCATGAAAACTGAAGTACCTGGAAACATTTGCCACTAGCACGCAAATGGATTAATCACCAGTATTCTCAGCTAAGACCTCTGACAGACATGTCGTTCTATGCAAGCTGTGAGGTAAACATGATTTTGAAAAAAATTCAGAAGAGCTTCCATCATAGTTGATAAGGATCAAATTCACTCTTGCAAATCAACTCAAGTGAAGAGATTAAATTATCATAGGCCTGTACATACCTGAAAGTAACTACTGAAAAAAACCACACAAAAAAGTTGCGTTTCATAGAAATTGTAGGTTTGAGAAGCACCACTGTGCCACCCTAACATATTCTCCCCCATAAGAACATAAGAGTGGGCATTCTGATTCAGAACAAAATTCCGCCTAGCTGTCCTCAGGAGTAACCACAACAAGATGCCTACAAGAGTAAGAATAATGCAAGCACATGTAGTATTTCCTTCAATCTTACAACCTCTGACCATTTTTAGCTTAAAAGACTTCTATGAAGTAGTTGGTTAATGATTCTCAGTGCTTCTCTCCTCCTTGACCTTGTCCAGCTTGCCTTTAAACCCACAGGAAGTTTTTTGCACCACCAACATCCATTGGTAAGGGGTTCTACAAATCTACTTCTTGAGGCATGAACTATCACCTTCTTTTGTTTGCTTTGGACTCGACTCCCACTGCCTTCATTTGATATCCCCTCATTCTTGCAATAGAAAAAATGATGACTAACCAACCCCTATTCACACTCTCCATTCTACTGCATGCCACAAATGATTCTGTAGACCTCTATTATATCTCTGCTAAATTGTCCCTTTTCCAAGCTGATTGATCTGGGCACCCTCAATTGTTTCTAACCTTTGCTTCATACCCTTTATTGTTCCTACCACCCTCCTCTGAACTGTATTTCAGAGCCCCTTTTGAGCTGAGGGGACTGGAACTATATTTAGTACTCGATGCTACTGCATAAACCCCTGGGTTGCTAATGTGATGGTGTTTTCTGTTTTGTTCTCTATTTCCCTCTTAATCATTTCTGATATTTGATGTGCTTGTTTGGCTGCTACCAAGAACCAGGCTGACATTTTCATGGAACTATCTATTACAGCCTAAGACTTGTTCCCAAGTGGTCATGGTCAGCTCAGAGTTCATTCCAGCCACTCCTCTACAAATGAGGTTAGGATTGTTTGTCCCCTGTGCATCACTTAATATATCTGCACAGAGACTTTTACCTGTTAATTTATTGCCCACTCAGTATCGCTAAGGTCTTCCTGCAGCTCTTCAGTCATTCTTCAGCCTTTACCTGGAATAACTTTGTACCATCACCAAACTCTGCTACCTCACTGCTCACTCTTTCTTCTAATATATATGAACACACTGAACAGTCCAAGTTCTAGCATAGTCCCTGACAGAACTCTATTGACGATTCCCACTTTGAGAGCCAATCAGTTATTCGTGTCGCTGCCTTTAAATCAATTATTTATCAACAGCAGGAGTTTCCCCTCTTGTTCCACAGTTGTTGTTTCTCTAAGCGCGTTTGGAAAGAGACATTGTCGTAAACTTTTTAGAAATACAGAAAGATTATATGAACCCGATTCTTTATATCCACAGTTTAATGCAGGACTTCTAACTAAAAAAAGCCATATTGATTCTTTTCAACTAGGTCACACTTAAAGAAGCATCCACTAATTCTGTCCTCTGTTTTTATTAACTGGCCTTGAACACACTAGAAGGACTTCTGGGTCCAAGAGTCTTGCTTCTACAATAAGCCAATAGGGAGTGGGAAAATGGATAGCTAACACAAGTTAAAGCCCTAGTGAACACAAGGAATTTTGTGATTCTTATAAAAGTTAATGCTACGTTCCTCCAGTCTCTTTCTTTAACTTGCTGGCTTGTGTTAAAGATGCAAAATACAATTACAAGAGAATTAGTCAACATAAGCACATAAACTTTTTTTCCTTATTATGGATAGCCTCAAGGTCTGTTCACATTTCAGTGGAAACCTGTTACAGAGTTGTGAAAAAAGACATTGAGGAACTGAAACAAGTTAATTGTGAATACAATGTAGATTTAGAAGTGTTCTTCTGAAACACTACACAAATCCACATATGGCTATTGTGACTACTTTGATTAAAACAAGCCACTCTAGCCATACTTATATAGGTGAAGAGCTGGAAACCATTTCCAACTTCTGCTGAAGACCCAGACTTATTCAGCAGAAACTGCTGTCTCACTAACCTCGTAAAGCCACAGTGCCATCATCAGAAAGCTTATTTGGATCAAGAAAAACTTTGGCATCAGCATCCAAGGAGTCTTGTACATATAAAACTCGCTGGTTCTGCAGTCCTGTATTGTAGAAGTGAAAATACCTGAAAGAACACAAGAGGGAAAAATACGTAGGAAGAACTCAAGATTTTCAGTTAGGCAAGCAAAAAAAACTTGCATGAGATTGTCATGAAGTGAATAAAAGACAGATAAATATAAGGGAAACGCAAGCTTCACAGCAGAGTAGAAATCATGGCCTCCTCTATGGCCATCAGGGATTTAACCATCCTCTGTAGGTGCCTTTCTCTCCCCCTTAATACAGAGGAAGCCCAGACACCAATTTCTAAGCCTCTAAAAATGAGAGTAATCTCATCCCAATGTGATATAGATTGTACAGAAGAGACTGTAGGATGCATCAAAACCATTTTTTAAAAATAAAAGCTGCATTTGCCACAGTGCATTTTAAACAAAGTATACTATAAACTCTACATAACTGCCTATGCTAAACAGCTCTGGCAGCCTTAGCGTTTGTTACGAATACAGGCACAGCTTCCCATCCCCTATGTTCTAAGCTTCATCATTCACATAGCTGCTTTCAATCTGTATCAGGTGAGAGACAGATGTTCAAATGGAACAGAACTGAAATTGTTTCATCTGTATTTCCCAATGTCCCTAAAAATGTGTTTTGAAAAAGTTGTAGGAACAGAGAATTACAGAATTCTCTTCAGTGAGGGATACTCTTCACATCATAAGACACTGCAGAGCTCAAAGAAATTAATAACTGTATTCTATGCAATCCATAGGTACTACATTTTTCTTCCTTCATAGGACTTCCGAGTTTTACTACACAAACACGTGACTTAACAAATCAAATAGCAGCTTCATCAGGGAGAATAGGGGAATTTATGGGGTAATGTTCAAACTTAAACGTAAGTTCACATATTCCCTAAGACTGTTCAGTACTTGGATACAAGCATGGGAACCTGGTAAACCCAGAAGGGGGAACTATACTAAAAGGCCTGGCTAACAATCTGAACTAGTAATATGTTCAAACACTAACAATAATGTTCAGCGAGTGACAAAATCGAAAGATTTAAAGGAATACAAGAAAAAGGTACATAATTTTCCATTTGACCATGCATTTTCTAGCCAATTTCACCTCTGCAATGCTGGGCAGTAAGCTGGGAAGCAAATGTCAAACAATACAACAGACACAGCACCTCCCTGGGCACTCTTCCTTTCTGCAGATTCTACAGAACAGCCTTTCAGATACTGTCCTTTAGCAGCTATTCTTCAGCAGAAAACCGGAGTAATCAAATTTAAGAATTTCTAAATGTCATGAGAAGGTTAGATAGTTCTTCGAATGGAATAGTTGCTCTCCCTGCCCCTTACTAAGTGTTACTTAACTTGGTAGATCCTTCTTGGTCTCCTCAAACACCATAATAAATAGGTTTTTGGTATGATTTTTAAACCACTGTGATTTAAGTTCAGCATGTGCCAAGAAACAGAGTAACACTCAAAAACTAAAAAGACATCTATTAAAATCAAAGTAAAGTGTCATACATTAAAGCACGTTAAGCTCCTGGCATAAATGTTCTTCCTGGAGGATAGTCAGCTGCATCAAATTAAGACTTTTTATCTCCAGTGGACACTACATTCATCCCTGCCATGAGCACTTTGCAACATCAAACCTCACCAGCATGGAAGATAACCACATCTAGGCACGTTTGCACTGCACAGGGAGAATGGGTCAGAGAATCCAGAGCAGCCACTGACCAGGCCTGCTCCAGAATCAGATTCAGCATAGCTACATCTGCATAAGCATCACATACAAACTAATAAGCTTTGCCTGACTCAATCAACAAGGCTTACTTCCCCAGATGCAGCACTGTCCTAAACAGCTGCACTGCTTCCGGGCCTAAACCTCACACCTCTATACATTGACGTGCTGTGCCACATCAGTGACAACTTAAATCAACATCAGTGGGTTCACTCCCCACAATATACTTTTACAAAACCCCACATAGTACAGACTTTACCTCCCTTAGCAACAAGCATCCACACCCTCCTCACAGCATAGGACAGATAAATAAAGAGTAGCAGATCTCCCTCAGTATCTGTGCATAAATCTTAAGGCAATGAGATGCCTTCTGCTCTTTCCTGTGGATGACAGTGAAAACATACCTGGCATATCTGGGTGCCCACTCAAGAAGGATCAAACAAATTGAAAATACTGAAAAGACTATTTGTGTTTCCCACGATTAAAAATGGCTGGTTGTTTGCACTATCTCTTTTTCAACTGCTAAAACAATCTACAGATGTTACTAAGTTAACCAGCAGTTTCATCCCTTTACTCCCTTTCTCTAGGAGATTGCTAGAGTTTCTGAAAGAGGTCACATAAAATTGAGCAGCAGCTGCAGTCTCCTGACTTTGGGTAAGCCACAGAAGAACCATCTCTTTACCTAGCCACAGAATTAAAACAGGGATACAAGAAGGCTAGGTATTGGAATATAGCAGGATTTCTTTATTTCTTAGAAGACATATCTTTTTGCATCAGTTGCCTTAAGTCCTCCAAATTATTTTTCCCCTATCCCCTGCAGATACAGGAGCCATTTTTCACAAGGAAATTCCCACTGCTTTTCACTGGCTATGACTAAACAAAAATCCTACCAACTAAATAAAAATCCTACCAGCTGCTCAAAGTATGACCAACATAAGAGCAGTATTTTAGTAAATATTTAGAACAACATGCACATGACAGACTTGTGCTGTTTTCAGGATGAGGTGCCTTTAACTATACTGACAGTGACCAACCCTGAAAGGAACTCCTCAAAGTTTTACTTTTGGAACAGTTATTCTATGAAGTTGTCTGAGTTTTGATAAACTCACAATTCTTGCTCTAAAGAGAAAAAGACAACAAAAGAAGATGATAATACAACTGGGAACTGAAGACGGTCACACATCTTGTGCTCTGCATCATGCAACCATATATATTAACATTGGCTTACTTTTTCTGCTTCCCAACTATAAAGAAATAAATACAAATATAATTTATAATTTGTTTTCCTAAGTAGTAGTTACTATTGGCTTGCTTCATATTCATCACCACCTACAAAGACATTCTTCACATACCTTTTTCCTTTCTTGAAGTGGCAACTGTACTTAGGATAATCGTAGAGTTCAGTCATTCGTTCTTTGAACAGTCCTCTGACAGGACATTGCTCGAGAAAGGGTACTGTAAGCTTGTTCTGAGCCTCCACGAATGCCTGAAAGAAAACAATCCCCCCAAAAAAGACATGAACTCAAGTAGAAATGCGTATTTCCTACAGGAAAC
The DNA here is from genome assembly GCF_026419915.1 of Harpia harpyja. NCBI lineage: Eukaryota > Metazoa > Chordata > Aves > Accipitriformes > Accipitridae > Harpia > Harpia harpyja. The sequence goes on along the minus strand of NC_068942.1, from coordinate 11,726,493 downwards.
ACTATTTTCTGAAGCAATACATCACAGACATCTTTCCCCACATACAGGTTGTGTAGTGTCACACCTGAAGAGTCTTACATACTTATTTGCATTATGCCATAATACTGTAATAAGACTGATCTTATATCCTGAACACTCTCCAGGGGGGTAACCACTGGTTTGGCCAAAGACAAGCCAGATTCCTACCATTCCCCTTTAAAAACAAACAAACCTCATGCTTTTAAAAACTCTCCTTATATTTGCCTAAATGGCATAGAAAAGCTAACTTATAGTATATACCTAGGAAATACTATCTTCCCTTACTTCACCACAAATATACGATACTCCAATACTCTACGATAAATAAATTAGGAAACAGATAAAGAGCAGAGTCCCTTTTGCCCACAGACAGCACTGTCATTTCAGAAACTGTAAAGGGCTGGAAGATGATACAAAATGTCACATGTATCATCCGTTCATCCTATTAACATAACACACAGGATTAGTCCCAGCCAGTATTTCCTGCAAAGGCGGAAGTACTGTCCGCAGATCAGTTCTTAGTTACAAAAGCAAGAATACCTATCTCTGAGAAAAGAACTTTGAGGAGTCTAGTTTCTTTAAAACACTCCACTTCCCAGTCACAAACACTTAGTGACGGTGGCCAAAACCATTACCACTCCAGCAGTTTGTCAGAGGCTTGCCACTCCCATGGCATGCATGGAAAAACTGGTGCTCTGTTGGTGTTTCACAATCCCTACTTATAGCCCAGTACATTAACATAAAATTAATACCTAAGCAACTTAAGGTGAACCACAGTGGCTAAGAAGCAGACATGCAGGCTTTTCTGTCTCTAACATGGAGCAGGAAGGACAGGACACAGCGTGCGTAGCTGTAATTCACAGCCAGACGTCGCAATGACGGCTGCAGTATCGCTCTCGGACCCCAGCCTGAAACCCTGTCCACTCATCTCTTGCTTACACGGGTCTCTTTCCCAGTTGCTTTGAAAGAGGACATTGTTTCTAGCTGTCCTGAATCTGTCACATAGCAAGCAGATCAATGCATGATAACATCTGAGCTACACTTCACCACAGGGCACGACCCACAGGAACAGCAGGGCTACAACCCACATTCTACAACTTGTGTTTCAAGTTCTTCAGAAAAGCCACCTGCTGTACAGAGTACCTGGCACACATTTACCAATTGCTATCAATGTTTACTCATTTATTAATTCTTCAGGTGAAAAAGAGAAGAGAACAGAACATAAAACTCAGTAGCATTTTACAGACATTTCACATGCTGAGAAGTGAGCACGTGGAACAAGTAGGAAGACAATCTCCCCCCCATTTGCCTCCCTGCCACAGCAGTGCGTAGCCAAGAGCTACATTACATGTGAAGCTGTGTTTTCAGAGACTTGTCAGGCCAAAAGGTAAAGGAGAAAGTGTATTAATTATGGTCAGTCTCCACTTGAGAGGTATTTGTTCATGCATAGAGAAACTGATAAGCTTTAAACATGTGAGTGCAGAATAAGTAATGCCCTAAGAGCACTTGACTAAGTGCTGAAACATATTAGTTTAAGAACACGTGGGCTGGTTACACACAAGTCACCACTCAAGGATGACACAAGAAAGCAAGCACTACAGCACTGAAAAGGAACAGATACAGAAGGCTAACGATGATGACTTCTGGATCTTTACTCAAATTTACACTCTATGTATCAGTGAGGATCGAGTCAGGAAACGATCCCCTAAGAAAAAGGAAAGAGGTGAATGCATTGCCAAGGGAAGGCCAATTTTTGCTTCTGTTTTCCCTTCGAGAATCACACTGGCCTAGATAGCTTTAACAACCAGCACAGCACATTCCAGTGGTAAGTCAAAACTGCATGCAGCCTCCACGTTGTACCACTATAACTGTTCCCCTCTCCGCATCAGATATTGAAAGAAAATCAAATCTACCCAAGAATTATGTGCATCTGAATTTGTTTTCTCTGAATGGAAACACATGAATTTCAAAGACCACACACACAAAAATCTAGACAGTGCATGCTACACAAATAAACTAACTACTCAAAGTGCTGTGACATTTTCAGAGAAAGGATGTCTTATAAAAACATGTATAAAACCATCTGTTTTACTGGATGGGCAAAAGCACTTTTCAGTTGCATTTAGTGGACAGAAACTGGCACACATCTTTGTTTCATCTATCAATAACACTACCAAAATGGTAACATTGCTGCAAGGGTATACTGGAACTGTGCGGTACTTAATTTTACCTGCACCGTCACACCTTACCACATCTGCTTTCATTACTGGTATTCGAAGAGGAGATACAAAGTTTTCCTTACAAGCATTCATTGCACAAGAGCATGCTTACATACTAACTATTGCACTCACAACTGAATCACTAGTAATTTTGCTTTTACAGGACTTAATATATTTCTCCCTGTTTCCAGTTAGTACGCACCAAAGATTCCAAGACTATTTGTAAAAGGGAGTATCATTGCTATCTAAAAAAGGAGGTAGGAATTACAGGTTTTTTAAAGAGTTCCACCAAGGAGAATCCAGCCCAGTTTGGAAACTCTCTGTCCTTACACTTTTGAGCACAAGGTTGCACTCATGTTCAAAAAGCAATACATAATTGAAATATTGCTCTAGGTAAAGTACAGGAACAGATGCCAGCAGAAACTCTCACAGTAAACAACTCCATCCACCACGCTGAGCTAAACAGATGCCACCTAGGCTACAGGGCTAACAGTAACTCTGTACACCTTCATGAGCCTATAGAGAAAGATTCTTACTTTATCTGTAGAAATCTGCATCCGAAAATCTATCATAAGCTTTGAACCAGGACAGAATTTGCTAGCAGAAGAAAGGACAGAGTAAGGGTCCAAGGAAAGGGTAATTTGAAAAGCAAAAGAATTTCTAGTGTTGTACTAAGACTAGAGATGTTCTACTCAAGGCTGAAGTGTTTGGCCATTACTTGAGCAGGCCAATTGTTATTTTAAAAAAAGTATAACTAAATTTCATCTAAAAAACACATGCCACAATTTTTTAATCATGCTTTGTTACAACCTATCAGCTTTCTACATGCCACTAAGCTATTCTCTCAAGATAATGATTTCTACTCACAGTATACTTTCCAAGGAAAACTCTTGGGATATAAATTGTTTCAACATTACCAGTCTGTTATTAATCTGTAAAGTATTTACAGTTTGTTTAATAGTTACCCCCAAAATCTTCCTATATATCTTCTCAGTAAAAGGTAGCTCAGTGCAACTCCTACAAGAGGGCACATACCTTTTTTTTTTTTAAGTATTAGAAAATAAAACTAAGCAGACTTCCGGTGGCTTGCCTCTTCGCATTTACTTTAGTATTTAGCAAAGAAAAATTCAAAGTGCAATTGGAAATTTATCCAAACAAGTGATGAAACACTGGTCTATTATAACTACAAATGCATGTAATTGTAGTTTTGAGAGTTCCAATTCTAATCTTAGTCCAAACACACACCTGTTCATAATACCACAACTCAACTGTGTATGCTACATGATCCCTGCTCTTTCATCCTTTGTCCGTCCCTCATGTCTGAAACAGGCTATGCATTACTGCCTACACTGTCAGTGAGTTAAGGTACTGTATATGACTGACATACTTGGAGTAGCAAGACTTTGCTGTAGTCTAAAAAAGAGCTTATTTCCTGCAAAGCATAAAAACAAACCAAGAAGTTGAAAGTCCAACCAAGCCAAACCCAAGACAACAGTGAAAGTGTGCTTTTGCAGTTGTGGCCTATGTCATCACCAGAAGTGTTTTCCCAGTGTAGCACAACATTTCAACTATGCCGGGGATGCTTCCTCAGCCTGTCTTAAAGGTCAACAGCCAAACAGTAGCAGAGCATGAACCCACATTCTGCACTTCCTCTCTCCAAAGTGAGGTAGGAACTTCCCCATCTGACCAGGGGCTGTTTTTATTTACGTACCTGGAGAAGGGAGTTTTGTTTGCTTATAGCTGTGCACGACTACTCCAATCAAGCACACACAGGGAAAAAAGTGATGTAGTAAAAGCACGTAGATCATGAACATGGAAGCGCATACTTCTTGAACAACAGCTTTTCCACAAGAGATTGAGGGTGTGGCTCGATGATTGGCTTAATCAGCTCCAAGACTGTGCATCTGACAAGAAACAGTCCTGCTTAGCCACCCATAAATTTCAATAAACTCCTTTTTACAGCAGATATATACACTGCATACGGAATAAGATCATCTTGGTGACCCGGCTGAAAAACTTCTAGACTTATTTGACTTTCACCTAATTAAAAGCAGGGTGTGGGCTGCTAGGAAAGGAAAGATACCATTCTTGAACCATCTTAGGTCCAACTATCATGTGGCCTTGGGGTGACCTAGATTAAGCACATGTGCCAGTAGAAGACTAATCTACCAATGGCTTCCCTCCCAGAACATCACCTTGTGATGGCTATGCCCATGCAAGGGAGAGACAGAAGCATTCAGGTCAGTGCAAGAAGGGGAGGGAGGGCGGAGAGAAACCACAGAACCACTTGACTTAATGGAAACCTGTGAACTACAGTGGATAACTGATTAAGCCAATTAAAAAAAAAAAATCCCACCCTTCTGTGTTCACTTATTTGTAAGCTGCTAGCTATCAGAGCCCACAAGATTATTTGAACTAGCCACAGGAAAAATTAGTATGATTCTTTATACTCATAGCTGTTGTGGGTAATTTCTTTCAGTCCCAGTCCTGTTAACCCTACAGTGGGCATCAGGTGAAACTACCATGAAAATTCCAGAGTTAAAACCAATCTCACTTGCCTGTGCTTCTTTCTCTATGCTTCAAGAAATAGTAAACTTGATGTTCCACCGACTCACATCAACACAGACACAAAGTGAGGCCTACCCATTTATTTTCTGTGACCACACCAATGCTTGACATGACTATTTCTGCTAAGTCTAGAAAAGTAGAATTCCAACATATTTGTATATCTATTCAACAGCACACACCAAGTAATTTTGACTGTTAGTGTGTGAGAAAAGATTCCTAACTTAATAAATGAATGACATTCAGTCTTCACTCTCGGCATAAACCAGAATTTTCACTGTTACACATGCTCAAATGAAGCAAGCCTGTTGTGAACAGGAACCGAATAGGGGCTCTTTTACTACAGATGAGCATGGACACCTGTCCTGGTTTCAGCTGGGATAGAATTAATTTTCTTTCTAATAGCTGATACAGTGTTATGTTTTGGATATAGTATGAGAAGAATTTTGGTAAAACACTGATGGTTTTAGTTGTTGTTAAGTAGTGTTTAGACTAAGTCAAGGACTTTTCAGCTTCTCATGCTCAGCCAGCAAGAAGGCTGGAGGGGCACGAGAAGTTGGGAGGGGACACAGCCAGGGCAGCTGACCCAAACTGGCCAAAGGAATATTTCATACCATGTGACATCATGCCTAGTATATAAACTGGGGGGAGTTGGCCTGGGGCAATCGCTGCTTGGGAACTACCTGGGCATCGGTTGGTGAGTGGTAAGCAATTGCATTATGCCTCACTTGTTTTGTATATTCCAATTCTTTTATTATTAACATTTTTTTATTATTATCACTATTATTTTCTACCTCTCTGTCCTATTAAACTGTTCTTATCTCAATCCACAAGTTTTACCTCCCCCCTGCCCCTCCTGATTCTCTCCCCCATCCCACTGGGTGGGGGGGAAGTGAGCAAGTGGCTGCATGGTGCTTAGTTGCTGGCTGGGGTTAAACCATGACAATGCCCAAGGAATAATTCTTCTAGTTCTATATAATATGTAGAAAATAAAAGGTATCCTATTGCTGGAGGTGTACACAGGATATTTTTACTTTTCCCCAAAACAAACAGAGGTTTGGGATATTAAGGAGTGCATAAAGAGAGCGAGCAACTTGGAGGAAGAATGGGAAGGAGACAGGTCTCAAGGCCAGTGACTTCAAGGCTTGAAAAGTCTGCAAAGCATGCTCCAAATTCTCTCTGAAGCTTGCACAGTCATTCAATTACCTCTATACCAGTGTCTGGTTATTCTTTGATCTGGTAGGTGCAGAATGGCTACTCTGCAGGAGTCCTGCAAACTATCTCAAGAACTTGGAGATAAAGCTATTAAGAAAAGCTAGCAAGAAAGAGTGACCATCAGCAACCTGCAGAGCAAAAAGAAGTGAGTGATAAAGCAGATGAAAGGAGTTTAGCACTTCAAGTTTATTTTTTTCTGACCTCTTCTATGAAAGAGGTAGAACAGCAAAATACTTTAATTCCCTTTGTGCAGTAACTCCTGGAACTTTGGAAAAAGATGACGTATTCTCATACCTATACACACAGGAACTCTCTGCACTCTTTGCATCATAGTACTACTGCGCTGCAAAATTCTGCCAAGGCACATGTTTTTTAGAGTGTAGGCAAGTAAGATTTAACAATATTTTCATTCCACCAATGTGACATCTTGCATCTAGGCTGCTGCATTTTTATGAGGATGTTATAATCCCCCATTCCTTATTTGGCCTCCTATATAAACTACAGCCTCTGGAGAATGAGGTTCACCCTCCTCCAACTGTTCTCACCCAACCTGTTCACAGTATGTGGCAAGAGTATTGAACACAGGGACACAAAAAGTCAGGTCTTGGCATTTTCTCAATCCCAACTCTTCCACAGGATCCAGAAAAAACACTTTAATAGGTATTTGTAAGGCCTTACTAAATATCTAATTTTCAGTGTCAACATCCATGGCAGAGTTCTTCACTAAAACCTGATCCCAAATGAACCTTTTTAATCCACATGAGTCTTTATATATGCCGATAGATTTATAAGTAGGAAATGGGATCCTAACTGTAGACATTTTATCTTGCTCTTGACAGTTACAGTAAGTTCTATTCAACCAACCTCTAGCTCATCAAGATGTATTATATAAGCACACACATGAGAGAACCTAGAAAGAATCTCACTAATGGAAAGCCACGCTGCAGGATATTTTTAAATGGAGATCCTGCCCTCCATTATCTTTCTGACACAATCGTACTAGATAGTTCCAGATGTAAAACACTGGCATCTTCAGTTATCACAAAGTTATTAGCCATTACAGAGGAAACCCCATCCACACCGCCACCTGCCACTTTCTGGCCATCACCCCTGCAAGTCCCTATGCCATGAATATCAGAGGAATCGGCTCATAGTCATACTTATTATTTTTCAGGATTCTCTCTCAGCAAAAGACCAGTTCCAGCAGCACAGTCTCGCTATACCAGACTGCGGGCTGGAAAACACTACAACACCTACAGTTTGTAGTAAAAGCCACTAACAAAGCCTAACTTCAGGAAGAAAATGTTTGGGTTTGTTTTTTTTTTTTTTTTTTTTTAAAAAAGGGGTCCAAAAAAAAAAAAAGTATTCACACACTTTTGTCACTGTACAAAGAAAGCAAGCCAAAAAGAGTTTTCTTTCTACTGTACTTAGGACAGTGGATAAAGCGCTCTAAAACCAGTGTTTCTCTTCAGTGTGACACCACCACCTTGCGCATTTGAATTGTCTAAGAAAAATGGGTGCAAGATAAACAAGGCCTTAGTTTTCCAAATTTTGTGATCTAGCTTATACCAAGTGTTCCAGTCCTTCCCCCATTAACACAAAGGTACAAAATAATGGCATTGCTGTTGGCACCATAAGATACCACATGAACTACACCTGCATTCACTATGTAAGTTTTCAAAAAGTATTGGCAGGCCCTGCAAAAACAGAGTACCCACGCACCTAGTTTATAAAAGAGAACCATGTCAAAACAGCCATTCCCATGCAAAGAAAGGTTACCTTCGTCTGTTCGCTATCGGGATCTTCAAGCCAGCAGTATGGGTCGCTTATTTTACACCCATGGTAATCCAACACCTAAATTTATAAAAGACAATACTTTTTTTAAAGACATGCACACAAGCAAACTCTATTCATCAAGGAATGACAGTCATCAAGATGAAGACTACTTAGAATTTCACAAAAGCATACAGTGCTAAGAAGCAAAGGAAGAGAAAAGCAACACCTTGCTCCCAGGCGAGTTGCTAATACTACCATTCTTTGGTGATGGCACCAATGCAGCAGAGTTGTCCTCAGAAAAAACACAGAGCACCAGAGAAATGCAGAACATGAAGACAAATTCCTTCCACAAAACAGATCAGTCAAGTAATAACAATATTAAAAAAAACAACCAAACAAACAAACAAACCCGAACAAAAACCCAAACCCCCTAAAAACCCAAACCACCAAAACCTCCTCCAAATCCAGGTGTTCAAATCACAAAACCCAATGACTGGATGCACCCAAAATGTAGTTTCCGGCTACACAACTGTCTCTGGTTTAGCCGTCCCTACTATTGATGATGACAAACACGTTAAGTGAAGTACATATAAAAATTAAAACAAAAAACCAAAATCCAACACAAAAGACTAACCCACGTGGTTGAATTCATCTGCTTCCTTCCTCCGGTACACAAAATAAGACTAGATACGTGCTGTTAGGAGTTGCATAGTTCAGCCTTTCACTCAACTATGAGAGCAAATACTGAAGTTTTTCCAGCGCTGGCCCACGTGGGCAAACATTTTGGTTTAAAAGTGATGTTAGTTCTGTAAATAATTCCTGGGCTGGCGCCTAAAGCACAGTCCTTTGTGGAAGGAGAAGAAAACTGAACCCGTTTTAGCCAAACTTACACCGCAATCCTTGCGTATCAGGTTACGGCCGGGACGCAAGGAAACGGACTATTTTACAGATGGGCCGCCCTACAGAAACAGAACGCTTGTTCCTCTGCATGCTACTCCAGCCCAGCTGCAGGCCTGGCCTTCCCGGAAACACACAGCTCCGGGATCTCCTCTCCCGACTCGCCGCGGCCGGGAGACCAGCTCCCCCCGGCTCGGCAGCCCGCCTCGGGCGGCGGCGCGGACCCCACACCCGCCGGACGTGCCCGCGGGCACACCGGCCACAAACCCCGCTTTCAGCCAGCCCCCAGCAGCCGCCACGGCCCACAGACGTTAAAAACCCGGGGCCCTTGAAACGGAGCACGCTGGACTGCTAACGGCCGCAGCCGAACAAAGCCCCGAAAGCCGAGAAAGCACTAACCGCCCCCCCCCCCTCCTCCCCGCCGAGGCGACCCCCCGCAGCACCGAGGCGAGAGAGGCTGCCCCCGCGGCCGGGCCCGGCGGCCGCCACACGCCGGCGGGCTGCCCCGGCGAGCGCCGTACTCACGGCGGTCTCGTCGCGGTACACGTCGGGGTACTGGAAGGCCTGCATGGCGGGCGGCGGAGAGAAGCGGGAAGAAGAAGAAGAGGAGGAAGAGGATGAAGGGAGGCGCGCAGGCGGCCGCGGGTCTGGAGCTGGGACTCGGGCCGCAGCGGCAGCCGGCAGCAGGCGTACAGCGCGGCCCAGGCGGAGCGGCGCCGCCATACGACCCGCCCCCCCACTCCCGGCAAGGAGACAGCGCCCGCCCCAGCCAAGAGAGGGCCGCCGGCGGCGGGCCGGGTGGCACAGCGCCCCCTGCAGGGAGCCGCCGCACAGGCGCCGGCTGGCCGCAGGGGGCGGGGCGGGGGGCGGGCGGGCGTCCGTCGGGGCAGGGCTTGCTGTCTCCTCGGCCCCGCGGGCGCAGCCTGTTCCGGCGGAGGGCTTGTTTTCCCCTCACCTCCCGCCCAACGGGTTTCATTCTCCTTGTAGTAAACGTTAACCAAAAAAAGATTCGTGGGTTTTTATTGTTTTTTCCTTCCTCTCAGCTCCCCAACCTCCACACAGGTTGTGGGGGGAGGCTCAGCCCCGACCCGGAGAGCTCCCCTCTGTGCTGCCGCCTGGAAAACAGCAGCCGTTTCACGGGTGGGGGCTCGGGCGGCTCCAGGCCGCATCCACCCAAACCTTTAGCGCGTTTCCATCAAACACGCCTCTCCGCGGGCTGCCAGAGACTCCACTTTACCCTAAAAGTGAAGCCCAAGTGGGTCACTGAGTCCCAGTGAGGCCGTCCACCCCAGCGCGCTGGCCGGTGGTTGTCCCGCTCACCCCTGGTGTCAGGGGCTGCGGGCCGGCACCGGGGCGGGCTCTGGCCTGCACAGCTGGTCTGGATGAAAGTGCACCCGTTAAAGGTGATTTGGGTGGGCTCACCCGCCAGGCGTTTATTTTACAATAGGGTTTCCCGAGTTAGAAAACTTGCAAACATTTTTCCTTCCAAATAGTGACCCAGTGTATCCCTGTACACTGGAAATATGCAGAGCACAGGTTGTTGTTTGGATAGCGACACGGCTGAACTGCTTTTCTTCCAAACGGTTGTTGTTTCAGAGTTGCTGCCAGCACCAAGTCGTCATGTCAGCCTGGGGAGGACTTCACCACAGCTTATCTGGGGTAAACCCGTGTGTACGTGTGGTGCGTGGCACCAGCTGCAGACAAGGAGGTTTGCACGCGGCGGTGTTTAAAGGTTCGATCAGCCCAAAGAGCGTTCACAGTTGTGAATAAAGTAACCGCCTGGAATGACAATGATCTAAACCATTTCAGAAATGGCATCAAACGTTTATGGTTGCCAGCTCAGAACTGTGTCTTGATTGCTTACTCTTAATGAAAAGAGTTATCATCTCTAATTGGGCATCCTGTGGGGAGGTTGAAGGTTGTGTGCATATGAGGAAATAAGCCAGCCCCGTGATGATCGCTATTACTAAGTGACATAACTGTGTTCATCAGCCTCATTTACATCCTAAACAACGCCTACATGGCTTCTTGTCTCTCGTCCCTTCTCTTTTGGTCATTTTTCCTTTTTACCCTGTTTCCCTGTTAATCTTCTCCCTTTGCAAGGCAGGAGCACAGCTGCCGACTGCACCTTTTGTTCTGGAGCTCGAGAACATGCAACCAGCAAGGTGGTTAATGGCAATGCCTTGACATGCCCAGTGCTGATAAAAGCTTGCTAATTGTCTGAGCAACTTGCTCTGGTAAATACTGGCAGGCAAAGGCTGCCACGTTTCTGTCTAGAGCTTCCCGGACAGAATTATATATGCACACAAATTTGCATCATAGGGAGAATTATTAGCTCAATAACCCTGTAAAGCATTCAGCTTGCCTGTGTGCTACACCAACAAGTTGCACGTGCACGATATGTCTGAGTGTTTTGAGCAGTCTTGACTGCAAATTCACTTCATACACAGCAAAGGCCTTGCATCGGATTCAGAGCTGCCGTTTGCCTGAAGAAAACATCTTCTTTTTCAGCCTGAAGGTGTTGTCTGGGATGAATCTATTTTACATTTGTCCGGAATTTCTGGATGCTTAGCAGCTCGGTCAGACTTGCAAGTAGCACTGACTGAGCGGCCGTACATCCAAATATCCTGGGCATTTCCACAACGTCTCCGTAGATCAGCTTCGTGCTGTAAAAGTAGCCAAGCTGAGGTGTACTGGAAGTTTTGGACAGATGTGCTTTATGCACATGAGAAGATCTGATGTGCCGGGAGAGGGCAGCCTGACTGCACACCACCGCGCAGCTGACAGAGAGCAGCGCCCGTATTTTTTCAGGCTTCAGCAACCCTTTCAATCCAGGGCACGGTAATTCCTAAATGGGCTGGCAAGCATCCAGTAATCACAGTAATTATCCATTACAATACCTTCCAATTCATCCTGGATACAGAGAAGGCGGGAATATACAAGGAAACCCAAGTACATGGTTGTCCAAGATAAGATCTTTCGGCCTGTATTGTACAAGCAGTAATTTTCTTTCAAAGGTGAGCACCAGGGACGGAAAGTGAATTTTCTCCTTACTGTAAATTTCTCCTTCGTTTTTTGGGTTTTTTTTTGGGGGGGGGGGAAGATCACAGCTGAACAACAGCAAAAGGAGCAAATAAATTTACGCTGTCTGATCTTTTCTTGTCTGAGAAGCAGTTAATACAGGTTACGTGGTGTCTAAAATACTGCCCAAAACATGTTTTTCTTACCAGGGACCGTGCACCCCCTGTACAGATGAAAGGGAGTGCGGTGTGCAGTCTGTTAACAGAAATACTTACAAAAAGTGTAGCATTCTTCTCCCTTTTTCAGTATGTTTGCTTAACACAAAGTTAAAAGTGATTAGTGTTAGGACTGTACCGTAACTGAAAATTTGAAGCTTATCTTAATTGTTCAGTGTTGCAGCAACAAGTAAATTTCTCTTAAAATTTTACCTTTTCTTGGGCCTAACCAACCTCAGCAGAGTTCAGGTATGGTATTTGCAGAGTTTTGAGGATAAGCTGCTGAATAAGCAAAAAATTCTCTTCCTATATTTGAAAAAAAAGTTTGAAAATCTCTCATCAGTCTTTGTCATCTTACTGCACTCCCATGTTAGCATGAATCTGATCATTTGAAAGACAGATACCGGTCTCTGCTGATATTAATTATACTTCTGCTGATCATCCAGTCATTAGCAAATTTCTTTCAGCTTAGTCAGCATCTCCACAATGACTCACTGCAAGTAGTGTATTGACTCAGTAGGAAGTGACCTCATCATCCTTGTCAGACAAGATCTGACAAAAAATCTAGCAGCAAATTTTGTTTTTACCTTTCCTTTTTGTTCTTTCCCCAACCTCACTCCACCATTAGAACTTAGCAATGACTTGAAAACTTTTCTGCTATAGAAAGAAGGTAGATCTGTACCTTTATTCCTGTTTTCTTACATATATTTTTTATTTCACTTACCTAATTACGACAGCAGTTCTGCTGTTCAGACATTTATCGACAGGTGTCAGCAGAACCTCAGTCTTTCACTATCATGAGCGTTGCTGAGGTGTACAAATACCTCGAGTTTCAGAGGTATGTGACTGAAAGTGTCTGCCCTGCTGGATTTCTCTTTTGGAAGCAGTGACTCAAGAGCCTAAGTCCTGTTGATTTTCAGTGAATCTTTGATTCCTACATTATATTAATCTACTGCACATATTAATTATGAAAATTGTGTATTGTTTATGGATAATTGAAGGTTGCTTGTTTTTTAAGCTGAATGATGAAGTATCTTACGTAACAAAATATGGTTTTATTAGTTACAGAAACTTCTACATGATGTAGGTCTGGTCGATATTTGAAAGTACAATCAAGTAAAGCAATATTTCATCATAGTAAACTGCTCTGTGCACCGTGGGACAGGATGGGTGTGTTGAAGTCAGTGGCATGCTGCAGAATCATACTCTAGCTTGCCCTGGGGTTGTGCATTGGTGTGCTTACACTCCTGGTGCTGTGAAGTCAATTAAGTGATGTAGGAATGTCCACATGGGGAGTTAGTATGGAACAGCAATTACAAAGTAGTATTTCAAACTATTTCATCAGGTAGGCAATCTAAACCATGATTATGGTATGATAAATGTATCTAAACTGACATGTGAGTATCAACATGGAGATCATAGTGTAACTACACCCAATTAAAAATAACTTTTCTTTGAAGGATTTTTTTCAGACAGATGAAAGTTAAGGTGGTTTAGGCTCACCTTTTCCTTCTGCAGTGACCTTCTTTGTGAAGAATGAACAAAATTCTAATCCTAGAAGAGGCTGATGACCAAATTTGTTTAATTTACACTTTGTTTTTATTCTTCAATTTTTAACTGATAACAATTGGCCATTAAAAGAAGGATTTGCCAAATACCAGAGATCACATAGGAAAATCTGGGCCCTTGTGTGCCTGGATAGATAGTCAATACTCACCTTTCACTGAATTTGGTGTGTTTGGGTCTTTTAATAAGTTATCAGGGAGACCTCCAGTGTTTGCAAGGTTAGGTACTGTCTACTTACGCACCAGATCACTGTGTATTCCTGACAAGTAGATTACACTTCCTTCAGCATTTCTGAAAATGTATCTTAATCTTATACAGTTCAGCTGGGACTCCATGGCTTGTGTATTTTGCTGTTCTTCTTAAGAAGTCTCTTGCAGGAAAGTTAAAAGGGTTTGAACTTTCTTTGCTACATGGTATTTAACAGGGGAGAAGGGTATGACATAAAGCCCAACACAGTCAATGGAAGTTTTTCTATCTACTTTTTTCCCCTCCTATTTCACTGATCTTTGAATCAACCATTCCTCCATCTCCTCCCACCAAACATCATTCTGGAAAATGAACTATCTTTATAAGCATCATTTTCTGTCTAATGAAATGATATTCATTCTTTTGTGTGGAAAGATAGGAAATCTCTATTAATAAAATGGAAAGTGCTTATTTTTATGTGTTTGCTTTTGCCTTTCTGAACTATTCTTTTTGTTGTTGTTGTACACTGCAAAAATACTTTATAATCTAATTCCTCTCTTCAGGCATCAAAACCAACTAAGATAACCTTTATATTGAAAAGGATGACAGTGTAAATAATTCTTACATGGCGGTATCTGAAAATGGAGATAAGTATGAACTGGAAGGAGGCTTTTTATTCTTTTCAGTTCTGAAAATGTAAGGATAATCATTTTCTTGCTTTGGATGAAATCTTCTCCCTATTGAAGTCAAAGGAAGTTTTGTCACTGATTTCAAGAGGGTAGGAATGTCACCCCTAATCTTGGCAGCGAGCAAAACAGAAGGCAGCTTCCTGTTAACAGCTTATGACTTGTTGACAGAATTTGAAATACACTAAACATAGGGAAACTGATATATTTTTCTTGGAAAGGAAACCAGTTTTAATTCCTTTTAAAAGACTCCACATCTAGAAATATCTTCTTCTGTAGTCATCATCTACCCATGTTTAATACATTGCGAATACATGTGTTCCGATGGCTTAGAAATAGAGCTTTCTGTTGTGCCTCAGAAAACATTTGGTTTGGGTTATAACACTACAGAAACTATAGATCCCTGCAGAAAAAATAAACTTTAGAGTCAGAGCACCAGAAATGTGATTCCAAGCAAGACTTGCACATGCCTTTGACGTCTCTATACATGGGAAAAAGAAAGAAAGAAAACTATATGCAATTCAGTGACCACCGAATCTGAAATTCAAACTACATTGGACAACATGCAAGGTTTTCACACACAGCAGTGCTCTAGCCACCCTGTATAACAATTCATTTAAAATATTGCCGCTACAATTCCACAATGGAGACAAAAATAAGAAGAAAGAAAAAATTTGAATTCCAGAAATGCCTTTTAAGAAAGGTGCCGAATTTTGGTAGACACTAAATAATTATATTTGTAAAGAATCCAATTTTATTTTTAACCTTCAGGGCTAACTTTAGCCTCTCCTCTAAAGGAGTATGAGTTAAACCTAGTCCTGTAACTGAATAACGCATTCCCAACATTTGTGTAGCTGAACGTGAAATCTCTGTATTTCTAGTACTGCAGCATCTGTGCAAATTCAGATGTGGACCCGGACTTCACTGTCCCCTTTTCCACACACGCCCAAATGGTAGAGATGCTTGATGCATTTATGATCTAATGTTTACGATTAAAGTGAAAAATGCAAAACAACCGGTCGCTACATTTGGGGATGTGGAGGAAAATAATACAACGTTACTGGTAATTGTGCATGTAACACTTGCAGTGTGCCAGCAACCTGTTTTTTGCATACAGTGTGAAAAAGGAAAGCTCCTGGGGAAATTTTGAAGGTGCATAATGGCAGGGTGCTGTATATTTTTACAGAGAGCTCCTCCCAGGCTGGCAGGGCAGTGTAAGAAGAGGACCTTACTGGTGTGAAAGGTTTACAAACGTGCATTGACAGCTGGTGCCATGGGTTGTCAGAGATGGCAGCGGGGCTCCAATACGCACGGAGGAGAATGATGTTGTGATGGATGACGGGGGAGCTGGTGGGAGGGTGGGAGGAGAGAGAAAACCCACTTACAGCTGTGGGCACAGAGGGAAGAGCAGGAAATGCGCTCTGCCAAAACCAGGGGGAAGCATCTTGTGGCGAAAGGATGAAAGCCGGACTGGTAATTTTAGTATGGAAGTATGAGGAAGGTCAGAGCTTTGAAGTTTTATGTATCAAGATTTACACAGAGCCTTGATATGAGAAGCTGAGGCAGAGAAAGTCCCAGTCTGAAGGTGCTGACAATTTCAAGGCCCAAGCAGCAGATGGGCCAGTGATGTTAGCCACAGTGACTGGAAAAAGCAGCAGCAAAGAGAGCTTAGAAGAAAGATTAAGAGCTCTGGTGAGACACACTGAACTTGAGCCGATGGCGAGACATTCAGAGAGAAGCAGCTGAGCTTTGGGCTTGGACAAGAGGGAGCATACGGGTGGATTTGAGTCACCAGCGCAAGCAGTTGGGCTTGCGTTTACAGATGAGCTTCTCCGGAGAGGAGGTGCCCGCTCCAGAGGGAGGAGGGAAGGCGACCAAAGGCAGAGCCCTTTGGAGCCCACAGAAAGTGAAAGAAAAATGAGGGCATGTTATTCTCCTGCTCCAGCATGGGATTTGTTGTTAATAAAAGCTTTTAATAACTAGTTTTAAATCCTACTACCAAAACTTTTAAAGACACAGATTCCAATGTAGCGTGGAGCTGGTACAGAAGTCCTATGTGGCTTACTGAGTAAATAGTCACTTTTGGAGATGAATTTTAAGATTTTCCAAGTTACAAAGATATTACTGAAAATGAATGCCTTTTATGTATTTTGTTATTTCCTTCTCCCGAAGGAGTGTACAGGAATTTCAAAGGAACAGAAATTTCAAAGATCCAATAAATATTAGAACAAGTTTAACGTTTTTCTTCACCTGGAAATTTTAATGAAATTTTGGGAAGCTTTTTTAAAAAAAAATAAAAATTCTATCCATAGGGTTTTGAATGCTGACAGAAAATGAGGGGAAGGAGAAATTGAGACAGAATTCATGAATATAAACTCCTCTTCTGAACATTTTTATTAGATGTTCTGCCTTTGCCTTCACTCTAGGTGGAGGAGGCATCCTTTTCACTGACTGGAACAGGTTCCTGATCATGGCCAGGAAACACGGAGCAAGTCAGAGAAATTGCAGAAACAAGTATGACACATTTGGGTGGAAGAAAACTCCACAAAAATATCCTCATGAACTTTCCTCTAATTCATTGAATCTAATTAATCTAATTAATTTTTGCCTCTTGGCAGGAGTCCTATTCTAAATCCTGTGCATGCCTGAGAGTCATCAAAAGGCACAGGACAAGGCCAACGTAGAACAAGGTGTCTGCCCTGTAACTTTATAGACCTACTATTCCAAAGCACTGCTAAAATTACCCAGGTCAGAATGACCCTTTATACATCTTGGGAAAAAAATTTAAATCAGCATTTGTGCTAAATAACAGCGACATGTCTTGCTTCCCCTTGCCCCGTTCCTCTCATATGTATGTATTATTTAATTATCTATGGTTAACTATTCTAGAGGAAATAAAAGAAGGAGAGAAAAGCAAGAATTAAAGACTGGGAGACCACATCTTCTTCTGCAAGAAGGGTCTTGCTTGCCTGGTAGACTTTCTTTGATCTCTAATTATGTTAGATGTTAGTGTTGTAGTAGGCTTTTTTGGATCCCTAATTATGTTAGATGTTACGTTGTTGATGTTAGTGCTGTAAATAACCCCTCTCTGAATTCACTAATTAAATCTTTTAATATTATTCATTCCCTTCTACCAAAACTTACTTCAGTAATTAAAAATACGATGGTAATTTATTCTGGCTGTATGACTATTTTGTTCAGATATTTATTTAAATAATTGTATTTTATTACAACCTCACAAAAATTCATCCTCATCATTTAATTAGAGATGTATGTGAAAAGCCAAGAGGTATTTGGAGTTAGGCTGTGTTTGTTCACATTATTTATGCCCTTACTCTTGCGAACTTCAGGGTATTTACAAAGGTATAAAGGGTAATAGTTGTTACCACACCAAGTAAAACTTGCAAAATATCTCCATTTGCTTCATGATAAGCACGTTATCTAAATCTTGTAAGCACTAAAGAGATCAGAGAAAGAAATGTACCTTTCTCTTGTGTAATGCTACCTGGATTTTCTTTTTGTCTTGTAGGAGACTGGCATGTTGCTGTAAACCAGCCTTCTTAATCACTTGTGGACTCACTGCCCTTAACTGATACCAGCACTGCGCTCGATATTGTACAGACACAACTGCAAGCACATGGAAATAGACACATTTCTACACGGCTCTTAGGATTTCTCTTTTACCAGAGCTAACTGAAGTTTGCTGCCTACATAAGGTCTTTGCTCGTGCTGGCAGGCCACGATTCGAGCTGGCAGGTTTCAGCCAAAGACACATCAGGGCATCAGGTAATTAGTGGGAATAACAGACTTGCTCCAAGGCTCAACCCTTTGGAAAAAGCACAGTAAATTTAGTAACCGTGCTCCTACACCTACTAAAAAAACTCAACTGGCCTTCTAGCTTCAGGATAATAAATCTAACAGCCTCATTTCCTGGAGGGTGCTGAAAATAAATGAAGCCAGCCCCTCTCGTTCCAGTGGAAAAGTTGGCAATCAGTCTTCTCCAAGGGAAACCAAACAGAACTAGTCCCTTGGTCCCAAACATAGGAGAGCCCTCCCTTTTCTCCTTGCAGAAGAGCACAGAGCTGAAACCATGGCTGACTGAGTTAAAATAATCCTTTTTTCTTCCCTGGAGGGTGCCTGCTATGCAAGAAAGACACTGTGCCAACCACCAGGCTGGAACAGGCGTTTTGCCTGCTGAGCCATCCACTTCCTCCAGCCCACCACAGCTGGGGGAGGTTGAGCACCCATTATTTACTCCTGTTAACTTCTCCTTTTCAGGAGGATTTGCTCACCAGTGGGGAGAGGGACTCAGTGATCACAGGGAGCGCTACACCTGAGCCTGACACTTCACAGGTCACATAAAAAGAGATTTATCCATGTCTTCCCCATTGCCATCCAACCACTCCAATCCTCCTCATAATCTGTCCCTGAATGGGCAAGATCAGGTTTGGAA
Organism: Harpia harpyja; assembly: GCF_026419915.1. Taxonomy (NCBI): domain Eukaryota; kingdom Metazoa; phylum Chordata; class Aves; order Accipitriformes; family Accipitridae; genus Harpia; species Harpia harpyja. The sequence goes on along the minus strand of NC_068942.1, from coordinate 11,707,676 downwards.
GGACAGTGAGGAAATGATGAGGAGAGCCTTTATCCCCCAGCTCCCTGGGAGTCTGCCTTAGAAACCACCCAACCAGCCCATGGCTCTCAGACTGCACTAGTCAGGCAGGTCTCCTGTGGTACCTCATGGTTCTGTCACTCCACCAGGCCCTCACCTTTCCTCACGCACATCTGAAGGACATCTTCACCATATGTGAGCAGAAATCTCATGACACCTTATGCTGTGTTAGAGTAAACTACTTGAAGATCCTTCTCCAGTGACTCAGGGAGAACCTCACCTGGTCTAGGAAAACAGGGAATTCTGGAATGGCATCACTGGAGGACCATCAGCAGGTCTGTGGTCCAGCCTGCACCTACAAAGCAGGTGATGAGTAGCTAGCAGGAGTGAACACAGAACCAAGTTTGCAGCCCATATACCTAAAGCCTTCTGCCAACATCCAAGTTAACTCTGCAATGGAAACATCTTGCATTGTTTTACTAGTAATCTTGCAGAATCCCCTACCACCGGACATGCACGCACTGAAAGCCCATTTAACAGTACATACTCTGCTGTCCAGTATGGTAAAAAATGCCCAGTCCTGTGAACTCAGGTCCCCTCCTCCCTTTCCCCTGCCCTTGCATACCTGCACACTCAGCGCTTCCCTCACATACAGCATGAAGATCTTCCTCTAGGTTTGCTTTGCTTGCTTATCATAGTCTCAAGAGTTAGTACTATGCAAAGTTAAAATCTGTTGAGCACAAGGGCATTTGACCCTGACCACAACCTGCTGTTCCTTTAACAAACAATTAAGACATTCCATGTGTGACTAAATTTGAAAGCAAACCCAAGAATTAATCTGCTTGTTTTAAATAGGGATATAAATAAGAACCAGCCCAGCCATTGCCCAAGAGATAAGCCAAAACTTTGAGGTTCAATAAAAGTGCAGTCACTTCCGTAGTTTCTTAGGCAGCATGTGTTGGGTCTTTATTTAGGGAATAGGGTCTTAATTTAGGGAAAAGATCTTTATTTAGGGTTTTTAGGGAACACAGTGTCCCTCTGAAGCTTGGAGTATTATGTGTCTCATTTCTGTTTGAGTAAGTTTCCTCTGGGTATGGATGATACTAAAGGAAAATAGCATAGCCAAATCCATTCTTGCCTGGCAGAAATAATATTTCTGTGGTACTTCTAGTTCTAGTGTGCAGTAGCAACAAGTAAAGTAATTATAAAGGTATCTGAATAACTCTGTACTACATGTGTCTATCCCGTGGTTTGTGAGGTGAAGAGTATGCAGTAAAAAAATCTCAGCATTTAAATCAGGCTTGGCATAGAGGCTTGGCTGGTATAATACAGCTTAGCTTTTAAAAAAGATATTAACAAAAAAACAATACCAAATTTTAAAGTTGGTGGCACCTTGCTTGATCAATTTTGTTAAAATGGTAAGGGTCTTATATAAGATGGTGTATTAGATCCTTGAGTAAGCTAAGTAAAATACATCTTCTAGATGTTCATATATTTCTGTGTTACAGTTTTGGATCATATAATTTAGAAAAACATAAAATAGTTTCAATGCTCTATCTAGATAAAAGTGCTATAATAAAACTGTATGTAGCAGGAGAAGTATTAAAGTGGCTTTTTAGCATGAAAAGTTTCTGTGTGGCAGAAAAATAGATGGAAGGAGAATTTTTGTTCAGCTTAGTAGTGTGAAGTTAACAAAATCAGTGATAAAGTTATGAGATCATGGAAAGTGACTATACCCACACATTTTTTGAGGTGATACGGAGTGCAGAGAGTTGATTTTTCAGGGCTTGTAGATTGAAGATTATATATTAACCACTAACTTAACTGATAACCTTATGGACAGAGTCCGTTTTTCTATGTAATATGGCCTCACTTGTCCCATGCATAATGTTTTATGAGAGCTCTAAAATTTATGCTCACAGTGTTTTCTTGCAAATTATTTTCCATGTAGGTCAATAGAGCCTTTCCTAAAGGATTCTGCAAAATATCTGAGGATTTTCATGCAGATAAATGAAACCTTATATGAAAACTGCTTTAAAGAGTTTTACTTCAAAATACCAAAGTGATCAAGTATTCCTATTACCATTGCAAAATGAATTTGGAAGATCACTGCTAGTTGCCTAAGAATTGCACATTGCAGCCTATCACTGCAATGTAAAGCTTAAATACTTGAAGGCATTTAAGTACCTAAAAAGTAACATGATTTCAGAGAGACAGGGTACATGAGCATCTTTGAAATCTTGGTGCCCTCTACGTAAAATCAAGAGCAGCAGCAAGGTCAAGGGGATTTCGTGATCATGATCATTCTCCTTTTTGAGAGACACTTTCTCAGAGTAGCACAGAAATTGTTAGTTTCTCTGAAGTTGCTAGTTTAATATTCTATTTTATTAGAAGAAGGTGGTAAGCACATTGTTATAACAATTCTTACAATGTTAAGATTTTTTTTAAAAGAAGGAATCTTTCATGAAACTTTTTAAAGAGATGTTTCATGGCAGTATCAGGAGTGCCCAATGAAAGTCAGAAGATCCATTTGTTCTGAAACACAAGAAAAAATACAAGCATAAAATAGTATAATTTTCTTTCAAGTTAAAATCCTTAGTGTCTCATGTTACAAGTGAACTAAAATCACGTAGCCATTATAATAAGTTATTGCTCAAATGCAACACAGCAGTATCAATATTGAATTCTATTGCCCTGTAAATCCTTTGTGATAGTTTTTTTGCAACCTTATGTAAATCAAGTGAACACATACTATTCATTAACAAGTGTATGCTTTTCTTCCTGCATTTGTAGCACTAACGAAACAGTAATTTTCAACTTCATTTTTTATGTCTCTGTTCACAGACATGTTATGAAAGTGTTTCAAACACGATGATATTGAGATCTTCTATTATTGGTAAAAAAGAATGATAGGTCTTTTGTTAAAATCAAAAGGATTCAAAGCACTTCAATGATTGTATTTGCAAGACAAATGTACTGAATCTTTTGACTCAGCCATTTGTTCTCACTTCACCATCCTAATTAATTTTCATTACATGGCATATTTTATTAACTATACATTTTATATTTATATGTGCCTACTGTTTCAAATCTATCTAATAACTAATACTGTGACATTTCAGCAGTATTTTCAAAATAAATCAACCCTATGACTCTGATCGCTTCCCCCCAAATTTGTTTTTCCAAAAATTTCAAATTGACGGCTTTTCCACAATGAAAACCAAATGTCAAAATGTAAAAATATTTGCCCTAAAAAGTGTTATTTTATAACTAGCAACAGTAATTTTCCTTTAAAGTAATTTTAAAAATGCATTTCTTCTCTGTAAGATGTAAGAAATATGTTACGTTTTCACTCAACCGAGGCAACAGTTGCCTTTTTGAAAGGCTTCAAAAACGAAACCTTTAGAATGTTTTAATTAACTTCAGAGAAGTCATATCTTTTTGATTTCCTGAAAAGTCACTTAAAAAAAGCAGATAATACCTTCTTGTTTGATTTTTGTCTGTTTTGAGGAGGTTCATAAAGATCAGAAAGTTTAAAGGTCAACGAGATGATCTGACCCTTAGTAAGTGAACCCCTAATTATTCCAAACGACTGAGGCACTGGGGATCTGGGATCTTCATTATCTCTGAAACACGGTGTTTCCACTGAGCTCTGTTGAGAGATCCCTTTCCTCAATCAGCTCTTTGCCTGCCCAGCAATTCTATACTTTACATTCTTGTTTTACAGATAATGCAAAATCTGTCAAATGAAATATAAACTTGATATTTGTTATCATATTGTTTTACTACAAATGACACAGTGCACATTATACAATTTTAAAATAGCACTAGAAACTATTATATTCCCCTTCCAAAAAATGAGGCTGGCTGAAGCCCTCAGACACTGGCAATGTCTTTTCAAAATCTTCAGAAGCTTGATCCAAAGCCAGCTCAAGCTAATGAGACATTTTCCACTGACTTAAAAATGTGTTTCCTCAGACTGCAATACATGATGCATGTTACAAAGAAATAGGTGCATTTTACTTTCAGGCTTTTTAGGGAGTTGTGGTGTGGTTTGTTTTTTTTTAAACAAGCAGTTTAAAGGCTAACTCCAAAGTCCACTGGTCTCAGAAGGCTGAATCAAGCTGAAAATTCTGTTCTGTGGGTATTAAATATTTCACCAAGGTAAAATTAAGCTCATAAATCCTCCCATCACTTACCCAGCTGACTAATTTCTTCCTTATCCTGCCTTGCCCCTCTATTGAATATAAGCTGAGTGGTGCCCATGGTTGCAAAGACAGATGCTTGTACTGAGATGTGTTCTTTATAGTTAGGTTTAAAGGACTATGATCTGTGCTCCTAAGCTGTAATGATTAATGTTACAATAATGCAAAGGTTTCAGGCTCTAGAACCCCTTTTCTTTGGGTCTTATCTGGACAAAATATTTCTGGCCCAGATTCTGAAAGATGCCCGTTATTTTAAGAGATGTTATGAACACACATGAACCCAGTTAAAAATGAGTAAGAACTGAGGAATTCATTCAGTAAAAATAGTGACTGACCAAGAGGGAACTCCAATCAGGAGCTCTTCTTGAGGTAAATGTGACATTATTCTACCTCTGTACTGCTGTACACCTCAGTGAAATGGCTTAGCCTTATTGTAAAGAAACAGGCAGGTTTTTGTCTTTCACCTATTTTCATTGCAGGTTCCTCTCTTTTATTTGTATGGCTGCACTGTCTGCTGTGTGCTGGTGTCCCCACAGGACCCTTTGTTTCCTGCCTTTGAAAACATTCAAAACAAACAAGACCCTTTCTCTTCCCATAGACAGTACAAGTAATATTAATGGTTATCTACCTGTGATAAGCAGAGAAGTATCATTTTACGTGACTTGAAAGGGTCATCCATATTGTCAAGCACAATTAACTTGTCTTACTCTCACAAAACGGGCTGGGAGAGGTAACTAAGAGGCCATACGTCTTCACATACCTCAGAAAACAGTCCCGGGACAAGGGGAGGCCAAAAGATACAAAAAGCTTCCAAATAATAAGCACAACAGGCTTTTTATTGAGATCACAAGAAGCTGTGCTGCACTTTCTTGATGCGATACCTTCTGCGGTGCCTGTGTGTGTATTGACTGGAGATGATCAGTTGCATACAAGTTTGAACAAGTCTAGCTGCAAGATTTAACTTGCTATTTATCCCACTTTTAAAGAAAGCAAGCTCTGTAAAAATTTTCTAGAAAACAGTGAAAATTGTTTTGAGGATATATCCAGACTACAATAAAATGTGTGCTGAGATGTCATAGAACTTGCACCGTTTTTCTATTTTGTTTTTGTTTTGAAGCCTACCTAGATCAGAAGAGCAAGCTAAGAATGAACAGTAACTCCAGTTCTCTGAAGGAGGCTTTCACACTCTACATACTAGCTCTTCTTCAGTTCTCAAAACTAGTAAGTTTAACAAGGATTCTGCTTTGAGGAGAGGATGTCCAGGTAACACATTGTGTAGAGAACGATGTTTGTAATTTAGCATGTAAGCATATCCCCTCTGAGTCAGCACTGAATCAGTGTCCCAACTGATGTTTAGGGTAGTGCTATACTGTTGAAGATGCCATCATTCAGATGAAATGATGTTGACCACTTGGGCTGTGGAGAATTGCATAGCACTTGTCACAATAACACAGCTATTAAATGTGTGACGTGACCAAATGCCATATCAAAGTATTGCTCTAGCCACATACATCATTCCTGCAATTAAATGAAATACATTTCACTTCCTGTCTTAAATAACTGGGTAGTATTGCTGCCAACAAGGTGCTGAATGTCAACAGAAGAATGACTGACTGTCAATAATACATCACTCTATCCTTTAGATTTTTTTTCTAAAATGCTTTAGGATCCTTTGGGAGACAGCATCCTGATTAATGTAAATTTTTTGCTATTAATAACATGGCAAATTTGAACACGCTGTTTTCTTCTTTTGACTAATGTAAAAATCTTTACAATGCCAATAATTTTGTGTATTCTTCCACTTTAATATACATATATAGGGAGAGATGGCCAGAAGAAAGTTAATCTTTCTTACTCAGATAAAATTTAAAACAGAAAAATAACTGATAAATGCCTATTTTTCCATATTTTTACAAAAAAGAGTATAAAATCTGTAGACTTATTTTCTTCAGTAGAAAAAAAGGTTTTGAAAGGGAAGAGAAAGTCTTCCCACATAATTTCTGCCCCTTTTAAATTATTTCCCGGTGATGGTATTTTCCTTTTGATAAGAAAAGGAAAGTTGGAAATGCTTCAGACTTCCATTCTGATTTCTTTCACAATGATTAAAGATAAACTGGTGTCTTTTGGTGAAGAAATCAGAATGTCCTTTCCTCCTGCTATGCTGTGGTGTCAAATTTTTGGCAGCTCTAGGCTGAGCGAACGCAGCTTTCTTGAATAATCGGGAAGTTCACAGGGGTATAAAATAGGAAGCTGTGGAAAGCGAGTATTGTCCATAAGTGAGAGAGGAGTGGTGGCGAGGGGGTGTCTCGGAATACCGCTGAAGACGGACCAGCTCTGTCGCTGATGGCTGCTGTAACATGAAGCTCATGAAAGGTCAGCGGCCGTGCTCTGTAGTCTGCTCTCTACCTATCTGTGCCATCTCTTGAAATAACAGTGACTTCCAGGACTCCTTCACCTTCTTCCCTCTCTGGCCCCGGCATCCCCTCCCTCCCCAGTCCTTCTCTGGCACACATCCTTCAGCGCCACTCTCTTTTCTTCCTTGAGCTTTTCCTGTTGTCATCACAAAGACCTCTATGTCCTTTATTGTACTGTGTCCCCTCCTTGCCTGGCTCAAAGGCTATCTCCGGCTCCAGAGATAAAGTCTCTGCTAAGAAAAGGATGGAGATTTAATTTAGAAAAAAAAACATAAAGGGTTAAGAAAAAGAAACATGCTGGTGCCCTGTTTGGGGGACAAGTCCACTGCCACAGTAACTTAGTCAGATAGGTAATTTCAAAATTTGCTTTTAATCAGCTACTTTCTCATTATCGTACCCAAACTTTGTGAATTTCCTGAACAATCTATTTATGACCTGTTCCCTTGAAACTTGGAAGCAGTTCATTTGAGAGAAGCTTCCATATTACTCTGCCAAGAGAATTACCAAAATAGACCTGTGGCATTGTTATTTTTGAGGATTTGTGACCCTTCATTTGTTTGTTTGGTTTAGAGGGATTTTTTTGTTTGAAGCCATTTTGTCTTTGTGACAATGAAAGTTGAAAGGAGTGTTTTAAGTAATAAAAAAGTAGCTGTTTATGTTTGCAGTGCAAATTATTTCAGAAAGACCTGCGTAGCTGATTGATAGAATGAGAGTTCACGTTGCTGCTATAACATGCTATTATGTGGTATACCAGGTGCTAAAAAATATGTACTGTACTACAAAACTTCACTAACCTTGAACTGGAACTTAGGGTAGAAAAGCAATTTGCTATGTGCTTTTAGGACATAAAGTCCTGCTCAAATTCCCTTCCAAAACGTGGAAACTGCCCTGGCTGCAAGCTCTGCCTGGGGCTGCGGGGCCATGCGCAGCTCCTTTTCCCCACGGCTTTTCACACAGATGTGCCAGCAATAGGGTTTTTGCTGCTGGGAGTGTTTGCCACTAGCAGGGCCTCCCTGACACCTACTCAGGTGGGACACCAGCCTGGTAACTGGCAGGTGAGGGGGAGACAGGCTTTGCTGTTCACAGACACCGGTCCTGTGCAAATTAAACAGCTGTCTGCAGAGATATACGTGCCTTGGGGTAAGAACCCGAGTTCCTTGTCTCGACTGCGCATGTAGCAGCGAGAGTGCCATGTGCACTGTAACACCACCACACTGATGTTGTTGAGATGTGTTGTGGTTTAACCCCAGCCAGCAACTAAACACCACGCAGCCGCTCACTCACTCCCCCCCACCCAGTGGGATGGGGGAGAAAATCGGGAAAAGAAGCAAAACCCGTGGGTTGAGATAAGAATGGTTTAATAGAACAGAAAAGAAGAAACTAATAATGATAATGATAACACTAATAAAATGACAACAGCAATAATGAAAGGATTGGAATGTACAAATGATGCGCAGTGCAATTGCTCACCACCCGCCGACCGACACCCAGCCAGTCCCCGAGCGGCGAATCCCTGCCCCCACTTCCCCGTTCCTATACTGGATGGGACGTCCCATGGTATGGAATACCCTGTTGGCCAGTTTGGGTCAGGTGCCCTGGCTGTGTCCTGTGCCAACTTCTTGTGCCCCTCCAGCTTTCTCACTGGCTGGGCATGAGAAGCTGAAAAATCCTTGACTTTAGTCTAAACACTACTGAGCAACAACTGAAGACATCAGTGTTATCAACATTCTTCGCATACTGAACTCAAAACATAACACTGTACCAGCTACTAGGAAGACAGTTAACTCTATCCCAGCTGAAACCAGGACAAGATGTAATAACAACCTCTTCTCTCCCTTGCTTTGCTAAATCGTTTTGCTGCAATACAGCACAAATGTGGGGAAAAATCTGCGGCATCTAAATCATGTGCCTACCCAAAGAATAGTTCACATTTGAAAAAAAGCAAGCAAGCAAACCAGGTGAAGATTATTAACATAATAGAAATATGATGAGCAATGCACACAATTTTACAGACTTTGTCATTAACTGTTCCCTAATGCCTGCTGAAATATTTGACCAGGGTCTCAAAGGAAATTCAGTTATGATTAGTTTAAATAAAGAAGACAGTAGAGCCTATTTAAAAGGAAGGTATTTGTAATAACATAGCTGGAAAATGTTTCTGGGACTGACAGATTATTTCTAAAAACTTCCGTGCAATTTGCCACAATGCTGTTCATGGATCCAAAAAGACATGTAAGCTCGTACAGACAGATGAAACACAATAAACTCTCAAAAATCTATGCTGAAGCTGCATTACAATCTAGGAGCATCCTTATATCCACTCTACTGAAGATACCAAATCTTATCCAAGTGTCTTCGTCAACCCTGAGTACCTGCAGCCTACTTCAGGACTGAGCATTTATGGAGTGCTCTGAACATATATTAGCACCTTTGTAATAAATACTGTACATATACAAGCTGCCTTCTCAAACAGCATGGTACCTATTAATCAGCAGTTCATTTGCATTGCTTGTTCTTTAATTTACTTTTGAAGCTCCTAACACCCACGGCAAATCTCAGCTCAAGACTTCCAGACATGGTTTGTCCTTCCTGACTTGTGAAAGAAAGTTTCACTGGGGGACCTCTGAACTGAAATTGCCAATATTTCACTCAGAGAACAAGTATTCCTTGCCCTTAATAAATGCATAGACATCTGACTATACCATAGTCAAATACCATTAGATAAACATGCCACTTGTAAATCTGGAGGAGTTATATGCCATTTACAAACTCATCTACTTGAAAGTAATATTTTAGATCCAGAAAAAACTACTTTTCCAAATGGTAATTTGATAAAATTATGGATTATTCCATAATTCCAGTGAATAGGTGTGCTTATAGGGATATGCATGCATTTCTGTCCCCCAGACCCTGTGTTTAGCATTTAAAAATGATGACCAAGACATTGTTGTCTCTGCTGAAAGAAGTGGTAGGATTTCAGGTCAATGAATTAAATTGATATCTCACTGGAGGAAGTCCTAATCTTTACATTTCTTACACCTTTCTTTTACACTATTACTTCCAGAATAGCCCATTTATTGGACAGGTCAAATTATGAGTAAAGAGTGATTGATCTGAAATAAAGCCATGACAGAAATTGTGTGAGCGGATGGTGGAAAGTAATTTGATGACTTTGTAGCCATAGTGAACAATTTTCTTGGCTTTAACAGGTTGATTTGGACTGCTATCTAGAAATACTGTTGAAGTCCTGCTCATCTTAAATGACAACCCAGCCACTTTTCCATCATCTCTGGCCAGTGAAGAGTTTCCATCTAATCTCAGTAGATGATGACCTGGCTTTTCTTATTTATATCCTTTTGCTGGGGTACAGCAATGGGGCATACACAGGCTTTCGTTGCTGAAGAAACTTCAACAGTCACAGGACACTACATCACATAGGTTATCTGAAGCTATTGAAAACCTTTTCTTTTCCAGCTTCTGCAAACCATGATGTGCACAAACCAAGAGCTCCTCATGCTCTTGGGTGAAGACCATGGTCAGCAAAAACTTTCCTCTGCTGTAGCAAAACTAAGTTCAATAAGGATGACAATCTTTGCAGAAGACAAATAGTCAGACTTATGAATGAACTCCTGTGGGGTCTGAGGAATATCATAAATTCCACCAACTTCCCTTCCAAGGGCCTGGCACATGGGCCCCCATTTCTTGGACCTTGCCTGCCTTACAGTAATCACTTACATTTAGAAATCAGAAAACATTTTTCAACCATTGAAACAGTGGGTTCTGAAATAGCCTTCCTAACAGAATTGTGGGAGAAAGAATCCAAAATTACTTCTAAGATAAATTTATGGACAGGATTATATGGCAAGATACGATGAACCCAGCATACAGATTAATGTTGGAGCCATCAGTCTTTGGCTGTTTCATATTTGGACCTTCTGATCAGCACTGAAAGTAGATGTGATATCTGCTATTCATGAGATGAGTTGTGTCACATTAACATAAGGCTTTATGTTTCTGCTGGCCACCTGCAGAGACCAAAGATTTTTTTCTCTCTTCTTTGATATTAAACTTGGCTCCCAATTTGTTTTGGTTTTAAAATACTTTCTTCTTGCTTCCTTCTGCAGCAATAAACATCATCTACAGTAAGACCAAGGACATCATGCAGGATGTGCTGGGGCTCCAACCTGCTGTCTTGGGTGCATAAAGTAATCACCAGATTTGGGATCAGGAATACATTTTCCCTCATGCCAAATTGGTGAGGCCCATGGGTGTTTGGGAGGCAGTGGGGACTTCTTTACAGAGGGGCAAATAAGTAATTTCCTGCGACCCTGTGAGCAAGCCAAACAGCAAACATAAACAGGACATTGTCAGTGATCTTGATTTCTCTTGCTCCCTTTTTGTGGCACTACCTAGTCCCATGCAGTGGTTTAACCCCAGCCAGCAACTAAGCATCACACAGCTGCTTGCTCACTTCCCCCCTCCCAGTGGGTTGGGGAGGAGAATCAGAAAAAAAAAAGTAAAACTCATGGCTTGAGATAAGAACAGATTAATAACTAAACTAAAATAAAATATAATAGTAACAATAGCAATAATAACAACAATAATAATTGTAATGAAAAGGAATATAACGGTAAGAGAGAAATTAGACCCGAGAAAAGACAAGTGATGCACAATGCAATTGCTCACCACCTGCTGACCGATGCCCCAGCAGCAATCTGCCGCTCTTGGCCAACTCCCCCGGTCTATATACTGAGCATGATGTTCTATGGTATGGAATATCCCTTTGGCTAGTTCAGGTCAGCTGTCCTGGCCATTCTTCCTCCCAGCTTCTTGTGCATCTGCTTGCTGGCAGAGCATGGGAAACTGGAAAATCCTTAACTTAGGATAAGTGCTACTTAGCAACAACTAAAACATCAGTGTGTTATCAATTATTCTCACACTAAATCCAAAACACACTCTACCAGCTACTAGGAAGAAAATTAACTCTATCCAAGCCGAAACCAGGACATCCCACAAGAATCTTCACAAATCTTTTTTCTGTGCTATGCTGGGAAATACATGGCTTGTGGTAGATGGAGACATGTGGAATACATGTGCTCAGCATCCTTTTAGGCCTGTTCTCCGTATCCCAGTCTGTGGGATAGTCTTAGCTTCCACATAGTAATGTGTGTATTAAAAAAACAAATAGAAGGCAAAAAAAGTCCAGAACTCTGTACCAAAACCAAACAATTCACTGCATGCCTGTCCTCTTGGGGAGAGGATGAGAAAACAAACAGCATATGATAGATACTAACTGTGATACTTAATGCATTAATGACAATTACTTGCAAACTTCTGATGATTGAGCTGTAAGATTCTAAAGCACAGACTGGAATAAAGTGAGGCAAAGTAATACGGGCAAGTAGAGATTTCACTGTGTAACACCATAAATAATTTTAGCATGCTAAGCACAAATTTCCTTCAATTATGTAGTTAGGGGAACTCAAAGGTAAATGCCATTGTTAATATTCACAGTGTGTGTATCTAAAATGTGTTATTTATTAAACATTTACACTATGAACAAGTGTACTTAAAGACACTTAAGTGTAAAGTGTTACTGTCTGCTAAAGATCTCTTCACTTAATGTTTGTAGAGTCCTGAGTGGTTTGCAAGTCAATTAAACACTGATGGAACAGAGATAAACACTTCCTATTGAGAAATGTCACATCAGCCTTTCTGCTTCACTTCATTGTGTCATTTAATGCACTGAAAGGCACTCAAGTGACACAGCACTAGCTATGATATAATGGCATAGGCTATATACCACGCTGAGCCACATGCAGATGGGTAAACAATATTGTAGTCATACCAACTGGCACAGAGAGCAGGGAGAAGCTGTCACGTATTTACATTCAGGGCACACTAACAGGCAACCAGAGTCTTGATAAACGGATTTTCTCTCATGCATTACTCTCTAAGCAGCAGCATGCAGGCATATGCAATTTAACACCCAGTAGCTCTCCCTTCCTTGAAAATTAAGCAGTCTGGCAACCAGCATTGTCAGGATCCTTTTAGGATTAGGCTTCCTCTTGCTTTCTACAAATGGGAATGTTAGCAAACAGTGTCACTCTGCTCTACATGATACATCACTCACATTGTTCAGGATAATAGATAAAGCACTGGTGTTTCAGGAGTGCTTAAAGAGTTGCAGTTCAGATAATGCTTGCAATTTTTCAAACAGCTGAAATACCTACCTATTATCAATTGTCTTTATGAAGAACTCAAGAGGCCTTGTTTTCTTAAGAGCTTTGTAGTTACAATGAAGGTAGAAGCATGCCTGGTGAGCAGAGAAACCATATGTCCCTATTTTAATATGAGGCCTCATGAATTTGGTTTCAAAATACTTGAAAGCTTCCAGATTTTTATTTCATTGTTGGGACACTCTGCTATTGTTGCTTAGCATATCGTTTGATAACAGCAAAATCTAGTTCAGACTTAGAATTCATTGCTATATTGAGTAATATGTTTCATTCAAGTATAAATACTGGAAGAAGCATACAGTAGTATTTAGAAGAAATTTGTGAGACAAACATGGAAAGAAAAAGAGGAGGAGAAGATAGCTCAATGCATTTGGGAACTATTAGGTTTCGTCTTGTACTTCAAGTAAATGTTGGTGTCATATGATTCATACTTTATGATAAATTAATGCAGCACACTGAAATAGAAATAAATAAGTGTCCAGTTCTCAGAAATGTGCAGGCATTACTCTTGAATCAGAGCTTGGCAACAATACCACTGGCACACATGAAAGAAGTGTCCTTTTGTCTTCTAGGGGGATATTTTTGGAACTGTGTTTTGAAAATACTGTAGAGCTAGTAGCTGCAGCAAACCGAAGAGTGCTAGGTAGCCGATATAGCCATGCATGAAACTTGCTGCATTTCCTAATCAAAGCAATGACACAATCTCTTCTCTGTTCCCATTGCCAGCTAACGGCGCTAAGCCTCCCTTTCACTGCGACTGAACCATACTTCCAGCAGTAGGTGTACCAGATGGAAGAGACATGGGTCCCTCTTTTCCGTCCGTGCCTTTGCTCACAGACAGCACCTCAATTTGACCTTGATTATTTTTATACATTCGTGGCCCTTTTTTCTGTTGCTTTTTAAATACAAAAATAGAAATCAAATTGGAATCAGGAAAATGTGGTTGAAAAGAACTGGAGACTTTCTGGGTTTGGGAAAGCAACAAGACGTGAAAAGATAAAAAGAGAAATATGTATAGGAAACCAAAGACAGGGATTTGTGTGTATTTCTTGTCACCCTACTGTATACAAGGGAAAGTCATTAAGGTTACGCGTCATGACAGTTCTTCTTGATGATAAAATTGCTTTGTCAACAAAAGGGCTGAGTATATAAATGTATCATATATCATCTCCCACTCTTTCTGTCTATATATTATATGCTTTCTCATTTAAGTATAATAAACCCCTAAAACTTACAGCTTCTTCCAGGATTTTTATGTAAAGTTAACTGAAAACAGATTTTACTTGGAAAAAGAAAACAAAACCCACTACAGTGTTTGCAACAAAAATGCTTCAGCTTTCAAGTCAGTTCTGTGAACAGAGAAAGAAGGTTCTCAGTGAACCGCTGCTGCTGGGGGTCTCTGCTGTTGGAGCCTGTACCCAAGGTTCTTTGGCAGATGGCAATACCCCATCTCCCCTGCTGCGTGTCCTCCTCACCTCAGGAGAGCACAGCATCAGGTGTTTTCTTATTTACTCTCCTTTGGCTTGACCTGTCGTAGCTCATCCTGACTCATCTCCAGCAGGAAGGGTGGAGGTTTATCTCTCCCTGAAGAACCGATCTGGTGGTTACAGGGCTCTTCTGGGATGTGGGAATTCTGGAGTCAAGCCCTCTGAGGCTGAGGGTACAAGCCAGATTTCCTGCTTTGTGGATGAGGGGACTATGGCATCATGCACAAGGTGACCACGGGTACTTTCTTCTTCATCCGAGCTTAAGGAAATACAGGGCATAATATTGCTTCCCTGAGCACAGAAAAGCATTTGAGGCTCTGAAGCCCAGTTTCACAAGGGTGACAAATCCGAACAAGAGAAAAATATCCCTGACCCCTCTTTTTCCAGTGCTTACTATAGTTTGATTTGGAAGTCCTGTCATGCTGAGTAGAGCACTCAGCTGGGAATTCATTCTTGGGTGCTCACCTCTCTCCATTCAGCCTCCTAGGTACCTCACCCAGCATGGTGAAGTCCCCCTCCACAGCCAGGTGCTCCAGCCTGTGGTGTGGGTTATTGCAAGGCTGAAATGCCTTCTGGCACCTTGGCCTTAACACTGTTCTGCTTAAGTAATAGATGCTTTGCATTGGTATGAGCCAGCTGCTTCAGTACATTCTTGTTCTGCCACGGACAACGCATGCCATCAAGTGCTGAAAGTCGCCAGGAGGTCACCTAGGAGGGCATTTGGGTATGGATGAGTCCAGGTATGGATGCAGAAGGCCACAGAGCTCTAGCAAGAGACTCTCAGATCTTCAGTAACCAGGACCCAACCCAAAGCCTGTAGAAGTCAAAACAGAAATTGCTGTCTTTCCACGTGAAGGAGCTACTCCATTAGCTCTATGAAAAAAAAAAGAGCTCTTCTTTCCAGCACAGGCCAGCTATTAGAAAGCAACATTAAGCCAGTACACTGTTAAAACTTTATAACAGACTAACATGAAGATTGTTGGGAAATCAGATGAAATTCTTCTGAAATGGCTTGGGGTGGAGACACTACACTAAACATAGAGATAAGAACACATATTAAGGGAAATTATCAGAGAGCTTAGACCAAAATATTAAGTATTATAACATCTTGAAATAGGCAGCATCTCCCACGGATTTCACCAAGAGCCTGTATTTTTTGTCTGGGGGAAAAAGGAAGTGTGAAATAAAACCAGAGCAAACTAATACATCTGTAATATGCTGCTGCAACAAGCCAGTCCTTTGGAAGCACCTCAAACTGCAGCTAGTGAGCTGACTCATTGCCCCACAGAGTGCGCGACACGAGTGAACAACACACGGGATGAGCTGCACTTTCGTACCTTAAATCCTGCCCAGCTTAACCTTCTAAATTGCCACAGTGGTAGTATCACAGCTTAAAATACATCTTTCCTGGTTGCTTATGTGTGTTGCCCTGAGAGTTACTCCTGAGGCTCACAGAAGGCAGGAAGTTAGGTGCTGTTATTTTTTTCCATGTGTATGTAAAGCTTAATAGACTAAACTAACAGGGTCAACAATAGGCGAAATTAAAACAGTTCTAAAAATGAACTAGACAAGAGGAAACAATTACAGGGCTGCTATTTGGAGGAAACAAGCACTGGGTGGTTCAGTCGCTAACACAATGAAGGAGACAGCCCACGATGGTGCTTCTAAACCCTTCCTGGTCTGGTATTCCCAAACTGTCCAGTTTGTTTACTTGCCTGGAACGATGCCACAGACACATCCTGATAAGTTAGGAGCGTTCCTCGGTGATTGCTGCGAGAAATGGGAAGCGGGCAGAGAGGGCAGCAGTAAGCGACGTCTGCTCCTTTGAGGAGCTGAGCAGTGAGTACTTTTGTCTCCCTGGGTTGTCTGAGGCAACGCCTTCAGTCAAAAAACAACTCCAGGAGGTATCATGGGCCGCAGAAAGCATAATCAGATAACCTTCATGATTTCTCCGGCCTGCTTTTAGGATGTCAAATTGTTTGGTAGTATTCCTGCTGCCATACCCCCCAATCATTAAAGCGATATTAATTGGTGGGGAAAAGAAGAGACACAACCTTAAGCCAAATGCACTGACTGGGAACTCAGAGGACTTGTCCTGGTTTTTGTGCTGACACAGACTTACGCTGCATCCTTGGATGTCTCAGCTTCCCACCTGTGACTAGCATCGCCTCCTTTGTCCTTGTCCTTTGAATGATACATTTCAGCAGCACGGGGTTTGTGGCAGGCTCTGTCTCACACTGGGTGTAGGTACTGTGCGTGGAACAGCAATGCCAGGTTTCAGGCTACTGTAACAATAACGAGGAGAGACTCCTAAGTCCACCTGCCTTACTGTTAGTTAATGAATTTATCTATAAAACTACAGACCTGTACAATAATCATTGTTTCATTTTCAATGACAGACATGAGCCAGGCTCTCTGATTCCTAATTAAAGGTTAGTGACTAAAAAAACCCAGTTGTTCTTCCTTTGTTGAAGGCACGGAAACGTCAGAAATTGAAGTGCCGAGAGCCCAACAGATATATTAGGCAAATATCCATTAATCAAGCAGGACAAAGAAAAGGGAGAGTTTCTCTGCAGTGTCATTTTTTTCCACCCTCCCAAAAAGTTTCTAGTAAGTGAAGGTAACTTAAAAGCTTTCATTCAAAAGGCTAAATAAAAAACAATGAAGTGCTTTCAAACCTCTGCTCTGGAGAATTTGTGGAAGGCATTGTGTGTAGTTCCTCTTGTCTGTCAGGTTTTATCATGTGAGGTGAAAGCGGTGGGTTTTTTGAATCCAGAAAACAATGCGGACCACAAGCATGTCATCAGAAACTTACCACATTGTTATTCTTTTTTTTCTGCAAACATTTTAATTGCAGCTGGAAGAGACTGAAAAATCCTGCCCGATAAGCGTGCTTTTCTGCTTTAAAAATATAATCGAAAGCATTCTGCTAGCAAGCCTACACAAAAGCTCGTTAAATTAAATGCTAGGGATTGTCTCTGAAAGTAAGTGAATACAGAAGGCAGGTGGAGATAACGAAAACAGGATATTATCCCATTAACGTTTGTTCTGTTACTGCACCCACTTTGCTGTCATTTCTCATTAGCATCCTACCAGAAAGCTACAGAGTAGCTGGTGACTATGGCACAGAAGTTGCAGCCTGCCACTCCTGCAGTGCGAAGGCAGGCGCTGACGGCTCAACGTCGGTCGGGGCAGTCATATGCCGAAGAAAAGTGCAAGCTGCAGGTGAGGCTACAGAGAGCAGCAAGGTGCCCGATCCGCCCTTCTCAGCAAAGCCAAATGCTGTCGGTGATGCAAGAGCTCTGCTCGGAGCCTGCCAAAAAAGTGTATGCTCTTTCAATGTTTCATTACCTCACACCACCCGTTTGGCTGCTAATGGCACTCCTATTGAAAAGTGATCTAGCACGATGCACGTGTCCCACAGCACATACAACACCTCCAGGCCCTTCTTTAATAGCTAGGAACTCAATGTACTCTCTAAATACCGGCTGGCAACGAGAGCGGTGCAGAGCTACACTGGCCCTGCGGCAGCTTGGGGAAGGCAGGCAGGACAGATGGAGAATCACCCACAGCTCCCGGGCTGCAGGAGCAGGCGGAGGGTGAGCCGGCAGGGTCTGCAGCTACGTCCCTTCACTCCCACCACACTGGGCTTCCCTAATGGGAAAGTCGAAGGGGGAAGACGACAGAAGGACGGCTCTGCTCTCTCCTCATCTCTGCCCTCCTCCGGTGGGGGCTCCGGGAGGTCCCCCGGGAACAGGAGTAAGCTGTTTTGCTGCTCTCCAAGAGGTGCTCCCTGGAGAATCCAGGTTACGGTGGAGGGGGAACAAGAGCCACTGTGAGCTAGTTTTTGGGGCTTGTTCAAGAGACTGCGTTAGAGCTTTCCTTTTCTAGAATTTCAAAACACATTTCTGCGAGCACAGATGGACCTTGCTTGTTCATCTGGTTAAGCACAAACTTTCGTTCTTCCTGAGGAAGATGGGGATTTAGAGGAAAAAAGCTTCCATGGAAGAGTTCTCATGATGCCCCCAAGCTGATGACACTTTTACATGAGAGCAGAGTTTGCAGGAGAAATGGGGACACCGTAATGACTGGCAGGCAACTCACTACAGCTTCTTCCAGCCAGTACCCTCACTATTTTTACCTCTCCTCTTTCTTCCCTCCCCTTCTTTCCTTTGCCATTGGAGTCTCTCCTGTGATTCCTCTCCCTGCCTTTTCTTTCCATGTAACTAATCTCCTAATTAAATCCCATCCCAAGAACCAAACTCCCATCTCAATTAATCACTACTCTCCTTGCTTTTAATGTTTTAATTTGCCCCTACCCCATCTCTAGTTTGTTTACGTACACTAAAAAAAAAAATCTGTTTAGGTGGGGAAAGCCCATTATCCCACTTTTCTACGAAGTCTAACTCTTTCCCCTCTTTTCTTTCCCTCTCCCACCCTCTAAATGGCCCTAAGGCCCTGAGTCTTATAAACATAAATACAATTGCATTTGGCTTTGAAGCATGTCAGCCCCATACAGTAAGATGCCCGACAGAGGATACCTATAGGCCACGCTTTGGTTTTTAAACTGTTTTCCTTCCTCCTCTCTGCTCCTGTTTTCATTGTCTCTCTGTTTTTGTTTGTCTCCTCTGCCCCATTTTTCATCCAGGACCTCTCTCTGCTTCACCCCACCCTTGCAGCCTCACCTTGGAGGAATGCAAACCAAATAACCATTCATGGCTGATGAACTTTAAAACCCATGACATTCAAGTGGGTTGGAAATTAGACAAAACAATTTCACCCATCCCTTGTTTAGGGCCCTGACAAACAGCTTGCTGCACCTCCTGGGTTACTGTGCAGGAGGATGTGCTGCTGCATGTCTCCCTTTCATAAGGGAAATGCTGGAATGTGGCTGTGTACCAAAAAGCCTGTTGTAACACAGTTTATTAGAAGGATACCCTGGATCCCCCACATGCATCTCATACATAGGGCTTTTCAGCTCAGCTTCTTTGATAGTGAGCACATGGAAATGGCAGGATGAGTCTTGTTGATTGCTTAAGTGGAGTAATTTTTTAGGGTAGTGAATAGACTAGTCAGCAAATCTGCTTGGCCCAAGTTGAAAACATGTCCCAAACAACCGAATAGAGCTTTGTTTGCCTGAGAAGAAAACAAGACCAAAAGGAGTCCCTAGTTTTCATTTTCTTGCTTTTTATAAACCATTTCTTAAGGCTGCCTAAGGCAGGCACGTGCAACCCCTTCACTTTCGTCAAAAATCACTTCCGAGCAGGGTCAAAAATCTATTTTATTTACTTAGCAAGTCATTTAAACAGTGTAAGTAAGAGCAGAGCCAGGGAGCTGGGGTCTGAGACATAAGGAGGAGGCACTTTCCCCTGTGCCCCCCGAGCGGCAGGGCTGTAGGCGGCAGTGGAGACGCTCGATGTGGGGGCTCCCAGGCGTTGGGGACAGCAGCGGGTCCCGGGGCCGGGGGGTTCCCTGCCCAGGGCACAGCAGGGAGGGCACACGGGGTTCAGGGACAGGCGGCCAGAAGGGCCAGCGCTTTGCCGCTGCACGCAAAAGCAGCAAAAGCCAATCTGCACTTATTGTTTACTCAGCTCTCGCCCTCTCTCTTTTCACACACAAAAACAAGCTTGCAAGTATCACAATAACAAAGCTGGAATTGAATTTCTTTTCTGGAAAACCATGAATATCAGTTCTGGGTTTGGCTCGTATAGGATGAAGCTATTCTTTTTACAGGAAGGGGCGGAGATTATTTCTTGAAAATGAACTAACAAAGTGAAAACGAAATACTTGAAACTGCAAGAATCCAGATTCCATCAGATCTCTAGGGGCATAAATCTGATTTTCCATGCAATTAGTTTCAAATCACGATAAGTGACAGATGCTTTCATTTATTGGCTGAATTGTGACAACATGACAACATGCTCTTCTTCCTTTTTTTTTTTTTTTTTTTTTTAAATTCTGTAGCCCTCCAAGCCTGATCCAAAATCTACTAAAGCCAGTGGAAAGACTCCCACCGTCTTCAAATGGGCTTTGGATCAGGCCCTAATTAGCCTTGGGCAAACCAATAAACTCAATACTTAAATTGTTGTATGTTGAGTCACAAACCATACTTTGTTTTCATTCTAAGTTTACTAGAAAAGCTATGAATAGCTTACATCTCTTCATTTAGGAAAATTTAACTAAACTAGTTTGTATAAAAAGCCCCCAACAAGTTAAAAACCTACCCTGGGAACACTATACCTATATCCTGTTAAGAAAGAATAAGAAGAGTGTGCCATCTTTCCATAGACACAATGCACATTTCAAACATCATGAAAAGCATACTCAGAAATCTTCCTCCAGCAGACGCGTTGTATTCACTAATGATAGTCTGCTGCATGTCTACTTATACCACAGCTGATACACGTACGATATATAAAAGAGTGTCTGCGTACACAAAGATGCATATTAAATATAGCTATAAGCAACTATAATTTTTATTGACATAAATAAACTACACTAGCTGAAGGATATTTTTGCTGATATAATTATATCTACATTAGAGTTCTTTTGGCATGACTATGTGCTTCAGGTGAATTTTTCACACTTCATAGCAAAGCTGGCAAGACTTTTAAGAGTTATTAAGTTGTAGGCTGGATAACATTTTAGTTGGCAAGGGGTAAGCTTCTTGACTTGCTCTGCACTAATGTGATACAGTAAAATTTATCTAATGAGCACACTGGAGAAGGCACTTGATTCAAATGCTTAAATCAAAATCCTGAATCTAGAACAGATCCAGTGCCAATCGCAAGTTTTTATAAAGACTAAACAATGCAGAAAAGGTATACAAACAAGTGCAGACAACTGCCTTTCCAGCCCATTTATAATTAGAGCAAGCCGTACCCTACCTAGCTCACTCCCTTCCAGAAGTCAGGTAACCACTTTATTATTGCCACATACTCCTCCAGCAATACGGTTTATTAGCCTGGGCTTGCTGCCATGATAGCGCAGCTACATGACTTTCAGAGTGGACCTGGTGTATGTCTGGCTAGCTCAGAATAGAGCCATGTAGGAATCTGCTGCGTTGCTATACTTGGTGGGACTTCTGGTCCAAAATCAGATGTCTACCATGTAGGCATCTATGTCTGAGTTAGTTCTCAAGGCTCATTTTAGAAGCAATGAAGAGAAACGGCCACATCTGGGGTTCAATTCATCTCATTCGGAGGTACGTGTCTAAAATAGGCCAGAGGTGCAGGTGTACATATGTTCAGGTGTGTAAACTTAGGTGGGGTGATTTCCAACCACCTTCATAAATGGCTGCAGCTTGGGCCTGATAACACATGGAAGCTGCACTGGTTTAAGTAAAAGTGAGGTGCTAGAGCATGTTAACGAAATGAGTGCCACATGGAGCCATGGCCACGGTATGAAGTAGAGATATGTGCCTATGGATACTAAAGCCTAGTACTTTCAAGGACATGACTGCAAAATCCTGTTTTGGAGACAGATCAAATCATTTATGTTGTCTAGTATTTGCTGTACGCCTCTCCTGCACTAATTTATTGAGGGCTGCTGGGAAAGCAACCAGGAAAGTAATGCAACGCTGTCCCAGATAAGAGTATCTCCAAACAAACTTGAAAAACAATGAGGGAGATTAAGTGGGCTAAGTGGCCTTTAAAAGACACTGTCTGTGAAGCTGAAGAGGGAGATGGATTTTCAATTTAGAGAAGGGACCATGAGACAAGTTTTACTGATCTGGGTGGGAAGGCACAATCCACGAAGATGCTCATGAGGAAGGTGACTAGACAGCCAGTAAGCTTGCGGATAGTTGTCTTATTTTGAGATAAGTTTGGGGGTTTTCTTTTCTATATTGCCTTTGTGCTAAATAAATCCTTAACTTTATTTCAGTGCTGCTGCCCTTGGGCTGAGTGGGGACAGCTGAGTCTGTACAGGAGTAACTAGGTTAATATTGGTTAGGGGCTGGTTTGGTGGCTCCTTTCAGATGGTGAAACTATATGCTACAATCCTGTGTCGAGCTACAGACTCTCAAGCTATCTGCAAGCAAACAGGTACCTCTGCGGATGGCAGGGCAGTACTGTGCCAGTCGTGCTTCTCAGTGGCACTGGATGAGCCCAGCTGATGTGCCCTGAGCACAGGTCTCTGCTCCTGTAGAGGCTTCATGTATCACCAGCTCAGCAATCGCCACCCTGGGGCTGCAAATACAGCTCCAGAGACCTTCAGGGGCCAGAAGAACAGTTCCCCAAATTCACTGGCGTAAGCTTGATTTACACCTGTTTGCCTTATGTTTATATGCTAAAAGGGGACAGACTAAACCAGCATGCAGTGACATGGTATAGAACAGGCCAACGGTGTTCAATACCTCTTAAATAGCAAAAGCAAAATATCTTTGAAGTGATGAAGAGGTCCTAGACACTGAGGTCTTCTCCCTGCTTGGAGCTCCAATGAAATGGAGGGTGGCTGTGTCAGTGTCCAATATGTCTTACTTCATCAGATCATTTGCATGAAAATAGCCAGTCCAGCCTTAGATTAGAAAATTGTTGCAGGCTTTCAGCAGCCATCCAGCATGAGACTTAAATCTTCCAAATGAATAAACTGATGGCGGTGCATCAGACACTTCTCACTGAGTTTGAAAGAAAAACATTTAAAGAACCTGTTCACACAGCATAGTTCCACATGTCTGATCTGGTACTTAGCACAACTCTTCCGTGAAACACCCTGTTAAGTAAATGCATTTGATCTGCAGCAGTTTTGGTCAATGGTTCAGACAAGTTAACCCGGTGCATCTTTAAGGACTAAATCTGCTGAAAGAGGGGTTTATTCTGTTTTGAAGAAATACCTTTAACAGATCTCAGTTGCATAGAAATGAACAAATAGGTAGGTTTAGAAGGTGCCAGCAGCAGCCATACAGCTTTTGGTGTGTATTTGATTTTTAGATAAATCTTCATGTTGTAAAGGCACCTCCTATCTCCCTTTACATGGAAAACAGAGCTTTTGTGTTGAATCCTTCATGCTCGCTGGTGACCAGATAATCCTAATACCCAGCATATTTCAAAGCTGGGGGTTTTTTTCTCTGTCAGTGTTAAAGTCTGCTTAACAAATCTCTCTCATTACAAATATATAGAGGTCAAAGAAGGTTACTCAAATACATTTGAATGAGGTGTATTATTCTACAGTCTCTCCTGTCTTCTTTGGCTTCCTGGATTACCACCACCAGGGTACATGCACATAAAAGTAATTGAACCCAAATTAGCAGCCTGCCTCCATCTGTGATTAATTTCATTCATCTGCAGAAGGACTTTTCAAAACTCTCACAAGTTCAGCCTTTCAGTGGAAATGACAGATTATTGTCCTGCTGAAGAGGGATAACATTATTAAACACCCCAGGCTTTTCAGACTGGCAATGCATAGCAAGAAGGACTCTAAGCACTAGATGCAACACCTACATCTTCACCAAAGGCTACTTCTCAGAAACTATTTCCTCTTCTGTATAGGAGACATTTTTTCCCTTCATTGATTCTCCCCCATAAGGCCGCTTTATGTATGTCCCTGGACGTACACAACTTTTTCGTATCAGAGCTTTTAAGTCTTGCTGGTTTTGAACAACTTTTCATCAGTGTAGCAAGTAAATGTCATAGGGATCACAAAAAATATGGATACATAAGTCAAAGGGTACAATTTCATGTCATTTAAGATGGTGTAACTCTCCATACTGTTGTTCTTCAGACTGCCCATAACCTCCCGGTTTGGATCCATATGGGCAATTTCTGGCCTTCAGACATTTGTTCGCCCTGCTTTGAAAGAACAGTTAGCAACATAGCCCCGCGGCCAAACTAATGAATCGTTGACCCAGCTTCATAGAAATAAGCTAGTGTTTACTCTTCGTTTGACAGGTTGGCAACAAATTTCACCCCTGATTTCCCCACATCCTTCAGAAGAGGTTGCATTTATTTCGACGCCCCTTGTTTAGCCAGGTACAGTATGGCCTAGCAGATCAAACCAAAGTTTCTTTGGGTAAACGCACACTGTAAGGTGAGACGCAGGTCAGGGGATGATTAAAGGCTGTATGTCTGGCCCGGGGATGCCGAGGTGTGGGTGTCACGCACCCACGTTGTTCTGAGGGCAGCTCAGCATCCTGGTGCCCTGCCCTCCCCAGAGGATCTGGCTGCCTACGACGTGGGCCTTTTCAGCAAGGAGCGTGCACCGGCAGGCTTGCCCAAGCAGGGTTGTTCGATAGTGCTGTAAGGCACTCCGGGACTGGCAGTGGAAACCCGCACGCAGCCTGCTTGGCCTCACTCGTGCTGCGCCTGCAATGGCTGCAAGGGGGGCACGCGGGGCGCAGCCGCCTCTGCCTCCCGGCGCGGGTTTGCTCAGGGCTCTCATGGGAAGCCCCTGCTGCCACTAAAACGCTCGGGCACCTGTTCAAAAGGCCTTATAAGGACTCAAATCAGGGTAAGGTCAACATGAAGCATTATCAGGCAATTATTTCATGACTTTAGCCCTACTTTTTTGTCCAGAATGCTGGAAACCGTTTCCTCTCTCTTTGGTCAAAGGCCAGACTGGGCTCAGCTGTCTCCAAGAGGGGTAGTGGGGAGCTGTGGTGGGTGCACAGGAGCTTTCCTGGCCTCAGTATATCCACATGAAAATGAAACAGCGCTGTTACGCTTGGATCTACTATTTCCAGAATCCAATCTTAGTGGGCAATTAGTCACTGGAGAACGAGATAAATACTTGCCTAGAAAAGGGACCTCATGAGATGAGTCAGTTGTCAGCCTCTGCTCTCTCCCCCAACGGGCAAATCCTTACTCAAATGCTAGTCATCAGAGCAATTACAGTATTCTATTAACTGGTAATCCAGGCAGAAGTTCTGTAATGGTGTGAAGTAAGAAGAAGGGATATTCCTAAATGTTTTACCCATCCACTCATCCCTAGCACAAGGAACTAAATTCCAGCTCTCCAACAGATATATGCCAAAGTTCACATCGTTTGATGTTTATGTTCATCAGTTCTATTCATAAATTAAATTTATGGCACATTTCTTATTAGAATTTAAAAGAATAAGTGAAGTAATTTTTTTCCCCATGGAAATTTCTTGGCACAAGTTCTTGGGTACTTTCAAACACAATTTTTGAAATATCTTTTTAAAAAGCAGAAAGTCAATGCATATTTACTTGGCTTTAGCTATAGATAGATTTTCAGCCTCTGGCTGAAAACAAAAGAGCTTCTCCCTTGAGTGAAAGGAGATTTATTTGTTGTGAATTCAAGGCCAAGATGCTATTGAGCTCATGCCTGCCATTGGCTATTTTCATCCGTACAGACCTTGTCCATGTTGTCCTGTTACAGGATCCCTGTCAGCACCCCAGAAACCACCGTCACCCTGACAGCCCCCGTTACTTCTTCCATCCCGAGTCACATCCCAAAGGCAATCTGTGTTCAGGGGCAGGGCTCTCCTCACCCCCACTGCCATTCAGTGGGACCTGCACAGCTACGGAGCCCACTCCCCTTCTGGACCTTGGTTGCAAAGACACCCTCCTGCCCTTTTGCATTGGTGCCAGGCTCCCCGTGTTTGATGAGCGACCGGCCACATCAGGATGGAGGTGAGGGCAACTCCGCGCAGGGTGCCCGTGCATTGGTGCAGCTCCACCAGCACGGGCTGCTCAGGCACCCTCCTCCATCCCCTGCTCCCACGCCAGCAGAAGCTGGTCGCATCAGCCTGGTGTTTTGAATGGGCAAAAACACTGTGTACAGCCACCGTGCGCCAGCAGGCAGGCAGCAAACAAAAAGCATGACTAGGTGTGGTCTTTCTTTGGATGCAAAATACTCCCCATGAGGCATGGATTTCAGGACATGTGGTGTCCTGACTTGCTGGTTGCCTTCCCTCCAGCTCACCCCCAGAGCAGCAGCAAGAATGTATGGAGGGGCGTGAGACAATGTGCGGCCACACACACGCGCTCCAGCCTGACTCTCCGGCTCCTGGGGGTCAACCATTCGTCACAAACACATGCCAGAGCAGCCTGGCCTGACACCATCACTCCTTGCCAGACAGCACGGGACCTTTGCACTCCTTCTTTTCCCCCAGGTCCCACCAAACATTCTTAGGAAGCGGTTCCCCCTTCCTGCCCCCTGCGTCCTCCACGAGCCAGCCAAGCCCGGCTGTCTTGGTTCAAAGTCCACCACTATGGGAAAAGCAGGCTGTGAAGCTGGCTGTCTTGTGCTGCAGAGAGATAGAGAGCTGGCCAGGAGAACACCTTCCAGGGAGCGGGGCAGGGTGCCGCAGATGGCTCCTGG
The DNA here is from genome assembly GCF_026419915.1 of Harpia harpyja. Taxonomy (NCBI): domain Eukaryota; kingdom Metazoa; phylum Chordata; class Aves; order Accipitriformes; family Accipitridae; genus Harpia; species Harpia harpyja. The sequence goes on along the minus strand of NC_068942.1, from coordinate 11,681,052 downwards.
CTCGCACTGCTTGCACCTGGGTAGGCATAGCGCAGGCATCAGCCTCGCCAAGGCCAGAAGGTCTTGAGGAGGCAAAAGTGATGCTGGTGTTCTGGAAAGGCCTTGCTGGGGCAGAAGCAGGTATGGTGAGCCACAAGCTGGCTGGCCTCCTGCTGCCTTCACGGTGGTGCTGGTCTCGGCTCCTCCTAAAAACTCCCAGGACTAGCGTGCTGGGGCACACGCCTGGTGCTCAGAGGGTGGGGAGGGTCGAAAAAGACTGAGAAATAGGCTCCAGAAGTGCTGTGACCTTTGTAGGCAGTTGGTCCACACCTATTTTTTGCTGTCTTGCTGGCCTCACCCTTCTCCCCACTTCTTCCACTTCTTAAAATTACAGCCAAAACACTCCCCAGATGCCTCTTACTAATACTTCAACCTGAACTGCCCTGTCCCAGTGACTCTAAGCTCAGCACTGCTCAGGCTGCTGTGTCGGCAAGAGACGGAAGGACACTTCTGTGCTCTCCTGCTTTCTAATAAACACCTCTTGGGAGACATCCTGTGAGATGCCTTGGGAAGTTGTCTTAGAGAAGGAGAGCCTGGGCCCAGGGAACAGCCTGGGAGTCACATCCCTTCTGCCACTGCGTCTTCTATTTGGAACAAATGTTGCTCAGGGAGTCCTGGGAATAATTTAAGTGGTTACTGATTTTGTTCTGCAGTGTGTCTGAGATGTTCCCAGAGCTGCCTCAGACCATCTGCAAAGCGAGTTTCTTTGCACACCCAGTTCTTTGATGGGCTAGGAGCTTGAGCTGGTCAGGAGAGCAGGTCCAACAACACAGGCCATAGGGAAGGCATAGTGATACTATTTTTTGAAGAAGGTTTTCCTACTCAAAGATGCATTGCCTAATGCATTTTTTCCAGGTCTGTTGGCTAAGTTGCCAGTCCTGATTTGAAGGCTGGCCTGAAAGGAAAGAGTGAGAGTTAGTGCTGGACTAAATGCCATTGACACAGTTGGCACGTTGCAGTGTGGCAGAACAGTTCCCGTTGCAAATGCCTGTCCTCCATGGAGCTCTCTCGTGAGGGTCCTGGAAGCTGAAGGCAGTTTCCCCGTTTCTGAGTATTTTCATGAATCCTGGAGGACTGCAAGGCATCACTCATAAATGTCCTGTCCCAAGGGGACAGGCTACAAAGCCAGTTCATCGCTCACAGCCCACATGACTGGGGAGAACACGTGTGTTTTATCCCAGGCAGCATTAACAGGCTTTGCCTCTGGGTTGTGAGGCTATGTCACATTACTGACCTGTGTCTCATCTCCCGACTTGGTGACGTGGGAAAGGACGAGTTGCAATTTGTCTCATGCCAAGATGTTCACAGTCCCAGCAAGGGCTACCACCACCACTTGGCGATGACAAAAGAGCCCATGCTCATTCATTTCATATGCCCTGCATCCTGGCTCCAAAATCCTGGAGGGAAGAAAGGGGAGAAGCTTTCTCAGTGCATGTAGGCAACCAGACGGGCCAACTTTGTGTAGGTGGAGTCTGGCTGCTGTGTCCTCCATGGGCTGCTGGGCAGAGGTGCAGACAGCCCTGGGGAAAGGGTGCAGAAGGCAGCTGGCCCAGAGCTCTCATCTGGCCGTGTTTTTCCCTATCCCCTGCTTTTGCTAGAAGATACTGGTGGATAACATTGTGAGTCAGGAGTGCTTATGTGGTCTGCTGCATTTCTCCTGGGGACTGTAGGTGTTTTGACTTTGTGGTTTGGGGTTTTTTTCTTTTTTTCCCCCTCTGTCGATAATTGAAACGAAAGGTCAGGAGGAATAACCAGAAAGAAGGGGAATAGGAGTACTTACAAAGTGAAGTAAGCCTCTGGCTGGGAATCTTGGCTGACATCTATGTTTTGCACAAAATGCTCTGGTAGCTTTTACTGTCAGAGGTGGTCAGGGCAGTGCAAGCTCCAGCAGAAGCGCCGCTTCTGCTAGCCACAACGTAGGTGCAGACAGGAGGGAACAATGACATGAGCAAAATTTACAGTAGCTACAGGTTCTGGAGAGCATAATGGGTATCGGCAATCTCAACGGGTGTTTTAGTAGACATGTAATCCAAATCCATGTATTGAACTCAGCATGCCCAATGAATAGCTTCTTTGTATTTCAGTTGTATAGTTGAGGCTTAATGGAACCGGTACAAATCTCTCACTAACTAAAGAAGGTCTCAAGGCAGTGTCAACTTTAGGCTGTTTCACGAAGCAGGCCAGCATCAGTTTTGCCTACTTCTCCATCAGCTGTCTAGCACCCTGATAACATGTCTGTCATCTATCTTGCCAATATGGACAGGAACCAGTCATTTCCAGGTAGTATTAAGAAAACTTTTCATACTTACAAATTAGCTTTTCAATTCCGCATTTGATGTGTCCTGTGGATGCATTTTGGGTAATTTGAAACAGGCCAAGGTGAATGTCAGGAAGATCCCAGAGGAGAGGACTGTAGTAACTGGGGAGAAAAATAGTCTGGGCTTGTGAAAGATTTTCTTAGTGAGCATAGAGAATAATAAATTAGTTTTAAAGAGGCTGTAGAGTTAAAATTGATTTGGTTTAGTAACTACATCTGCGGGGAAAAAGAAGACTCTAGCTTCTGGACTGAGTCCCTCTGAGGTAGGAGAGGGCAACAACACTACAAATAAGTAATTCAACAAGTTTTCTTCCCTTTCTAGGTTTTCTTCTTTTTCAGTTCTCTGGAAAAAACCATGAGATGGAAAGGAGAAGAGATGACAGGAAGAAAATCCTAAACCAAGTCTTTTCCAAAATTCAATCTGGGATGATCAAAAGCTCAGAAATGAGTCACTATGTCTTCCCCCAAATTACCATGAAGCATTACTACCATTTTTGGCCAGCTCTTATGGACAAAATGTTTAACATGACTTTGCAAGAGTAGGGTCACAAGAAAGGACACAATTTTTGGCTGTAGGGCACAGACAGATGTCATTGAAATAGCTCCTTTCTCTGCTAACTAAAAATACATACTGCAGTGGGATTAAACTACATGAAAAATGATGTGGGGTCTGAAAGGATTAATTTATGAGAGAAGATTTAGATCAGAGGTGTTAGATGTATATTTAAAAGGAAGACCATTTCTAATAATTGAGAACTTTAGGTAGTGCAGATATGTATGTCAAAAAAAAGGGAAGCAGGAAAATCTCTTTACAGTAAGATCCACAATTCCCTATGGAATTGTGTCCCACAGGAGCTGGTGAAAACACAGAGTCATTTTTATTAGACCTGACCAAACACCAGACCCCAGGGCAACCCTGCATTTTCATACTATGGATCATCATGATCAACCTGGTTTATTTCTTTCATGAAATTACCTCTCATAAAGAGCTCATTTTGTTTTCAAAATGAAGCAAGGGAACCAGCACCGCAAATCTGACACAGACAGGTTAGAAATAGGTGAAAACAAAGGTGGGAGGTGCTATCAGGATCTCTCCTAAACTGCTGGTGTGGCAGTCTGACAGGTAGGGTTACCAGTCTGGACATCTCTGCAGGAATTACTGCGCTTCATTACGCAAGAGCAGAAAAGATTCCGATCACCTGGTTCCTTTTCACTCATCCGCTGCATAGAGGTTAGACTGCAGTGAACCACCAGATCTTATCAAAGAGTAGAAAGAAATGAGTAGGTCTGTGAACAGCAGAGCCAATGGAGCCTGGTCTGCGAGGAATTGTGTCTTGTGGTTGGGTTCTCTGATGTCTAATAAGGTGTGAGTTTTGCTTGAAGCTTTACATGCAAGAAGAGCATTCATTCACCATTGCTGTCTCCCACGTGAATTCTCTGATGCTTCTTAAGAGGTGAACTCATGCCACATCGATTTTTTGGAACTGGCACAAATAGGCTCGCTTTTCTTTAATCTCTCCTCCACACCCTTTGAGACCTCTCTACAGCTAACAAATTTGGTTTAGATTGGTTGTGCGTATGCCCCAATCATTCCTTCCCACCCCATACTCCCTGCTCCCTGGAGGCTTTTGTGGGACCAGAGCAGAGAGCTGAGCTGTCTGGAAAAAATGAATTAAAAAAGCTCTTGAGTGGGCCAGATCAACTATGACGTGGTCCAGCTCCCTGAACTAGGTCCCCCGCAAATGCTCATGCCGACAGAAGGAAGGGGGCAGGCCCAGGGCGTGAACGATGGTCTGGGGCAGGAAGGGAGCTCAGTGGCTTCCTCCAGCAGCAGGGCTGCCTTCTGGCAGCTGGCGATGAGCCCGCGGTATAAAAAACACGCCTGGAAGAGTTAAACAGTAGTCCCCAAACAAAGTTCACTGGAGGAATCCAGGCAGCGTGTGTTCACACGTATTCATGGGCCAGCCTGTGGCTACCCGCTAGGTACGAGGATTGGGCTGGGGCAGAGGTTGTTTCCCTGATAGAAAGCACGTCCTTGCCAGAGCTGGAACATAACAAGCCCAGAGGACCTCTCCTTATGGACACGTAAGGCATTGCTTTCTTCTCAGATAAAGGCACCTTTAAGCGAATGGAAATCTAAATGGCAAGAGTTGCAAAAAGGAGAGTAAGCGTTGAAAGGGAGCCGTCGGGTTTTTCATTAGCTGCTGCTCCCACTCCCCGCTGAGTTCCATACACCTTGTCCCAAGAGCAGGCTGTAAAGCCTGGCAGATGCAGCAAACCAGTGGGAACCGGAAGAGTTTCAGGCCATAATCCCACCTAAACTACTGACTCGCTGTGCAATTGCCTGAGTTGCCAGACCTCTTTGTGCCTCGGTCCACCAAGCTCAAGATCTGGGCAAGACGTGAAGGTGAAAAAGAAGCAGATGCTGATTTATGCCTGCCTGAGTCAGTGTGTCAGAAATAGGTAGCTGGTGGTGAACATTTCTTTTGTGGATTAAAGTTTACTCTGTATGATGCTCTGGTCAGAAATGATATGGCCACCACAAAGAAACTATAAACACAGTAAAATCCTGGCAAGCTAAGGAAACCCATGGTAAACCATCTATTTAGATGAGTATCATTCTCATACATAGCAGCTGTTTTAGTTCACATGGCTTCTGGTAAACTCAAATGCTGTTTTATAGTAAATCCCACTGCTTTTAAATGTCTTATTTTCACTGCTGCTTCCTATAGACTTCTTATCAGGCATCATTTTAATCAATTCTCTGATGCTGCCCTGGTAGGGTGAATGCATTTATTTTAACTACTTTGTGTTTTCATGCCCAATTTTAAAGCTCCTCCACTCTTCTTCCTTTGCTGTAGTAGATGTGTCAAGCATGCCCTGACTGATTTAGCTTTGTCTGCCTGTCTAGTCAGCGAGGACTGGAAAATTTACATTCACGCAGAAACGCTGAGTTAATAATGATGAGGTGCTGAAAAAGTTTTGGGTCACATCCAAGTCTGTGTTTCCGAAAATGAGACCCAAGGCAAGAACTACAGACTCAGAAAAATACAAAATTCAGATTCACTTTTTAACCTTACAAGGGTTTTTGTCTTCATTTCAAAGGAAATTCTGTTCAGTTACGCACACGAAACTTCAACAATTTGAGGATGTAATCCTGTATTTCTTTGTCAGGCAAGTCTCCCATTGACTCAGTGATTTCAAAGGCACTGGTGCCTGTGTATGAATGGCAGGATATGGTGCAAATTTATGATCATGGAGAGCTCTGCTATGTTCTACTTTCACATTTTTTTTTTAAATTCACTTTATGGGAACATCATGGGAAAAAGATCCTGGCCTCAATTCATACAACTGGAGCTCTGCCACCCAATTCTGTGAAACCAGGCTTCCACCCGTTCTGCTTTTTACTAGACAAGTTGTGGTACCTCTGAGAACGGCATCTCTGGAGTGAGCCTTGAAACAGCATCCAAATATCACCAGACAGCAGCTGATTGATTTTAAGCAAATACACGAGATAGTTTTTTTCAGAGATGGTGAATCAAGGGTGTGTGACATAATGGCACTGTGACAAGAAAGTTCACTCTGCAGAAAAGATCTTGCAGTGGAGCGACTGCAGCTTTGGACAAAGAGGCTGCTTATGGCTACCGTCCTAACTTCCCTACCCTCCCAACCTCCCTTCTTAATATGAACTGTCTTGACAGAAGGTGAAGGATAAGATGGATTAACAAAATAGCTTTTCTCCACACCTAAATCACGTACAAAGTATGATCTATGGTGCAGTTGGTGTCATAAAATAGAGATGTGGTATCATTGCCTTGACATTATCTCCCTTGCTACCCTTGAACTCCAGAGACTTAATGGCCTTCAAATAAATGGTATTTAAACAAACCACTTTTCAAATGATCTTGTGGAACCTATTTAATCATTACCAGGAATAAGTGGTCATTGCTAAGAACTGGATTTTCCTGGCTGCACAAGCGATAGTCAGTGTGCTCAGTCCCTAGGGATGTGAACTTGGTTTAACAACTTTTTTGAGTGCAACTGCATCATTTAACCAATTTGAAAAATGATGCTGCAGATTTACCAGCCTCCAATCACAGCTTTATTATCAGGAGCATTCTGCAAACTGCTGAGCTTAAAATGTGAGCTCCTACCATTTAAATGTACATTTTCTCATATCTATCTTTCTCTCTCTCGCTCTCTCTCCATGTATAATATATGGCTACGTTTTTAGCCTTGAATTTAATAATTTGTACACAGGGGCCAACAAGAGCATAACTTAATCCAGGATTGGGACTGAATTCAGTGATGGCTAATCACCACACTTCATATGCTGGAAATAAGATTTCCCATTCTTTATCCAAATATCCAATTAGTCATAGTGGTTACTGTAAAAACAGAGTGAATCTGAGAAGATGCATCTGCTTAGGCAGCAAAAAAAAAGTCCCAAGGAACTGGAAGTACTTTCTTTCTCATGTAATTTCACTACTGCAGCAACACCAAAGTTCTCTGAGCATGAGCTTCTCTCTTTAACCATGTCCACAGAGGGCAGCAGCGGGTGCATGTACATGCTATATATCAACCCTTTGACAAGCATAACGACAGTTCCCCATCTATTCTCATTTTTCCACTCTATGTTTTAGCCTATTTCAGCCTTATGCCTTACGCCATCATTCATCTGAACGGGTAGCTGTGGACCTTACACACCGGCATTTATGTGTGAGATGTATCAAACTGGGAAGTTAGATGGATCATTGCAGACAAAGGAAAAAAGCTGTTATCTAACAAAAGCCAGCGCTCCATATGTTGTCTTGCAGGTGTCCCTTTATGTTCTCGAGCTGAGTGAGTACTTAATGGCTCTACGTTTTGCATAAGCGCTGTCAGACTTTCTTTACCTGTTTATATCGTCATCTCCACCGCTCCACCAAGGTATTTCCTGCCGGCGAAGCGCTCCTCCCGCCAGCCGGCAAAAGCCGTCCTTGCGAAGCACGGACTCCCCCCACCCCCGCCCCCATCGCGAAACCTTTTTCAGAAAGCTGAGAGACAGGACACTCCTCTTCCTTGGCACCTAAGTCCAACGTCGCAGATGTTTTAAGGCCAGTGCAATCAACAGCCCCAGTTCGGGGTGGCGGGGAAGGGGGGCAAGGCAAGCTTTTTCCTCCCCACAACCGACTTCTCCCCAAGATAGCGGTGCTCGCCTTCGCCGCTCTGCTGCAGTTCCGCCGCTCTGTCGCTAGTTGGGGCTGACGGCAAAGGGACGAGCCCGGCCCCGGCCCCGGCCCCGGCCCCGGCCCCGGCCCCGGCCCCGGCCCCGGCCCCGGCCCCGGCCCCGGCCCCGGCCCCCCGGCAGCGCCGTGCCGGAGAGGGCGCGCCCCGGCGCCGGGGCCGCGCTCGCCCGCCCCGGCCTCCCCGTCGGAGAGCAAGCGGATGGCTGGTGCTGCTCCTCCTGCCCTGGCAGAAGGGCCTGCCGCTGCCGGAGGGGCTTCCCTGTGAGGAGGTGGGAGGCTGTGTGCGCCTCCCACCCAACGAGCAAACGCGGGAGCTAGCTAACCGCGACCATCCCGGTTTTGCAGGTGAGGAAAAGGAAAACGCCCCTGCATCAAGCAGCTTTCACGCGGGCGGACCATTAGGGCTTCCCAGAACAGGATCTAGGTAGACCATCTGCCGGTCCTTCGGTTTAGTACCGAATCGCTTCTCATCTTAAAAAGGTCCTAAAATCTGTGCGCGATTTTAAGGACGTGAGCGATACCACTGACTTCACCAGGACAGCTCCCATTACGGCATCTTCTAAAATGTGTTGCCCTGACTTGGTTTTCTGAATGTATCGGTTGTTTCGCGTTCAGGGAGATGGCTTTGCCAGCCCTGAAGAGGAAACCTAAAATAGAATAAACCGCAGTATCTAAGGTTCTGGGCAAAGTTTCAGTTTTAATCCTAAATAGCCCTAAATCCATTCTTAGTAAGATGTGAATCATCGTGTTTAGAGTCAGAGCTACAGAGATAAAACTCGGCACAGTCTGTAAAAGCAATTCTGTATTAAAACGTGAAACTACAGTTCCTCTTCAAGTCCTAAACCCTGATACCTGATACTAAAAAAACTATCACACTCTTAACACAAGTGCCACCAGTCTGTTCAGACAGGAAAACCTGCCACAAGGCTGGTCTCCCTTTTCCAGTCTCTGGGAAAAAAAAGAAAAAAGGCCTTTCATGGTCAAAAGCATTCAAGCTACAGAACAGATTTTTCTTTCCTATTAGATTTTTTTTTTCAGGTTTGTTTGTTCTGTCCCCTCCTCACAACCCATGTTCCTCTGGTACAACTGATAAACAATGTCTTTTATTGCTATAGGCAGCCAGTCCTGCCTAATACAATAGCAAGCAAGGCTTGGCGGGACTGCAAATTGCAGGTGTTGGAGTATTGTGGTCATCCAAACCAGATGCTGAGGAGATGGAGCACCTGTTTCCCTTCTTTTCCGCACTGGAGAATACAGCACTATGCAGGCTACAGAAACAACCTAAAATTAATAGCACTGCTGCAGTTTTCCCTTGACAGGGTAACAGAGATGTACCATCTACAGCTTTTGCAAGCACTCCTCTGAGTGCTCATGCATATGTGCTGGATTTTATTTTTTTTCCAGACCAACAGAAGGCAGTCAGAGATAGGTCTGTAACTTCATTTCTCTCCGGATTATTTTATTCATCATTAACCCTGCCCCGGCATGAAAAAAAGTTGATCGTTTTTATAGTCCTGACAGCAGTAAAGTTAAACCAAAGAATTAATGTATATTTTATATCTATTTTTACAGGTCCTACAAATGTCTCTTTTAGATGCAGAAATGCAGTTACAGTGCCGTGTTCAGGATAGTTGACTCACTGCTACTGCCTCTGCAGGCAATGGAAAGCCCTCTACCGATGTGAAAGGAGTCAGGATCCTACCTGTACTGAAAGGTGGTAGTAATCCTACAAGAAAGGTCCCCCAAATGATAGCCCTAAATAAGCTCTCCTTTCTCTGCCGGACAGTCCCAGTGGCTTGCAGGGCTGGGAGGCAGGAGCTCAGCTGGGAACTCCAGGCTCCAGCATGGTGGTGTGTAACGAGCTTTCCCTGGCCTCAGCCCACCTTCACCTGCCCCTTCCCGCCTCTCTCTCCCCAAAAGCAGTGCCCTTCAGAGAGGGAAGAAGAGCAGGCGTTCACTTGCAGCCTTTGTGGGTCTGGGTGGGTGACAAACCATATGGAAAGGACTGACTTTTCGCAGGCTGGAGAACTGTGTCTGATGCAGCAGCTGTAACCCCCATTCGTGCTGTGGACTGTAGTCAGTCTTTAAACGAAGAAATGGAACAGGTTTTAAATCAATGGAGAACATAAAAACACCAACTGCTTTATACATTTCTTTTTTTTAAATTTAGGGAAATCTGGATGGGTATCAACATTTTCCAGTTTCTGGCCACAGAAATATTTGTGCTAAGAAAATGTAAGTATTTGAAAAAAACTGCTAGAAAAGTAAAATTTGAGAAACTTTGCAGAACTGTATTTTGGCCGTGTCACTTTTAAAAATGGAGCTCTAGCTCCTACCACTAAGAAATACATCCACCTGAAAAAAAGAAACCAAAACCAAACAGCGTCACTTTAGTTTTACCACCACGTAAATCACAGTAAGGTTCAGCTTCCACAAGGAAAAGAGGCTCATGATGCTATGGTAGTATCACAGTAAAATGAAGACACCTTGCTTTCATGGTGATTTTAGCTCAGGATGGCTCACAGCCATTGATTATCTCCAGGTAGAAGATGCAACCATTTTTATGTAGTAAAGATGATTGTGCAAATACTACCTTCCCTGTCTTTTCTCTCTCGAACAGTGCACGTGCTCACACGTGAGCACACACACACACGTGCACACACAGAGAGAAACAAATATGCAAGCAAGGCTCCTGCTGGAAACAAGAACAGCTCCAGCTCTTCAGCAATTCAACCAGCTCTTTCGATGTTTTAATTTCACGAGGATTTGACTGAGAGCGTGCAAGGCACAGAGGCAACATCTCAATTGCGTCTTTCCATGCGTGCCCACCTCAGAGCAGGGCTGAAATTACTCCTGGCTTTCTCAGTGCTTAGCCAAAGCCACCCGTAAGGCCCAAATCAGTTGGGGTAGATTGGGATTTTTGCTTTGACTCCTTGCAATTCACTGTGCAGACAGACTTTTAATGAGAGCTCGTCATTGCTACCACTTGGCATTTATGAAACTCTTTCTCTCGTTTCTCCATGGACAAGGTACACTTCTTTGTTTTGGCCATTTAGAGCTACACGATGAATTCCACCTCTCCCAGGTACTTGATTTTTATGGCTTCTGACGTATCCTTCGGTTTAGCCCCCAACAGTCCCTGTACTGCAGCACGGTCAAACCCTGCCTGAGGTAAGAGCAGCCGTATTCAACCCCCTCTCCTCTTCCTGCTCCCCCTCCCTGCCCTAAGCAGACAGCGTTAATGAGCCAGAAACCGTTCTGAATCAGGAAAAAGGGAATTTTGGCAACTGGTGTCATATTTCTGTAAGGAATAAAAAATAAAATAAAGGGGAGAAAAAATGTTACAAAGAAGCCGTTTAAGCTGGAATCACAAGAGAGAGGGAAATTACCCGCCGTAAGAGACAGGCAAAAGAAGGGCGAGTTGGAAGACAGATACGCTGGGCAGACTTCAAGGTCTACAAAAGATTGGTTGTCTCTTTTGGGGTTTACACTCTCTTTGTCTAATTAGACTAATAGGGGTAGAATAGAACTGGGGGAGATTAAAATCTGTGATAAACAAGGCATCTTTTATTTGATATTATTGGAACTGGTTTCACTTATCTTCAGAAATCTTTCTTTTTGTGCTCCTTAATTTGTCCTTGAAGTCCTGTATCTAATCATTAGTTGAGCAACCAATAATCCTCCCCCAGCCCCTCCACCCCTTTTTATGGCCAACTTTAATCTTTCAACTCAGTGAAAAACATGTTTCCCCTATCATAACTAGTTTAACAAAAATTCCCTTTCAAGTTTAGATTGCACAGATACAATGGCTTTCCTGCAGCTTCATGCTGGAGAAAGGAATTTACATTAGAAAAAAAAAAGAGATTTATGATAGCATTGTATTTCCATTTGAATATGGAGAGTTAATAACATGCATATGTTTTTTTTATTATTATTATTTTAAGGTTTAAGCTATGCCATAGGCAAGAGGAAACCTGGAAACTGTGAGACTGGCAGGGCTCAATGAATAACCTAATCTGGATTTCATTCACAAACAGCAGCTCACACACAGGGAAAGGGCTGGTGTGTTTCGCCAAATCGGAACTGGAGTAAGTGCCAGGATTTCCTGATTTGTTTACATTTCTCAAAAAACTTTTTTCCCCTGGATGAGGCTAGAATTAGACTTCCTTTTCCACTTTTGGCCCTTTCCAAACTATTCTTGCTTGACATATTCTCTCCTTTTCCCTGTATTCTCCTTTGTTCCAGTCTCAGCTGGCTCTTTTGTCTTGGAAAACAGAAAAGGCAATGAAAGATGTCAGTCTATGATAATAATGATAATGTAGCCAGGTTTGCATGACAGCAAAACAATGCTGCAGGCTTTTCCAACACCCTTGGATCCACCATTCTTCTTACAATGGTTCAGGGGGGAGTGAGTGGGATGTCTCTGGGGCCATGGGCTGGAACAATAGTGTCATAAGGTAAAAGAGATAAAAAAGTCAAAATGAAACAAGCTAACCCGGTCTCTCTTGATGAGGCCTGTCACTGAGTTAATCAGAAATCGGAGGGGGCCAGTTACATGTAACTAAATCACATTTTCATCAGCTGACTGGCTTCTCTGAGCCTCTGAAAACGTCATTTTCCCAGTCTTTTTTCACTTTCACTGACTTTACTGTACTTTGCCCATTGTCTGCAACCTCAGTGCAATCACTGCAGAAACTTGTTTGGGAGACCTGCTCTGTGCCTTTGTTTATAGCCCTTTGATCATCCCACAGAAAGAAAAACACTGTAGCTTGGACCTAGGCCATTGTTTTCTTAACATGACAAGACCGCCAGCCTGCAATCAGTGTTGGATGCGCATGCGTAAAAGGGCTGCTAGGGACTTCAAAAATTATGGGAAGACTAGCAGAAATACTGAGAGATTGGGCATCTTGCTGAGTAGCGGTGAGCATTTAAAGTCCCTGATGCAGCCGCTCTGCCACTGCGGAACAGCAGCCCGAGTCGTCACGTCTTAGTAGCAGCATTACAGCAATACAAAGTTATTCTTGTCGGGATGTCAGGTCCTTTTTGCCACAGCACCTTAACTCTGGCCATCAGAGAGAGCCCTGTGAATGGTTCACACTTTACCGGGATGAGGTGGCGAGCAGGGGCCGTGCCAGGCACCGACATCCAGCGCAGAGGCAAAGCGTTCACAGCGAGGAGAGGCAGGGGTGCAAGACTGAATTTCTGCATTTCAAACAACTGTTGTCAGTCAGGTTTTTAGCTGACATCGCTCCCATTGGTGTCAGTGCACCGATGCTGATTTACACCCGCTGATGAATATGCGTCTGGAGAACAGGGGGATAGGGTAATGGTGTGATGCAGAAGAGTTAGTCAAATAGGAAAAGGAAGCAAGCGGGAGAAAGATGGAGATAAAAGGGGAAGGGAAGGAGAGACGCGATCATGGGACTCAGGAAGCACGAACTGCAATGTACAGCTGTGGGAAAATGATTAGACGAGATTGCATCAAACTGGACACCAGTTTTGCAATTTCTGCAGCACCTTTTTAAGATCCCATACTGAGATACTGAGCAGAATGTGTGTGGCTGGATATCTGGAACAAGTCCAAGCAAAAGGCCAAATGCGATCAGTCATCTGTGTTTGCTGGTGCTGTGTACTAATGTCTCCTGTGCAGTCATTGCAGTATATGTCTACTTTGTTTGTTCTGAATTCTGTTTTTCACCTGTGAGTATTTGTATCATATTTAGTTGCCTACATTGTGCATTGCCTAATTTGGGGGCCAGAAATCACTGTTCCACTGGTACTCACCAGATGGAGGGATGAAAGAGAGAGTGAGATGGGGAAAGCTACGTAAAGGGGAAAGAACTGACTTCCACAAAGGGCAGTAAGATGCTATAAGGGGTGGTAGAAAACACCTCTGTACCTGAAATAACTAGCCAGCTTTTTTCATTTTAGGAGATCTCTGCAGAGAATCAAGAGGTCCAAAAGCAGTTTTGCTTACACAGTTGATTTAGCTGATGGCAGTAGGGCTACTCATGTGAGAAAGGTGAGCAGGAAGCGGACTGATGTCAGCAGGCAGCCTGCGCTAGAAACTCACACCTACCCTTTCTGCTTCATCAGTTGTCTGAGCCCGCAGTTTCACTATTAGGTTTTGGTGGTGCATTTTTAGATTTCCAGTCACAGCTTGCATGACAACTGCTGGTAGTCTACACCTGACCAGTTACTGCCATTTAACTTGATGAGAACCATAAAGGAAGCATTCTTCCAGGAGAAAGAGTAGAGGAAGGGAAAAGCGTATTTCTAGTGCTTTCTATAATTATGATTCATGGCTTGTCAGCTAGAGTTCAGTTCTCACTGGCAAGTGTCAGTAAGAAAGTCTTATTTTAAGAAAAACACTTCTGCTTTTTTTTGCATTGCTGATAGCTAATACAGATGAAACCACAAACCTGAAGAGTTCAGACTTCACCAAATGTTAGTCATGTATCATTTGGAGTAACTCAGTACTTGATGGTAACTGGCATTTAATTTGGATGTTCCTTTTTTCTTTTTCTCGCAACTCCAAGTAAATTTTCATTTTCATTTTTTGTACTATGTACGTGCTAAAGATCACTTGATTGATTGAGCATAAAGTTAAGGCAATATTTTCTGAAGCAGTAACTCATAAGGGAGGTCATACTAAGGAGCCTGGATAGTTGACCTAACACACCACCTTGGCCCACACAGACTTCTGGTGACACTTTATAAGGCAAGTTACATTTGAGTTATTCAGCTTCACTAAAAAAGTTGTTTTCCATGCTTCCACATCCTGTCTCCAGGAAAAGAGAAGCAGAAGCTGAAAACTACAGATGCAGGGTGACACCATTCCTTTTCTCTCTCTGTCCAAGGATGTGAGCTGATGATCTCTGTGCCATTCTGCTGTGGCCCTGTCACTCCCAACCTGAACTTCAGGATACACCGAGAGTATTGTGAGTCCTCCCAGCAGCGTCGCACACAAGCACCACAGTGGATTACCTACCTCAGGCAAGGCTCATCCTCTGGCAACGGGACATCTCTGGAAGCTCATGAATTGCATCTGGTGGAGAAATGGCAGTAGCCAAACAAACAGGGTAGGATGCTTCCAGTGATCTCTGTCCTCTGTGGGAGTAAGCTGTTGGCAAAGAGCAAGATTAAGTTTATAGTCAGCAGGATGCGGCTGCTAACTCAAGATGTTATTTGCAATTAGCTAACCATGGCTGCAGTGCAGCCTGTGAGTCCATGGGATGGTGGTACAATAGATGAGCGGAGATGGACGTCCCTGTGCAGGATGGGAAGGAAGGCGATACTGAGTATTGGCTTGAAATTTTTGGTAAAGATCAGCCAAGAACTCAGACTCCGAATCCAGAAAACCCCTTTCAAACTGGAACTAAAACCATACTTGAAAGCACAAGTTAAATTTTACTGTCCTCAGACTGTGGTATAAGAAACATACCTGACTCAGAAGAAATCTCAATGTTCCTCACAGAGACAGGGAATTCCCTTTCTGACACAGCTGCAAGAAACAACATAATCTTTTTATTTTTACAGTTACAAGAAACAAGATAATGTTTTCCCTTTTTTTTTTTTTAAGGAACAATTGGTTTTGAAATGCAACATTTTCAAAAGCATTTGTGACAATTCCTGATCAAGGTTCAAGCCATAGTTCTTTTGGTTCTCCTGATGGAATTCATATTTCTTTGCTGTGAACATGCAGAGTTTGTGTAAAATGATGGTCTTTTTCCCAGCAAGATTCCCCTCCCCACCCCAGACCCTTAAGTTTTTCTTTTCTTAAGTGATTACAGCAGAAACAGGACACAACTGACAGAGGTGAGATATGTGGAACTTTTGCAAAACTCTACTTTTTTATTAACTCCTTCTTTTTAAAATGGAAAGACCATGATGAGGCCAGCCAAATCCACCTAGGTCAGTAGCCTTTCTCTGACACTAGCCAGCTGAGGTTGGCTAAGCAAAGAACAGAAGAAAACAGGCAAACTCAAATGACCCTTCCTTGGGCAAGGCCACATAACTTCCAGCAATCAAGAGTTCAGAGAATTTTTGAGCCAGAAGTTGCATCTGGGCTATTGTTTTTGATGTTCATCAACGGACCTATTCTTTGTAAAATTCTGTATTCCTATTTTGAATCCATTTATATCTCTTGGCTTCCACAACATCCTGTCACAGTGAGTTAATTATGCTTTGGGTGAAAAAATTACTTGCTGCTTTTTTTTTAAATGCTGTACCTCAAAATTTCAATTAGTGTACCCTCTTGCATGGTAAGAAATAGTGAATAAATGGTGCCTATTCACCTATGGCACTTATTCACCTTCCTTCTATCAGTCAATATAGCAGATTTGCTGTATTAGTCATCTCTTTTCGAACTGAAGAGTTATAATTCTTTTGCTGATTCCACACCTCTCATCATCTTTGTCAACCTTTTGTCTGCAACTTTTCCACTCTACTGTATCTTCTAGAGTTGGGGTGAGCAGAACTGCAGTGGACTGCAACAGCTGTGGAGACAGTCTTGGAGCATCTAATGTCAAACCACATACTTAAAAATTTAAGTCTCCCCAAATGCCAGGCTAAGCTCCATTTGTTGGAATGGATTAGAGAAAATTTTAAAATCAGAAGTTTCGGTTTATCTGTTTCTACAGCATACCACTTTCAGGACCATCTATGGGTTTTATTTTTGTTTAGCTGTTTTTACTAGGGAGAGCGATTCATGATTTTGGGGGTTAGCAATACTTTACGTATGTGCTTCCCAGCACTGTCTCTGGTTTCTGGCTCCTCTCTCTTTCTCACACTTATGGCAATGTGATATCCAAGTGAAATCAATCATAAACATAACGTATCCCAATTTTTGGTGTTATGCTGCATTAGTCTCTAAGGAAAGCTCTCTCTATTTACAATTTTATAGCATGCTTAGGTTTTTGATCTGAACCGACACAACCCATTCAAAGATAAAGACATCAATTAATTAAGCAGTTGTTGAGATCAGAAATCTGACACCCATATGGTGTCAAATTAGTGCCTGAAAGCAGTTAACTGCCAAGAGAAGCACATGCATCTGTTGCAAGAGATTAAAATGAAGTATCTATTAATTACTATGAGTTTTTTGATTGACTTCAAAATTATATTGCTGAACTGATTCTCTTTGTGTTATTCATCTTTAATGTCATCACTTGTAAATAAAGACTCGCTTCAAAAATATCAAGTTCCAAGCAAATGCTAAGTATCCTCTAAAAAGCAAGCAAAGGAAACTCAACTGTGAAGAGATGCCACAAAGCATGTGCTATGTTTTTTTCCATTGCTAGGAACTACATAAAACCAGATGTATGCAGAAGAGAAATGTTGCCTGATATAACAATGAGTAATAAAGAATATCTCACAATCATAGGATGCATGACACAATAATGAATTGTATATTACATGCTTAAAAAACACAATTAAAACTGTCAATTTCTTTCCAGTGGAAGTTCATTGGCAAAATTGTGATACAACAGAAATTCCACTTCAGGTCTTTCATGCTATTTTCCTGTTTTCATGCACTCACGAGTAAGAAAAAGTGCAGATGTTAGAAGCACACACACTGTCTCTCTCTGTATCCAAGGAAATAATTGTTTCAAAATACACAGTTATCCGGTTATCACCGGCTTATTTTTAACATCCTATAGTCAAAAAACTACATCTGCTTGGGTAACATTGAATCCCAAGTCAGACATGTCTGTCTCAGTCAGGCCTCTTGATGCAGAAGAAAATATTCCTGCTAACTCAGATAGTGACATTCTTTCTTCTGAACCAATGACTTGGTATTATTTTTATGAGGATGTATATTCTGTTTCTTTAAACACGTAGCAGGAAACCAGGCAGGATGGGGATGGGGAAAGAGTCTACAGCAGCAACCCTAGAGTAAGGAGAGAGAGAGAGAGCGCGCGTGCACATGTGCTTTTTAAGGAAAACACTCTTCTCCTTATTCTAATAAATAGCTTTGTACAGGTGTTCAGAAAAAAATGGGCCAGGAAGCCCCTCACTGCCAAGACTAGAGAGCACACTTGGATTTTGTGGGTGCAACGCAAGTGGGGCATACATAATGAACATAAAAGTCTTCTCTCACTTACCTAAGACTCAGCCTAAATAACTCTCACCCATGCTACCTGCTTTCTACTTGCTGCATCACCAGATAAAATATGTAGAAAAACTTATTTGGAGGTTATCAGCAAAATGACTACTTTAGAAAATGTATCTCCTCCTCACTTGTTCTTGTGGAGATCGTCTGCACATGCTGTGTAGGAAAGTTAATAAACAGCTGCCTGAAGTACCCTGCCTCTGGGACAAAACTGTAGCCTTTTGGTCATTTCCTTAAAGAAAACAGGAACTAAGCTACTTAACACCAATGAAATTCTCCACTTCTAGCATAGGCAGATCAATAAATCTTCAAAACACTGATATCAAAGACTAGAACAAATCTAAAGAACTTCATAGACATTTTGGTCTCCTGCACACAGATAATGATTGATGACACTTTTGTCTAATAGTCAGGCTCATAAGCTAAATCAATAGATTTAAGGAAATCAATATTTCAGGGGAATAACTATGCTGCCACAAGCTTCCCATTGGCTTTCCTCCAAAAGGGAAACTGAAACAGACAGCAAGATTATCAGGCGCATAATTTTAAAAGTCTCTTTTGGGGAGGAAATGTTTTGTTAAAGTTTTCTGGTTTGTTAATGAAAACTAAATCCCCCCCCCCTAGAGTTTTTCTTATTTAAATCTTTAATGAAAGCCATCGTCTTCTCATGTAGGGGAGCATCCGCGTAGGGAAGCACCCATGGAGTCACCAAATAAGACAGATATTCTAGGTGTAACATGGGATAGTACCCTCCTGTTTTGCCTTCATTATATATTTCCAGGGATGTGTCATTTGGGCTGAAGAATGAAAGAAAATGAACAAAAATAATGCCCTGATTAAGATATGTGCCAACATCAGGCTTCTGTTAACAAATAAAATAAAAGCCTTGCAAAAAAAGATTTTATCATTTTCATTCATCAGTGCTTTTCTCTCAACACCGGAAAGTTACTGTTTCTCAGTTTAAAAATAAACAAAATTACTCTGATTATAGCATTTCTTGTTATGTGATGCCAATAATAATTATTTTTATATTAATGTTTAAGGTGAGTTTGATCGCTGTTCCTGCCTTGTGAAGTATCATAGCTCCCCCACAATCGGTTAGAAGCTGGAGGAAGAAGGCAAGATCCCCGTATTAAAATTGTGCCACTGAGATGAAGAAAGCCTAGGGATGAGCTCTTTGCATCTGATGGTCCCCCCCCCAAACCCAAACCCAGCCATCTCCCTCTAACACTCCTCGGAAACTCCTCTCCTGGTGACAGATCCTCTGAACACACCATAGGGCAGATAAACTAAACTGAGTAAAAAAAGGCCAAATCCAACGTCTGAATGCTAAATCCCAAGACTGAGTTCCCTGCCTGCCCCAATCCCTTATCCATCCTCTTCTAAGTCCGCCGCACCAGCTGGGGTCATGCTGGAGAGCTGTAATGCCAAAGTCTCTCCCCAAAAAGGATTCCTTTGCGCAGGCTTGGACAGCCAGCCCTGAGGCTGCCTCTGCCTCCCAAGGGCTTCAGCTCTTGCTCCGGCATCTGCAGCAGGCCAGGCTGAGGCCCTTGGCAGAGGTGGGCTTTTTGGGGCCGCAGAGCAGCCCGGCAGCCCCTCCGGGAGCACTGAGCGTTGTCGGATGGCTGGGGGAGGCTCTCGCAGCTTTGGCCGCTCCCAGGTCTCTCTCAGTCCTCTGCCAGGATGATTCTGTGCCAGGAGGACCTGGAACAGCTCATGGTTGGGAAGGCACCATGGGGCTTCAAATGATAGGAACATCACCTCCTCCTTAGCTTTTAAGTCCTCGTCTGCACTTCTTAAAAGGTGCTGTGCAGAATTTCTCCCTAACTCTGCTTCTCTTTGAAGACTTGGGAGCTGGTTTACTCTGACCAGAACGGGAAAGAAAGCAAACTGTTCACAACACAATGGGAAAACTTCAGGAGGTGCTGCAGGCTTTGGTGTATAAATTCACTATTTCTGTATGTACGTGGTATAACAGAACAATCCACATTATAGAGTAATTTTGGTAATAAATCCCTGTTCTATCCAGATACTTCTAGATAAATGATACATGATACAAATACCCGCCAGCCTAGTCAGCATCTAGTACCATCAAATGCTCCAGAAAGAGTCGTCGAGCTGCATCCATCTGATTTTATGAATTGGCAAATACCCATCTTACACAGTCTTCTAACAGATTTTAACTATCTGTGAAGAGCACAGTGGGTTGTCCTCATGCAGACTTTGCACTTCTAAAATGTCCCACTTACTCCCTTATGCCTGGTTTTAATATAACTGCTCTTTACAAGGGTCAGCATCTGTACTATGGTAGAAATAAATTTTGAAACAGTGCTTGCCTGCAGATTTAGGGGAATAGTACATGTGTGTTACTTTATTAGCGTGAATATGGTCTAAATGGCACATACTTTTGTCTTGACAATGTTAGAAATGCTGCTCAAGAAGTCTAGACCAGACTGACCATGTGGTTTAAGATCCATATTTGTATACACATTGGCATCCTGCAAATGCGTTGATAGCCTGCAGAAAAAGAGGCAAGCTGTTTTTAATGGTTGGAGAATTATTTACAAACACATGCATTAACTGCATAAAAATCACCAACACAAAGCATCAGAAATTCCCAGAATCACAGATTATCTTTGCTGGACTCATAATCATTTACTGGATTCACAGAAGTTGAGGGCATTCATTGAGATCCAGTCTAAAACTATCCTCTATTGGAGTTCGCTGAGATTTGGCTTAGGTTGTAACAGAAAACAGTAATTTTAACCTTTTCATTATCCGTTTGAGTAGCTGTAAGTCCCTGTTCTATGCTGAAGCTGGGATGGGCATCAGATCCCCAGAATTATGCAGAGCTTTTAGCAGCCTCAGTGGGGTTATTATGTGCAGCTTGTTGCCAGCCTGCAGTGAAAAGATTTTGACATAAAAAATACTGCCTGCTGTAGGCGGAAATGTGTGACAACTGGAATTTATTTATGCATCTGTGCAATTAATTGAAGTCATGAGTGACTTGCATTCTCCTGGAAACCATGAAATTTTGTCAGCTTTATCTGAACCCAGCAATAACTTTGTTTAAATTTCTGGGAAGACATAACGGTATGTTTAATCAGGTCCTAAAAGAGTAGGTTGTTCTGAATATGCATGAGATGCTATACTCACACACAAAGAAAGAGGATTAATTATGTTTCCCCTTTATATAAGACCACAAAGACTGAGGAAAGGTACAGGAAAAGCCTCTAGGTTTTTTGTCACCACCCTAGGTTATAGCTAACACAATCCAAGAGGCATCCATTTACCTCTTTGAGGAGACAATACTGAAAATCAGAGCATATTTCGGTATCATCTAGCTTGTTTTGACACTCAGAAATCTTAATGGAGACTAAAGCCATCCTGAATTCATAGATCCAGGCATTCAAATCAATTTATCCATTTATAAAGTTATTTGTCTTCAACATTACCTTTATGAAGTACCAACCAAAAGCAGGCTCTATAGAGCTGGACCCTGTACAAAGAAAAGGAAAGTCCCCAATAGAAAAAGCTAAAAATTTAAATGGAATGAATGAAGGAATGATAATTCCTATTTTATAGTATTACCACATGCCCACTGCCCACTGGAGGGGCTTAACATGGATGTCACATCTCTCTCCACTGATTCCAGAAAAAAGCTGGTGTCTGATAACCTTGGGGCTGTAGGTAAATGAATTTCTCATCCACCTCTTCATCTAACTTACCAAAGCAAGAGCAGCAACTTAGGTTCAACACCCGCGGCCAGGAATCCTAGCAAAGTAGCATCCAGTCCAACTTTGACTTAGAATACAAAACAAAAGTAGGAGTATTTTCAGACCCAGGACTGCTTTTGTCTGAACTCCACTCTTTTGTGGGTTTGGACATTTCTCCTTTGTTTGTATTCCAATTTCTGATATTCAGATAAGTTGGAAAAATTGTGTGTCAATATCTTATGTGGTAAGATGAGGCGAGGATGTTTAAACTGAGATTCTTTTAATAATTTTCCATGTGTTTCTTAATTGACTTGGCTTCTTTTTTTTTCTGGCTTTGTTCTCCAACACCGGTTCATTCATTTCCTGAAGTTTCACTTCACCTTGTCTGGTTTTTCCGTCTGCAGCATGTTGTTATATGCATTTGGTGATGAGAATTAGCTTAAAATAATCTGTACCCTAATTACCGACTTCAGACTTGTTTGTGTCTATAGGGAGATGTCCACGACAAAACAAAATAACAACAAAGAGGGAAAACTACCACGTTCTTCCATATTTGGACAACCCAGATGTTATTTACAGCATTGTTTATGAAGCTTTTTCTTTGCCTTTCTGGCTTTGATCCACACACGTTGTCAGTTTTGAGCACACACGTCCTGTCACATGGTAACTGTGTGCCCCTGACGAGTAAACATGCGGGAATGCGATTTATAAAGACAGGCTAGAGCAGCAATTAAGGAGAAAAAGAACTACAAACAAGACAAAGGAAATTAGGCAGGAAGATGAGCTAAATCTGGTTAGAATACAGGATATCAAGGCAACTGCATTGCATGTCATTTATCCTTTAGTCACTAGCAAGTGTCAACATCAGTACGTGATGCCTGTGCTCGTGAAACTTTTATCATTAGTCTGCAAGAGGATTGCTCAGAGGGACTTGTTGCTACAGAATCCACTGAGTGTGCGATCTTTGAAGGGTGAAGAAGTTCATTATCATGTTTGGCACTTATTCAGAGCGATGGAGTTCTTCAAGCACATTTGGCACATTGAACAAACAGAAGATTGTAAAATCTCCTTTTCGTACAAAGTTGAAGAGGGAAGAGTTTCCAGTAAGGGTCCACAGAATATGTAGTAAGAGGGAAATATCTCATATGCATTACATTTTCATGCTAAAGCAAAGTAATGCCACAAAAAACCATTCAACAAATGTTTCAGGCAATAAAATTCAGTCACATGAATATTTGGGTGACAGCAGCAAAGGGTTATGTACCAGGAGTCGTGGGGCCTGGGAGGGGAGCATGGAGTATTGCTTATTTCCCTGTTTACAAACAAACCAACCCCAGGCAAATGCTGGGATTTGGCAAGTTCATTTAAGAGACTGTGGGCTGAGCAGCTGAATCTTGGGTCTGTTGCATGAAGAGGACTTTGTTCTGTAAAAGGTGTGCTTTATTATAAAGGTCATCATATCAGCTGGGGGAACTGGTAGTTCATTATCCCTATGTCTGGTAGGACAGTATTCTGCTAGGAATCTTTCCTTTAGCTTTACCTGTCTAAGTCTATAGCAGAGGACACTGGAAGAGGCTCCTTCTCCTATAGGATTAACTTAGCTCCTTAACTGCTCTTTTCCTTTCAGCCATCTGCTGTCTACTTCTCTTCTCAATCATTGTCCTAACAGTTATTGTCCTCATAGGGCAGACCTTGGTTTTTCAACTCTTTTTTGACAAACCTTCTCACAGTATATGGGAGGGTACTTTGCTACCAATCTCATTTAGGGAGGGAAAGGGTTGAACTAACTGGGTGTGTAGCTCTAAACCTTCAGTTATTTGCCACCCGGGTCTTGGAACAAACACTTGCATCGTGCCGGATCTTTGATGTAAAAGCACTTGTACTTTCTGTAATGGCATTGTGGTTTCTATACATGCATAATCAAAAGAGTAAACCAGCACATGATTTATATGATCACTTTGAAATACCTGTCCAAAGGGGTTTTTTTTTTATGTTTAGCTCATCCACTGGCAACGCTTTCCACTAATGATTCTTCACTGATGTTTAAGAGAATGCCATGTACTGTATTTATATTTGCCTACGAAAAGGTACCCAACTGTTCAAGTAAAGTGTTAAGATAATCTGAAATTAAGGATACATCTGAAGTGCTGGATTCAGTCCTGGCCTCCCCATTACAAGAAAGAATTGGAGCAAGTGCAGTGATGGGCCACAATGATGATTAAGGGATTGGAGGATCTGCTCTAAAAGGAGAGGCTGAGAGAGCTGGGACTGTTCAGCTTGGAGACGAGAAGGCTCATTGATCTGATCAATGTGTATAAATACCTGACTGGGGCGAGTAAAGAAAAGGGAGCCAGGCTCTTCTTTGTTGTATCCAGTGATGGGACAGGAGATGACAGACACAAATTAAAATACAGGAAGTTCCATTTAAATATAAGGAAAAACATTTTTTACTGTGGGGGGTGGTCAAACACTGGAACAAGTTGCCTAGAGAGCCTCCATTGCTGGAGATACTCAAAGACCCGACAGACACAGCCCTAAGCAACCTGCTTTTGTTGATGCTGCTCTGAGTAGGAAGGTTAGACTAGGCCATCTCTAGAGGTCCCTTCCAACCTCAGCTGTTTTGTGATTCTGTAAAGGAGACTGTAAAAGAGATACATGTCCAGAGTGCATGTCCAGGTACATGTCTGAACAAAAATTATGAATTCCAAGATTCAGCAACTCAACGAAAATGTCATTTGCAGGACAAGTTAGAAACCAAATGGAAGCAAGAAATGAGAATGACGGAAGAACTGCATACACCTGGAGCCACCGAGACATGAAAAGAAGAGCTTTGATTCATTTTCTCTAGCAAACACTGAAGGGAATTTGTGGTAGGTTAAAGAGAGTTCTTATTTGTATGCTAATATTCCTATCCACATACAGGGCTAAAAAGGATAGCTAAGCCAGCAATGCAAAGTACAGTTCAGTCAGATTGCAGCAGCAGGTAAAGTTATATCTAGCACAAAAGTGGCTAACCTAGGGTTGATGTAAAATAGGGGAAAAAAATATCTGTTTTTTCTTTCCTAAGACTTCCAAGATCGTCGGACGCTTGAGGATGCCACAGAAGCAACTGTTAATACAGCCAAGAAGAAAGGCTGAAATTAGGTACCTTAAAACAAAGAAACAAAATTAAAAGCCCCAAGCAGGATGAGGAGGACAGAGAGCTGCCAAGGAATGTGTGACCTGGGACATTCGGATACATTGGGGAGAGCTGCAGTGGCAAAGGCACCGTGACCTTATCCAGCCCATCCATCTTCTTACTAGTAAAGTGCTCAGAGAGGGTTTCACTCTCTTCCCAGTTTTCTCCAGAAACCTATTTGTTGGAAGGAACCAGGAATTTGAAGAACTAATTTGAAAATGAGAGTAGAACTAGCTTACATTTGTTTTCAGCTGATTTATAATTGACAGCAGAATGACCTCAAGGATGAGGTGGGCTTCACCTTCCCACTAGTAGTAACTCTTCAGATCAGGTCCCTCCCAAAAGTGACAGCAGCACTTGCCAGTACAGATCTGGAGGGCTATGGCAAAGGCAAAATAAAACCTCAAGCCATGGCAGTTTTACTGCCTCAGGCAAATCAGAACCAGGTCTGGGCTCTCACATAGCTGAAAATAGGATTGAGAGTCTTAGGGCCAGCACACTCTAAAGAAGATCCTCGTATACAGATTTCATATTGCTAGAGAGCTATATATTAAGACAAAGTAGAAATATATATATGATCACTTAATTTCTTTAGACTGTTCACCTTCCCCACCACTTTCCATCTCATTTTTTTCTTGTCCTTTCCACTTAAAATAGAAAAAACTACCTACTGATTACATGATCAGCAAATTTTTTTTCCACCATTCTTCAGAGAACTGATTTATTTGTATGCTAATATTCTTATCCGTATACAAAAATGTGCACCATAAATAGTTTTATAAGGGAAAACCAGCCAACTGGAAATCCTTCCTTTATTTTAAAGATAATAGCTCCATTTGTTTATTGCTTTTGCTGTTGATTTTTTCCAAGCAGAACAGCAAATCTGCTCTCAGTTAGGGGAGCACAACCCTTCTGCGGCCAGAGCTCAGTATGTATCCCAGGGTATCTTTCTATGGCGAAACACCCTGCCTACTTCAATGAAGCTGCTCACAATTAACTCTTCTGGATGTGGAGATCAAAGTAACATAGCCTTTTATTGATCGCCTGGGGGCTACATTCAGACGGCCTGAATTCCACCAAAGTCCCCAGCACTTGCTCCGCAGGGAGAGTTATTGCAACTGGAGGGAAGCCTGGGTGGGAAACACTGTCCATGGGCGCTCTGGTGCAACATGTGAGGATCCCCTGGACGAAGACAGAGGCCAGCTACTACTGTGTGATCAAGCCTGGGTTTGATTCAGCTGGACAATCAAGAGAGAAATTTTTTTTTTTCCCCAGCAAGTGATAGTTATAAAATCTACTTCCTTAAACTTTTTTTTTTTTAGAAATGTCTTACTTTTTCCATATGTTTGTGAACCAGGGTGGAGCAGATGTCCAGAGAGATCAGCATCAGGATTTTTTTAATTTAATAATTACGTTTGACAACTGTTAAAACACGGAGTGTAGTGAAATCATCACTACCCATTTATTATGGTAAACTACTCAATTTTTTCAGTGGTTTGAGGGAAACGCTCCAAACATCCATAAAAATTGGTTGCAACAGGACACACACTAAAACCAACATAACGAGCACACTCAGTGCAGTATGCTTCTGCATAGGAAATTAATGCAGAAGAGCCATGGCGCTAATGACTTAATTATTGCCTTGGCAGTTGTCAGGATGACAAACTGACTCTCCCTCCCCAGATGGGCTAAGATCTCTTTCAGTTTCCTGGGCAGGTCATCATTCTTCTCACAGGAGTTTTACATGTACTTTTTTACAGATCTACACCAGAGAATTGCCTCGTGGCCTAAGCTCTTGTTCCCAAGGTGTCCTATATTGGACTGCAGCATCCTGAATCCTTTTTCCAAATGTGTTTTTGTTTTGAGTAGGATATTCAGAGACAAGCAGCTCCCGTATCTCAGCAAGAAAACTCTGGGATGCATTCACGGCTGTGGACTTGGAAAAAGGAAAGATGCTAGAGAGGTCTTATCCCTCTGCCGCCACCGAGGAAGGGAACACGGCCTTGCAAATCTTCTGAACAGGAGTGTTTCATTGAAAGTATGTGAGTTGGTCAGCAAACCCAGCATTTTAGTAAAGCAGGCCTTAACATAAGCCTAGTTCTTGCCAGTCTTTCTCCTGAGCTCCCATGCTGTCATGCCCTCCCTCTGCTGCCATGCACCATAGCCATTGCTGGGACCTAAGTCTCGAGTATCAAAGTCTCAGACTCCAGAAAAATATTGCTTAGCTGGAGCCAGTCATTACAGCTTCCTCCTCGTTATGTAGCTTACAGGAATGAGATCAAGCAAACAGTCAAAAGCATGACTGCTCAAATACAAGATCCGGGAGCACATTTAACTTATGTGCAGCCAGAAAGCAATTGTCAAGAGTTTAATACAATTCAGCATGTTCTTAGTTTTCCTTGTAAAACACCCTTCTTAAACAATGGAGTGGTTTAAACAGGATTTTTGTTCCTCAGCATGTGGACACAAGGAGAAAACGCCAGGTGATTACAGCAAATTATTCATTCAGTTGATTTGGGGAAGGACATTCATTCTTTTCGTCATAGTTTATTTGATGTAACTTTCACACATTTTAAAGCTGATCTCCTAAAATACCAAAGCAAGTCGCTTCATGTACCTTCCAAATTGTTTTCTTCTGAGAAGGCGTTGAACAGAGGTACATGCATATCAAAAAGTAGAGTGGTTCAGTCAGGATAAGGCCCCTTCTCCAAAGATCAGATGCTTATCCGGACCTAAGCTACATAAGCCGGACTGCTTAGTCCTAGGAGCATTATAGCCTTAGGGTCAGAAAACAAATGAAAGTTAACACAGAACTGGCCAAAACAGGACAGTAAATCAATTATTAATACACCCCTAATACAAAGCTTCAGGCTTTCCTGAAGTCTGGGTTTTCCCTCATTTCCTCTGGGGATTTTTTAACAGCTGGATAAGTGGGATAACTTGGCTTAAGGATGCTTTTCCTGTACTGGCTCCTATGTTTGCAATCAAAAAAGACTCAAGATGACAAAAAGCGTCCCAGTCTGAAGAACAATGATCTCCCCCAGGTATCAAGAAATATGATATATTCAATGGGCCACATTCACCAGTATGCTTGGGATGCTTTGCATCGTCTTGGTGATACAAAACAGTCATAAACCTGGACTGTCTGTGGAGCCATATAAAGCAACCAGAACAGGTCTGATCTGCAGTCAGCAGCATTATATATCGCATGCACTGGAAGCCCCCGAAGAACTATTCTCTTATATAGCTCTCTGGACCTTAGTGAAACACTGCCTGATACCACAACTTTTATCATTGTAATCACAAAAATCAGTACAAAATGGAGGATCTTCGAGCCAAGTTATTCAGCTGATCCAGCTGTTGTGAAATTCCCGAGAGGAAATGAGGGAAGACTCAGAACATAAAAAAAATAAAAAAACAATAAACCTCCATGCTTTACAAGTGAGGCTGCAGCAGCGTGAGGGACATTGCACTGCCAGGATGGGATGAGGCTGCAGAAGCTGGCACAGAACCAAAGTCAGGGACTGCTGCTTCCTGACGGCTGGTTCACGCAGAAGTCACCGTGCGGGAGAGTGGAGCAGTCAGTGGAGGCACAACGGCCTCTCTATCAGCCTTCGAGATCTTTGCCACTAGCTGGGCTAGGTCAGAAGAGAGCCCTGCAAATGTGCTACCTTTTCCCTGGAGACTCTTGTGGTTCAGGCTCTAATCCACTGTACTACTGTCTGCCAAAGAAACTTCCCTAGATGATGTTAGGTATTGGAAGAGATTACACGCACACAGACCCTGGGTTTTAAACCCCTAAACCACATCACCCAGCTTAGCGCAGGAGCACTTCGGGTCTGTCTACGTGAGCAAATAAAACTGGAAATGTTCCCAGGCACTGGAAATTGAACCCCTCTTAAATTGTTTGAACGGCCTCTGCTATATGGTGTTGACTCACGCCAAACCATTCCCAGGCACAACTTGAAAGTTAGCGGGGCCAGAGACCGCAGCCAATGGGCAGTTTGCGTGCAGCTGTCCCAGTTTGGAGACAAACGGACTCGGGCCTCCCTGGCAGACGGCAGTCCAGGTCACGCTTAATTTGCTGGGAGCGACTTACCTACTGGGAGTACTTCAGCTGTACTGGGCACTGGGCACACAAGAGACTGCCCATAATTCTGGTTTTAAAGATTACTGTGTCCGTAGGAAGGAAATGTGTTGCTTGTTAGCCTATTCAGAGTCATCTTTAGCAAAAGACTTATATACGAAATCATGGTTTACTTGAAGCATATACTTTCATAATAATGAAATAAAGTCTCAAAAACTAAAATGAAATAACATTAAACAGTAAGAAGTCTCCACAGCTTTTCCAGTCCCCTAGACAGCTTGCTAGGAAGACCAGGCAGCTGCTACAACCGACCTCAGGTAGGCTGCAAGCATCCTTTCTTGCTTTAACTGTTCAGGACATCTCCTGAAGCCACACTGAGCAGTTACTTACAGTGTTTCTTTCCCACCGTGCTGGCGAATGACCTACTTCTTCTTCTCCTTTCCTGTTTACCTGCATCATTCACTGTGATTGGATGCCGAGACATTGCACGGCAACGTGGGGAATGAAGTCATTTCCTCTTTTCATCCCTTCAGTCTCTGAAGTCATTTCCTTCCCCCACCTACTCAGCGTTTCTCAATATTTCTGTAGTATATGCTACTTACCACTTTCTTGGCTTTATTCCGCTTTCTCCTCTTACAGCTAAATAAAGACATATTGGTAAAATATTACACATCAGATCATGAGAAATACGACTCTAATAAGAATGCTGTATATGTAAAAATTATTTTTTCTCTGAGACTAGCATATAAAGAGACAACACAGCATAACAGTCGGTACCTGCATTACTAATGCATGCCCCCATCTATACTGCTGGCTGGAAAGGGGACAAAGGTCAGTGGAGCAGTATGGTAAAGTAACTTTAGCTGGTTCACAGATGTAATGGAAAGCTGGCCACCTAAGAGTTTTAAAAGCCATATCCTGTATAAAATCACCCATAGGGAGTAGCATCACCATCACCATGCTCCTTTCCTGCATAGCAGCAGTCAATCAATCAACAGCAAATATTAGCTGAAAAAGTAAATCAAATAAACATATCTTACCTACTGCCAGGGACTCCATCCTGCAGAAGCCAGGGCAGGTTCCAATGGGAGCAAATTTCAGAGCTAGGGGACCTGGGGTAGAGCAGTCCTGGCACCAGCATTCATCCCTAACGGCACATAGTAAGAGATTTACGCTGAGACAGTTGAGGTTGTTCAGCCTGGAGAAGAGAAGGCTCCGGGGAGACCTTATAGCAGCCTTCCAGTACCTAAAGGGGGCCTACAAGAAAGCCAGAGAGGGGGTTTTACAAGGGCATGTAGTGATAGGACAAGGGGTAATGGCTTTACACTGAGAGAGGGTAGATTTAGATGAGATGTAAGGAAGACGTTCTTCCCTGTGAGGGTGGTGAGGCACTGGAACAGGTTGCCCAGAGGCTGTGGATGCCCCATCCCTGGCAGTGTTCAAGGCCAGGTTGGATGGGGCTTCGAGCAACCTGGTCTAGTGGAAGGTGTCCCTGCCCATGGCAGGGGGGGTGGAACTAGATGATCTTAAAGGTCCCTTCCAACCCAAACCATTTTATGATTCTATGATTTCTACTTGGTTGGTGCTATCTCAAGAGCCTACAGGTAACCTGTGGTGACCTGTCCCGTCATGAGACCCTGCAGCACCGAGGCACCCTACAACTATCACTGTTTGCAACCAGCAACAATTTAAAGTGCAGCTCAGGTGTATTTGGATCACAGCAGACTGTTTCAGGTACTATGTTCCCCCCCCAGCCATATCATCCATTTATATTTCAGTTTTGGGGCATACTGGAAAAATTATAGATAGGGCCAAGAACTCACACAGTGTCTGTGCCCACGACCAGTAATGCAAGATATGCCTGAGAGTACATCTTGCTGCCTGGTTGACTTCACTTGGGAATTTAGGAATTCCATTTCAAACAAAAATACATATCTGGAACTAATTCAAACCACAAGGGAATAAAGGAAAGAAATCAAATCAAACTAATAAATCAAGATTACAGCGCTCTCAAAAAGATATGTTCTAATTCAGCCACAGGTTATGAGACTTGATGTAGGAATTACTGGAGGTAACTCTATAGCCTGTGATTGCTGTTGATCATATGAAATGATCCCATTAGTCTCTTTTGTCTTTAGTGCCTGTAAGCTGTGCAACTATAGTTGTGTGAATGATGACAAGGTCTCTTTTTGCCCCACAGTGAGCACCAGCTACTGATTACACTCAGGTGCCGGCAGTGAAACAGCTGAGGAATCTCCACAGGTAGAGAGAGGAGCATCCCACTTGATGAATGCACCTTCTCAAGCCGCAGCTGGAGTCCATAGCCTAGGAATCACACTCCACAAGTTCCAGTTATAAACTGTTTCTTATCAAGAACGAATTTAACGAAAAATGAGTGCTGCAGAATACACCTTTTAAACAGAAAAAATAAATGTAAAATCTTATTAAAATTTAGGTTATAATGTTAAGAAAGGACATTGGTGGGAAGGGGTAAAGTGTGATATCCTCAGTCCCCTTTGTGACTCCTAACTCAGTGATGCTGTATTTATCCCTAGCGCATAATCGCTGTATTTTCCAGGGGAAAGGGTTTGGAAATTTCAGTAAAACATTGCATCTGATGTTCTGTTGTTGCTACATTTTAAAAACAGCAAAAGACCTCTGAGAAGATTGATGCCCTTTTTTAGTCAATGACAAACAAATATGAAGTCCAGAGAAAAATCCATTCTTTTTCTTTTTGCAGTCAGTGTGACTTTTCATGGGAACGTGTATTTTGAGTATGTTCACAGCTTTGCTACCGCCAAAGATAATAGCAGTTTTTAATTACTCCAACCAAAGCAGTGTGGAGAAAACATATGATTTTTGAACTATCATAACAGAATCCAACAGAAGTTGAAAACATAACACATTTTCTGTTCATATATGAATACTTTGCTGAGAAAACAAGTCATACCCATGTCTCAACCCACAGTAACTGCCTGTAATTCAAAACAATGATTCAGCACTGGGTATGCGAAGTTGTGAACATTTTAACGATTTTTTTTCCACAAAACTTTTGGCACTTCTGCCTCAGATGCTTTTTCTACAGAGCAAAAGTTGAAGCAAATTTTTAAAAAGAAAAAACCCAAGGGTTTTCAATTCGCTCTTAAATGCCTGAAGAGCAGTTTAAAGGCTATCAACTAAAAGGCTTTGCATTTCAAGCCCATTTGGACTTCTCTGAGGATGTTTTCCAGAACGGTGTGTGCAAATGCAGTGTGAGAGGGAAGCTCCAAAGGCTGCTTCCCATATCTTTCTCAGATGGGTGGCCATTGCTCCTATACCTACCCTCTAATCCTCTTGGGCGGGCTCACGTCTTTGTGCATGGTCCTTCCAGATTTATTGCAAAGGATTTTCCCATCCATATCTGACTCCTGCCTCAGGTCCATATTATTTTGGACAGGTTAGCTTCCCCCGGGGTGACGGTACAGTTGCGGCAGACTGGGTTATACAAGCCTCGTTATAGTATGCTTGTAGACAGACAGACAGACAGATGGTCTGTAAGGCTCTGACCCCAGCCGCAGGATCCCATGACTCACACCGGCCCTTGGGGAAGGCTGCAGGGAGTTTCCTCTCATCACCTTCCTGGAAAACTAGCCGGAGCGAGCGCAGTGCCAGCTGCTCCTGAGCTGCCAGGTAAGAATTACCTGGCTTCCAGACAAGACGATCTCAAAATGGAAACTCCATCTCCCTTCCCGGAGGGTTTCACACACGCGGGTTTGTGTCACCTGCCGAAGCGAGGAGTGGGGGACCCCTCGGGAACAGCCTGGCCCAGCACCCCTGCAGCCTCCACAGCTGAGGTTTCCCAGCCAGCCAGCAGCCTCAGCCAAGCTGGCTCTCCACGCTTACCTTCCAAACAAGGGGAAAAAGGGAGAACGTCAGCATTTGTCCAGGAGCCAGGTTGCTGCCTGCCCGTCTGAGAATGGTATTGACCCTTTTAGCCCTGCAGTGGAAGGCGATGTCCAGATGGGCAGCTGCCCATCACCTCCATCCTAGGCTCTAGATCAGAGGTTTTCAAGCTTCATCAGTGTGGTCACCCCCAAATCTCCCAGTGGAAGCACAGACCCTTCGGTGGCCAACTTAAACTGAATGCTTTTTTCTTAGTATCTCAGTGGTCCAAGGACCTGCAAAAGAGAACCATGGATCAGAGATTTAAAAACCTGGGAGATGGAGAACACACAAACTAAACCCCTAGGAGGTATCACAGCCACATTTTCAAATAAAAATATTTCATTTTGTAGTTTTATGCTAGCTTCTTTTGCCTTTCAGAGTGATAACTTAAATCTAAACGTTCTCTGAAATGTGAGTCAGGAAAAAAAGCCTAATTTTTGTGCATTTGTTTTAGTTTTCTTTTGTGTTGTCCTTTTCCACGAGAAAATGCCCATTTTTCAGCCAGCTCAGCAAAGCATCATAGGAGAGGGAATCAAGAGTTTCTGCACCAACTTCTGGGTTAACACAAAATAGGAAGTTTTTTCAGGAAGAATTTTAACTGTCAGGATACCCAGTAGCAGCTAAATATATGCAAGGTGTAAGAGGAACAGGGAAGGTCTGAAGCTGTTGAGCATGTGGTGGCAATACTAAAAGAACAAACTCTGAATACAAAAGAAGCTAATTCTTAACTAATAAACAAAGCTAAACTGAGATGCAGTAACCGCTGTCATCCTTGTTCCTCATTATTAAAGGGCCATGCAGGCTTACAAAGTACAGAGCTTGCAAGACAAAAGGAGATATTTTTAAACAAACTTAGAAAATCCAGGGATGAATGTTAAATTATAATTGTGTGGATTGATTCACTACACTGACTCTAAATGTCGGTCACTGCAACATGAAGTTTTCTAAGTGGAGTTATTTCGAATTGAAGTAATGCTGTAATAGTATAGTATATGGATTTTTAAAAAGCATTTTAGAATGTATCATGAAATCTAGTACTCTACAGCCTGCTTTTTGGGCACAAAAGGAAAACATTAAGTATAAAGGTTATTTTTATCTTCTCATTACTAGTTTTATTCCTGGGGAAAAAAAAATTATTTTCTTTCTGAAATAAGTCAGTGAGAATTTTCATGTAAAAATGGAATATTGAGATCCAGTGCTCGGGAGAACAATGCTGCTAAGAACAATTGCAATCTCCCAATTCAATGCTTTGGAAAACAAAAAATTCTTACATTTCCTTCTTACTAGATACCTTAGATTTATTTCAATCCTTGAAATACTTGAAGCAAAAACTAGCTGTTGTGAGTACTACATTTCCTTCCCTGAAGTACTGACCAGGGAAGACAGCAAAAAGGTTATTATATCTGATAAAAAATATAATTTAATAAATATTCACTATGAAAGATCCTCCTTCCCTTTTCGGATTCTTGTCCTTATATTTGGCTATTTATGCTCCTAAGAAGACAGGTTACAGATAAACCTTTTGATTAGAATTCTGTTAAAAAAATTGTAATCTGGGAATTGTGGAAGGAAAGATGATCTCAGACAGACTTGGATTAATTTTCTTTTATATTGTTAGTCAAATTTCCTTTTCACTCTTCTTTTTAAACACTGTTTTGGGAAGGGTTTTTTTTTTTTAATCAGAAGTTTTAATCAGAGGGTGAAAGACTATTTCCATCCAACTCATGTTCCATATGAGGAGTCTGCATTTGTTTCCTGTGAGCAAGTATGGATTTTCCAATTATATCTACTCAGGCCCTGAACATAACGGCACTGTGTCAGCAGCTTTGCAAGAGATCACGTTTTTTTCCAAGATCTGGTGATGGAAAATCTGGAAAGCAATATTTCATGTCCCTCAGAAGGCTGTTTATTCTCAAAAATACTCAGTTATTTAGCCTCATAGCAATTGCCCATTCCTAATTTGAAGAACTTTCATCCAGGAGGTAAAGCTGTAATGAATCATTTGTTTCTTTTATGGGGATTAAGTGCATTACTAAGCAAAGAATAAGTTGCATAATTTTTCTTTTTTTTTTTAAGCAAAAAGAGGAAAGTGACAAAGGAATGAGAAATACATTTTTTTTTTTCAGCTTGTCTGTTTTTTTATTTCCTTTTTTAGACTCCATTTCAGGCACTGCCAGTACTACCAGCAGAGCCCGCTATGGGACCACTCAAATTTGGAGGAGAAAGGTGGACATTCACAGCCAGGTTTCTAAAGTTTCACTGTTTTCATAAATCACCAGAATTAGAGTCCACAAAGAGCCACCATCCATCAGGCCCAGGCACCTACTTAACCATGGAAGAAGAGACACCAAGTTTCACAGAGCGGATGTTACCCTGATCAGACAAGCAATAATCTCAGAGGTAACGCCAGGTCCACCTAAGCTCGTCCTTCCTGACTTTTTGCAATGACATTTGACTAAGTATAGAGTTAATTAAACTTCCCAGCTGGTCTAGGAGACGAGGCGTCAGACGGGTGTAATGTATTCACCAGCGAAGGGACAAGGAGTATTTAGGTTGATTGTTAAGCAACAACACTACGTGCTGTGGGCAAGAAGGACACAATGCCAGCTCTGGAAATTTCGCAACTTTTTTTTTTTCCTCAAGACTTTGTAATTGAGGCTTGCGGGGTTAATAAACAACAACCACTACCAAAAGTAACACTTATGACAGGAGAGAAGAAAAGGACAACAAGAACATTTTGGACTGCTTACGGTTGTTATTCTGTTAATACTCCAGTAAGAAAGTGAGAGGTCTTTTGTGTGAGTTTTAGTCCAACAGCACATCTCTAAATAAATCCCAGAGGGGACACGTTTTTGAACACCAAGATGAAAGGGGAGGCTAAAGCAGGCAGGGAAAAAGGTGGTTTTGGCTAAACCCGAGCAGCTGTGTTTTGCATGGCCAAAACCAAAACCACACTTTGTACACACTTTGTACATTAGGTCTCGCTGCGCTAGGAGCGGCGGTGTGCAGGACAGGGCCATGCACGGCACGGTGCACAGTGACCTGAGGTAGGGCACGACTGTCCCGTGTAGCGGAGAGGAGGGTCAGTAAGGGAAAGCCCAAAATCGGGGCTGGGAGCTAGCCAGTCAAGGGGAAGAAGGGCCATGGCAAAAGGGCAGTTCCTGCTGCTCCTGATGAGCAGCGCCCAGAGTGCGCCTGGGGTTAGAATGTAGGCTAAAGCTGAGTTAGCAACTAGCTCGAACTCTGGGCTACAGCTGTGGACACCACCTCCTAGCTAAGGATGCGCACCGCTACCTCAAGAGATTTATCTCTGAGGTAGATGGACATTTTAATTACCTCCATGCAGAGTCCTGGGATGAACCGCTTGCCTTATCTCAAGACTGAAGGAAAAACAAGAGAAAGTCTTCCGTTCTCGCTGACAGCCGTGGCAGCTGCAGCAATAAATACGTGCTGAGACAAACCTACCCAGCCAGGCTCACACATGCACAAATAGTAGTCCAGGCTGTGGTTGCTTAGTATCCCAAATGAGTGGCTAATTACTTCATGAGCTAATTCAGAGTATACTGAACTATACTGCCTGGTAAAAATAGGTCTCGTGCGTTCAAAACCAGGTCAAACACAAAGCAATGCAAAAGAAATGGTCTGTACAAGGGTGAGTGACACATGTCTCAGGCTCTGCCATTTGCCCACAGGTCGCCACTCTCACAAGGGCACAGCATTGCTAAAACTGGACATGCAAACACTCAAGGAATGGGGAAACTGGGCATTAGCATTAAAGAAGCTGAATTTAAACATCAGAGCAGTGCTGAACTTAGATACTGCCCTGTGCTCCTGACAAATCCCCTTCTAAGTAACGCTGAAAGTCCACCCAGACCAGGCTTTTGTGTGAGTGAAACGTTTCTCACCGCTATACAGAAAGCTCAAACCACAGCCAGACGGTAAAATTATACTTTCCTGTGTCCGAACGCTGGAGTCATGGCCACAGGAGGGATCCGTATGCTGAAGTTCAGCGTGCAGAAGTCAATTGCTGAAATTAAAACAAGTTATTTGGGCCACTGGAAAGTCAAGGATTCTTTCCCCTTAGAAGTAACTGCTGCTTCTTGTCAGGGCTACTCCGAGGTGCCTCTGGAAGACGTGGGCAGCACGGCACAACTGCAGAGAGGCCATTGAAAACAAGAGGCAGGAGGGAAACGGAGGAAGAGGGATTATTTGAGGGGAGGCAACTGGGAGTATACTCTTCTTAATGTGCCCAGTTCACTGCTACTGAATGACAGGGGGAGAATGATGGTGGCATTATTTTGGGTTTTTTTAAGGTAAATTGCTGTGTTAGTCTATATGCATGAAATTGTCATATATTGGAATATTACTACTATAATACAACTTTAATATGCTGCATATGCTATGTCTGTCTAATATTTTCTGGACTGTACAAGTCTCTGCAAATTAGCTGTAAGACACTAACAAAATGCTTCTGTGGTTGCAAATTGAAATTTTTGGAATTTTTTCTTTGCCGGAAATGTGACTTTATATTCTACCCAAGACCAAAAAAAAAAAAAATCCAATTCTGAAATATCTCTCTCCCACAAATCCTTAGGGATTTCAGTTGAACAGAGCAGCTGTGAGGAAGATCCACCATTGTAAGATTTTGCAATTATTTGGAGTTTGAAGCTGTCCCAAAATAGCAGGTCATCTGAGAGTTGGACTATTTATGTCCTGGATTTAGACACACTTCCACTGACTTAGCTGTCTTTTATCAGCCTTTGGATTATTGTTTTTTACTTTCCTGGTAGTAGATTGTCTCAGGTTCATTTTAAACAAAGACCTGGCGAACACCATAAATGGATCTCAGGAGCTACAGTTCTGAAAGTAGTAAAATGTTATGGCATAGTCCAAGAGATAAGAAGGCAATATGTTAGTAGGTAAACACTTGTTTAATGTGACGTCGCATACAAATGCGTGCTATAATTTTAGCTGTATAATTCACTGCTTTTAATTCTATCTGATGAGCATCAGGATGAATGCTTTTGTTGTTTAAGACCACAACGTTTTATCTAAACCTCTGCATCTTTCCAAAGTAATTTCTTTTTCTGGTTAAAGCTCACTTCCCTTCTCAACTCTTCTGATCAGAAGCTAGATAAATACCACTTGCCTATGGTCTGGAGGTGAATCCACAGCTCAGATAATTAGGGTAAAATGCCTCCTGCAGCAAGATCTGCTTGTTCCCCATTGACTCGCTCCTCCTTACACACACATGCATATGCTTTTTTGGGTAAAAAGGACTGGTGCGTGGCAGGGGGAGAAGGGCAGGAAGGGAAAGCAAGCAGCATGGCTGCAGCGGCCCCCACACAAGGACAGTGTAGGGGAAGGCTAAAGCTCCCGAATTGTCCTCCTTTCTTTCGCTTCAGCTGAAAGGACATGGTTGTTGGAACTCTTTTCCGGCAGTAGGTCACCACCACTTTTACTCCACAGAACCACTCTCCATATTTTCCACTTTTCTGTGCATGTTTTTTCCTAATGGCTGGTGGGTTGCTTGTCAGCCGTGGGAGTCCCTCCAGCACCAGTGGGCTCTCTTGACGTGCTCTGTGGAGTCCCCGCAACTCCCCGGCCACTAAGCACGGCAAAGCTATGCCAATGTGTGCACCCTGGGGCAGGAGGAAAAGAATGGAAAAGTCTCCAGAGCAGCTGCACGGGATGGCCGTAAACAGGAGATATTTTTGTTTCCTCTTGCCTGCCGAATGGAGCTCCGGGAGAGCCGTGCTCCTTGCTGGAGCGTGGCCCTGCCTTGCCAGAGCAGATACTCATTTGGCATTGCAAAACCCAGAAGAGGTTACCCGGTCAAGGTGGCTGTGTCTGGAGCAGTCTAAACAAATTCTGTATTTCTGGGAATTATCACTCTGTTGGTCAGAGTACTGGTCGTGTGGCTGCTGGCATACCAGTTCTACAAACAGAGAAAAAAGTGTCAGGACTATTTTAATAAAGGATTCCAATGGGAGTCAAAAGCATGTTGATGATTTCTTTCATGTGTTAATGCCATTAGCTACCTCAGGCATTAAGCATGGGGAGTACCAGTAACTGACAGTGCACTGAGTGGGGAATGAATCATTTTATTTTTTTTTAAGTAACTTTGTTGTTCTCATGAAATTTGGCCTCAGCAACATTGTCAGGTTTCAATTAGTGTTGGTAACTCTGGTTCAGGAAAAAAAAATTAAACTTGATCCATGATGTGTTACTAGAAATTTGACAAAGAGTGCCTTCCAGCCCCCTTTAAAGTGGTATGCGTCATGAAGGGCATTAAGAAAAAACAGGCCCATGGCAGAGGGACTGCTTTTTCGTGGAGGATGTAAGTAGAGAAAGTTGCCTTACGTTTCTCCATGGCCAGCACATCCAACTGGTAGGCATCTCTTAGGTCAAAATGCATAAGTTTTGTACAAATGAAGCTTTTGTGCCACTTCCTTAACAAAGACCATTGAGAATAGTCAGATTCATAGCATAAAGCACATCACAGCTGGAGATGGGGACTTTCGAAAGCAAGAGGAACAAATACATGAGCAGCTTTACAACCAGAGCAAGATTTTCTTTTGTGCTGAACCTGGCCAGCTGCATACTACTTTTCTATCTGAAATGTAAAGCAGAAACAAGAGTCAAGCGCTCTGGAGAATGAAGGGTAAAAACCCAAAGGTTACACTCGCTACTCTGAAAGTAAGAACTTCAAAACCCCGCTTAACGGTATCCTCCCCTCCCCAAACTTTCGTGTGCCTGAAGGTCCAGATCCAGAGGGAAGTCGGTCCTAGTGAGGACCTAAAAGTCTCCTACCCCAGCTGCATGTTTCTACTCCCTACCACGAGCCCAGCCAGGGAGCCAAGCTGGCTGGAAATTCACTGTTTTCCTTTGTAGGGTTAGTCTTCACCTAGTTCAGCCCTGAGAGCTGGCTCCCTGCCCAGACGAGCTGCGGAAGGGTAAAACAGCAGTAGCGCTGACTAAGCTTGACTTTGGCTTCCAGGGAACTGATCTTTCCCCTCCACCAGAAACATGGCAGCCGTCATGGCCTTGAGCTCTGCGTTGCCTCATTTATTTTGCTGAGCAGACCTAGAAGTATCAATCAGTTCCACAGAGAGTGAAAAGTGTTTCAAGAGTAATATGAAATCTCCTTGAATAAATATTAATGGACGGATGCCTGTCCCTTGGTACGGACCTAATTACTGAGTCATTTAGTAAACAAAGGAGTAATGCTATTAGTTAGGCATGCAGAGCTGACCCTCTTTAATCTCTATGAAAGTCTGGGGACTTGTATCAGAGCTTTAGAGACTGCAGGGCAGCATACACCTAAAAATGAGTGAAAAACAGAGTCTTTAAAGGTCAAACCTGAAGTCTCTAAGCTATGTATGTGAGGGAGAAAGACAACAGTACCACAGATGTGCTCAAGCAGAGCAGTCCATGTCAGTCAAGCCTGGAGGAACCTTCCCAGGAAGTTAAAGGATATTTTATTATTACTCCTGGACTTCTCTGCTGAGGCTGCCAGTGGGCCTGCCAATTAATTTCAGTGCTGAGTGAGTTTTAGCAAGTGGCCACCTAAGCAGTTAAGCAATGACCACCAAATAACTACATGTATTTCTTCCACTGCAGACGTGAATGTACAAGCTGTCAATTAAATGAAACTTTTTTTTAGCATGCAAAACCTGATGTGAACAACACACACAAATATATATATATATATATATATGCATCTTCTACTTTTTTTTTTCCTGAGTTATGAAATATCATAAAATCTCCTGAAAAAATGCCATTACCTATGGTGGAATTGTCATTAGAGGTGGAGATGAAACTTTGAGGACTGAGTATACAAATACTACACATCTCTGAAGGAGTCGAGAGCACTTTGTGTGACTGACAGCCACAAATTCACCTTTCCTGTGTGCTAAGTCATCACTTCACTAGTGAGTTCTCAGGGGATGTAGGAAGAAGCGCAGGAGAGCTGATCAGAAGCATATAAAAAGGCCTTAATATGCGCAAGGAGGAGAAGGGGCAAAATGGACTACTGAACCTGTTTGACCTGGTATGACAATGCATTGTGCCTTAAAATTACTAAATTTTGTTCCCACTCCTCCTCACTTCTCACTCATGTCTAGACCAAACACTGAATTTGACATACTTTTACCACAGCATCTGGTTGCTCGTGAACTTCACTGGCCATCATCTTGATCACTCTGACTTTCTATGTCTCAAATGTGGTCACTGGATCAGCTGCTGCAGCTCTCAGTTACTTTGCTCATTTGCACTGTGCTTTCTCTTGACTCATAAAAATCCTGGTTCATTAAGCAAGCTTCTGATGGTTTGACTATGGTGTCTATCCATTGCATACATATGTTTAAATCTGTTTTCATCTACATTCACATCCAACTAGTGCACAGCATTCGCTTTGTAGTTCTGGCATAATAGCCACAAACCCTCTGATGCATTATGAAATCATATGTTTGTAGCCCTTTCTTTTTGTTGATGAATTACAGCGTAATCAGACCTCTCTCAGCCTCAAAAAAACCAAAATGCAAAGATGTGAAATACTTAGAAGTCAGGACACATTTCATCTGAAATAAAATCCCATGAGTGGCAGTGTTGGCATAAGTGGTTTGTGGTTATCTGTTTCACACACACACAAATTGATACGATTCACTTTAAATGCTCAGCCTTTTTTCTTCTTGCACAGAACAATTCCATTTGACTTCAGATCGATGAGTGGAGGAACTGAGCTATCAAAAGGGCAAGGAATGAATGACTGTAATCAGGTTAGAAACATCAGGACTTTAATACTATAAATTAACTAATGATCAGTGACTAGTGGAGCAGGAAAAGATCAAAAAAACCAAATCAGGTTCTCCCTTCCCTTGATGTAATCAATATGTATCAATTTTTAACACTGATTATATAAAGGTACCTTTTGCATGTTGGCACTTTTCTTTCTGCCTCTATTCATAACTGTGCCAGTACGAAGAAGAGCTCGGGACTCTCAGGACGAG
The DNA here is from genome assembly GCF_026419915.1 of Harpia harpyja. NCBI lineage: Eukaryota > Metazoa > Chordata > Aves > Accipitriformes > Accipitridae > Harpia > Harpia harpyja. The sequence continues at coordinate 11,639,438 of NC_068942.1, read as the reverse complement.
AGGAAGTTGTCTGCTTGCTGCCAGATAGCTGAGGGCCTTAGGGGGAAGCAAAAGGAGGGCTCACTCTGCCAGACAGGTCTCTTCTCAAGAAAAAACCCCCAGACAGGATAAGCAGTCAAAGTTTTCTTCTTATCTAGAGAGAAGGTCATTGGGAAACCTGTGAGACCAAGTTGGTCAGGGAGAGCCTGCCAGCCCACACACTTCAGAGGAATTCTTAGGAAGGAACTGAATATGAAATTTCAGGATTCGTTGGCTTCTACAAAGTACCACAAAGTGAGAGGTTAACAGAATTTCATGTAAAGCCATATGTCTGAGTAAAAGATTTCACTTTTATTTAGGTGGGTTTTTTCCCTCTGTTCTGGTAGAGAAGAGAATGAATCACTGGAATTTTTGTACTCTCCATTTCTAAACAGTGGGAAGGGAGAGCTGGTTATTTCTCGTAGGATCAGCGTTTGTAGTGGTTTCACTCTGCATATTCCCTTTCTGCAAAATCAGCTGCTCTTTGCCAGAGTTCAGAAAACACAACTGTCTCACCTAAAAGAGGACAGATCCACTTCTAAGAACTACTGGACCTTCTCTACAAGCCACCATTTAGCCTGCTGGGATCAAGGGGACAAAATGCAGCCCACTTTCTATGCTACTTCCCAGCAAATAATAAAGTGTGTCACTCAGACCACATATGCAGTGAAAAACAAGAACTCGACACACTTCTCTTTGAGTTCTCCAGAAAAATCACTCAGCTTGGGCTTGGATTTTACCACCAATACCACTGACTTGAATGAAAAGCCAACCTTTGGCATGCAGAGTATCATTGTGGTTGGTATAGCTTTTCCTAATAACAGGTTCTGGTGCTTAAGCAGTATGAATTGCCTGTATTTTTTATGTTTTTGACAAGGCGACAGAGGGGTGTTTTTGTGTCAGGGATTAAATCAAAACTTTTCAAAGTATTGGTTACCAGCACATGAACTTGCTTGAGATATGATCCAAGACTGAAGCAAAGGAATGTCTGCTGCCTGATTGCAGCGGCTTCAAATCAGACCCTTGCTCTTTCTTCCTATTCTGTTCCTTGGCAACATGTAGAAATAGAGTAAAATCTGAAGAAATGAAAATAAAATAGAAATAGAAATCAAAAGAAATAAAATACAATATCATAAAATAACTTAAATAATAAAACAAAATCAATGTAAGAGTATTCCATTAATATTAAGCTGTTTCAATTGTAACAGTGAAGGGCAAAATCCTTAATTTAACTCCATCTGTATTTGAATATGCCCCTCCTTGGCAAGCTACTCTGCCATGTTGAGGGTAACAGGAGTGTACTTTATTCTTAAAATAATGGTGAGATGAAGTGCATGAGACTATTAGCTACTTGCAAAGTCTAAACATTCAAACTGCACATAATTTCATGTTGCCCTGCTTAAAATGGATACTGTTTCCACTAAAATCAAAGATCTCATTGCCATTAGCCTTCAGGAGAGTGGTTTCAGGCTGCTTTTCAGATGTTCAGAGCAAATATTTTGGGGTTTTGTGTCTGTAAATTGACATGGCTCTCTGTATGCTGTGAATAGGCAGGGCAAGATCTCAGGAGCCTCTGAGGTGGGATGGCAGAATTACACTCTCATTGCAAAGAGCTTTGCCCTCCACCATGCAGCATGGCTCTAGACCAGAAATGATGAGGAAAATGTGCCTCCATCATAAACGCGGGATGACGGTTTAGCCCCTAGGGAGATCCCTAGGTCTAAAGAATAATCAAAATTCAGTATTTTTTGATGGAGCCATGTGTATCTACTGAAAGACCAACCATAAAAACTACAGTAAAAGCTCAGTGTTAAAATGGTTGTCCCACAGGGGCTGTATAAGGGCTTTTCTATGCAATCATCCTGTGACTGCTTAAGATTTTGCTGGTAACAGGGATTTTCCTGTCTTTCTATGGACTACATGTTTTGTCAAATGCAACAGGAATTTACCTGGGAAGGCAGGGAGGGTATGAAGTTCACTTACACAGAAGCTGACACATGAGCACTACAAAAACCACTTTACCACTCCCAGAGAAAGCATCAGTGTTATTTCCTTATTCCGAGCTATAGAATTCACATCCTCATTTTATCTATGGACACCTTCAGATTTCATGCACACATAGAGCATACCTCTGTCCCGTTCTCCTTTTGAGTTTATAGTTCACAGATGCACTTCTGTCGCTGGGCCACTTTAGCTTAGGAATCAGCACATTTATATTCAAAGCTGAGGACAGGTATCCCAAGGAGACGAAAAAGGCACTAGTCAGGTCTTGCCTCTGTGACAAGCTCCTGGATGACCTCCAGAAAGTTACTTGTGATCTTTGGCTCTTTTACCTATAAAATAAGGAGGACATTACATCTTTTCTCTTACCTCATTTATGTAAACTAAAAAAATCTTGAGCTTAGGCACCTTTTTGTATATGCCTCAGTGCTATGAAGCTGTTAGCACTCTTTTTGGAGGCAGAGATCTGCTACAACCTCCCTTGACCTTGTCAGGATTACTCAGAATTTTACACATAGGGCCCCATGTCATATAAAGTGCAGGGCAGTTGGCATAGTCTGTAGGTGCCCCACTCCAAGGTTTTGGGGGGCTTTTTTTGCTCACAGAGGATATAATTCCCTTGCGGTGGGTACAAGAACCTGGGTCTCATGTGACTGTCCTCACTGCTGCTTATAGGTAATTCTCTAACTGCTTCTTCTAATTGAAAAAAGAAGGCTTGGCTCAAGCCTGTAATGACTCAGGTCAGTCTGTTATGTCAGAACACAGCACTTGCCTCAAAAGTTGTCTTGTTCTCTATATGCAGCTGTGCTCAAGCCTGGCAGTGTGTTGCTTAAAAAATGTCTCTTTCTCTTTATGACTCACAGGTGAATAGCACAGGCCATTTCTATGGATCTTACCCGTGATTTCAGATGCCTTTCATCATCAATGCTAAATCCCTTCAGTATGGCTAGGGGCACTTTCCACAGGTCAAATTAAAGCTGTGCTGCATTGCCAAAAGGAGCTAACAGGACTAAAGCAGGGCAGAAGCAGAGGCATGACTTTGTAGCCCAGTGGCTGTAGCTGTCAGGTGGAACAAAGCTGTCTTGGCTTCTGGTCCCTACTTCCAGGCTTTTGTAGTTTACCCAGTACCTGTAATTCAGCCAGCTGATGTAAAATAAAAAATCACATCAGTCCCGTACCTAGCTCCACTTGGAATAAGTACTGAGGCTCACCCGGAGCTGCTATAGAGTGGAAACCTCTTCTTCTTCTTCTTCTTCTTCTTCCTGCAAGTCTGGTGTTGCAGTATGCCCTTACTGCCTTGCATGTATAAAGCCAGAGCTCCTTCAGTACCTGGATGGTTGTGTAAGATAAGGGCAATAATTACATACTGCACGCTTGTAACTCTTTTCATGGACAGCTTGCAAAACTCATCCATCCATTCTCACAACATGCCTGCGAGGTAGATAAGGTTTATTATGCACACAAGCCATTATTTATTGTGAACCGAGAGACAGTACTCTATTGCTGGTACACCAAAGATAAATGACTTGCCCAGGCAGAGCCTGGAAGGGAACTTAGGGTTGCTCCAAACCATGTGTTTCAATCCCTAGGCCAAAGCAGTGCTTTCAAAGTTATTTAACCTGGCAAAAGTTAAAGCACTGGCTTACGCCACTGTGATAAATCTTGGACTCTTGGTTTACCACGGTGAGGACGAGAGTGGAAGAGGAGCCTTGAGAAGGGCTGATAAGGCTGTCCTTGCCTTCCCAGCTGCTCTCCGGTGCGCGTGTGTGGTTCGGCACCCGCCCCCCCGGGGATGAGCACTGCTTCTAGACTGCGTGATGAGTCAAGGTATTGTGGCTGAGACTGCAAGCATTGGCTCTGTCACCAAGCAGACAGACAGACATTCAAAGAAACCACAGCCCTCTGGTTTCTTTGCCCTTGTTTGCTTAATCAAATTCGTGTTGTGTGCGCGCGTACACATTTTTTCACCCACAGCACAAACAAATACTGCTCAACACCTGAGGGTGGCTGGCTCTCAGAAGAGCCTCTGGAAAGATGACTCAGAGGAGGAGTAGCGGGAGGCTCCTATGGCATTCGCCCTAACGCGGGAAAGAGCATTCCCTCTTACTGTAAGTGATCTAATTATATTACTGTAAATCTCACTCTCACATTTTCAGCTACCTCCGCATCAGCTCTCAGGCTGCACTTATGTAATTGTGGAAAACTTTCTACCAAACAGAAGATTCCTGCTGCATGCCACATTGTTTGCAGAAGACTTGTATGTGAGTGTGGGCAGGGAAGGGAGACTTCAATGCAGGCAACTGAAGGTGGTACATTTTCTAATGGTCACGAGTACACAAATATGTGCATTAAATTGCACCGTGGGCCTATAACAACTGCAAAGAAAGTGAGCAGTCTAAGAAAGATATGTTGTTTTCTTCAGTGGGATAAATCCCATTTAGGCAAATAGACCAAGCTTTTTACCCTTAATGTTTCAATTAAACACAATAGCCCCTTCTACTTCCTGTCCTCGGTCTCACCTACTGCCACTGATCTTATCATTAGGCAGCTGATAGAGTCCTGGCTACATTTCAGGGGTCCTCTACCTGTATCCCCTTTAGGTGTTCCCCCCAAATCAGCTCATCTCACACAGACCCCTGTTAACCTAACAAGAGGACCCAGGATTTAGGTCAGGGGTATCTGATAAAAGAGGATCCAGGTGATGAGCTGGGAGCAGTAAGCACTTGGGGAATAAAAGGTACTTCACGGCTGTGTCAGTTATTATTGCTATAGCAAGCTGGGTCAGGCCTCTTTAGGTGGACGTGCGTAGAAGCGACTCTTCCATTGGGGCCTAATGAGGGAGAGGGTAGTTGCTCTGTTTGGAAACAGAGGGAAGGGAGGAGAGCACGGTCTGCAAGCCCTGCTCTCGCTGCAGCTCCGAGACGTCACTGGGAAACAAAGCAGCGGCATGGATGGATGAGGTGTGTGTGCCAGTGCTTGCCGGAGCAGCAGAGGAGAGTCTCGGAGAGACAGAAGTCCCAAGGACACTCAGAGCAGCACCGTGAGCTGTCCTGAGAAAATCTGAGAGAGTGCCTGGGAGCAAAACACTGATTGGAAAAGAAACCTGAATGGCAGGAGAAGACTCTGAGCACATCTACGCAGCCTGGCTGGTGCCTTTCCACCTGCGCACCGAGCCAGCCCGGGAGGAGAGCCTGAGCTCGTCTGTGCCCCTCCTCAGAAGATGCTACTGCGCTTAGCTGGCTGGGGTCCAGCTGCCTCGGAGCCCCTGCGGAGTGGCCTGTGCACATCTGATTGAAGGCATGTCTACACAGCCTCTGAGATGCTTCTTTTTTTATTATTATTTTTATTTTAATCCCTGCTCTGTTCAGAGAAAAAATAAATTTAAAAAGCACATTCCTTGTAAATAAGGTAGAACATCTCAAGCAATTGACACCACCATCTTCGCCTTTTAACTGCAGCAGCCCACTGGGGCTATGCATTTGACATAGATGGTTGAGTCAGAAGAGACAATGTTATTTAAAAAATATAGTTTCTAACAGAGCCCAGAACTTGATCTATTGTCTAGGAATTCAAATGGCAATAGGCCATATAAAAAAGGGAGGGAAAGGGTCACTCTAGCCCATTCTCCTAAATCAAAAACAAGCAAAGAAAGAAAAAAAAAATTGCAGAAGGTCAACTGAGGAACTAACCCGAGTCCAGGAAATTGTCAGACAAAGCAACTACAATTTATATGGACCCCTTGCTGCTTGCTAGGATTACGTCTCTACACTTGCGTCTCTGAACAATGTCCACATTCAGATTCTAGCTAAACTAAGGAGGAGTGAAGAAGTGATTTTCTGAGGTAGGCACGAAATGGAAGTATAAACAGGGGATTTGTGCCGATGCCCTGCCTCAGGAAGAAGGAATATGTGGATGTAGTGACAGCATGAGCAAGAAGATGCTGAAAGCAACCTGAAAGGGCCAGGGGGTGTGTGTTTAAGCTCTGAATAAGATCTTTTTCCTGTATTTTTTATTGTCTCTATAAATGCCTGATGAAGACAGAACCTCATATCATGCTCTTTAAAAACCTTAACACGTTCATACTATAAAGAAGTGAGTATTCTGTAACTATGATAGTTGATTATTTCATCCTGTGAATACTTCTAAAAAGGACATACACACATAAACTTTCTATAAATTGGTATACTTAATTTATATGTACACATGGATATTCTAATTCAGCCATCAATACACACGTTTTGGATTTGATCTGGTTTCTTATGATTTATTGTACACACATGAAAATTAAGGGCCAAATAATGTAGATGTACTTAGGGCCCAGTCCTGCTTCAGCTGAGTTGAATTATAATATTCTCATTTTTTTCTTCCTTACCTTTAAGGACTAGCTATGCTCAGGATACCTTATACTAGCTGAAGATATAGTGTTACTCCCTTAAGAAAGAATAATACTTTGATGATCACAGTCAAGATTTAGGGCTCTTCTTTTCCAGGGTACATATGACAGGATTCACCACCTCTGCATCTGCAAATGACACAGCCTGGGTAGGTCTGAAGAAGTGGGTATGTTTGATGTTTTCCGATGTTCTTTCCTCCCACATCAAAATCCCATCTGTTGGTGCCAGGCGAGTAACTGGAAATTTCAGCCTGTCTTTAAGTTTCTGGGCTTTAAGGCTGCAGACGTGTCTTCAGAACATGAAACCAAAACATTCAGAGGCCCAAAGGCAATAAAAAAGGACCTGACATTAATAATTTTTTAGGACCCCAAAGTTTTCAAGCCACTCCCGTGATTTTGGGGGACTAGCTTGGCAGGCCTGGAAGTTGTTGACTTGTACCGGGCAAGCAGGAGCAGTGGAAGTAGAGGCCATTCCTTGTGATGACGGCACCTCCTCTCTCGGAGCATTAGACGTGTCAGTTCTGCCCGCAAGGTGCTGGCGATACGTCTCTACCAAGGCCAAGTTTCTAGATTCCTATGAGTCACCCTACTCTCTCATTAAAGAGGAAGATATTTTTAGAAATATAACAGGTTCAAACCAATAGTGCTACTCTTTGTTTTAGATCCACAATATGCTCTAACATCTTCGATCCCTCAGTTGTTCAACACCCTTTTAGATGTGCAAATGTGGTGTAAGTTAGCACACAGTTCTGGATTATTTAACTGGTCAGGGTATGGAGTATAGCTAGCAAAGTATAAATATAAGATCTCCATAAGGTGTTACTTCAGAGCTAAGCACAGATAAGAAACTGAGTGTTTAATCCTTTTATTCATTTGTGACAGACCTATGTGCTGTGTGTTATTTACCAGACTTAGTACATAACATGGTTAATAAAATGAGCGCACTAAGGAAATAAAAGCAAGACAAAATATTTAATTATCACCTAAGAAAAATTAGACCTGGTTTAATTCAGAACATTTTAATTGAACTGGGATGAACTTCAAGATAAGTTTAATTTTCTAGCCGAAGGAGGGCCACATCTAAAAACATTACTCAAAATATATTAAGATCTACTACTTATCTTCATTTCAGAGTTAACAAGCATGAAATCTGTCTGACTGGTTAAAAATCTGTACAAGAATACTATGACAAATCACAATCAGCTGTCACATTTGCCTGTTTTATGTCTTCATTGTTCACTATCTGTGAACATTTATTCAAGTCAAGTGTTGTTTGTATGAATGTTGGTTTTCATTTAACCGAGAAAATTGCTAGGATCAAATAACCATCTAAGCACTTGTTGCAAAAATTAATGGATAAAATGCATCTCCGATATATTCACAACTATAATATAGCCCTAACTAATGCTGTGAAAGAACAAGAAATTTCCATTTCCAAAGGAGCTCTAGGAAATGAACATTTACTTTGCTCTGAATCAGAATGAAAACAAATAAATTGCCATGACTGAAAAAAATCCTTGTATCGCAATACTTTTCTTTCTGTGATAGAAAGCAAATTAGAGTTTGAAACTAAAAGTAGATTTGAAAAAACACCTCCTCCCCCTTAGCTTCCATTCCAAAAATGTTGAAATGGAATATTTTGACCTTCTCACAATACTTCTTCCCAATTTTTTTCCCCAAAACAAAAGGTTGTGAAAATCAACATGCCTCAGAGAGCAGTTTTGGTTTGACAAAATGGCATTTTCTGATGGAAAAAAAGCATTCCATTGGAAAAATTTTTAACCAGCTCTAGCAATAACTCTGGATTTCACACTCTGGGCTAAATTCGCAACCCTTCACCCTCTGAAATTAACTGGAACACTTGAAAAGTAAGGAACTAATCAGCTAAGAAGCACCCTCCCAGTATGGTTTGGAGACTACGGGGGGGCCTACTGGAACAGATCCGCACAGGCAGGCTGCTATACGGGTTCCCATAGTGTCTGCTCCCACCAGCCCAATTACAGGATCAGAGGGAGATTTGTAAGAGTTGGATTTTTTTTTTCCTGAAGAAATAGCTTCATTTTGTTTTGTTTCTTGCTGTTCCTGGCATGAAATTCATGTTTTATTGGTATGAAATACAAGTCTGTTTTGACACTTGCAGAGACAACGCAGACAGAGAGAAACATCTTTCTAGCCATGCCTTGTAAATAGTTTTTTATTGCTCATGTAGTATAAAAGAAAAAAGAGAATCTGTTACAAACACAGATAAGTTATGTATGTCTTGCGGTGTACTTTCCTCTTTCTTTTCAAAACAGGAACCTGGTTTACCAAGAGTATCTGATCCTTTCGTGTACTTCAACATGAAGCAATAAGCAAATCCCTGAAATCTGAGTACAGCTTCATTGCATAGCTGTGAAAAGTTGCCTCCCATTAGGCTAGGTAAGAAGTTGCTTCTCCCCAAACCTGCTGTAGGGACAAGACCGTCTTGGTGTCTCTTTGGCCTGAAGTGACTCAGAACTGCTGGACTAATAAAAAGAGTCTGGAGGTTTGGTCTGTGCTGTTGGAAAGCCATTGGCCCTACTTTAAGTTACTTTTGATCTACCGTAAGAGCTAAAATGTACAGGGCTGAAGCCAGCACATTTTTGTCTTGGAAGAGACACAGATCTCTTATCTGCATGTTGCTCTCATATCTAATACAGCATAAATGCAACTTTCATCCTATAAGGACTTGAGGCTAAAGTAGGCAGGAAACAATGTTTTCTCTCTCTCAAAACTTTTAAAGAGTTTTTTTCAATAAATCTGTACCTCATTAAGAAGAATCAAAAGCCTTTAAGCCCTCTTCTCACACACAGAGTGAAGACTTAGCACCCGAGACATAGGAGACGTAGAAGCCTCAAGAAGGACCAAAGAGCTACATCTGTACCCAAGGGTGGAGCAGTGCTGGGGTGCTCTCCAGCTCTGTGGCACCTTCTTGGCCAGAGCCACCCTGTTGCATGCTCCCATCCCCTGGAGCAGGGGCTGAGGCACTTGGGCTGTGAGCCATGCTGACTCCCGAGCCATGCTAGTGGGCCTGGGCTAAAATTGTGCCAGGGACCTTTCTAAGAGTTTAATAGCATGACCATGTCCCAGCACCCAAGTCCATGGCACTGACACTCTATAATTTACTATTATAGTCATACTGGATCAGTCTAGGGAGTTGCTCTAAAATCTCCCACCTAAGCACTCTGTCTCCAGACTGTTAGTGCTTCTGCTTTAAGTCATATTTTAGGACTGTTGATAACATTGTCTGATCCAGAGTTATAACAGGATGACACTTTGTGCCGTGTCATGTTGAGGGCTCCACATACAGCCAGCTACCGTTACTTAGGATAATGGGAGGCAGAATTTCACCTAGGCAATGGAAAATCTTGTATGGGCAACATGGGATAGAGTGAAAAACCAGCCGGCTATGTGTAATCAGTCCAGGTCAGCCAGGTCAGTTCCAGCCCTGCTGAATCCAGGTAGCTTACTGCAATGTAATTTAAGTATCACTGCAGTGCACTCACTTGTCCTTTAGGTTATGGGAGAGCTTTTTAACTTGTTATACAGCTGCTCTATGTATTTGTGACAAGTTGTCATTAGACACAAGCTTTTAAGAGTATTTTTTCAAAGCTGGGACTCTGGAAATATTTCATTGTGAAACTCAAAGGGAAGCTTGCGGAACTTCACACATCACCCACACGTCATGGATTTACCTTCTTTCTCGTCAAAAGGGTATGGGAGAATTGTCTTCTCTTCCCAGAAAATTGTGGTACAGTTTTGTCTCCTCTCCCATGTGCAAGACAATGAACCTCATCTTTGCCTATAATTGGGAGTACCTCTGGAAATGCCATCTGGTGCTCTTGAACTTCTTAGTTCTTGTTCAAGTTTATCCTGATTAAATCCTCTGGCATCTTCCTGAGGCTTTTCTGCTTCCCTGCCAAATGTTAATTGGTACCTGTTCCTGTACATTTTAATACTCTTTCCTACAGCTGTAGTGATTAGCCTCAAGCATCTTTCCTAGCTCCCAGCCCTTTCTCTAAGACTTTGATATTCCTTCAGAAACTTGACTGGGGCCTTTCTTCTGAGGCCGTATGACTTGGTTGGCTCCCTTACTGCTAAATATTTCGCTTATAAGGGCATACATTGCTATATGGTCCTGCAGATCTGGAAATGAGCTCACTGAGAGCCCAGTGTTCACCTCACTCTCTGTTTTTCAGAAAAGCTGTCCCTCTCTGGTCTATGGTAAGCAACCCTGGGTGATTTATAAGCACCTCTCTCATGCAAAACGGTCTGTGGCCAAATCTGTGTACGTGTCCCCCAGTCTTCAGAGGGAATATAACCACATCATTGACCATTTCTCCCTCTTTGATGGCATCTAGATAAGACCAGTAATTTGAAGCTTTATTAACCTGAAAGTTGATGCCAAGTGGATTGCTGAAATGTTTACTGCCCTTCCAAAGCATAGTCTCTCCCTCTACATTTTGGGTTGCAGTCTTAAAAACTCCCAGTCTGCAATAATGAGAATGTGTATACATGTTATTTATCCATATTTTAACACATTTTATTTGCACAAGTCATGAGATTATTGTCTGATGAGTTTAGAGTCTGAGCATTATCTCTTAGAATTTGTGCCTGCTCAGCATGTGGACCTGAGCCGACAATCTGAGGTTCAGGCAATGTTAGTAACAATTGTATTTTGCTGGATGTCAATGATTCACTCCCAAAACATGAAGCATGATAAACTGAGAGGAAAAATAAGTAAAACACCTCTCAAGAGGAAACCACATTTAAGAAGAGATATCTCAGCACCAGCTTTAAATATTTGCTATAAGGAAGTCAGGCAGACCTGTATCTCAGACACCCATGCTGGATTTAGCCCTTTCAATGGAGCAGAAGCCTTTATCGTATGGCCATTACCCAGCATTTCAGTGGAATATCACATCTCTCCAAAGCCTTGAATGAAAAATTTTGGCCTGCAACTGCAACCTCAGCTTCATGGATTATTCCTCCAGCACCAAGACAGGCTGGCATGTTGACTCAGGAGTGAGCAGCTCCTTACTGCAGTAGTGGTGCTCACTAGCATACTTGAGAAGGAGATTCACTACTGTCGTCATCAAGGACTTGTTTATGCTTAAAAACTGGCAGAGTTGTAATTAGATTTACATAAAGCCAGTCTACTTACATCACTTGAAACTTTGTTTAAGTACCATTCAGAATGGCTGAAACCTCAGTTACATCTATTTACCTTAATTGTGATTACAGTATAAATGAGGTTGAAAACTGATTTAGCTATTACTGATACTTCTATTTTGTGGTACATCAGGATAAAAGTACTCACTCTAGTGTGACTGCTTCCTTCCTCAGAAAGTCATACCTCCTACATTGCTCATTTTTTCAAACTCAAAAATAACCTTTCTCTTATATTAATATGGGAGAAATTCATGATCTGTTCTTTGGAGATTTTGCTGATATATCAAGATGAAAAAAAGGGCCATGATAATTCAGTTAAGAAAAGGGGATAGATGAATAAGATGAGTATTTTACAAGTCTTAGAATAGCTGAATGGTAAAGCTCTTCCACAGACAGAGGAGGTTTTATTTCAGTAGCATGTCAAGCAACAAGAATTGCTTGTGCTGAACCTTTATAGGCATGATCCAGCTATGCTACATTTGATGGATTTCATGATTCCTTTGTTCTGCTTTGTAGGAAAGTGGTTCTTAACATATGTGGTGTTTAAAGTGTATGTATGTGGAACAAATACTTCAATCTTGTGAAGAAGTGTCATTGGATTCATTCATGAGACAGTACTGGCACTAGCAGTCTGTAAATATAGTATTGCTGTTGTATTTTTTTAGAGGTGAATTGGTCAAAAATTAAACACAGAAAATCACAGCTACCAGGGCCTGTTTCACTTGTTGTTCTTTTAACTTGTCTGTGAAAGGGCATCCATATAACACACAGCTCCAAGCCCCAGCAAGCTGGAATGCAAAGCTTCTGATGTAAAATAAGAGACGGGAACATGGGATAGGGGATTTCCTGAGCTGTTGTTGGTGCATCCTTGATGTTAAGCAATCTTGGTCTTCCTTCATCCCTCTCTGTCTTTCATATACAAAGCCCCCATACATTTTTGTTCCCTTTTACCACTCCTCAGGAGGGAAAGGCACAGGCCCCAAGAGCAAAATCACAAGAGCAACATGATTTGAGTTTTAAAAAGATCTGGCCTTTATATCTGGACTGGGTTTTGCCATCAGAGGAATAGGTCTAACTTGTTTGAAACCTCAAGGGAAAGGTGACATGCAGGATGGACACAAGACTTTCTGTCACGTTGCAAAAACCCCATTGTCTTTTGAGTCACAAAATAGACTCGAAGCTACATGTCTGAAAGTGAGCTATATTTGCTTATCATTCATGCATGATTGTGTTCTTTTTCGATGGCCAGGTTTTTGCTTCCTGGAAAGCACTTTTGATTTTCAGTGATCTGCAAGAAATTGTTCTTTCCCCAGGCAATGCTGACATCACACCACTGCTCCATCAGATTGCTCTGGGCATGGTTCTGTGTGTTTTTCCCAAGTGCACCATAAAGGCCCAACCCTATATTCCCAGACACCCAAACTGCAACTGACTCACTGATGTTCTAGATATACAGAGTATGCAAGAGGGGACCCAAACCAAGAGGTCAGTCTCTTCTGAACTTTCTCCCTCATCATTAGGATTTTAGCACAGTCTAAAACCATATGAAAAGTTTTTTTTAGCACTGTATTTCTGCCTTCTCTCCTTTTTCTAGTCTTCAGTGCCTTGGGTCTTCTGTCTTGCTCCCCCTATTTCTTCCTCCTCACTCTGTTTTTCTGATCCTGGGGTTTTGCCCTGTTGATTTTTCTATTTTCGTCTGCTTTCTGTCTTTTGTTTCTTCAATTTATCTAACTCATGCTTCCCTTTTACTTCCCTTACCTCTCTCCTTTTTTTTTAAACTCAGGACACTTTTTTATTCTTCTTTGTTTACAGTCATCCTGGTTTTTTCACCCTCTTCTTGTTTATTTTGTTATTTTGCTATTTCTACTGTGGTTGCTAGAGCTCCCTTGCTTGTTGTGATTAATATACAGTTAGAGATATTCCCAGTTTGAAGAAGTTTCCAATCTAAATAGGAAAAAAAAAGGCAACAAAGAAGTTGGAAAGAAAGGAAATACTGTTATCTCCATTTTACTGAGGGAAAACTGTGGCAATAAAAAAATCAATAATGTTTCTTAAGTCACACAGAAAGCCTGTGGCTGAACCAGGATGAAATGCCAAGCTTCCCAGATTTCATTCAGTGTCTCATTCATAATTTCTTGCTGATTTTGCAAGACATCTGCATTTAACCAATGAATTCTTTGAAGAAATTTGGAGTAATCTAGTTTTCCTAGTTGAACTCAGCTTCATTAAGATGAACACTGATCCACATTCTAATAAATTCAGAGAATTCACTTCAGTCTGTCTTCAAAATCTTTACTTTATTTGAAATAGGTGTAATTATTAACAGCTACTGATTGTTTCTGTGATTAATGTTCAGCACTAAATGCAGTATCAGCTGACACTTGCAGAAATTGTTCTCATGGAGAACGAGTTGTGGGTACCCAAGCATGTGTTTCTGGGGTTAGCTGGATGTCCATCACCAGTTATTGCTTGCTTCTCACTGTTTTAACCTGCTTCAGGCAGGCCACTTCTCTCTGCATCCATTCATTTTAGGGAGGTGTTGCATAAATATGTCATGGGGAGGAGCGCAGGAGTGCAGAACTGCTGTACCTCTCCATGTATTATGAATTATGCCTAGGGAAATGCCAATATGGAGCTACAGAAAATCTGGGGGCACTCACCTACCTAGATCCTATGATTATATGGATGCCTCTCCAACAGCTGGGAGAGTCATATGGGTACCAGCAGCATGGCAGTACTCATCTTTCCTCCTCTAAAAGCTGAGGATTCAAGCCATGATTTGGTGGTTGCTGGTTGAATTCAGAGCCTCAGCATGTGCTGCCCTTGGGGCAGCCACCCTGTCCAGGATCCTGGGCCTCCAGGCACCCACTCCCAGCTAGCAAAGCTGCATATTCGTCTCCTGATAGTGCGCGACCAGAAGCAAACCAACCTTGTGTTCACGCAGGCCAGCTGTCTGGCAGAAGGACATTACTGTGACAGAGTAAATCCCTCTGGGGCTGCCAACTTCACTTTGTGCAGAGCCAGGCTTTCCTCACCTGCAATGTGTGTCTTTGGCCTTTCATAGGACATAACCACCATGGGGCAAATGTGGTTTTGATGTAAAAGTCCATTAGCTTGGGTGAGCTTGTAGCAGAGGTGTGTGTAGCACTGTGTGTGCACATCCAGCCATGTTTCACTTCAGCTGTGCTTAAATTTCCCTCTTTCCCTAATGTGTCTGTTGCTCCTGGGAGTGGACTGGGAGAACTAATCAGACTATATAAATATAGCCGTGTAGCACAGCATAAATGCACTTTAAACATATTTACACCTCCAAGGGGATTTCAGGGTTAGTGTATTTGCTGTGCAGTTGCCTCAGTAAATGTGATGTGATGAATTCATATAATTGGCTTGCTGCTGCACTGAGGCATGGGCATAGGAAGCGAAAGCAAAGTGCAGCCTGCTGAGGCTGCCCCCACTGATGGAGAAGCTTCTCAGATAACTCAGAGAAGCTAACGCTCACATCCATTCAAACTGAAAACTAGCAAATGAGTGCACCGACATTAAAACAAAACCCAAACCCACCAGCAGCCTCCTGGTGAAGACCAAGAGGTGCCGGAGTGAAGATGAGAGCTATGTCAAATTCTGACCTCACAAACAGTGATGTAATTAAGGAGTAACTCCAGTGAAATCTATGAAATGGGTTTGAAATGGGCCTAAAGGGGCTTATTTACAGCATATAAATTTAGACACTGACTCAAATCCCTAATTTATGAGGCTACAGGCTCCATCTAGAGTTAGGAGGTATCTCAGAGGGATTCAGAGGTACCCAAGGTAAACTTGTGCTCTAAACTGTTCTAGAAGAACCAGTCTGTCTCTCCATTAATGGTAAAGATAGTCTGGGGAGATAGACTTGTCATGTTGGTGACTAAATTAGGTGTGCAAAATTAGGCAGAGTGAAAATGCCCTGAAGTATCCAGATATAGCATCCTAGAAAGAAAAGCTGACCTCCTCAAAAAGCTGTGGCTAATGCAAAAAACATGGGCTGTCACTGTTATATACCAGATCCCCCCAAGTCTGTAATCTGCTCCCAGGCCTTTACTGTCATTAAGACAATCTTCTCTTTCAGTAGAAAATTTGCAGCCGTCAGTCCAGTTTCCTTCCTTCTCATGTTCTTGATATCCTCACTGAAGTATTAGAGCATGCTTCAGTTAGGAAAATACTTGCCATAGATCGCATGCCTAGAATTCTTGAGGCATCCTACCTGGCTCCAAATGGATATTTGCACTAAATGCTGTACTGTTTGGCACTCTCTGGTTGTACTGGGATTACAAAGGTGCACCTGCAAGGGCGGTCTTTTTTTAATTCTCCAGCTCATATTACCTTCCTGACTCATACTCTCACATGCAAAGCTGAAGATGAGTGCCTGTAAAGAAGCATGGTCAACAGAGTGGAGCAGGACGCTAGTCCTATGACTGAGCACACCCCTCCATACCACATAGACATGCCATCCGTTCGATTTGACTTACCAGTTATAAGAACCTCTAGCCTCTTCAAGGCAAAGTTAAACAGTTAAAGTGAAGGTGGCTCACCTAAACAGCTGGCCTCCCCTGAAATGCCTGAGTCGGGTGATGGCAACCAGCATCAGAGCAACAGCAGCTTCTTCTCTCAGCTTCCAACTTCAACTACCGCATAGGAGAGGACCATTCAAGAAACTTGCTCCCTGTGAACACTTAGGGGTTAGTTACCAGCTCCTTGCTGAGAGAGAAACCTGACTGAAGCCACATAGATGGGCTTAATATGCACTGTCACGCTCAATTTGGCATGTTGGTGGGTATGCCAGCACTCCTCTGGGTCAAGAGCACAGTCGCTTCACCCTCTGGACACGCACCCAAGGTGCTGGGCTCGGGACAGGGACAGGGACAGGCTCACAGGGAGCGCTGGGCATCTACCGTGTGCCTGCAGCACACTGGGTTCAAGACAGTGCCGTTATGGCCGTTGTTTCTGCAAGTGTTTCCACTAACTGGAGAACTGCAAGAAGCAGCCTTTGTAGATTGCTGCACTATTGTCAGCCACACGCTGGGCTTTTTTCACCAGAGAAAAAGAGATGGGAATTCCCAAGGATCTTAGCACTGGACACATTTCCAGACCAACGGGCCATAATGTTAGCATATCTGCTAAGGTAGCAAACAGGCCTCCGTGTGCAAAGGAGAGATCTCCCTTGTCATGCATTCGTCTTGGCGGCCTCACAGGCAACCTACCTGAGCTGACCTGGTTAGCAGAAGGCAGCATGGTGATGGCTTCATGATTTTGAAGAGATAAGAGAGTTTTTCTATTACTGTACTGCCTCTACTGCATTGCCTTTGCAGCTCAGTGCTGTGCTTCGTGCAGATTTCCTGGAAGGTGGCCTGTGTCATCCTGACCTTCTGCAGTGACGGTTTGTCATCTTGCATCTGGAACACAGTCTTTTTTCCACCAACTGAGGTTTCTTTCCTCAACACAGCGTGCACCTTTGTCAAGTTCAGCAAGCTGTGTTTTTCAAGCTCAGGAAAAGTCTCTTTTTGAAGCAACTTCTCAAGCTAGTTGTCTTCCTCAGCCTTGTTTACCTCCTCATTCTCTGCAGCTTCTGCAGCTGGGGGCAAAGGTGGGGTGACAGCAGCTGCTGGAAACCCACAGCCGCAACTGCTTGGGTGATGCTGGGGCAAAACTCTTGCTGTCTTGAAGGCAACACCTCCACCAGCTCCTCAGCAGCCCCTCTGGAGCACTGGAGATGACCCTCACGGCACAGAAAGCTGTCAGCTCACGACAGCCTCGGGTGTTTGAGTCAGCCACTCCAAAGGAACTTGATCATGGCACAGGGAAAGAAAAATCATGTGCTTTTGACCTCAGCCTGTGAAAGGTAGTGATTTAGAGTTAAATTCTTCTGGGCATCCCCCTGTGCACAGCGAAAGCTGTCTCAGAGTACACAGGACCTGGCATGAATACACAGGGGCATAGAAACCCCCACAGCTCTGAGTACACAGCTTTGGGGAAAATCCCCCCCCATGGAAGTAGATATTAGAGTGGAGGTTGGCTGTCTGCTTAAACAAGGCTGGGGCAGTGCGGCTGAACAGTCTCCCAGCTCCTTCATACTCAGCCACCGTCTCTTCAGCTGTATCTTCTTGCCCTGTGACTTTTGTAACTGGGACCTCCAACCGCTGTCCCATGCAAGGACCAGAGAGATCTGAGCTGCTTAACTTGAAAGACTGAGTAAGACTGAGTGCACCCAGGGCAGGGCAGCCAAAGCTTAGAACAAAAGGATTACAGAGAAAGCCTCATAAGAAATACCAAATCTTCTCCAACGAATCATCCGTCTTCTTCAGGATGACACAGGTCTTCAGCAAGGCCTGCTTCTCCTTAGGTTGAAGTCTCAAACACATCAATTTTGGGGAATGACACTTCCTTTTGTTCTCCTTCGGGCCAGGCACTGGTTGCTGAATCTTTTAATATTCTGCATTTCCTGTGCATCACCTCCGTTGCAGATGAAGTATGGGACTATATGAAGTCAAAAGCCGATTTAATTCTCCCCTCTTACTCTAAAAGCTTTAGGCTTCCTCCAGCTTTACACCCGTTGATACTTCAATACATACAACACCCTGGAGTCATAGTTCTCATCAGAGCAATGACTACAAACATGGCAAAACAGATTCTGTTCTCAAGCAGTAACTCCTGATAGCTGATGGTGGACTTGCAGTGGTGTAAACAGGCATAGAATTTGCTCCAATGTGTTTTTAATACAACTAGAGAGACTCAGGCTATTTATTATGGGAGTCATATAAACAAGTCATTCAAACAAAATCCTCCTAATTTTACAGCAGTCTAGACATGTAGCATATTGCAAAGCCATGTCTAAGGACAGCGTCATTAAAGTTTTTATCCTTATTTCCAGTTCAGAGGAGAACTGAGGATAAATGTGGCAGTCTGGCATATAACATATTGTCCCACAGTACCCAAAAGGAGTGTCAGAGTCATCTGAAAAGCCCTTTGATTATTACATGATAAGAAAGGTTTATTACATATTTGCTGTGCTGGGATAACGTTGACTTTACTGTGTTTTGCCAAGTTTGCACACTTTCTGTGGGAACCCTCCTCATTCCAATGAAATGGGATGATAGGAAGCATTTTATTAGAGCTTACTGGAAAAATGTGCCATAAGTGCCAAGGAGCAAGGACTGTTGTCCAGCTGGCTGAAGACAGACAATGCGTAAGTTACAAAAAGTTGCAGGATTGCTGGGCTGCATGGAAATTCCCGTCTCTGCTGGTGCCTGGTCTCCCAAACTCATACACCTCCAGTGAAACACATGCAAACCTTCTGTGCCAATCCTAAACAACGTCTAGGAAATATACTGTAAGGGTTGCCTTAAGGTCAGCAGGATTTTGAAGAGATGGGGGTGTGCAGAGCTGATCGCTCTCCTGGAAGCCCCCCATGCTCCCAGGGACACGATGGCAGCATGACACTCCTGCACTCATTCAGGGCGCACAGCACATTGCCTCCTGTGTGGCCCTGTGAGTTGGCACATATAGGACAATGTTGTCCTCCCTTCAGGTTTCACATGTGCCTCCCCTCTTTTATTTTTGGTATGACTGAGGCTCGTCTTGCAACGTAAAGCTTAGCCCAGAGCTCTCTCAGCAGAGTCAATGACATCTGGAAGTAGAAAATGCCTCCCAAATATTTATGAGATATGTCAGCAATTTCCAGATTACTATTTTTCCCTGGCGTCTAACCTGAAACTTCCTTACTGCGTTTTTAACTCATTGCTTTTTGTTTATTCATTAAGACATTTCAGTAATTAAAGTTTATGAGTAATATTCTAAATGAGGGAATAAAATGAATTTCAAGAGACAGCAGACCAGAAAAGAGGAGTCCTGAGGAGAGATTTGGAAGAGGAGACTGGCTCTGATGTGTCCTTTTCTGGCATAGGAAATGCCATGGGGGAAGGAAGGCAGAAACTGTTTGTGGGAGGAGGCAATGGAAACTGCAGCCACTAGTGGATGAGTGGCAGGAGTGAGAAATATCATTAATAGGAATCGCACGCTATGTCTGGGTGAGATGCATTAGTGGGCAAAACATTGATGGAAAGATAAACTGAGATAGAGGGGGATATGGCTTCTCAAGCTACTAGGAAGAGGTTTTGGTTGATTGCCAGAACATAAATATTTTAAATGAAGTTCAGGCTCCACTAAAGTCTGTGAGAGTTTCACCATCAACTTCAGCAGGGCCAAAATTTCACTCTTTGTATTTTATTGATTGGTTGGGTTTTTTTTTTTTTGGGGGGGGGGTAGCTTCAGAAAATGCCAAAATACAGATAGGCTGGTATTAAAGCTCTGGATCCAGATTCAGATCTACATTCCTACTTTACCTGACTTAAAGAACTGAGGCAAAACACAAAGTGGTAATGGATTGAACAATGGCACAGTCAGATCTAATGTTAAAAGCCTTTAGCTAGAAGTAGTCCAGTCCTGGAGCTCTGGTCTAGCCTGAGACTGAGATACGAGAAACAGATCATCATTCTAAGCATGGATCAGATTTTATTAAAAATAGAGGAGGTAAAAAAAATTCTGAAGAAAAGTAGCAAGAAAAATTAGCAGTGGTTTTTCCCTTGTCTTTCTTTTTGTATCTAGTCACGCCCGATTTCCTATCAATACACTGTAATGATACAATATCAGCTACCACATGTATTTCAGTTTAAACTTTCAAATTTTATGTTCTCCTATGTATTGTCACTTTAAAACTGATGATAAATATAAGTCATGATTCAGCAAAGTCCCTAAGTGCTTCCCCTTCTGTGAGTCTATGAGATACAGTTGTGTAAATGATATATGTTTCAGGCCATGACTGAACTGGAAAAAATGAGGGATAGGATTTTGGGAGAGGGGAAGAAAAATGGAAAACATATATTATTTCATTTTTCTTTGCTCTGAGATGTTTTATCTGAAATAAAGCATTTAGTGTTGGCCTTATTTAGCTCTTTCCAAAAAACCATGAGGTTAATACTGAAATGTAAGAACTGTTTCAAAATGAAACGTTGACCTTTCTGTACAATTGTCCTCTCCATTTTGTTTCTGAATGCAGTTGCAGTTTTTCAGCAAACTGTACAGTAGCCTAGCTGTCATGTAAATGACCTTACGCTACTCATATGATCAGAAGTTAGGCAACGTTAATGTGTTTTGCAACATTAAGGTGAAATAAGAGCGAAAGAAAGTCTGCATTGAGAGAGGAAGATACACTTCGGCAATACAGATCAATGTGTGCAAAGAATGCATTCTAGCATGTAAACTGTCTGCAAAAGTTTAGCTAGCGTACAAACAGTCTTAAAATGTGTTTGCATTTCGCAGGCCAACAAACACTCATCATTAAATCAGTGAGGCCAGTCAAGATGTCTGTAACACAGCAAGAGGCACAGCAAAAGCAGCAGCAACAGCAGCAACAAACTCCCCTCTCGTTGCCTGCAAACATCCCAAACTTTTACGGCATTCGTTCCTAGCAGGCTGTTGGGAAGAGCACTGTCTTCTGACCTTAGTATCTTTAGCCTAGCAGAGAGAAATTATCTTCTCAAAAGCTGGTATTTTGACCACCCTCAGAAATAAAGATCAGAGGATGACTAAGGGTCTTGGGAATTGAGTTCTTGCTCTCTTTCTTGCTCATGCAGGCACGCAAAAACGCACACAAAGGCACATTTTCATGTATTTGTTATTGACGCAGACACACTTCACTGAGAGATCCTTACAGTGCACGTACTTAACTGACACATTACACAAATGTTTGCTGTGTACAGAATAATCAAGGAAACAGACTCATGTTTATTATTACTGAATCAGCAGCAGTCTAATGGATTAAAAACATCCTCTTTTTTTTTTTTCCTCTCTCTTGTTGTGAAAGTGCCAGTGTTGTAAACTCTCCCTGCAAGAAAAGTGGGTGGAGATGAAGCGACTCATGACCTCCATGCTCTGTGCACTCCCAGTCTCTCAGGTTAGGTCTTCTGGCCACAACCCAAAATCCCAGAACATCAGCTACAGATACTTGGAGCCAGTTGGGTTGGGAAAGAAGACAGTAAATGTCTGTTTCCGGTTCACAGGCCCCTTAGCGTCACCACATATTTTGGAAGTCTGTCTGGCTTCCTGACTTTGAGAGCCTCTTGTTTTAGACTTCAGCGAGCAGCAGTGAAAGGGGAGGAAACAAGGCTTACCTAAAACCTCGTGAATAGTCGGAACATTTTCTTTTCTCTGACTTTTAACACTTTTAAAGCCTTAATTTATTAGAATTACTTTTTAAAGGTTATTTATAGTAACTCCTGTTACTGTAATGAATTGTGGTTCTTTTCACATATACTCTTCAGATTGGAGGAGATGCCCTAAAATGGGTCTGAACTCTTCCTTATCCATTCAGATTTCCACTGATTTCACTGGTATCGGGGCTGGACCTCCAGGCCACTGCAACCCCAAACAGGGAGGTTCAGTCTACACTGAAACAGTATTTTCTGAAATCTGAAAATACTGCCAGTCCTATTAAAACACAGATTTAAGTCAGTCCTTGTGAAGCTTTTATACATCTAAATTAACTGAATAAATTCGCTCAATCTGATTCAGTCTGTCTGAGCATCTGCTTTTAATGTGGGAAGAATGAGATTTAGCAGTGCTTTGCATATTGTTATAAAACTATTTTTAATCTCGCTGTGATAAGCAACACAGCACAGAGGCTTGGCTACCACTCGGAGTGGGGAAGTGGTGCGTAATTATGAGGGACTGTACCTGTCCTGGCCCATTAAAATAGCTCAGTTTGGTGAGCAGCTCGTAAAAGGAGCTCTGATACATGAGAGCAAGAACTGGGTTACAATAATCATCTGAAGAGGGAAAGAGAAGACATGAGACTATGCAGAGAGCTAGCATTACCCATGCTGGAAGCAGTTGTTAGAAAAAAGAAGAAAAAGATGAAAGCAAGGGGACCAGGCAAAAGCACACAGGGCCCTTTTACCTTTCTAAAGGCCATTCCTGGCATGGGCATTCCTGTCACTCTTTGCCAAGTTCTGTGTTGGTGGAGGGGGCTGGGTTTGGGGATTTTGGATCTGGCTGCACGCATGTGATGGGGCTGTAACTTCTGAAACCTCAGCCACATGCTCAATATTGGTCTTTCTGTTATTGCTGTAATCAGAGTACAGACTGTTCTTTCCTGGGCAAGGACAGCATTCCTCATGGGATCCTCATCACCCTGGCACTATTACCCCACCTCAGCAAGAAATTCCTACCCACGTTTCCATAAGTTTTCTCATTCTTGGAGAAGTGGCTCTGGAAGAGTCACATTTCCATGACTAGGTCTACTGATACATGTAACTTTCTCTTAGTCAGAGAGCTGAACTGCATACACTTGGCAGCATGCCTGGGCAAGCACACAAAGCACAGCCTTCCCTTTTCATCCCGGGCATTTATCAGAGGACACAGACGTTGTTCTTGCCTTCTCCTCAGGCCTGTGTTCCTCTTACGCTAACCACCTCTTCCAAGCCTGTGGCGGCTCTGCCTGTTGGTGCAGCAGGCAGTGTTGGAAGGACAAGGAAACCTGCCGATGAGAAAGCCAGTAAAACACAACCTAAAACAAGTAGACTACTGCCTGTGTCACTGAAGAAAAGGCCCTGTAATTTTTAAGGACTGGTCTTTTTTGATCATCTTGCAGTGGTCTTTCAATGACGGCTCCTGCTCGGATCCTGGGCCTTACACTTCATCACCCCATGAAGGGCGAGGGTTGTATACATGGCAAAACTGACCATAGCAAACAAGATTTCCACAGAAGTGCAAGGTGGAAGTGTCTTGTCACACTCTTTCTTGTGTAATTTCGGGTCCACCTGCCACAGAGATATGTCTGCTCTTTGTTCATCAAAGCGTGATGCCGCTGGATGGAAAGGGCAGAGGGTGTTATGTCCGGGAGGTGTGGGGCACCGAAACACTCCTCCAGATGAACTCTGTGACCACAGGTGTGTTCAGGCCAAGTCATCGCATGGCACTGGCCGTTCCCCAGAGGCAGAACCTGTTGTACATGTTTGTAAGGTTTAGCTTTACTGCAGTGTACATCCAACAGTCATAGGAGGAGGGAAACACTTGGATGGGCCAGGTGGCATCACCTTCAGCACTTCCACTAAAAATCCTTAGAGAAAGGCAGAGCAACTGATGGGAAATATTCCCATTGCCACAGGCTGTTCATGCCCCAGAGCTGCTTGTGAAACCTTTCGCTACTCCAATAACTGGGATGCTAATCTCTGAAAACAGAGCTGTTCTAATTTTTGCATCAAAAGTAGGTTCTAGCAGGTGCAAAATTTTCCATTAAAATTTTTTGCCAACTAAAAGTTTCAAGCTCTTTTGTGTGAAGAATATTTGTTTGCCATAGAAAATCATTCCTTGTCCCCAAGAAGCTAAATCCCTGGCCTTGTGGCTATGCATGGAGACCATGCTCGGTCTTTCTGGTTACTTGTCCCTTTATTCCACCAAATAGGCTTAACTGTGACACTGAAAATACTGACAACAGTGAAATATCTTGTAGCCCACCTTATCAAGGTTTTGAATTCCTTACTGTTCTTATTTATATTAGTGTGAGTCTGTATTCATTAGCAGAGGTAAGATCCAAAGAGAGGTTTAGGGGCCTCACTCCAGTTCAGGTGCCTTGCTGTCCATTGAGGTCATCTAACAAGGAGCCCAGAGCCGAAACAACTTGTGGATCTGGGCCTCCCTCCAGATTTACAATGGGGATAACAGAAATTGCTTTTTGTCATTTATTTTAGAGGCCTGTGTTGCATGTTTGCTGCTTGGCAGGATGAGAGCTACGAAGAGAATAAATATACTTCAACCACAAATGAGCAAGCAAATGGAAGGAAGTGCTGTTTTAAAAAATGCTTTCAGTGACTTATTCAAGTTACAAGAATGGCAAGAGGCATTTTCTAGGAAGGAAGAGTTTCTAAATTGTTTTATGCAAGATGGTCTGTTTTCTGACTTCATTCTGAAAAAAAAGTTAGAGGTAACTACTGTGAATAGAATAGCTCTGGCAGAACATAAGCACTCCACAGCTTAGTTTCTTTCAGAAAAAATGTGTCATATCACCATGATCATCATCTATTGCAACATCACAAAATATGATACTGAGATTATATTGCTGTTCTCTGTAAGTCCACTTAGTCTCTTGGTTTTTTTTTACCGCCCTCTGACCTCACTCTAGTGAGGGACAGCCAACTACTTCTCCCCACTGTTGTGGCCAACAACTAGCTTCATGTATGACTTATTTGTTTCCTCATTAGTCTTACACATGTTGGACATTTCTCTAGTTGGTAATACAATATGTCTGATGCCAGAAGAGGAGCTGAATAAAGACCTCTTACTGTGAACTAACAAGTCACTTACAGTCATTAGTCACTGAGTACCTTCTTCTGGATTAAATAACACAGAATATTACCTAATCAAATTATCCATATTATCTCAGTGCAACAGCAAAAGATGGGCCTGATTTTGAACTTTGGGTCCCAACTCCAGTTTTGGATTTATGTACTAATCAGGCTTCCAGTTTACCTCTATTAATGAGCACAACTTAACGTACTCTAGATTTTGAACCCCCCATTAAAGAATACTAATCATCCAAAGCCTCAGTTCTTGCTATTGTATGACCATATTTGGGTTCAGACCCATCTCTCTAAATCACCTAAAGTACACATTTCCTTTATAAACATTAACTTTTACTGAACGAAAACCACTACTGAAGAGCTGGGTTTGACTATCATCATACATAATAACTAAACCTCTTTATCATACTCACTGCTTTATACTTGGGTTTAACTAGGAAACTTCTCTTGTTTTAAAGTCTCATCTAGAGATGAGCCAGCTTATTACCAGTAAAAACTGTGTATAAAGGAATGAGCCATGCTGTGAGGGATAGTCCCTGACAATTCTGGCCTCGGTGGTAAAGTAGGTAGGTAGGTAGATTTGACTGAGAGTGTCTTTTCTATCCATTGCAGGGTAACACTGGTGCCAATGAAGAGACTTTCTCCAGCAGTGGTCAGAGGACATCTAAAATGAAATGTTGGGGTGTGCTCATCTACAGGCACAAAATCAGGTAAGTAATCTTTTTAATATTTCTGACTGCTGACACATTTAATTACATCCATAGGATGGGCTGCACTCTAGTATTGAACAATGTGTAAGAGTGCACCACTGTATTCCTAGTCAGAAGCACATTTATTCTGTCCCCCATTCTTGAGGGGGGTTGTAATGTTGGCTCGCCGCTGCCTCCTTGTCTAGAAAGCAAATATTCAGGGTGGGGAGGGGCAGGAGAGTTTTCACTTGTGAGTGCAAAAAGGTGAGGAAAAGAAACCAGCTCCCTGCAAGAGCTGAAAAATGCTATGCAAATAGATAGCAAATATAGTCTGTACTTTTCTGCTACCAACATGGTATGTGTTGCTTACAGACAGGACTGTACTCTTTGTTGCTGCTCCTTTTAACAGCTGCATGTATGTGGCAAAAAGTGTACTCTTAAAAGCACTCACCCATTATCACGGAGATTGAACTCTCTGTGAGGCGGCAATTCACCCTTAATTTTGGATTCACAGAAGGAACAAAACAATGAAGACAGAAACAAAGCAGAAGTATTTAAAGAAGAACAAATACATAAAGATGATTAAGATAACTCAGTGTAGGAATGTTATTAAGGGAGCACTGTGGAGTAACAAAGTGCCTCACGTTAGCAATGAGCTCCTGGAGGACTGATCCCTGCTCCCCCCATAGAGTAATTAACTGCTCTTGCATTAGGGAGGAGTGCTGGAGCTTCTTCCCGCTTCTTCACACGAACACTGCACTTTCTCTGTCTCTGCAAAATGTTTCAAATGCCTTTTTTTTTCGTTTCTGTTTCTAATCTTTTCCTGGATTACTGAATGTACAGTGAAACTTCTTATCTTGTGCAGGAATTATGTTTATAACAGAAGAGGAACTCAGGGACTGAATGCCTCAGGGACTTGGATGATGGGATGTAGAGACTTTTATCTTGAGGTTGCTTTCTTGAATCAGACCCAAGTTAGTAGTGACCTAAAATTTCCTCAGCCTAATGACTGTTTGGTCTCTGCTGTGAAATGTGTTTGGTGGTCTCAGTTTAGTTCCTGGTAAATACTTGTTTGTGCACTAAATTACTTCCATAACTGGTATCCATGTTGGCAGTCTAACAAAGAGGTCAAGGGTTTGATGGGAACATGGACTGAGCTATTCTTTCATGCTGAGTGTTGGTCCCTTCTAGCCATGCGAACTGAAGAACCAATGCAATTTACAGTGGGTCAAGGTCTGCTTGCTTGTTAATCTGGTTCCTTTCAAGAACATTATTTGCAATTTATGAAAATTAGTTATGCTTGAAAATAAAGCTTCATTCACCCAGGGTCCTTTTAACAGGCTGAAGGCCAAGGTATCTCCAGAAGCTTCAGACAATAAAAGGTTTGCCCATGTCAGGACATAGTCAGTCTGATTAGCATAGTTGCTGGTATGTGTCTGGATATAAATACAGTGCACAAACAGTATAATTCATATAAATAATGTCTGTCAGCTCTCCCTTCTCTTTTTCCCTTCACCCTACTGCTCATTTC
Source organism: Harpia harpyja (assembly GCF_026419915.1). Classification (NCBI taxonomy): domain Eukaryota; kingdom Metazoa; phylum Chordata; class Aves; order Accipitriformes; family Accipitridae; genus Harpia; species Harpia harpyja. The sequence goes on along the minus strand of NC_068942.1, from coordinate 11,612,228 downwards.
TGGTCTCTCAATTTTCCTGGCATTTGTACTCATGTGAATATATGAGGTATCAGATCAAGAAGGTCTCTAGGTTACAGAAAATGAAACAGCAAAAATAAGTACATGGTGAAGTAAACTAAATAAAATTGTTTCCTGTACTCAGCCAGTGCAAAGATGATTTTTTTGATTAATTTAAAAGCCTTCTGTTATTCCACACATCTACAAATTTAAGATCCCACAGGCTGCTGTGCATAACGGCAGAAGTGAAAACAAAATTAGAATTTCATCAATGATTTTCACACATTTTCACAAGTATGTTCAGGACATATTTCTGCAAGTGTGCATTCAAATTTGATATGAGCCAGTGGTCAGTAGAAAATTCAGCTGTCAGATGGTAGTTTTTCAGTCACAGATTGACATAAAAATTCAGTAGGACAGTCCTGTCAGATTGCACTGGCAGAACTTACAATAAACCTTACGTTATCTGTCAAAAAAGGCACAATAAAATGATGCCATGGGCATTTTCGGTCTGCATGCCAAGTAAGTCCAAAATGAGTTTTAGCACCGAAAACAACATCTGCTACATGCATGGTCTTAGAATGTGATAAGATGTAAAATGCAGACAGAAATACAGATTGTTTACTGTCACGCAGATACAGACGGTTAAGCTCCAGACCTGAAAGTGAGGTTTGACCACAGCTCCAGCTTATGCATGCAAGTTCTTCAACAATTATTAGTGTAAATTGTATTAAATGCACTCCCGCCAGCTGTTTAGGATTTTCAGGACAAGTCTCTTACTGTGTAGTTATAGCATTTACCATTGTAATTTTTAATTACAGGCTCTCATATTAACTGGAGCCACATGGTATTATCATGGTGGAAGTGAATAACAACGGTGCTGTTGGAAATCTGTAAGACTGTACACCACCATCTGAAAATACTGAGCTGTAATTCATTTTACAGCAAGGTAGGTAGGACCAGTATTTTCCTATAGTATATACTGTCATATTTGTACATATATTGTATTTAAATGTTTTACAAAATAGATGTAAGGTATTTGGAATTATTTTCCAAACACACTATCTTTCTGAATTTTGAAGACATAATCTGCAGTAGACTTTGCAAGTAACATAGAAGTCACAATGTGCAGTGTAAGTATACATGTACACGTGATAAAAGGACAACATTTGTAATACTGCACTCTTTCTTTTCTTAATGGATGAACTAGAAATCAATAGTGGTTTCATTTGCATTGTATTTTTCTTTTCCTGAGGTGAGTTCTGGAGTAATTTCCTTTAAAATGTAGAATTGAGAATGGCACAAAATGTGTTAGTTCATGTGGGTCTAAAAAAGATCATAAAATTGGCATCACTGCAGGCATTCAGATGAACAGAAAGTTCTTGTGGAAAAATGAAACAAAGGAGACATGAATGCAGCCAGCCAAATGATAAACCAGATTTTATGAATGTGCTTGTTTGTGTCTAAGGAAGAACTGGTCTGCCTTGAAGTTTGTCTGGTTTTCCCCAGCTTGTGTGATAAAAGATATTACCTTTCCCCACCAATTTTTCCTTGCTTTATTTGTAAAAGCACATTCCATTATTGAAATGGCCAGGGTGAAAGTCTGGCCTAAAAAAAAAAAAAATCTGTTTCAGGTCTATGTGATCTTAGTATGTAATGTCTTCTTAACTGGAGTTTTTCGGAACACATTCCTCACCAATCTGCTGCTTTTCAGAAAAAGCCCATAGGTGAAAAACCAAGCTTATGGCACAGCTGCACCTTGAAACACAGCACAGCTGTCAGCTGGGGAAGGAGGGAGATTTTCAATTTGCAAAGGTAAAAGCAAGATTTCTTCTCCCTTCTCTACTTCTGAGAAAGTATAAGGGTGATCCTACACTGCCCTTGCTCCTTCCAGGCAAATCTACATGAATTCAATGAGAGCTGTATACATGAGCTGCAAGGACCGCATGGCCCAACATGGCAATTATCTTTTTAACTTACAGAAGTAACTGCCAAGTAACTGGTAGTGATTACACATTTCTCTACTCCATGCATGCAGCTTCGCTGGAAAGAAAGAGCATAGCAACTCTGTCTTTAGTTTGCATATGGGCAGCCTGTTCCTGCGCTTTCTAAGCCCCAAAAGCTTTGGTGTACCAATTTGCTGTACACTGACTTACAAATATTTGCAATGGGAGAGGGAGCAGGTCCTAGGTCATCAGAATTTTAGGAGGTAATTTTCAAGCTGCTGCCAGAGCAAGCCAACATGTCTTAATAAAAGTTTCACTGTGCATAGTAGCTGAGAACAAAACCAGTCTGTTCCCCAGCATTGTTTTGCTTTGCTGCTGTGCTCACATAATGCAAACCCATCAGTACCGCTCTACTGGCAGTTTCCATGAAGCTGATTTTCTATAAATCTGAGTATACACTGTGCTAAATTGTTCCTTCTTCTGCATCGCCTTGCAGAGTGGTATTACTCAACACAGTATAAAATTCTTAGTCACAGCTATCGCTGGGCTTTCTGTGGCACAGACCCAGTTTTCTGTGCTGCATTCCTCATTTTATAGAACAAACTGGAGCTTGTTTTTGTTTGAAGAGCATTGACCAACATCCTGAATACTGCCCATTAAGGTCAAGCATGGAGCATTTCACCACCTCCCATTTCTCTGGGCTGCACTGTGTAGTATCATTAAGTTTGTACTTGCAGGAAACTGAGTAATCCACTCTTTCCTACTTTGATATACCACAGTTGATGGCCATTCAAAGTGGGAAGCAGGGCTTAGCAGTTCTGTCCTGTTCCGCCAGAGGAAACAGAGTGATCTTCAAGCTCAGGTTTATTATGGCATTGAATTTGTACCCTCCACTTAAATTAACGATGCATAGTTCTCCCGTCTGATCTGACCGGTCCTCAATGCCCAACCAATAAAGCACTTTCTATCATTATAAATTAAAGTAAGCACTGGAAATGAGGGGGAGAGGAAAAGAGAGTAGGAAAACCAGCCAAGATTTCAGTGATATATGCAAACCAAGAGCATCTCTGCACACTCATCCAAATGCCCAAAGACCATCAGGTGGAACAGCCTGGCCAGCTATTGTAAAGCCTAGTAGAGGCAGGGTGATGGGAGGAAGGGTAGGCTGGAGAATGGTCCTTTTTAAATCTGCAGAGAGGACCAATGCAAGTCACTGCTTAGGCCCATGGGTGATCATTTCCTAGAAATAAAGGTTCAGGAGGGTTTTAATATCCCAGCAGACTTGTACCTCACCAAAGAAGGTGGGGGGAGGTTGTACATTTGCTGTGTGTGCATTGTAACACCAGCTGCCAGTACACAACCAGAGCGAGCAGGGGATTTTATGCACTTAGCTCTTCCATGAGACTCTGAGAGGAGCATGACCCTTGTGGCAGGAAGGAGTGCCAGGGGCACCTTACCTCCTCCTTCTCCCCATAAGCTCAGGCCTCCATGTATGGGACTTCTGCGCCTGATGACTTATCATTTTGATAGACTTCAGACACTGCAGTGCAGGTACACTCCAGATTGTTGTTCCTACCGGATTAATCTGTGACTTAATTAAGCACAGCAAAGTTATTATAGCAGAGTACCTGAAATAGTTCACACTCTCATCATGATGTACTGGGTTTGGCACAGCTACACCACCCACGCCGAAAACATGCTATTGATGACAAAACCTGAAAGTCACCACAAGCCTTTCATAATCTAAATTACAGAGACGGTGTCTGAGTAGCAATCACATGGCAAAGATTCTCTCTGCGTGTTCAAAACCAGTTGGCCTGTGCAATAAGGCAGAAAGGTCAGGAGATGGACAGGGTTATATCACCTGCAAATCTGCCAGGTTTTAGTCCTGTCATTAACACAGGCTGAGAAGGTTGTACTCCCATAACATGTGAAATCGTTGTGGTCATATGACCACAGGCATGTGAAGTTTTCCCTTCCAAACTACACTCTTGTCTTCCTTTGTATAGCACCATAGGCTATGGGATTTGCGCTGTGTTATCACACTGATATCCACCAATAGCAGTGATGGCAAACTCAGCTGATCATTCTGAACTAGGTTTACCTATTAATGTCAAAGCAAGACCTCTCCATAACTACCCTGATTCTTGGACTGTCTTGTGAGTCTGACTCCATCTCACACAAAATTTCCCACTCCTCCACCCACTGTCTCTTCCTTCTTGCCTGGTTGGTTGAAAATTACAGGCTGTTTCTCCTCTTGACTTCCTGGCAATTTGAAAAGCTCCCAAGGGCTCTGTTAGTACTCTGTGTGTTTGCTGATACCTCTGTGTGTGTGTGTGCACAAGTGTCTATGTGTGTGCATGTCCACAACATCCCTCTCGGTCTGTTTCCAGGGTGCAGTCTGGATGCCTCTTGTCATCAACAGTGTACTCATTCTACCTGAAATCAGACCTGAGATGTGATTACCCTGTGAAAGATTTAGTTGAGGGCAATTCTGGAAAGAACAAATACAGCAAGAGTTGCTTACAGGACCCCAAAGTTCTGCAATCGGCTAAAGAACCAGAGATGTGTTTAATTTGTCACTAATAACTGAGTGAAATGCAAGCAGGTAATGTCATTTTCTTCAGATAAGGTGCTGGGGATCAAAAGAATTTGGACTTGTTTCCATCGACCACATAGCAGTAAATGTGGTAACTTCTGAAAAGTGTTTGAGAAGGCAGAATTGTTCAATATTTGTTGTATCTTGCACGTGAGGGTTAATGGGTCAGGTTTCCTTAGGTGATTTAAATGATTCAGCAGGATGAACTATTCTGTCTTGATTAGAAAGGCAAGTCTCAAATATTCACATCTACAAATATGGGGAGTGCTCAGTCCAAGAGATAAACTCCACATCTGATCTCTACAGAACCAAAATTCAGAGCAACTATGTACATCTATTTACTAGAAATTTCGTATCTGTTTCTTAAAACTGTGGGTGGGGGTCCTCTGTAATAGAAATAGTTACTCTAGCTAAATGATGTTTAGTTGTAAGTTGGCTTGCTTTGCAATTATAGAATATCCTGATTTAACAGGATGGGAAAAGTTGTTATTCTTCTCTACTAGTGAAGCTTTCTTTTCCTTCTCTGCCTTTTTTTAATGGGTAAGACAGAAAAAAGCAGCGATGGCAATTCTTGAGGAACTTGAGTAAGGACAATGTGAAGCAGCAGTAGAGGAATTTTAATAATATGTCATATTGACTTGTTTTAGTATCATCTGTAAATTTGGAATCTTTATTTAGAGTAATAAATTAGTGCTGTGTGAAGACATCAGAATTGTGTGGATTTCTATAACAAATACTTGATTTTTCATCAAAAAATACATTTTCATTCACTGCCTTTCATTTGTTAGCAGTTCTCAAGTATTTGTTACAACTGAAAATCAGAATAGTTGTGCTGTTTTGCTAGAAAACGGGGAAAGCTTTAAACAAAATATAGTGAAATTTAATTTAAGTGAGTTTTTCTCTTATTCACTTAATATTCACTGGATTTTTATGAAAAAAAGTACCTTCCTCAATGCCTGTGTCTGTCTTATACACATATTTATATCTTTAGCAGAAATTCCTGATTCAAAACTATTTAAGTATAAAGTCATCTCATTGCTTTTTAAACCCGCTAAAGTTGTAGATTACCTTAAGTTTAGTTTAAAGCAATTCAGGCTCTTCGATATGAACCAAAAAAGAGTCTTCCACAAAATTAAAAGTATCTCTCTGTTTAGCTGAGCTGTAAAAATTCTTCAGGCCACAGAGCTGGTAAATCTACCTCGGTTTTATCCCGGAACAAGAAATCCTTGATATTTTTAATGACTTGAAAAAAGACTGTAGCAAACTTTTTTTTCACCCAGTCTATTTATTCTCTTCCTCCACACAGCTCCCATCTTTAAGCAAGTCAGACATATACATGCTGGAACCCTGCAAAAGACACGGGGTGTACATGTGAGTACATACATGGTGCAGAGGGAAGGCAGCTGACTTACAGCACCATCCCTGGCCAAAGCCTCCTCTTTGCAGAGACTGGAAATGGCTCCTGCAGAGCCTCTGGCTGGGGTCGGAGACACTTCAGTCTGTACCAGCAGTAACAGATTCATTGCTCGCAACAGGGCACTGACGTCTGCATGGCTGCAGCCAGTTTCACTTTGAGTTTTCAGGTTCACACAATACTGAAACTCGAAGTACAAATAGTGGAGGGGATGTCCCAAAGCACTGTGAAGTGAGCACGCCAGCTCCATTTTCCAAAACCTATGCAAATTGCAGTTGGTGGGTTTTGCACAGCCTTACCTGGTAAATCATGCTACAAAGCCAGCTAGCACATTTTACAGTTATGAGCTCAAGCTTCCCACAGGGTTGCAACAAGTGACTGGTCATCTAGCCTCAAAAACTCCACCTTGCATTCCTCTGACACAGGAGGCAGCTCTAATAATGTCCTCATTAAACTCTCCAGAGAGCCCTCAGCAGAGGCTTATGCTGCCTGTGTGCTGTACATCTCTCATTGAAGTAAAGTGGGATTTAGGTGACGTAGAGTATTTGTGCTGGTTCAAGCCATGGGATTAATTTCACCAGAAAGCCATACAAAAAGACCATGCAACTGGCTTCAGCTAAAGCAGTATGCAGATTGTGACCCTCCGTAGACAGTATTGCCACCAGCCTGATTTAGATATCACCATCTTTTGTGAAGCTGCTTTAATTGTGTCATGGCCGTAGTTGAAAATGCAGCAGTCAAAGTATTCAAGGGAAAAGATTTCCTGAAAAAATCTGAAGTTCTAAAACATGTTGCTAAAATGTTACTTTTGATGAAAATTTCAGTGCTTTCAAAGGACAAACATAAAACTACATGCTAGTGCAGGCTGAGATTGTGAAATGTTGAAGACGCCCAACTTGTGATACTGCCACTTAAAAAAAGTGTTCTCTTTCAATTGCAAATATTGACATTTTTCACACTGGAATGAACTGTTCCTCACAAATTTTGACAAATGGGAACTGTTGGACTTTTTATTAACTTGAATTATCACTTGAAAAGGAAACTTGTGGAGATACCATTTCACAGAGAATCATCTCTCTATCCATTTATGATCACAAGATAGAACAGGATTTAGTGAATCACTGACTTGTGATTGTATTCCACTAAAAATTGTCTTATCTTCCTTCCTCTTCTCCTCATTTTAGGAAAAGAGCAAGATACCATGTGAGACTTTTCAATGGCATGGAGAATCTGGTTTTGAACATCATAGGGTTTGCAGGTCCATAGTATATTATGGGTTAGCATACACTGTCAAGTTAGATTGCAGCAGCTACATTAAGTAGTGCCAAAGCACTAATCTGAAGTCAATTAACAATTGTTACTAAGGGGTGTTTCATTCTAATCCTTAAATAATTCACCTGCCTTTGATGTTAATAAAGTGGCTTAGAGAAGTACCATTTGATGGAAAAAAGCCACAGATGCCAGAAATAACATGAAAAGCTCCTACTTAAAAGCAGTTAACAGCTGCAAAGCTAAGTGTAACAATAAAAAGTATTAGTTAGAGAGTTGTATATATATTTAAGTATACTTAGATTTTATTACTAAAATGTATAATGTGATACACTGCAAGATTTAAGTGGTAAGGCTTTTTATTACCTTTTAAAGTGTTCAAACAGAAAACAGTGGAGAATGAGGGATAATTCACTGCATTTTTGTGGGCAGCACCCACATGTTCACATTTCCCAATGTTTTTTTCTTTATGGGAAAAAAAGAGCGCGCTGGGCAACAACTTGTTTTTTTCCCATGTAAAAATCATGTGCCAGTGATTCACTAATTCCTATTTTTCCTTGTGCTCATAAACGGGCAAAGGGATGACTGTCAATGAAACCATTAAAGGATGGAGAATACCACAGAGAGTCGACGTTCCAAATGATATATTTAAGATAAGACAGATTCGAACAGGTCACTGGTTTGCAGTTGCACAACTGTCTGGAATTTTTTGGATGCAGTTAATTTTGTTACAGTCTTCTGAAATTCAGACTTACGCACTGTTAGGAGCTAAACAGTTTGATGAGCTGACATTACAGTCACTCCCAAATGTTGAAAAAACATGAGTCAGGGAAATCTAGGGAATGGCTTTAAGAAAACCTTACGTTCTTTTATTTGTTTTCTGATTCCTGAGCCATTAGGGTGCACTCCCTCCACACTTTCTGGCTTTCTTCTGCACCAATGAAGGCTAGAAATGTAAGTTGATCATTAAAAACACAGACCAAGAGTCCCATACAACAAACTGCCTCCAGGATCTGGATTCACAATAAACTAGCAGTGTATCCTGTATCGCTGTACGGAAAATCCACTCCCTCCACCTGTATTTTTATATTTTGTCTTCACTTCCCTTCAAACGTTTGAGTGGTCAAGTTTTATTTGTATGTGTCTTCACAGAAAATCAGTGGTAAGCTTATACCCTGGAGGATCATCAGTGGAAATTATAGATTCACAGCCTCAGAGAGGAGAAGCGCTGCTAGGTATTTTAAGTGATCATCAAGGCTATTCCCTGCACTAAAGTAACAAAAAAATCAGAGCTATAAATTATGTACTCGGGCAACATTTCTTCCAAAACCACATCTTTTTTTCTAATTTCTAATCTCTGTGGTGAAAAAATGACAAGATGGAAAAAAGTGAAGAAAATTAAGTTCTTCTTTTCCCCTATAAGCATAACCTTTTCTCACTTATTTAAATATCAGAGATTTCCTTAGGACTAATTATAAAGATTTTGGGTTTTTTATTACAACAGTAGTGCTAAAACAATGTGGGAACAGAAAGGAATCCTTGTGATTTATATAGCTAGTTACAGCCAATCCAGGTAAAACTTCAAATATTGATATTGAATAGTGCACTTTTTTTATCCCTGCAGCCCAAGAAAACCTACTTGAAAATTTTCAAAAAAGAAAAAGACAAAGTCAATACAAATTATGAATTCCACAAAATCCTCACTTCTGGTCAAACTAGATATAAAACCCTCAAACAAAAAGCAGTCAAGACCATCCACTTCCTTAAGGCAGGTAACAAGTTGTTAGGTGTTTCCTATGGCTTACGCCCTGTATAGAAACAGGTCACATGAGAAACAGTTGAACCTCATAGCTGGTTCTTTTGCGTCAGTTCACTTCTGCAACTGTATCTCTGACCTTAGACGAACCTTTACTCATGGAGGCTTGGAGCATCTTCCCCACTAGACGATGTTTAAGAATAGACATATTTACTGAGCAGCTCCTCTTTAAACTTCTCACTTTCCTGTGTAACTATTTAGGAGACCTACTAATGAAAGTTACATTAACTTCTGACTTCTGTGTGATGCAGATTGAATCTATAACATTTTTCAAAAGGTTAGTTTAATTCAACAATCAGTTCAAGACAGTGCTGATACTGAGTGACAATACTATTTTCTACTAGCAATTTGCTGAGTGGCAATAGTAGAAAATGAAGGGGCAAAACATTATAAAGTGATCCATTAAGCATCAATTAAACCTGTGGAAAATCTGAACCACAAGGGCTGACAAGAACAGAGCCCTGCATGGGTTGTAATAGGTATGAACACCCTTTGATGATCTACTCCTCCTTTCACATACAGGAGAAAAACTTAGTAGGGAAAGAACTTGTGTGAAATGGACTTTGGTAAACAACAGCCATTATGATATTTAGGAGAGTGCTTGGGAGCAGAGAAAGAAATGGTACTGTCTGTTAAATGAGAACATGCTGAGTGGTGGAAGAAGGAATACAGAGATTTAACAAGAGGGCAAGAATGGATGTTGTGATAATTATGGTTAAGCTGTTATGGTTTCTCACCGGGCAAGAAATCAAGCACTGAGTTTTCTCCCAGGCCTGCCACAGATGTACTCTGTGAATTTGTGAGGACCAGATAACCTCTCTGTGTTTCTGATTCTCCATCTGCCAATCAGAGATAAAGAAGTACTCCCATTAACAGGTTGCTACAGGATTCTCCCCACTTTCCCATTCCTGGGAGGTGTTCAAATACCATGGTGTTGAGACTTGTAGAAAAAAAAAATCCTGCCTCTATCAATAGATAAAGATGAGAAGTAAGACAAAAAGTAGGTTAGAAAAAGTCTAAATATGTTTTGAAAATTTTCAGATTTCATATTCTATTTTTATATGGTACCCATCACTATGATATCAGACCACCTTCTAATAGTTATGTGAGCACGATGACTAATATCTGTCATGTTAGGTTCTTTCTCCCAGGGGAAAATCGTGGTGGTTTAAAATATGTATTTATATCTTCGTTACTGTGTGAATTTATTATTAAAAGCTGGCTGAAAGAAGTTTGCTTGCTCTAAGAGCAGAGGTAAGAGTACCTTGGGGAGCTGAAATTCTGCAAGAGGTGATTCCACAAACTGGGACTAAGGCGTTAAGAAAGTCCTATCTCAATACATTCTATTGGCATAATCAGGATTTACTCTTGTTAAAGCAGCCAGAATTACTTTTTCAGATCTACTATAGGTCTTTACTCATAACACTGTCTAGCGTGAATGAAGATCACACTTTCTGTATTACATGAAATGTGCTGCTCCGGAGAAGTATTTTCAGGCAGTGTTACAAGTGCTGATCTTCATCCATGGACACTACCATGTTTACCTAGGAGATGGATAGGACAAAACTGGCAGATACAGTATGAGCATTCAATAACCAGCACTTCTGAGAGAGAGAGAAAAGGAAAATAACAGGAAGATATGCAGAGATTTTTTCATGGAATTGCTCCATTTCTATTTGGCTTGACTGGATTGAGTGCTTTGTTATAAATCACTGTACACTTGGCATTGGATACAAGGTTTGGACCCAAAATGTGGCCCAAAGAGCATTTGAAAAGTTTTACAATTAACTCTGGGCATAAGGATGCTGCCTCCCACCAAGACACTATTAATAATACATTATCTGAAAAGGTATCATAATAGAGGGGCTTTCTGTTTTTGAGATAATTTGTAGGTAGCTGAGGTATCCAAGATGAAGGGGAGGGAGGCAGGCAGGAAAGGAGGTGCTCAGAGGGCAAGGTTGACTGCTACTCTCCCATCTCTGCATTCCATTTCTAATGTGATCCAGTCCCCAATTAAAATGTTGTGCTTCTTCCAAATAAATTTTTATTAAGAAAATAAAACCACCGAAGAGGAGGTTGTGCAAGCTGTCTGGAGCTCCAGAAAAGCAATGACTTACACACATACGTAGTGGACAAGCACAGAGGTTTTACTCACCCATCTTCTGGCACGTCCCAATGCACGCTAACTTTCCCTTGGGGAATCATCATTTCCCATTGGCAAAGTTGGGTTTGAGAAAACAAAACAACATTTACAGAAATAGACATGCCAGCATGTCATGCAATCTTTTGAGCTTTCTTGCAAGGTTTTTAAGAGAACAGAATACAGAGGATGTGTTTTAATAGGTAGTTGTCATTGATTAAGATTTTTTATTCTTTTTGTAGCACAATTTAATGAATATTCAAACTGATTTATTGTTCCCCTTCTTGCTACTGTCTCTGCTGAAGTTAATATGTTGATCTTAGAAAAAATACTCTATTACAAAATTTTAAGTCCAAAAATAAAAGGCAGTAATGAAGCTCCTCCTTTTTCTGGACTATCCAAGGCATTCTTCTTTCATTGTGTATCACGCATTTACTTCTCCCGCATCTTGGTGCATAAGAAAAGGAACAACGAGGTCCCCTTCTGAATCCTTACTCCTCTTCGTTGTACAATGTTTTCCAGAGTGCAGGGGACAGAGCTGGCTTGCCTCTGCAGCACATGAGCTTGGGACCCTACACTGTCCAAAGTCATCTCTATCTAGAGCTTCTGCCAGCAAGTGGGTTTATTTTCTGTACCAAGGGCAGGTTCTTCTCAGTTTAGATCTTCTTTATCACAGGGAAGGAAAATTGTAACCTTCCTTTTTACGATTTTGCTCCTGCATACCTTTTCTCTCTGGAACATTGCTAGCCACAGAGTAACCCTATGTCAGTATTTTAAGACTGATGTGGACATAACTGTCACATGCCTACTTTTTAAAAACAGTGGGTTCTTTGGGACAGTAGGTAGCCTTTTGGACATCTTTTGTAAAACAGTTTTGGCACCGAATGAATACTAACAGCAAAGTAGGAGATATGCAAACTTGCTTACTAGCTCTGTGACAAGCTAGATTCAGACCTCACCAATAATCTGATGTTTCCAAATGAATGTGGATTTACTCTTTTATTCTTCAGAGCAAAATCTATCCTAGGTTGGTGCAGATAAAAGGAATCTTAGCAGCTAAATATTTGGTAATCTTTCTAAAAACGAGCTACCTAATCACTTCAGTGAACAAAATTTATGGCTTTCTCAGACTGAAAAATGAGAAATGTCATTATCTCTTACAATCTCCCGTGTCAAGCATTTCTACGTGAATTTTTATGTATGAGCTGTATATAGAGTCTACCCATTTCAGAGGTGGTCACTCAAAGGGACCACAGAATCTAGCTTGTAAGGTGACTGTCCTCCATGCCCGGTTATATTTTATGCAGGAGACATCAGTACTTCCTTATGCAAGCAGTTTCTACAGATGCAGTCCCCTTTGCTGCATAGACCAGTAAGATCTATTTTTACATGATGAAGAAGAAAACAATTGTTCAGCAGTGATTTACTATTCAGTTCTAGAAATTAATTCTGAAAGCAGTAAAAATACAAGTACTATGGTACGGATTTATGAGGTACTCCAAACAAACACTTCTTAGCTGTTGATCACATATCTTATGCAGCCATTGAGTTTTTTCTTACAGAATCAGTAATATTATGCTACTGTATTTTCTCTGCTTGTCTACTTACTACTGAGTGCTAATCAGTCTGGTTAACGAAACAGGACATATCACTTATATAGTTCTTATCATAAAACATTTACCCCAAAGAGATTCTGTTAATATGACATGTATACTTGCAAGCTTGTAAAGAATGAACGAAGGGCCTTTGGTGGCTTATTTTAGCTAGTGAAGCTAATTTCTTGTTAAAGAGTGTGAGGCTATATAGTGTTAGTTTTATGATTTAACAGCTTCTAAAGCCCAAATGTATTAAGATATCCAGTTACTGCTTTCCATGGAAAACCTCCTTCCTCCACTGGCCCTGTGTGGGGGATGATTAGTATGTTTTGTATCACAGTTTCAATAGAGAAAAGCAGAATTAGCTATTAGGAGCCTGTTTAGTCAGTATGGAAGTGGCTGCTGCTGTGTGCCATGAGGGGTGCCTACCTGACTGAAGCTAACTCACCGTTTAGACCTGGCATAGCAATTCCTTGCATAGAATGGCACATTCTGAAGTGAGGGTGAATGTGCTTATTGCGGGCAGCAAGGCTTTACGGTGTGTCATCCACTGTCAGCACTACATGAATCCCAATGTGGACCTGTGGGAATTTTCAATGGGAAAGATCATCCAACCTGGCTGCCAACCCTTCAGACAGATTATAACTAACTCTGTCTTTGACTAATCTCTGCAGTTCACTGAGTACAAATGGAGTTGAATTTACACCAATTCTACTGACCCAGTTTGAAGTAAATCTCAGTTAGTTCAGAGAGGAAATGGAGTCGATACGGTATATGCAAGCTGCCCTGTGCAAGCATACCATTTGCATTGGCAGGTTAGAATGTGGCCAGCACCTTTTTTTCTTTCTGAAAAGACATTATTTTAATTGATGATGAATAAATATCCAGCCTAATTTTATGAGATTCCATCACACGTCAGGAAAAAATAATAATAAAAAGAAGGCAACTAATCTCAGAAGTTCAGAAGACTTACTTATTTGGAACTGATTTTCCTGCCTTATAAATTTTCAAGGAACTAAAATATGTTACAGGTGGAGATTACAAGGTCTGCTGCAAACACCATACTTATTCTGGTTCAGCCTGTTTCGCTCCTTTATAATATTCTCCAAAAGAAATTGCGCTAATAGCTACAAAATCTAGGGTGAGGCATCCATAACCTCCCCCCAAATCCATTATAGCTTTGCAGACACCTAGGTTTAGTAAGGTCTAGAGCTTGCTGCGAAGTAAAGGCAGGAAAAAGCTTAAATAAAACATGGAAAGTTCAAGCAAATTAGAAGAGACAGTAATAATTATAGCGGACTAAATTCATACATCAGTCACACACATCATTGTAGCTTCTCTGAAGACCATGGGATCCTGACCTTAAAATACAGGATGGAATCCAGTTGCAAATTAAACAAGATTAGTAGGTTTTCCTCCTTTGCTTGCTTGCTTGCTTGCCTTGAGAAAAACACGTGCTATTAATTTTGCCTTCTATCTGTACAAGAAGGTAGCAAGTATGCAGGCCATATCCCTGGACAGAAGTAAAAGAAAACTGGGATCAGTTGATTTCCAATGGAAAAACATGGAGCAAGTGGCTGCTGTTTGCAAAATGGCCACCCAGGTTTGAAGTTGCTCGTCTGATTTAAAGGGTCAGCAACCAAAAGACAGACAAGAAGTTCCTAAAGGGGTTAGTCCTACTGGGAGCTAGGAGAAGGAAAAGGTAATGTCTGTACTGTATTTCCTGCTGTTGTATCAAAGGGGAAGAGACCCTCCATCAGCTTGCTGGCGTGGATTTATAGCCAAATTTGGAAAAGTACTGTACTTCCTCAATAATGACTGCTATCACTGGGAGCTGAAGAGCACTCAGCAGCATGCAGAATGCACTTAGTCATCTTTCAAGTTGTATACTATCTTGGAATATCTTTTGAGAAGTTGATGCACCAAATAACAAAACAAAATAAATGGGTAGAACTGTTTCCCCTGACAGCATGACTCATGCTGATCATCCTACTTTTCAGTTAACTTTCTAACACCATAGTGATTGTCATCTTTATCAGATGTGGTTCATTCTTACAGAAAGTCACAGACACTTGCCACAGTCACAACCCATTTCAAACTACAATAACACGAAGGAAGGATGACCTTGTGGCTTTATTTCTCATGACATTTACCCTCAACATACAGAAACTCAGATAAAATCCTCAGACGGTAATTCACCTAACCCCCTAGAGACCAACCCACGACACAGCAGCCATCTCAGTGACAGCAAATAAATGGTAAATAAATACCTATCAGTACTGATAAAATAAATGGGTACTTAGATGTAGGTGCAATACGATACAATAGGTATCAACACATACGTAGTTTCATAAGCATGAGGAAATGCCATTCAAGTCAGAGAAAAAGATAGCCAGGATCACCCATGCTGCCTGGATGCCCTGCGTTCTCCAGCTCTGCTGGAGAAATTACATTTTGGCATGATCTTGAATGGTTTGAAGCAATAGCCCTGAAGTGATTTTATAGGCTGTTGAAAGTTTCCCCTACCATCTAGACACCTTCCTGACACCTAGGCTTATGTAGACACCTAGGGTTGAAGATGGGATTGTTCAATTTTAACCCTGTGATAGAAAATCCAAACAAGGAATTATATGTCATCTGGTGGTCAGAAATGTCATTCTGTGAGATATCAGAAAATGGGGAGATCCCTTATCAGCTTGGCACTTCTTACGAGTTCAGTGGCATGATCAGTTATTGCTCTGCTTACATGGCTGTGCTTCTGCTGAGATAAGACCCATCACTGTGCTTCCCAGGTGCAGTGCAGTGTGCACTGGAGGCACATCCTATGTCTCTTATAGTGTCCCATTCTCTTACAGACCACTGTCCTCACTTAATGTAGCTAAGTGCCCAGTCCATCTCTGCTCACTTCTTTGTATAGACTATTTTCTTTGATCTTAAATTCCAGGAATTTAAGCATATGTTGTGTGAGACTTGGGTGCAGGGAAAGGACGTACTACACTGGTCTCATCCCACTATGAAGAGGGGATGCCAGCAGCACTCAGACTCAGGAGGGTCCAAACACTCCTTTGTGAAATTATAGAGACGTTGTTAAGGCTTGGCTGCACATCAGACTATCCAAACCAACTTAACAGTTTCTCATCATGCATCTTCTATTCTCTTAATGTAATAAGTGGTGGTAGTAGTCCTATTCTCTTCTGGTTAACCATTTATGTTGCTTATCCATCTCAGCTAACGCCTTGTGAGTCTCACAACATTCTGTACTGTGAATAAGAGAGATTATTCAAGTTGCTGGATGAACTGTTCAGGTTCATGGGAATTCTCAGAGAGAGAAGCACAAGGCATATTCCTGTCCTCCAAGGTGTGCCCCTGTAGAGAATTACCTGGAGGTTTTTAACAACTGTGACACTGGAGGATGCCAATATATATAGCAAGTGGCATCCCAAGAGGGCAATTAAACCAGCTTTTCTATACCGAGAGGCCTCATCTCCTCTATTCTGGCACTGGGCAGTGTTAGACAGGTTCAGGATGGTGATTCAGGGTAGTTTTACCATGCTCAGATGGTGTCCAGCTGCTTCAAACCCTTCTTTTCATTCTCTTTACAACAGCATTTTCTCTAGTCTTTACCATGATGGGCATTTCAACTGCCATATTAACAGAATCATGGAAATGTTGGTTAGAATGGACTTCTAAATATACTCTAGTCCAGCTTCCCACCCAGTGCAAGACTACCTCCCACTCAGGATCAGGTCATCCATGGGTTTGTCTCTCCAAGTCTTGAACACCCTGTGGAAGAATGGAGCTTCTCTGGCGACCTGCTCAAATGCTGCACCACCTTCCTAATGAAAAATGTCCGGCCTGAATTTCCCAACCTGCAACCTGGGGCTGTCACCTCTTGTTTATGTCTGAGGCTGCCAAGATGAATTTGGCTCCATTGCAGCTCCTCTCTAGGCAAGCTTAGGCTACTACTGGATTGCCCTTTAGCCCCCTCTTCCCCAGGGTAAACCAGACCAGCTCCCTCCGTTTCTCCTTGCAGGTCATGTGCTCCTAACTCTCTTGGTAAACTTCCATTGTTCCCTCTGCAGTTTATCAGCAGTTGTGTCCCGAATTTGCAGGAACTTCTGCAACATGCCCACAATTTTGTCCAAATGTGCTCTCTAGAGAAAACACACTCTGCAACTGTTACCTATAGAGAAGTGCTCCTGGGATGATAAGATGCCTTTCCCATTCTCAGCATTTTCCTGATTTGCAATAAACAAGAGAACATCATTTATCTTGCAGGCTGTAAACCCAAAATCTTATACAAAATCTTCCTCACAGCTTCTCAAAACATTTGCACTGAACTATCCAGTTTCATGGTAAGAGAGAGAAGATGCAAAGGAAAGACTCCAGAGCTGGTTGACTATGGTGCTGAGTGAGCATGTGGGAAAAGCATATTCAAATCCCTGATGTAGAATGGAAAATCCCTGTCCTGAATCAGGTAGAGCAGGAAGCTGCACCCGGGTCTTCCACATGCCTGCCTTGTCCCTTCACCACCCAGATATTAAAGTGACACATTCATCCTACCAGTACACACAATTGATAGAACATTTCTGATTTCGTTTCAACATGGAACAAAAACAAATTCTTAAACCTCAAAGTAGTCATGTAGCAGAATTGCTGTCCCCTGGTCAGCTAATGTTTACTGACATCTTTCCTGACCTCAGTTACTTTGGTTACTACTTGCCATAATTGTCCCTTGCCAATTACACATTGAAAAAGAAAAAAGGTAAAAGGAAAAATCTATTCTAAGGCTGTTCCTACTTCCAACAGCAAGTGCATGCTTGTAAGCAAGTCTTAGGTCTCATACAGTATGAGTTGATTGTTTCTGGTAAGCCCACTCCACCAAAATACCACTGGAATCTATTTAATGATGTTTCTGAGGGCAAGCTTCTGGAAACTGTTTGCTCCTGTGTCTTCATCAGAACCATCCTAGGCTAGCAATGTCTTGCTATATCCTCACATTTTATTTGCCCATGACCATGGCCTATCTGTTGTGGTTTAACCCTAGTAGGCAGCTAAGCACCACACAGTCGCTTGCTCACCACCACCCCTCCACCCCTCAGCAGGATGGGGAGGAGAATCAGAAGGGTAAAAGTGAAAAAACTCATGAGTTGAGATAAAGACAGTTTGACAGGTAAAGAAAAAGCCGTGTGTGCAAGCAAAGCAAAATAGGGAATTCATTCACTACTTCCCATTGGCAGGCAGGTGATCAGCCTGCAATGGTTTCAGTCATTACCCAGGAGAAAAGGATTTACATAGGTTATCTAAACAATGAATGAACATTTCACTCTGCTTAACAGCACTGTTTTTTAAAATTATAAAATCGTTGTGAGGACTTGGAAGAAGAAAAAAAAACCTGCAGAAAGCAGGGTAAGGATACGGAATTAGGGTTTACAACTTTAATCAGCTTTAATTGAGGATCATAACCTTTGTTTCCAATTACATGTGACTCAGTTTGTTTATTTGTTCCTGTTTATCAAGGACATGTCTCTGATCCTCAGGAAAGAAATTCTTTGGATGCTTAAATGTGAACCATGACTGGGGAGAACCTCTGAAACTTTTCACTTGTCAACACATAGGAAAAAACTATGTAACTTTTCTCTTGTTCTTTCTAACATGTGGTATGATCAGCCAAATAATAAATAGGAAAAAAAGTAATTTCTGGTAAACAAGAAAGAATTAATTCCCTCCACAGCAGGAATTATTGCATCAAATTCTACAGTGTATTTGAGACTAAGTGATAGTTTGTGGTGTGACTGAATCTACCAGTAAATTTTATTGCTACGTGGTTTTAGTCATAAGTATACTTATTAGAATGTGAAGAAGACAGGTACCACTTGAATAACTGTCTCCACATCTGCACAGTGCCATGAGTCAAATTAGTTGCACACATTTAGTGTCAGGAAATATGAAAGCTCCAATAAGATTTACATTTTTGTGTAACTATCAGCAAATTATATTTGTCATGTAGTTGCCCGAGTAAGGAACTAAGCTGTGCCAATACTGTCATAATAATGCCAGAAAGAGAGCATAAGTGTGATAAAATAGCAGAATCTCTTCAGTTTTTTTCCTCATTCCCTGGGTTATATAGCAGAGAATGCAAAAGCCTAGCTGTATCTTTTCTTGTACCCCAGACAGGGTGATAAAACTGTGTGTGACTTCAGTCTCAAGAATGTAGAGGCATCTTACCATAATGTCTGTGAATCTCTAATTCAGAGGGAGCTTTGTCTGACCATATGCAGATGTTTGCAGTATAGACTTCTGCACGTAAACTACTTGCCCAGGCATCCTTATCAGTCAAGGGAGAGGCAGGCTTACGGTGCAGGTCCTGTCGTCCTGAAGTAAGTAGCTAAAACAGACCAGATGAAGAGTGCTCATCAGAGAGTGAAGGTACTTTATTTAGACTCCCCAGCTTTGCCCTGTGGAGACAAATCTGAAGGCTCTTCTCAGAAGATACAGGGGCCTGACGAGCTTAGGGAAGCTCTCAGAATCATCCAGCTAAGGCAAGCGTATAATTGGTAGGATTGCAGACTATAGTAGAAGTAGTAACTCATCTGCATGTTCCCTAACAGACAAATTTTAAGATGGGCATTGTTCAAAACTGGGCTATAGTGAAGAGATACTGCAGTTCTGTGAGAGTCTCTGGACAAAAAGGATTGTAACTAACTCCAGAATTTAGAAAGTAAAAGGAAATTACTTCTTATGATTTTGGAAAACAACCCTGCCTCTGGCTTAGCTGTTTAGTATTTTTTAACATTAGTAATATGTTGTGAGTTTTAAGGATTAAAATGAATAATGGCTAAAACCAAGCAAAGATGAGGAGAGGTGTTAAGTTATGACTTAGCCATCAAATGAGTGCTTATGCAGCATAACATGATATTGTGAAAGGCAGTGCCATAAAATACATTTTCCTTTGTATTTCTTTTTATGGAAAAAACATATGCAGTGGTTTGAAAAATTGTGTATGGTTTGCCACAATGATTGTCATATAATTAAACAAGTGGTTTGGTTACTTGTAGAGCACATCTTCATATGCATTCATACATGGCTTTGTAACCTGGCTAAGTAACTAATTGTTCATCTCCATATATACCTGATTTGAATATTCACTTAGAACACGATCAAAACCCTATCTAGGTCAAAAATGTATCAGTAATAGTAATGTGGGCTTACCAGGAGCTGATGCCCTTTGTACAACAACATGGAATCTAGCTGATTAAAGATTAGTGGCAATCCATGTTTTAAGATAAAAATCTTCCTGTTATGCAAATCTCACATAATGGATGGTGGGTCACTTTCTCTTGAACACACTTCACTGCTTTATTTTTGTCTCTAATCAAGACTGCCACATCTGTGTCAAATTTCTGAAGAAAAAAAATACCCAAGACACTCTCGGTAAAAACAATAGATGCAAAGAGAAAAAAAATGCAGTTCTTAAAATATACAAGAAAGCACATGAAGACTACATGACAAAATGGTTCTAAAACACATAACGTTTCTATCAAAGTTGAGCTACTAGAAGAATGGTTACCATGCCACAGCAAAGGGGAGAAAAAGTATATCTCAACCTGTCTATAACTCATATTACCCCTAGCTACTCCCATCAAAAGGCAGCTTTCCGTGACAGCACAGCAGGCAGACTGTCACATTCTCACCCTTCTGTCAGGCAGATTTGCTTAGCTTTGTAATTTTTGCATATATGTGTAGGCTTCTGCTTGATCCGCTACTACAAAAACTCAGCTACTATGTCTATTCTGCATCTCTACCTTTCTGAGTGAGTTTTTATTGCTAACCTTAAACAGATTATGAGTATACTCCTGGAAAGATGTATTAATAGAACAGATACTGAAACACATCAGCTTGAAAGTAAACATGCCTGTATGAGCAAGTCCAAAAGAGGACATTTCTAGAGTGCCCCACCTCCACAACCGCTGCCTTAATGGAAAGTCCAAACTGCAGTTTTTGGTTCTTTTATGTCACTGCTGCTGTTTCTGTTACAGTTCTCCCACAGATAAAAAATTATTTGGAGGTACAGAGTTGTTGTTAAACGCCTTTGCTCTTTAGTATTTTTAATTGCATTGAGATATTGGTAAGTCAGTTGTAGAAGCTGAAAATGTTCTCGAAACTATTGAGTCATAAGTGAAAATGCTTGCAGAAATGTTTTGAGGGCCTAATTTATACATGATTATTTTATGTTAAAGCAGAAGGTGCTTACAGATGATCTGTCTTCTTTCTTGGGAGTCGTGGATCTGGAAGATAATGTTGACAAAGAAAATAATGGTAACTGAATTTTTTCAAAAGAGGGGTTGGATTGAGTTTTGGCTTGAGGTTAGGATATGTTCTTCGTTTAGCAGAGCAACTTCAAACATTGCTAATTAGAGAAGCATTAACATAAGAACAACATTTCAATTTCATTGATGTCATCTTGCTAACAGATTTGGATACATGGGCCATAATCCCACTGAAAGTCAAGAGCTGTTTTTTCCAGAATGGGGAAGGCCCACGTGTCCAGATCTGTTTTCATGGTTAGAGGGAGTGGGGGAAATGGGAGGTGTGGGATCAATTCTTAATGGTCATTTTTCTTCCCAGGAATCATCAGCAATAATGAACTACACAGAACATGTTTGGATCTAGCATTAGACTGGTTTTGGTTTGTGACTCATTTTTTGGTCAGAATTAGAGCTTAATATAAAATCTCAACAGTTTTCATATGGCATAGGACACTGATAGCACTTGATAAGTATTGTCCCAGCAAAAATGGCTATAATTTTAATATACTTTTAATATACTTTCAATTTTACTGTGTGCTACGTTTTTCTGATATGAATACACATCAAAATGCATCTTTTCTTCTTAACTCAGTGCCCTCAATATTAATTTGCCCAGGCTGGTAAGAAGGTTTCAGGATCGGTAGGGTCTCTTCACTTGCTTTAATTCAGATGTGTAACATTCCTAGTGCCTGCACAGCAAATGTCACATTGGCAAGACTGAAAGAACATGATGTATCAAGATGGTTTATTACCAACCCATATGGTCCCAGCCCTCCAGCAATCCAGTACCTAGTAAAATTATTAATACCTAATAAAGAGGCTTATTGCAGCTCTGAAGCTAGTGATTGCTTTTTAATTACATATTTCTTTTTATTTAATAAGGTAGTAAATATTTTCTTCATCTCTTTTTAAAGAAAAATATGCATTTTATGTATTGGTATCCTTGATATAGGTTATTTATATTCTATGCATAATCATCACCATATTTACCCTGGGTCACATCAACCTTTTAGCCACCTTTTTACATTATTTTTGCTATCTTTACAAAACATCAGTTATTTTACAAGTTGTAAAAAGAATTCCTTAAAGGATAAAAGAAACATAAATTCTTCCTTTGTGTGAATATACTGCAGAGTAAAGAGACCCTGACACAAGTCATTGCACACTTGTGTTTGTTCCAGCTCATCCCTGTGAAAAGAAAGTGATGGGGTCTGTGGCTGCATGTGTACTCAAATTTAAGATAGGACTGTAGCTTGCATATGTAGATGGCATGCTTGAAGATAAACAGCAGTGAATTGTCCACAGGATGGGATTCAACACAAACCTTCCCGCCCTTCAAGAGACTGAACAACACAGGTATCACACCCACTGCATCCTCACTATCGCTGGCGTGCTTTTAGCTAGATCACTTGTTAAGCCAGGCATATACAGGCATATCTAGCCTCACACACCTAGTCACAGCACAATCTGAGAAGGTCTCCATGCCCACACTGGCCCATAACCTTGCTTTATCCTACAAGTTTTCTTTTATTCTCTATGTTCCCTGCATATCCAGTGTTACATCCACACAGCAAAATTAATAGTCATCTGAAATGTAAATTTGAGAGAGTGGCTGTCTTAGAAACCTGTGTGCTACCTAGTCACATTAATTGGTTTAATGCCAGAATGAGGTCAAATGAAAAGCATTAGCTTTGTGGTTATGCAGAACCAAATTCAGTATCTCTAAATGTGCCATTGGTCATGCTTCTCTCTCATCCATCTTGATGCTATCAGTAGGAACACGAAACTCTACTAGAATTCCATCTCATTCAGGCTCTTTGTAGCCAGAGGTATCTTCAGTTTGGCCTGCATGCACTCCTGAGAACACAGTGTATGGAGGATTTCATTTTTAATCAGGATCATTGCTAGGATTCCCTCTACAGCATTGGCCCCCAGAAAGTTGCATTGGCACTTTCATTGCCAGTTGGCACCAAGGAGACAGCCAAGAGCAGCATAGGGACACAGAAAAACAGGTGGGGTAGGAGAAAAGTGTGGGAACTTCCTGTGCTGGACAGAATGCTCAAGAAAATATTTGTGTAACTACACCCTGAAAATAGTCAAGTATGCTTGGTAGGCCTTGACTTGAGACCAGCTGAGATTTGCTTTTAGCTGACATAACCTGAGGATCTACTATGGTCCATTCTGTCTTGGTTAAAACAGCAGCTTTGAATTCAACCTTCCCTGTTACAAACCTCCTTAAAAGAAAGAAATCTGTTAAGCAACAAAATGTGCAGTATGTTACTGCAAAGGAAGAGCTGTAATTGCAGCCTGTCCCTAGGGTTTATTTGAAAAGCCTAGCATGCAGTAAGTAGACAGTCTGCTGTGCTATAGTCTGTAAACGTAGCCCTTGTATTATCCTCTTCACATTTTCTTAGGAGAGCAAAAGTTGCATGGCAGAACTGCTTATTTAATTGTGGCACGCACAAGACATGATGTGGTGGGTTGACCCTGGCCAGACGCCAGGATCCCACCAAAGCCGCTCTATCACTCCCCGCCTCAGCTGGACAGGGGAGAGAAAATGTAATGAAAGGCTTGTGGGTCGATATAAGGACAGGGAGAGATCACTCACCAATTACCATCACGGGCAAAACAGACTTGATTGGGGAAAATTAGTTTAATTTATTACCAATCAAATCAGAGTAGGATAATGAGAAATAAAACCAAATCTAAAACACCTTCCCCCCTCCACCCTTCCCTTCTTCCCAGGCTCAACTTACTCCTGAATTCTCTACCTCCTCCCCTGCAGCGGCACAGGGGACAGGGAATGGGGGTTGCAGTCAGTTCATCACACGTTGTTTCTGCCACTCCTTCCTCCTCAGGGGGAGGACTCCTCACTCTTCCCCTGCTCCAGCATGGGGTCCCTCCTTCACGAACTTCTCCAACATGAGTCCTTCCCATGGGCTGCAGTTCTTCATGAACTGCTCCAGCGTGGGTCCCTTCCACGGGCTGCAGTCCTTCAGGCACAGACCACTCTGGCATGGGTCCCCCGTGGGGTCACAAGTCCTGCCAGCAAACCTGCTCCAGCGTGGGCTCCTCTCTCCATGGGGCCACAGGTCCCGCCAGGAGCCTGCTCCAGCGCGGGGTTCCCACGGGGTCACAGCCTCCTTCGGGCATCCCCCTGCTCCGGTGTGGGGTCCTCCCCAGGCTGCAGGTGGAGATCTGCTCCCCCGTGGACCTCCATGGACTGCAGGGGGACAGCCTGCCTCACCATGGTCTTCCCCACGGGCTGCAGGGGAATCTCTGCTCCGGCGCCTGGAGCACCTCCTCCCCCTCCTTCTGCACTGACCTGGGGGTCTGCAGGGCTGTTTCTCTTACACATTCTCACTCCTCTCTCTGGCTGCAGTTTCTGTGCTGCAGAGACTTTTTTTTCCCCTTCTTAAATATGTTATCACAGAGGCACTACCAGCATCACTGACGGGCTTGGCCTTGGCCAGCGGCGGGTCCATCTTGGAGCCGGCTGGCATTGGCTCTGTCAGACATTGGGGAAGCTTCTAGCAGCTTCTCACAGAAGCCTGTAGCCCTCCTGCTACCAAAACCTTGCCACGCAAACCCAATACACATGGACATGCACCAAGGCATAAAACACATTAGCAACAGCACAAAATACATAGTTGGAACAACATCTAACGTAGTTTGTACTAGTATATAGTCTCTTTGCTTATATGCTGCTTTGATACTCAATGAGTCACATTGGTGGTTGTATTTGCTAAGGTGTGACACTTTAGAAGGGAATAATTTTGTGTGTCTAAGGCCACCTTGAAACTGAGGGCTCCAAGCTCAATGGCACATCCTGTCTGCAAATGCCATTCCCAGCCCAAAGCCCCAGGCCACTGGTGCTGCCTTCCCATTGCTTCATGAGACAAGCAGCTGTCAGCTTTACACAGAGCTTGTTTTTCCTCTAGGCCTGCACAGCTGAAATGTTTAGCATCGAAGAAAGTGATGTTTCTTTCTCCCCATTTTTCCTTCAACAAGCTGTGTGGCTGGAGAACGGGGACAGTAATGGATCACAGCAAAGTGATGGAGTGCACTGTTCTGAGTTACTGCTTGCTGCAGGAACCAAAATAGAACCCCTCAGTCTTTATTTGAAAGAAAAGAAAGAAAAGAAAAACCTTCCCATTGAAGCTAATGGGGTCTTGCCTCAATAAACTTACAGGGTTTAATCCTAAGGTAATATGGGGAAAAGAATATATATATACAGAGGAAGACAAACAATGACGCCACATATCACATTTTTCGTGATTTTTGTTTAAATGCAAAACTGTTCCCTGGTGACCCACGTTCAAAGGAAGAACTTACCTCTGGTCTGAAGGGCAGTGCTGGGATGTCACAGAGCAATGTAACTCTCTGGGCTATGGTGACATAATAGGAGCCACAGACTTTGCTTCATCCCATAGGAAGTCTGTTTTTCCTCTGCTCTTTGATCCAGATACAGTATATGAAGGGAGAAAACCCTCATGGTTTGGGCACAGCTCTGGCCATCAGCAGTGCTGGGTCTTCTTCGGGGTCAGCTGTGGACCTGCTGCCTAAATTGAGTTGTACAGCTGCGATCTCTGCATTTTGCTGCTACCTACCTAAGTGGTACAAAACCCTCTCTCAGCGATAGCTTTGAAGCTACATTACTAAGGGGATGTAAAGAATTTAAAAATCCCTGTTAGAATTCCTAATTAGTGCCAATGTGTTATAAGAAGAGGCTTTCTCCAGGCCACTCTTTTACTGTCACTTGGTCAATTAGGGTAAATGAAAAGACAATGGCTGTGATTTTCCACTCTATCCCTCTAGTTTCACATTAACGTAATAGAGCAATTAACACTTGAAGCTTCAGCCTCTACAGCTGCTAAGCTGGAGTGAGCAGTTGTGGCTGGGCCACAGGGAAGCCTGAGCTGAGCCAACCTCAGTGAGTGAAGGAGGCAGAGCTGTAAGCCAACCACCTGGCTGCACAGCCTGTGCGTAAAGTCTTTCTGATGTTCACCCAGAAGCAAACAAGAGGCTGAACCCTCGGTAATAAATAGCAACACTACATAATAATAGCTGGGAATTACTAAGTGCTTTACACTTACATAATGCCAGTCGTACGAGGCTCTCCCAGCATTTTGCAAATGCTAACCTCTGCTATTAAGTGTGCATACGGTGAGCTTATTAATTAGTTTATTTTTTCTGGTTATTTTTAACCTGGAGCAGTTCCTTGATCCAGCTCACAACATAGCCCCACACATAGTTACATGAGCATTAGTACCTAGATGCTGATGGTGTTGATAACAGAGGAAGGGGAAGGGAGGTCTGCACCAGTGTAGTCACTGAAGCCTTCATATTGTTAAACCACAGGTTTAGGCAAAATTATATTTAATTCCTAACTCCAGCAATGCAGTTGTGATTAAGATTTTACTGCCTTTCATTACAGTCTCATTCCCCAGAGTTGTAAGAACAATTAAAAAGCCTTTTTCCATGTCCTTGACATGACCCTTTCAAAAGTAGGTTAGGGCTCACCTTTCGCCTTCTCCTGTCTCACTGCTATTAAAGACAGGATTGAATTTTACAGCCACTAGATCTACTTAGAATTATATTATGATTCATAAATTCCCTGAGGCAGAGACTGGAGCCAGATCTGTTGCTGGTATAAACTGGCACAGCTCCACTGATTTTGACACTAATTTGCACCACCTCACCTGTGTGTGTTTTTCAAGGCACCATGTTGCCATTCAAGCAATAATAAAATGAAGGAGTCATTATCGTGAGCGCTGTAGTTGTGTTGGCTATAGCAAAGGTACATGAGGCATGAATTTGACTCAGGATTTCTTTGACTGATTGGGAAATCATGGTCCTACAGATAAACAATATGTTTTCTGTTTGTTCTTTTATCAATATCTGGATAGAACATATGGAGGAGTTTTTGAAAGCTTTCTTCTGAGCAAGGTTGTTTTCCACTTCTGAACTGCCAATTTACCATGAGAAATCCGTTCACTGGAATGACAGAATGGGCAAGATGTACAGCAGAAATAGTATGGTCTGTTGCAATAAATTACAGGTTTCTTTTTCATGTGCAGCAGTAGAGGCGGCACTGATGCAATTAGCTACAGCTGGTTATAGAAAGAAAACATGCATCTATAGATGGCTCAGACTGGAGGGAACCGAGATGTATTTTCTGGAATTTATCACTGTAGAGAGAGCAGGGGGAAAAAAGAACTGCAATTTTCACTCCTGGCTACAACAAACTTTAATAACCTTTATTTCCCCCTGTTAAACTAACTTAACCTAATAAACACATTTAGTCCATTACATAGCAATTAGCAAATGCATCTAGGTCATCACAGATGCTCTGAAGGAAGGATATGAAAGGTCCATTTTCTGGAATAAAGGATTTGAAATAATTATTTGCTGAAGAACTGAAGTGTGCCGTATGTGGTATGTCCTTTTACCTCTAGGCTTCAAATATCCCATTTAATTTTGTTGTAAGAAAGGCTTGGGACTAATTTCCTAGCAAAGCTCTTGCTGCCAGCTGTTCAGAGTTTGCCTGTTCCCAGGTATCACAGTTTAGGGTTTCCAGAAACATAGCTGCAGAGGATATGGCTCACGTACATAATTTTCAGCACCAGCCTCATGGCGTAGCAGTGCCTTTCTTCCTGAATGTCTTGGTCACAGACTTATTTTGTCTCTGCCTGTTTCATCTGTCTCTCTTAATCTCAGCGCATTCACCATTTTTCACCACATTCTTCCAACAAAACATGTGATTTTCTTTAAATTTGTTCTGTGAGAAAATATTTTTTTTACTTCCAGAGACAACATGTTTCCCCATATAAAACTGCACCTAAACGTTTTATTTGCTCAGTAAATTTGATCTGAAAAGAATTGTAAAAGAGAATTGCTCTTTTCTACGCCTAACTTGGATGCTTCCTTTCACTTTTTTATTTCCCTTTTCCCCATTTTTTAATTTTTATTCTTCTATGGAGAACAAAATGAAACAAAACTTTTCCTCTGAAACTTTCTGGGTCAAGGGCTGTCCTCAGTCTCATGTTTCGTTTCCGTCTCTCATTGCCCTGGCCCTCAACCTTCATGTAATACTCTTATCTGCTGAGGTCACATCTGACAGACAGGAGTGAGAAAGCTGGCAGACCAATTCTTTCTGCTTTTGCTTGCAAGTGACTATGAGCAAGACTTGGTTGCAAACACTGAATATTTTCTTGAGATTTAAGTACTCCTGCCACTACACCCCAGTTTCTCATTATCTGGCAGTTCTACAGCTCACCTACTCCTGTGGAGACATCTCCAATAGGTGCTTCATCTTCTGTGCTTTGTAATGTACCTAAATTAGTGGGTTGGATCTTTTCCATTTCTTTATGCATGGGACACTAAATTCTGGGAAGTATGAGAGAATGATAACCATGAACATGAATATTTCCCAGTGAGTCATCATGTTTTCATCCTCCAGTCCTACCAGAATCCATCCATGTGTTTGAGTGGTAGAATGCATTTCATGGCTTCAGCATCATAAAAGCAGCTAATCAGCTATTTTTGCTATTGCTTTGGGTCAAAATAACATGGCAATAGCTAATTTGTCATTTCTTAGAGTGGACTCAGAACTTGGGTTGAAAACATCACAGGATAGGAAAGGAGAGGTGAGCTTGAACATTGGCATTCAAGTCCAAAATTCAAAAGGGACTTCTGGACTTTTGTCCCATGCTTAATCTATGTCTAAGCTGACAGTCCAGCAGAAAACCACAAAGGCGATTACATCAATGGAGCACGATCACTGACTTGCCACTTACTTTCAAAGCTGTGTTTAAAAGTAAAATGCCACTTCTTAGACTTCCTCCCTTGTTACACAGCCTGCTTTAATGTTCCATCAAAACAAAGAAAACAACTGTTCCCACATTAGGCATACATTAGCTATGGTGAAAAAAAGAAAACAATTCATTATTACATGCTTTGGAAAAGGAAAGGAGCCAGGGTGTGTGCCTAGACGACAAATTTCTATAATCTCCACACCTATAATTTACTTCAGAAATGTGTGGTTACCTTGAAGAAGAGAGGGATCTTCCCAGCTTGCCAGTATAATGAATGATTCAGGTGTGAATGGAAACACATGAAGGGAAAAGTAAAGATCTAAGGAAGACAGAGTTTCAAAACTGTAAGGCTAAACAATGTCTCCTCAGACCTCACCCACTCAAATTCCTGCCCCACAACTCAGCAAAAGGAGACAAGCTGTCTTGATACTGGCACCCTACTGCAGTCAAAAAAGACAAAAAAAAAAAAAAAAAGGCAAATATTGAAACCCACAGAACAGATGGCAAAGGAGGCATTTCAAGCACTCTCAGATCATCCTGTGAGTTGAAAACAGATCTTGACAAGCTTCGAGTTATTGAAAATGCATCCAAGCAAGACCTGAGGCTGCTGCCAATTTCTCTCTCCTTAATTACAATCAATTTCTGCCGTGTGCTCACCAGAAGGAAAAAAACCCCCACAAACATTTATATTGGAGATGGGAAGTACAACCTGTACTCATTCATTTCATTCGTGATGCTGAATGCAGAAGATGTTCAGAACGCAGAGGAACAGTGGCTACTTAATTTGCTCATGAACAGAACAATTTATGCCAACTGCTCCCACAAGGGATACTGGCAAGGACTGTTTTCCTCATTACTCGCTTCGGAAACAATCTTTACAAACCCCACCAGTAATGAAAGACTAAAAATGAGTCCAAATAGATCACTTAAAGTGAACAAAAAACATTTTCTGTATCAGAAATCAGCAGTGTAAGCTGATGTATTCAGTTCTGATATTGTCCTCAATGGTCATCCAAGAATCCGGTAACAACGAAAAGCAAACGCATCCAGCCTGGTATAAAAACTGCCCTGCAGTATAATGCAGTTGTTTAGCATTCCAGGGGACCCCGCCTCAGCTGGCTTCAGCTGTCTGAAAGTTGGTTGTCCCAAGCTGAGCTAACCACCTGAAGCTTCTTCATAAATAGCAGCACCTTCAGGAGGTGGTTTGGCTCCCCGTTCTCAGAAACACCTTTTAGGATAAGAACAGCTTTCCAGAAATGCGTGTTTCTCTCTGCTGAATGAGGAGGCAGATTGGGGTGACAAGGTTAGGCCAAGGCTGCAGTTCAGCTGTACAGTAAATACAGCCGCAGGGCTCCAGCCTAAATGTGGTAACATTTTTTAACGGCTCAACTTTCTGTGAGCAGGCCTTGCTCCAGGCTTGGCATTATCTGTGCTCTCACAGCCAGGAGAAAGCCAGCATAAAACAGCATAAATGTGATATCATGTGCTCAGGCTAATTTGATGGAAATGTGGAGGTGCGCCCGCACAGGATGAGGCTCAGGTGTGGGCACTTCATGAGGACCAGCGGTGGTGAAACTCCCCCCGGGGCAGCTGGCGTTTTAGGTGTCAGAGGGCCGCAGGCCCCCTGCGGCACCACATGGAGGGCCTCAGGGGAAGCGGGGTCGGTGGCCTCCCCACCCCTCCAGGCTCGGGTCGCTACAAAAAGCCGCCCTGTGCCGAGCGCCTTTTGGGAGAGGGAGGCGGCAGCGGGCGGCTCATGAGACACACGGGCTGGGCTGCCACAGTGGGAGACGGCCGCCGCATCGCCTGGCTCGTAACGCCGGGCCTCCCCTCCCTGCCTCCAGTGCTGGGTTCACTCCTCCGTTTCTGCCTTCTCCACGTGAGAGAAGGGGGAAAAAAAAAAGGAACAGCCAGCTCTTTAAGATTTTGGGCCCACGAGCAATTGACTCATGTCAGCCATCCCTTTGAAGTACCGGGGCTGTTTGTGGAGGCAGAGGATCACAGCTCGGCCCTGGACAAGCTGATTGTTTCAATCAAAGATTTAAATGACTGCCACATGCAAATACATGGAAAAAAAAGCTGAGCTCCATGGCAGGCTCCATCCTCCTGGGACCCCTCAAGGACCCAGTGGCATGGGGGTGCTGCAAGGCACGGGAGGGCTCTTCAGCCATTTGGGACGATTTCTTGTTGCGGCTCGGACCATCCGTCTGCCCTGAAGATGGACACCAGGGACCCCACTTTTAAGAATTTTAGGAGCTCAGGGCTTATGCTTTAAAGTAGATTTTGCAAGTTTCTGTGGCAGCTTGGGGCCTGTCTTCTGCAAGATGATACCGGCGTAGAGTTACAGACTCACTCTGTGCCCAAGTGTTTCGGATGGGGCAGCTCTCAGGTGCTCCTTGCTTGGTGTGCAGGTGGGTTTCAAACTCACTGTAACACAACCCTGCCTGCCTCGTGTTGGGTGCCTGAGTGTTTGGATCGCACCTCGAGTAGCCTCTTGACTCCAGCCTTGTGGGTCCCAGTTCCTCATGGGTAGGTTCCTCATAGCCTGTAGCAGTGGAAGAGTGGCAGTTGTGAAAAAACTTACAAGGGACAGTAATACTGTCCTTGGAGTAAGGCATCTGTGGAAGAGCTGTGAGACAGCTTGGTAGTGATTAGAGGAAATGCCACTGGTACATCCGGGACTCTTGTTAACTTACTAATACAATGTAATAAAGTGTTCACTCATTTTAAATGACTGCACAGCCCAGAATTGCAGATTTCGTTCCACATCACTGTTTGGTTCTAGAAGTTAGATGGTACTTGCACATAATTGCTTTTTGTGTCCTTCCTATTGACCCCAAGTATTTGGTATCTATTTGAATGCCATGACAGAGTCCAAATAACAAATATAAGGAGAATGCAAAGAAGACATGTTGTTTGTTTGTCCAAAAGTAGGCAGCTCTGCCTGGTGAGAGTTTCTCTCTTGTTTCCAATAAATTAAATGAGCTTGAGAGCTATCTGTGCTGCTACCAAGTTGCTACTCCTCACCTGAGCTGTCCAGAGGTGATTCATCTTTTAAAACTTATTTTTATGTTCATGATATCCAAAGAGGAGCTGCCAGCTAATTTGGGTGGAAAGTTTTGCACTGCTTTTAGGAATGTGAAGCTAAGTCTTTTAATCCTGGTCTGGCCTTCATAAACTTGGTGAAAGAAAAAACACACATGACAAGAACAAGCATTATACAAACCCCATTTTAGTTTATTCCAGTATTTCCCAAACATCAGGCACTCCCTCTGTAGAAAATATGAAGGACCAGAGGCGTAGGAATAGGTGGAGGTAGGGGGAAAGATGCAGGAGGCTTCAGACATACATACATGAAGACGTGTAAGTTTGATTGTAATATAGCAAGAATATGATTGATTTCACATGGAGGGGAAACTGGGGCTGAATTTAAGCAAGCTGCTCTTGTTCAGGACTCCAGCTTTGGAACCATCCAATTACATCAGGCTCAGGCTTGTTTCTGAATGCTTTTCTACCTTTTACTGCTCAATAAAACACTTTGGAGATGTGAACAGCTTATGATGTAGATGTAGATATGCTTTCTTGAGTCAGCAGATAGCCTAAAACGATCATTCCAGAGCTGCAGCTCTTTCCGTCCATCTCCAGGAGGTATTTACTCCTAGTTTTACTGTTCCAAGATGCTGCTGACACAACCTACTCTGGGAACACTGTGCAGGACAGAGCAAGAAAGGCAATACAATGGCCGTGCTGCCTAAGCAAGTAGAGCCTTACCTGCTACTGGCAAGGCAAAGGGTTCTGCCAGACTAACATTCTTGAGAGGAAAGACAACTATGCTGAAGCTTCTGGGGAAGGAGGAGTATCCTACACCACGCCTTCCATTTCTCAAAAAAAAGCCTGGCCACTATCACACCATCTTGCTGGAGTCCTGGTGTGCTGGTCTGTGGATTGCCAAACACAGCTCTCTGGGAAAGAGAACAACAAACAAACATTTGTGAAATCATAATCGGAAATGTAAGCTCATGCTTGCTGTGTCACTTGTGTAAGACCTCCAGCGTGCATCATGTTTTGCCCCAGCACAGGGGCCTGCCTGTCTTGAGCAGACCACAGGGTCGGGGCCTACTTATGACAATAGTATTGGGCAGATTAACATCCCACAGTTTCTCCAGCACCTCTGTTCACAGCATAACAATTTCACAGCAGCATGCACGTAAATAAACATCAGAGCCAATCTGAGCTGAGCAAACCTCCAGCCAGAAACACCACACTTTGTTGGAGGTAGCCACTTAGGCTGTCTTGCTAATGATATGAAAACAAACATAGTATTGTGAGGCTTAATATTGGTGAACACTTGCTTTTACTCTCCTGAGCTTGGCTGGGTCTCATACGAAAAAAGGGACACCTAATGGATTATTTCTAATTATATTTCCTTCTTTTTTTTCCTCCCTCACTCCAGTTTTATGCTCCTCACACCTGTAAATCAATATCGAAACATTGGCATGTTGCGATTTCTCTTACTCCACTTTCTCTGACTTCTTAGCACACAAACCATTTGGTGCAGGGACTGTATCTTCCGAAGTACCTTGTGACAACAAATGTTCTGGCTCCTGAGGGAGTTCATGGTCCCAGTGGACTGAGGCAAGGGATGAAAATGCAAGGACTCTCCATAGAAGGGTGGCATAAGCAGCATACCAATGCTTAAAGCTACAATCCCTGGAGCTGTGAATTGAAGGGAGAAAGGAGGCAAGCTTACAGTATGATCTCGTGGCCTGTGGAGGGGTGATATATAGATCCAAAGGTTATACACACAGGTGGCTGAGCTCTAAAGCTATGCCAGCAGCAGAGGAGCTGCTCCCTCTTCCTGGGCTGTAAAAGCTCTCCTACGTGGAGCTCCACTTGTACCTCAAGCCATTGGGGGAGACAGAGGCCAGGCCTCATGCATGAATAGAAGTCCAGGGATGTTGCTATTAAGACGTTCATCTACAACTTTTGAGCTTCACAGTGGTTATAAGCTTGTGGTGTTGGTAAGGAGCAAAGGCAGATAGTAGCATGGGATTTCTCAGGATAATTGGTCTTTGCATTGAGAGGAGGATTCACTGCATCCAACTTGAGATGTTTGAAGTGCAGCAAGTTCTCCTCAGACAATGAAGTGGAAATAGATACTTCTAGGGCATGGTTATTCTTGTCCTCACGTAGATATCTAAAATAGGTTAGATGAATCATCTCCTGTGAGTATTTTCTTCCACTGACTATAAAGGGAGCCTGGCCTCAGATGTAGACCTCTATATTACAAATGTCTACAGTGAGGTGTAGGGAGTTCTTCAGACAGATATTCACTCCAGACTTATGTGCAGAAGCAGCCTCTAAGCTTATACTTCAATATTTTATGCATAGAAAAGTGTACAGGAAGTGTAAATATGTCCTCAGGGTTGAACAATCGATATTAATAAATTTCAATTGCACTTTCTGGGAGAGCAAACATCTAGAAAATCAGCAGGTAAACAGCTAAGGTGAAAATTTTAGTGCTAGTATGTAGTTCATAGTGATTCTCAAGACATATGTTTAATGCTGATGAAGTTTATTTATTTAAATATTTATTTATTACAAACAACGCTGATGAAGTTTAAAATTTGTCTTCTTGGCGAAGTAAATTCCAGTTTTCCCTCACATTTTTGTAAGGAGATTGCACACAGAGAAGTTTCACACAGAGAAGGTGGGTGGTGTGGATCTCCTTTTGTCCACAGCTCTGGGGACCTTCCAGCTGCCTGTAGGATCATGACACAGTGCAGACTTGGGCCACGTGTGTTTCCTTATCCTTAGGTCAATGTCCTTGCAGAAAGCTGCTACACTTTCCAGCTGAGTGGCAGAGGAAGCAGAGGAGTGCATTATGACTTGGTCATGTCCCTTTCCGGGGCTGTGGCTGTCAAAGACAGGAGAACCAACAATGGGAGCATCCCTGTCTGTTGCCACGGGGCAACCTCTGCCTCCCTGCCCAGGGCTCCCCCAGCCTCACACCAAGGCTGTCCATCCCACATCTCCCTTACAGCCAGGAGACACCTGTCCTGGGCCAACCATGCCACCAACCCCAATGTGACACATGCCACCGCCCGCGTTCTGCCCACTGCCTCACTAGGGCCGGTACCAGTAGTTCATGTGGGCCCCAGACCTCAGCTACCCATGGAAAAGGGTGGGGAGCTCCCTTTGCCCACAGCCATGGGGAGCTTCTAGCTCCCTGCAAAAATGTGATGGGGCACAGGCTGGGGCTATCTTATCTGTCCTGTAGAGCATTGACAGTTCTCCAGCTGAGTGGCAGAGGAGGTCACAGGACCGTGCCATGATCTGGTAATGTCCCTGTCCGAGCATCCAGCTGTAACACACAGGAGAAGCAACAAAGGAGGAGCAACCATCTTCCATCGCCATGGGCAGCCCCTGTCTCCCTGCCCTCTCCTCCCTGCCCTCGTTCACCCAGCTACTTGTCTGCCAGCCTGGACTGGTGTAGCCCTTTTTATACCCATCCAGGGCTGGTCGTGTCACCAGCCACCAACATTCTACCTGCTGTGACACAGCCACAACATCACCAGGGCTAGTGACAGGAGCTGGTGGCTGCCTGCTGTGACATGACCATGACATCACCAGGGCTAGTGCATCACTGTGACATGGCTATTCCACCATTCCAGTGAGAAGAAACAAACAAACAAGCAAAACCCCAACAACTGGTAATGCTGAAGAGGGAAATTAAGCAGCAATTTAAAGAACAGCAGCTTGGCAAAGGTTAAAAAGAATTAAAAGCAGCAGGTCCTACCCACTGCCCAATTTTAAAGATTTGTGTGGTACTTGCTGCTGATATTTGTGGGCTTGAAGGCTAAACTCTGGAAGAAAAATGCTTGTCAAATTGACTGAAGGTAATATTTCACACCTTCGGAATTAAAGGCATGTCCAGTACCAAACCCTGCACCCAGGAGTGGCTGACAGTGCTGAGGAGCAGCAGTGAACTGCAAGACTTGTGTCTTTCTTTCCCTAAAAGAGTAGAAGTTGCAAAGTGGACCTTCTTTGCTTACTTGGAGAGAGGCAACTGGAGGCCATCCTCCCCAAAGAAAGGCAACCAGATGTTTATGAAAGGAGGGGAACTCAAAACTATGAATCCCCAGGAGAGATACGGTGTTAATCCTCCCGACTGTATCAGGTTCTCCATTAGTTCCTCCTTGTTTGGGCTTTTGTCTACCACCTCCCAGTCTCTCCCAGCCACCGCCAATGCCTCTGAGTGGTGTGACCACATTTTTCTGCTATGAAAATCCTGGAGCCTGGCTCCCAAGGGATCTTGCTATTGAAAATGCAGTGTTGGTCTTCTTGGGTTTGGGTTTCTTGTTGTTTGCCTCTGTGAGCTGTTTATTAAGTAATCAAATAACAGCATAGTAAATAAATAATGTCTTGCCTCATAAAGGCTCAAATATGCAAGAAGTAAGACTTGCTACATTTTACAAATATGTAAAAAGTAAGACAAAATACATGGTGACTAACCCCTTGGGTGAAAATACTTCAGGATAAAGCACACTGGGAATTGGAATGGTTTGCTTCCTGTTATGTACAAAATGGCTGCAAAGGAGCTATTAAAGTCTCTCAAATAAATACAGTGCTTTGTGTGTTTGTTTGTTTCTAGTTAGAGGTATACAGTCATTCAAAAGACCATGTGCTGTATAGCCTCTGCAGCGTTTGCTTTGTAGTACAGATAGTGCCTAACCACTACTTTCCTCTCTCTTGATCACTAATGAAAACAGACCATATAGAGATGAAAGTGTTCTAAATCAGTGCTCTGTGTCATTTCCCACTTACTTTGCACTTTTCTGACAGCTGAAAGGCTGCAATAAATTGAGTGCATGCACACCCACAGAGAATGACAGTACTACCATAACCTAGCCTCTCAGGATGTGTATTTTCTTCCCCAAGGGACTATATTGAAAAATTCTCAAAGTGGGGGGTTTTTTGGTGTTTTCTGCTGTGATTTTAACATTAAAATTTTGATCAATGTAATTTCTTTGTGAGTTGAGTTTTCCTACTACTTTTCAGAAGATCAGAACAGCATTTTTAACTAAAATAATTGAAAACAAATCTGATACTATAGCTAAATAAGAGTTTTATACTAACACACATATCAATAGAAAATCAGGCATGTAATAACAGCGATTTTTTTTTCTCTTTTCCTCCCTTTCATTCCTTCTCTGATTTCCTTCCTCTTGCTCCTTCTTGCTTTTCCTCCTTCTTTCTCTTTCTTCCTTCTTTCCTTCTTTCCTTCCTTCCTTTCTTTCTTTCTTTTCTTCCTTTCTTTTCTTTCTTTCTCTCTTTCTCCTTCTCCTTCCTTCTGTCCTTCTGTCCTTCCTTCTACCCTCCTTCCCTCCTTCCTTCCCTCCTTCCCTTCCTGCCTTTCTTTCCTTCTTTCTCTCTCCCGTTCTTTCTGCCTTTCTTTCTTTCCTCCTCCACTTCTAATTTTGTTTTGTAGGTAGTTGGAGATCTGGTTTATTTTAAAACAATGAAGAAGGCAGAATCCCCTGAGGTAAATTCATTGAGTACTGGGAGGTCTTGGTAACACAATTGAACTGGCACCAAATCAATAAAAACAGAACAGAAGAAAAAACAATAATTAAAACATTCTGTCAAAAAAATGGAGCAGTAATTAAAAGATGCAAACTATTGTTTTGCTACACTAATTACATTTTAATTTTCAATAGCTTGCTGAATAGTATAAAAGCCCATGCCTATAAAATGTCCCAGTGACAGTGCTCTTTCTGCAACTAGCGTGATAACAGTGTTTATGTGCTGTAACAGAGTGGTATGTGCTTTCAACTCTGTGTGGGTGAAACTAGCTTCCTTGTAAGATAGCATGACAACAAAGTTTTTTGGTTGGGGTTTTTTTTTCCTGGTGTGGAAAATTATTACTCAAC
Source organism: Harpia harpyja (assembly GCF_026419915.1). Lineage (NCBI taxonomy): Eukaryota > Metazoa > Chordata > Aves > Accipitriformes > Accipitridae > Harpia > Harpia harpyja. Next base: position 11,574,393 of record NC_068942.1, on the reverse strand, counting down.
ACACACACACACACACATGCACGCACATATACACGCACACAAAAACGGGCTGAGTCCAAGAGAGACTCTGCTCAGGGCACTGCCATTGACCTCAATGGGAATTTTGTGTGTGGCGCAATAGCGGGTTGTTGGCCAGCACGAATACTGTACTTAGGTTTAGACCATGTTGTTTTCTTCACATGTTATTGAAGGATGAAGAGAAAAACAAATTGAATTTTCCTATTAATATACACCATTTGCAACCCTAAAACATGCAATTTTTTAGGCAGGGTCCTGAGGACTTTTCTCACAGAACAATCCTCATAGATTTCACTGGTAGATACCCATACATAAAAGCAACATAATAAAGCCCGTATTCTGTACCATTATGCATCATAGTTGTCCTGAACAAAATATGTAATTCATTTAGCTGCTTTTGAGAAGAGTTTGGGGGACAAATTTCCATAGGCAGATTTAAGAAACACTCCAAATCAAGGGTACATGGAAAGGAGTTTGTTGTTGTTGTTGTTTGCAGCAGCTCAACGCAAAGTCAAGTTATCCAGATGAGTCCTGGCAAAATCTGGATCCATTAGCTACAATCTGCTTCTCCACAGCTGTAGTTTACACACTCTGCCTTTCATATCATCTCATTTGAATGATAGAGTTCTCCCAGAAACAGGCATCCCATGTGCTCAGACATGCCCCCAAAACAATAGATCCCTTCCATCAAAGTGGGAGTGGTGGGGAAATAATTTCTCAGAGACTAATCCCTGGATTTCAGATGTACGAAATCAATGAAATGCCTCAATCTATGAAAATGGTCAGCATTGCCAAACAATATTTCACAACTGCATAGCTTTTCTGCATTTGCAATGTAATTTGAAATTACTTTTAAAAATAATATAAAATAAAAAATAAAAATAAAAAAAGACTGCGCCAAATGACGCAATAAAATCAGCATTCTTCGTACCACTGCAGCAAGAAGCACAAAGAGGGTAATGTTTTTAAAGAGAAAACACTGAGCAAACATTACCTATGTTTTCACAAGTTTACAGTCCCCTTCATATCCTCCTAAATTCACCTCTCAGTTACATGTATTCATTCCCATTCAGCTGAGAAGGGTTAACAAGGTATAAATTTGGACAGCATCAGCCTACTATCTGGAAATACATGAAAAGTAAATTCGAAAGGGAAGCCAGGATAACAATACTACCAAAGCTAGGCTCACTTACACGGTATACAACATCTGTATGTTTTTCCAGGGAGTGGTAAGGTGATATTGATCACACTGGCAGTATTGGTACCTTTTGGAGTTGGAAGCTAACCTGGAGGTTAGGAAGGCTAACTACTATAAATAGTACCACTTACAGCCAGTCGAAACCTGCAATTACATATTTTTACACATCAAAATTGCAAAAAAAAACCCGGATACAAAACCCAGAGCAAAATCTGGAAAAAAAAAATCCTCTAGTTTAGAAAACCAGTCCCTTATCTTCTGGGAATAGCCCAAATTGAAGGGAGTTTTGCACTGATGCAAGAATAAATTGCTTCAAGAATTATTTCACGGACACATAGTATTCCCCAAATCCCTATTATTATGATGCTAGTGAAATGTCCTGATTTACTGAAATTAAACAAAGACAGATATTTATTTAGAATTCCTGTAACTGCTACAACCAGTAAATGTGTTTCATCACTATGATTGCAAAAACAAATACCTATCAGAGAAATGCGATTCACAACAACACAGAAATGAATGGAAATAGAAATTTTGTTAATGTTATGCTAATGGTCATGGCAGAAGTATTTGACTGAAGTGAAAATAAATCAAAAAGAGCTGACTGAGGCTGAGCCATGGATGAGTCTCAGGGAGCAGTGAGCTGGGCAGCCCCTGTGCAGCAACGTTACTACAAGACCAGCTGCCAGGGCACAGGGAGGTGCTGGCCAGCTCAGGAGGGGAAGGCGGGCTTGGTGTGGGGCACTAACAGTGTGACTGTGGGCCTGGGGCCATGGCGAGGGAGAAGGCAAGGATGTGCTTATGGCCCTTGATAGCCTGCAAAAGCCCCAGGATGCCAGAGCCGTGGGCCTCCTGTGCACCGGCTGGACGGAGGCACCAGCACATCCTGCCACTATTCTGCCTCTCTCGCCCTACCAGCCTCTGGAAATCTCTCACCAGCCTCACTTCCAGAGCAACTTTGGATACTCTGGCTATTGTAGATTCAGCCTTTTTTCTTAGTGTACAATATACACCTGCCCTAAGGAAGAATGTTGCAGCAGCACCAAAGTCGTAATGCTCTCACCACTCCTACATGCTGGGGTTGCTGCAGGACTAGAGGGAAAGCAAGAGATTTCCTCACAGCAGACATTACATGTGGCCAACTTGATATGGACAAGAGTGAAAATGAGTCTATGGTTGGTACTTGTGATACAGTCATAAAATGACCACACTGCCAGTAGCACCATTTGTTCTGGATAGATCATTGGATCCATCCTTTCATGGATCCTTGGATACTCATTTCACTGCCTGAGAAGACAAGCAAAATCAACATCAAGACACAGAGTCTGTGTTTTCATATTCCTCCTACACTTGATACTTTGGAGTATACAAAGGCTGTGGTTTCACACAGCTTGGCAAAATAGGGTTATAACCATTATAACCTGGCATTCACCCTAAAGGAAAGGACTGGTTGCTCTCTAGTTGAAACCTGGTCCCAACCAGATGAACTTCTCTACATCACTAGCAATGAATCTCTGTGTCTGATATTGTCCTTCTTAGCTGGGATGGGAATGCTATTGGCAGCAGGAAAGGACAGAGACCCGCTGGTGAGCCAAGGTAGGGTTGCTCTCAGGTTATGTGAGAGTCAGCTGCTCCAGTTGTGTAGTCAAGGGTCCATGTGTTTTAAAATTTTCTTTTGGATCCTCTGTCTGAGTGACTTTTTGAGTTGAGGATGATGATGTGAGACAACCACAAACAGCTACTCACAGTACGTCTGGAGTATATTTCCTCCTCCTGCAGTTCTTTCTGTTAAAGGAGATGATCAAGGCAACAGTAAATACATGAATGAAACTCAGACATTACTACAACTTGGAAGCATAGTAATGGCACCTCTCTGCTCTCATTCAGTCAGTTGTCTAATGTTAAAGCCATAAGTTGGGTTTTATACTGCAAGCACATAATTGTGTCAGTTCTGCGCTGGTTGTAACAAACATTGGCTGATGGAACTGGTCTTTCTCTATTGGAAGTCTAACATTTTAAATGTACATACAATACTAATTAAGCTAGGTCCACAGGTTAAAAAGTACAGCTCCTCTTTTTGTCTATAAAAATATACTAAACAAAATACAAAATTTCCCACTTATTTTTAGTACCCTCCCTAAGCATACCTACCTTTTAACAATTTCTTGCTTTTACCACATACTCTTGTGACAACTCAGGAGGCCTTCTTTAAAGAGGTCTAGATGGGAGTAAGACAATGTCGCATGCATAACATTACACCATACCACACTTTCATTTTTCACTAGACCCCAGAGGACTGGTGAAATCCTCTCTTCAGTCTCTACAGTAGAGTTATTATATATCTATAATAGATGTAGGTCTGTACTGAGCAAAATTATTTCTTGAAGCATTCTCTTCTCTGAAGTGCCGCATGCCTCAGGCAGAGGACAAGAAAGACCGAGGTGTCACCAATATCCAAAGATCCTCATGATCCTGCCTGCTGTTTTCATTCCACTTCCTAATGGGAAAAAAAGTCTTAGAAAATTCAACATTAAACTTAATTTTAATAATCACTTGTGACTCCAGAAAGGCTGGAAAATGGGCTGAAAAATTGTGCATTTTTTTCTCTTAGACAGATATAGAACATCCCAGACAGGGAAAAGGGGTCTTTCCTTCTGCTGTGCCTTCTTGATACATAAAGCAGGAGTTGGCACCTCTGAACACTCATAAATACACCAAGAATGATATTTAAAATAAGGAAATAGTTGAACGTGACCTGCTAGGTATGTTTCTAGTCCAGAGACTAGAATGCAAAAATCCATTGCTTTGTCTTGTTATTCTTATATGTACTATGGTAGAGCCCAGGAGTAGTGATGCCTTGGCAGTGGGTGCAGAGCAGTACCTGTGAGTATATAGTACTGCAGGTTCATGTCTCCTAAGGCTCTGAGGTGAGCCAGAGTGCAACGCCACAATCAGTTCTCTTTTTGAAAACATGCCCTAAGTAAGGGGAGAAAAAAATTATGTTGCCATCCCTCCTCTTTTACCCAGTAGCTCATTGTTGAGGACAGTCTCTCAGGAAGAACGATTCAAGTGGTGAAGTCTCATCTGTTTGAGGACCTAAATCCACATCAGCTAACATTCAAACAGCCCTAAACATGAGAGTATTGGGGGTGATGGAGAAGCCTGCCATTTCATTTTATGGAAGCTGTTCCTTGAAGTAAGTGTTCATTGAGCAAAAGGTGACTAAAGCACAACTCTATTACCCAGTGTACTCACATGCAAAATGAGAGTCCTTAGCTTCGTTCTTTGTCCCATTGATGTCTTACCATTGTATATAGTATGATGAGCAGAACAGGCACAGAGGCCACCTTCCCATACCAAAGGCCTCCAGGCTAGGAAGTCATACCCACATGTTTGTTCTCTCTCTTTTTCTCCTCCTTTTATAGAATCAAAGTTTGGGAAAGGTTGAGGACCTTTGCTAAAGATAACGAAGTTCAGAGGCATCAACAGTTGGGAACAGTTGTTGGAGGGCTCCTACTTGAATTTCCTTAGAAGGTTGACTAACCTTCTCTTACACCATTGGTCACCCATGACTAGACATAGTGGGGGGAAGGCATAACCCTTCTTCTGTTGGCCACATTTTGGGTGGTGGGTGATATTTCAGGTATTTTCTAAAAGGCTGCTGCGGTGAAGATCTCAGAAGACACTCTTTGCCTATCAATACCAAGGAAGCGTAACATAGAAAAGATCAGGGCTGTTACCGCTGAGTACATGAGCATCTGGAGGAATTCATTGCTGAAAACCTAGGGATTTGGAGGGCCTTCAGGATTAGGTGGTGGCTTACCAAGGGTGTTGGAGGTTGGCAATTTTAGACTCAGGTGTTTAAAGCCAAAGCTGAATGTAGAAATAACCCTTCTCTTGTGGATTTAGCCTTCAGCTCTTCAGATTGGTTCAAAAGCCTCACCCAATGCATTCATGTTGCTGAAACTTATTTTCTTATTTATTTCTATTTTTAAAAGGGGGATATGAAAAGTACATACAGGATGATAACACTAATTTTCTTCTGGATTTTAAAAAAGTGACTAAGACAACTTCACAAATGATGAAGATAAAATAATAGGGTGTCAGTAATGTTATTAATTACAGCGAATGCCACAGGAGGATCCCCCGTGCAGAGTTCATTTTCTTTTGTTGTTAAATGAGTCTCAATGCTAGTTATTGTTAAACTGTGGGAATCAACACGGACTGCTGACAAAACAGGCAGTCTGCACTTTCTGCATAGTAGTGTTGCCCCTTTTTATAAGCCCTTGACCTCACGTAATTCTGCTCTGTTCTGCCATTTGAAAACTGCAGAAGACGTTAACTCACTATTTAAAGAGCTTTTGATATATGCAACTGTAAGGGACTGTAGAAGTGCAAACAAGGATGTCGCTATTGTTGTCACAGAGGTGTTAAATGTTAACCACAGTCCAAATTAATATTTTTTTTCTTCTTTGGAAGCAATTCGCCTTACTCTTTCAAAGAAAACATAATCTTTTCTAAGTATTTCTATTATTCCTGGTCAGGCTGGAAATTCTTCAACAGGGAACACTGTGTTCGCTTCATAAAGCCAAAAGACCAGTTACTTCAAGGGGCATTTTCTAATGCCCTTGACTATACAGTGGAGACAAGAGATACCCTTAAGCAAAGCCACAATTCCTCTCCCTACATGTCTGTCTTTACTAGTCACTTCCATTGTCAATGCTCTCAGAGGAAGGGGGGTGTACAAGTGGGATCTGAAGCACTCAGATCAAGCACCAGCACTGGAACCTCCATGCAAACACAAGCGCTACCTGGGCACCCACACACAGTCCCAGAAACAAACAGGCACTAAAAATGTCAGTGCATCAGTAGTACAGTACTGCACATTTTATGGAGCTCTGTTAAGACCTGCTACTAGCGCAGGCCATTGTTCCACCCTTTACTTCCTCCCTAAGTACTTGTACTGCCTAATAACTTGTGGGGTTTTCTCTTTGAAGGCAATTATGGGTAGACTAAGTAGGAATTTATCCACTGTAATGTTCCTAATATTTATTTAACCTAATAGTTTCATTGCAAATACTGAAACCTGTTATTTGGGCTCTACACTTGAGCATGACTTCATGTGACAGCAGACAGCTCTTCTGCCTCCTCCTCCTTTTTTCTGTGCTGAACATAGTCCTTGTACTATAGCTTTATTTTTGCTACACTTCTCTGAATCCTTTCTAATTAGCCTGCATATATTTCGTTCAAATGTGTTGGCCAGAACAAAATCCAATGCCCTATATGAAGCTAGCCTACGGGATGATCTAGATACTGCTAAATGTTGGACTTAACGTTGAATTTTGCTCTTGCAACAAATTACAGGAAAGACTCAGAAATGTGGTAAGAAGATAAAAATAAGGGTAAAATTAGAGCACTCTCCACTTCCCATCTGCTTTGTAACTGGCTAAGCAAGATAGGAAAAATCAAGATGTCTCAGATTCATTTAATTTCCATGCCAAGTCAAGGGCATCAGTGTTGCTGTCCTGCACAGCACAGGAATCCATTAATTGCTAAATCGATCAGTCCCTCAGTTCATCTCTCTGCCCTCATGAGCAAACCTTCAGTCACCACAAAGTAAATCATACACAGAGAAGAAATCATGTGCATTGGTTTTTGGTTTCTGTTACGAGTCCTGTCTTGTCTTCTTTCTTTTTTTTTGACAACAAACATGCCTTTTCTATCTAGCATTACTGATTGACACCGACACAAATCCAGAAACAACATTTGGATTTGCAGAAGGTAAGGTAGCACAAGGAGAGTAAGTTAACATGTATTTATTATAAATTTATTATTTAAAATCCAAAGGGAGAGATGCCAGATATTTTTGTCCATCTTATTAGAAAAAAACTCACAATAAGCTATGCCTGCTTTAGGATTAAGATTCTGAGATCTGCCTTTTAAATTACTGGGTATCCCAGAATATGTAAACAATGCAGAATGCAAACCTCTATAAAAGTGGATCACACACAAAAATCAGGGATTAATTTCTCAATGCAAATATGACTTATGTAAACATATACCCTGTAGACACTTGTGGGCAAAACATGGACAGCAATAATGAAACAGTGGCCCTATGTGCCAGTTACCAGATCCACTAGTCTATGGTATTTCTTATTTCATCATTAAAAGGTGATCTGGATTCCAAAGAACTTTATTTTGGGGTTCATCCATGTTGAAGTGTTTTTCTCAGTTATCACATTCATCTCTTTTCCTCTAAGAAAACCTATTTCCTCCTGAAATACATGGATGTGCTTTCTGACTTCATGTAATCTGCCTGATTATGTAAGCAGGCTGCCTGTACCTTAACTCTTGAACATTTCAACACATCCCCTGCAGTAAGGAAGCCACAGGCAATGATTTATTTGACCCCTTACATCCCCACACGTTTTAATTGAGGAGTAAATGCTGCCACTACAGTTTATTGTCTTGAAGTTTGTTTTCCTTAGCTCATTTGGAAAGTTCTTGAGTTTTACGGTAGTTTGTTGGCTCTCCCGTTCTTCTGGCTTCCATTTCCTAGTACTTGTTTAACACCGCAGCTCAGAGGTGAGAGCACTGAGCCCATATATGCCTTTCTAATGTAACTGCACTGGTTACAGAGGTAATTAGTGACTGGACCCAGCTTAGCCCCGACTGCTGACCACCACCCTCCCTCCAGAAGCCACCTCATATTCTGTCAGCCTCTTCAAATGCTCTTATGTTCACTCCTTAAACTGTTCCAGTGAAAATAACTTGGATCAACAAAAAAATTGCTGTTCAAGAAAACACAGCTCACTATAATATTCACTGGGAGGTGTTCCCATCAGCAGCTGGCTTGTGCATTTTGGGAAGGCAGTAATGTGTGCTGACAGGGTGAAAGGTGCTGCATAGCTTCTAGGTGTGGGTTCACAGAAACACAGAATCCCAGCATGGCTGAGGTTGGAAGGCACCTCTGGGGGTCATCTGGTCCAAACCCCTGCTCAAGCAGGATCACCTACAGCAAGGTTGCCAAGGACCATGTCCAGATTGCTTTTGAATATTGCTAAGGAGACTCCACAACTTCTCTGGACAACTTGGGCCAGTGCTCCATCACCCTAACAATAAAAAAGTGTTTCCTGATGTTCAGACAGAACCTCCTGTGTTTCAGTTTGTGCCTGTTGCCTCTGGTCCTGTCACTGAGAAGAACCTGGCCCCACCCTCTTTGCACCCTCCCTTCAGATATTTATATACATTGATAAGATCCCCCCTGAGCCTTCTCTTCTCCAGGCTGAACAGTCCCAGCTCTCTCAGACTTTCCTTACAAGAGAGCTGCTCTGGTCCCTGCTTTTGCTTTAGAGATGTCTTTAGCAGGGGCAAAGGTGTGCTGTTTGAGCCTTTGGCATTTCTTCCTCCAGACCCTTAATCATCTTAGTGGCCCTTTGCTGGTCTCTCTCTAATATGTCCACCTCTCTCTTCTTGTACTGAGGATCCCAGAACTGGAGGCAGTACTCTGGGTGTAGCCTCAGCAGTGCTGAATGGAGGGGAAGGATCGCCTCCCTCGACCTGCTGGCAACACTTCTCCTAATGCAGCCCAGGACAGAGTTTTCCTTCTTTTCTGCAATGTGACATTGCTGGCTTATGTCCAACTTGGTGTCCACCAGGACCACCAGGTCCTATTCTACAAAGCTGTTTTCCAGCTGGTCAGCTCCCAGCACGTACTGGTGCATGGGAATAACCCGGGTTATTCCTCCCCAGGTGCAGGACTTCGCACTTCCCCTTGTTGAACTTCACGAGGTTCCTGTCAGCCCATTTCTCCAGCCTGTTGGAGTCCCTCTGGATGGCAGCACGATGCTCTGGCACATCAGAGGTCCAAGGCAGTCATTTCTTTAGCTGGCATTGCTGGGGCCCGAAGACATGCATCTGCAACGTGCAATCTGCAATCCCAGTGCCATTCCTAGTGTTGTCATTTATTCCCTGGGTGACCGCAGGTGGGTCAGTTAATTCTGCAGCCTTTGCCTGGTCTGTCTTATCTGTACTACACACTCTGTAATGGAGTCTAACAGGTATTTAAATGCACACTAGTTAGTATGAGACATTCTGGCAGTTAGCATTTCTAGGGTATTCTTATATCAAATAATAAAACTAGGCCATTATTAGAGAAGCCAGAGGTGAAAAGAAAATAACTTTTCCTCTTTAATTCAGTTTTTTGCTGGTTGAAGTTGATGAGACAAGGGCTGGGAGGAGAACTTAGGGGGTTGACAGGCATCAGAGAAGTCTTGGTGACCTGAACCAGGCCTGCCACCCTACTGTCTTGCCACATGTCACCAGTGGCACAAACTACAGCTTCTTCTGCACAGGTTTAATACTTTGTAAGGCCTGGCCACTGCAGCCAGAGAGGTGCAGCAAGTTTCCCTAGTCTCCATGCCCACTTCCTCTGCGCAACTCAGGCAGAACAGAGAGCTGCACTCCCAGGATATAAAACAAAGCCATGTCACTTCTTGTGGCACTGCCCTGAACCAATCCTTCATGCAGTGACTTTTACATTTTCCTTCCAGGCCACCAGCTGTCAGATGGTAACAATTTCCATCCACTTGCTGACGTGAGCTGGTTTTGAACTTTAATCCAGTCCATGTCTTAACTGTGGTGGCAAACACTTTTTAACTAAAAAGAGCCTTCAAAACAATTTAAAAACAAAAACAAAAACAAAAAACAACCCCCCAAAACCCAACAGCCCCAAAACAGCCCTTGCTAGCAGCACAGCTTTTTTAAAAGGCTTGACAGATGTAAACAGGCTGAGCAATCACACGAAGGAAGGAAGCAGCCGTTGCGTCATTGCAGGAGCTTGTGGTTGCTGTGATTGAGGCACCTGGCTATTGCTCCGTACAACCACCACACCAAAGGCCAGCGCTTGCCCCAGAGACCTTGCAGTCCACGCTCACCATGAGGCACAAGATAGATGCCACTGACAAGGGAACACAAGGAAACAATGAAACAATGCTGGTCAGCATGAGAAGCAGTAGTCTCATCATTAAATCATCTCCATTTACTTTCCTAATACGCTAACATTTTCTGCCACACACAGATCTCTTCCTCCCAGGCAGTATTGAGTGCCTTCAACTCCCAGGGAAGTCTATAAGTACGGAGAGACGTCAGCATCATGCATGAGGTGCTTAGCATTGTGCATGGCAGAGCCTGGAGAGTCAAATCTTGGCTACTTTACATACTCTGGCTTGGAGCAACAGTCACCTCTGTAATGGAAAATTATTATAATACAATAATACAGCTGGGAAGAATTTGCCATGTTTCTTGGACGCTAACAATAGTAGTTTCTTAGTCAAATATATATGGGTAATAGTTAAAATGTTGCTTCTGCTACACTTCTGAAGATAATTCCTTTCTTAAAAGTTAGACGTTCACAGTAGAAAGAAAATTACTGCCATTTTCTCTATTAATCTTTGCCACTTGGGAGGTGAACAAGCCACTGCAATCCCTGGCTATTTGGGGTTGCTCTTTGCATGTCTTCCATGTGACTAGTTCCCTTAAATTTTCCTTTCCTGAGTGGTGTTCACTGCGGGGACTCATCTGGTCGATCCGTTTTCTGTGTTCTCCCTGCTGCCTGGTGGCACCCTCACGTTGCAGATGTGCTGGCTTCATCTTCTACCCATGATCTGGACAGTCTCATTTTCTTGCTGGATAAATTTGGAGTGTTGAACTGTCTGGCAAATCTCAGAATTTGTAATAAATGTATTCCACTTAATACCTAGTCTTTTTCTATAGTTGTTGCTGTTGTCTGTGCCTTTGGTGGATTTTTGAATAATAGGGCTTAATCAACTATATTAACTCTAGATTCAAAACTAAATGGTTGCAAATTAATTTGAATTACAAAGATTAGCCTTAGGAAGGAAAAATGTGGCAAACACCACAGTCTTCCAAGCTAACCGCACCTTTTGGAAATTCCCAGAGTAGCTGATTCACTGGAATGACAATTACCCCCCCTGCTTCTTTCCCCCCCGCCCCCAAAGCACATTGTTTTACAGGAAACTTAATAAAATACAGTTTGTTAACAACAGTCATTAGGACTTTACTGAGATCGCTCACGCTGATGATAATCTTTGAAAAGTAATTTTTTTTTTTTCATTCCAACGGGATTTCTCTGCTTATCCACACCTACCGATTGCAACGGGAACCTACCCTGAGTAAGGGCTATGAACCCATTTGTGCATCACTGACGTCACTGGGAATTTTCCCATTGGGTTCACTGGGAGCAAAGCTTGTAATATCCTGAAAAGTAATCGTAACACATTAGACACCCATTCTCTCGTTCCTTGCGCATTCAATTTCTAGCAACAACAATGGTTTTAATTCCGGGTTGCTAGGATTTATTTTTTTTAATTAAATATATTATGAGTCAAAGGATGTTGGATCCAACACTCTGAGGAAACAATGGGGACAGATCCTTCATCCTGGCTAAATGCCTTTTATGTCCTTCTGTGTGGCTACTTTAATTTGTACCAGAGGCTAGCGATACACACATGCATATACAAGTACACACACAAGATCCAACAAGCCTAAAAATGAAGGAAAAAAGAAAAATGTTTTACAACCTCTTTTAGCTTTCGATATCTAGCTTGTGTTTTAACATACAGATATACACACACGGCACAGAGGAGGAAAGATTTTAATAGCTAAATAGAAAAGGAAAATAATCGCTATTTAAATATTACAGTAGGAGGTAGCTTGGGGATACTAGAAAGAAAGTAGGAGGTAAGAAAGTATGTAAGAAGATGGCAACAGACAATGGTCAACACTGTAGTGCTTTGCCTGAATGATTTAGTTATTCAAAATTCACTCACACACATTTTTTACTGTACTGACCCTCTCCTTTTCATTAGTTTCCACTCTTCAGTTTCTTTCTTTCCTGTGTTTACATTCTGGCTCCATTAAACTGATTAGTTTTCCTGGCTCTTAAGCTACAGTACAATACCTTGTACTTAGTACTGTACCCTATATGTTTGCCACAAGTATGTAAAATATAGTATGAAAGCAATATTTTCTTCAGGGAATAAGTGTAGCATTTTTAGCTCTCTGATAAAATCATATTTACATACATCAGACAGTCATAGTCTATCATCAGTGTTAATCAAATGCCCTTTCTACCTTTGAATTAAGAAAGCAAAGAACTTTGCCCATTTTAGGGAGAAAAGGACTTTTTTAAGGCTGGAAAAGGCTGGCAGAGACCATAGTTCAACTCGAACCACTTTTGGGAAATTCCCAGAATACTGAATCACTGGGGTGGGCAATTACCACCTTCTTCAGCTGAACAATCAGAGATTCTAAAGAGAAAAAATGTATGCATGCTTAAAGAAAGGAAATGCAGCTTTACTGTGACTGTTTCTTTTGAGAGCAATTCCTGAGAAATTATTTTCTGTTCATAATGGGGTTTCCTTCTCTCTTAACCTCACACTCACCAGAAACGTAACTAACCTCAGAGATTTCTAAAAGTTTATCATCGATCCCATACTTTCCCACACTAGAACACTTTCTGCAAGACTTCATCCCCAGGACCCAGCTGCTGGGCAGGTTTTTTGTGTGATCTAACTCCACTATCCTGTAATCCCATAAGCACATGCATTACTGTACTACCTGAGGAGGACTAGTAAATCCAGACATCCCAATGAAGCCAATTGCTTGAAAGCCAGCAATTTTGGGGCCCCATCTTCTGGAATTATTTAAAACTATATCATGCTGAAAATCTAATATATTTTTTGTATACATCTACCACATGCCTTAAATGGGCAAAAGTGGGCAGTGAGTTAGAGAGTGATTCCTATGAAAAGATGGTTTCCCATTGCAGTGTTTCTCCACTGAAGTCCTCAACAGTGGGAGCAACTCGCACCTTTGACTTGAGTTCAACAGCCCTGTGCTCTGAGACAGCAAGTGCGCATCTCTGATGCAGAAGTAAATGGCTAGATTTTGACATTTTTCTTAGGCCTTGAAAGCCCTAAGAAAGTGGGTGCTCTAAGAAAGTATTTCTCTTCACAATACTCCTGTTTCATCAGTCCATCATATGTTACAATTTTAATCTTTCTGCGGTCCTCCAAACCCAAGTGATCAGGCCGAACCAGCCTGAAGCAAGAAGGGTCTGCCCAGAGGACACATCCCACCTTTAGATACTGCCCCTTGCCAAAGGATCTTTCCTAGAGAGCAAGCCTTTCTGTAGAAATAGTGCTTTACGGGAAATGTTTTGCAGTTTCTCAATACACAGCCATTGCTTTAATGGAGGGATAATGAATTCCTCCAGCCCTGGCCTCTCCACACATTTGGAGATTTATTAAAATGGAGAGGATCACGGGGGAAGGTATCGCACAGGACAAAGCAGTGAGACAAATTTGGGAGAATTTCACCTCTACACTTTCCAAACAACCACATCGAAGCACAGAAAATCAAATAATTAAAGCAATATTATTTGGGCATTAATTCTTGCTTACGTCTTACTCAGCCAATTTATTTCATAGCCTTCATTGTGAATTCCTTACTCAATTTCCCTCTAATCTCCACACCTCCTAGATTAGAGATTATGTGCTCAGCACTCCTCTGAAGCCCTTCCTACATGCTGAGGTGCCCTGGGTGTTGGGACAATGTCAGCAACACGCTGCTCACCAAGTACCTGTGAGTGAGCCCATTGCACAAACCAGCAAGCTGTATTCCCAGGAGGGTGTCTGCAGGGCCTGTTGGGCCAGGGCACTTGCTTTCCTGCTGACCAGAGAAAATCAAAGCCACTTCTCACAGCACTCTTATTATTCATTTCTGCTTGGGAACTGTCAAGAGGTGCCTCTCACAGATGTGGTCCCTGTCCTGAGGGGCAGGGAGTGTTGCATCAGCTAATTGGTGCAAGACTTCTGACCGCAGTCCCTGTCTGTGACCAAGCGATCAGTCGGAAAGCAAACCAGGCTCTATTTCTGTCACTAAGTTTGAGGTACACTTCCAAGAACTTCAGCTGACTGAAAGGATCCAGTTCAGAGCCTCTTGCCCAAGCTGCCCTTCAGCTGAGGGAGAGATTCTGGCACCTTCAGAGCGTGGTCCATCACCCTGCCTAAGACAGTTGTCTCATGCAGAAAGGACCAATCTTTCTTCAGCATACTCATTTCCCTCTGTGTATTGGAGAGAGAGCCTGGACAACCTGTTTAGAGTATGTATCTACACACCTAGGTAAACTCAGAGAAAAGTCCCACCTTCTTGGACTCATACTGCAGTTATATTAGCATCAGTGTGGGTGCAGCTTAGAATGAAAACAGAGGTGGTGGTTTTTTTCTAGGCAGTCTAGTTTTGTTTTGCTTTGAAAGAACCAGTATTGCAATAAGACACTTCAATGTGTGGTAATACAATGAGATAGCCCCACACCTAGTCGACTGAAAGTACTTGGCATTTAGCCCAATGACTGGCAACATCCCTTAGGTGTGGTGATATCTCTCAGTATCGCCCCACCCTGACATGTCTAGCATTTCATTAACACAAGCATTAAGGTCCAGTTCTACTACCCTTACTCACAGTGAGTAAGGATGGCGGGATCTAGGTCTAAGTGAACGAATACTGCTGTAATGGGGCAGTATTTGTAACCTTATTATGCCAGTGAAAACTCCACAATCAGAGCTTTGAGAATAAGGAACTAATTGGCTTGAAACAGTTTCAGTCTAATAACCTCTTACCAGAAGCTCAGCAGTGCATTAAGGTTTATTCCCGGGGTTGGTTAGATTAGTTTCAATTTCAGGTAGTGGGTATCTATCCAATTACTCTCCTCCTTGCTCCGGGTAGAGCACATGGCGTTCCTTCTGCTACTTGATATGCTAAGCAGCATGTGAGTTGGCAAGTTGGGCTGAAAAGCAAATTAGCATTATGCAAACTGCAGGATTCTGGCACTTGCATTAGGATCAGTGATCTGGCAAGAAATCCTGCCAAGCTACCAAGCCTTCCTGAGCCCAGAGAGAGCTGCAAACCCTAATCCAAAAGACCAGCTGACAATAACAAAACAAACAAAAAAAGGGGTTGTGGGGGAGAGGGAGAGGGAACAAATTCTCAATTGTCTGGGAGGGTGCTGGTAGGAGTATGGAGGTGGATTTCCTATTGAGACCTAACTCTTGTCTTGCAGTGAAGAAAGAGAGAGAGAGAAAGAAAGAAAGGTGAGAGAGACAGAAAAGTAAGAGAGAAAGGGAGAAGGAGAGTAAGATTGTGAGAAAGACAGAGATAAAGGAAGGGAAGGGAAAAAGAGAAAAAGGACAGGAAGGAAGGAAGATTTATGACTGACCCACAGCTGGCGATGTTGGTACCCCAGCTGCTTGTGGCTGCCTGTCTGGTGGCATTGCTGCCTGGCAGTGAGGTAGCAGAGCAAAAAGAAAGGCAGAATAGCAGAGCAAAAGGTAAACCCATTTTGTCACAAAGATGCTCTCAGTTAATGGGCTCATCTCTGTGATGAACCAGCTAGAGCACATGTCCTCATCCCCCTTTTGCTGACTCTGAAGACGTGGGCAGCTGCTGCAAGAGCAGCAGACGACAGCAGGGCAGTAATACCTTAAAGCACTTCAGATGGATTCACCAGAATTCATCTGTCTTAGTTTAGGTTTCTTTTAAGGCATCCCCAGGTAGAGATGATTTTTTTCAGCTGTTGGAATAGGCTATTCCTGGTATTTTTGTCTGCTCTATGAAGGCAGGATAAGGCCCAGAATCCTCACATCTTAGTTTGGAAAGAAGGGAGAGGGAAACTAGAAGAAAGTGTACAACAGTACCTAAGCCTCAGTGAAAACCAAAGGGACTTGTGCACCTGTCTGTGACTGTGTGCCTTAGAAATAATTTCTGTATTAGAACCTTACTAGGTATGTTTCTGTAGAGCCTTAGCCACAGGTAGCACTCACCTGTCTGTACTAACACTGTATACATACAGCAAAAAGACCATGTTTGGACCCTCAAAGCCTTTCACAGTTCTTAGATGGTAAAATATATCTAACCACGTTAGGGTCAGATAGGATTTAGTTGTAGTTTTATGCCATCGGTTGCAAGAGATTGTGCTCTAATTACATAAATGCATGTTGCATTATGAAGGAATTTCTATATACTTTTAATAAAGATAGCTTTTTTTTTTCATGGCAAGAGACATGATCTAGCTGCATAAGTAGTTCTAAAACATTTGGTAATGATTCTTCACATTAATAGGGGAAAGTATAGCGAAATTTCTAGCTTTGCTGAGAGTAAGGCATAGTCTGAGAAAGATGTTCATAAATCACAAGGTAATCAAATACAGCAGAGTAACAGAAATAGGGTCCTCTTTACTGAAGTTTTTTATCAAGCTAGTGTACTGTAGGATTGTATATACTTGACCTTAAAGAATTGTTGGCTTTCACCTGTCTCATGGTTTCATCAGTGTAAAGGCTGTGGAGGGAAGACAATGAATTGAGCTTTCTGATCCCCTGCCTCTCGATGGCCTTCAAAGTTCACTAGTTAGCTCTACACTGAGCTCTTTAAACTGTGCTTTTACCTCTTGACCAATCCAAAGTCCTTTATTTTTAGTATTTCTTTTGCAAATGTTTCAGTTCAGTGTGTTAAAATTAGAACATGAGACACAGCTTTTCAGCTTGTGAGTATTGTGAAGACCTGGCCTAGGTGCTGTGAACCCTGTAGGCGGAACGTACCAACCCTTTGGGGTTTTTGTGTGGAAGTCATTAAATCAAAGAAACGGGATTGTTCCATTTTCTTCATGGAATTTGTAGCAGGTTGCATTGGTTTCCTCTGGACAGTCATTAGAATGGGAAGAAACTGAGTCAAGTTCTGGATTTCCATTTCTTATGAAACAACTGTGCTTGCTTTTATCTTAGTTGGTTACTTGGTAGTGACGTATACACAGTTCTGCATCTGCTACTCCAGACTCTTTCAAATAAACTCACAGATAAGCTCTAGTTTTAGACAGACTTTTCTGCTCTGTCTCCTTTTCTCTGATAGTAGGGCTCCCTAAACAGCATCCAGAAAGTACGGACTAGCCTTTGATTTCTGTGCCTTCAGTTTTCTGATCTGGGATCACAGGAAATAAGGTGCACCATTCCACAGCTGCATGGCTGCAGCAGTACTGCTGGAAGAAAGTTGAAAGTTTTATTACCTGCATCTAGGTCACAAGGTCAAAACTAATTTGATTATGCTGAGAGGGGAGGTAACCCAAGTGCCTCTGGATAATATGATTTCATGATGGCAGGCAATCTTCCAGACTGCATTTAGTTTCTTAAGAAATCCTAGTTGGCATCCAGGTACATGTTTCTACACCTCCTCCTTAGAGCAAAGCAAGCTGTATTTTAAGCTTTTGGAAAAATGTAATCCTTCTCATGCAGGTGAAACAACATAGCATCTTCATTTGGCTTCCTCCATTACTAAAAAGGATCTACAAGCCGTGCAGAACAAGTCTGGGTTTTGACTACCTCTGCCTCTGACCTTTCAGGAGACTACAGGCAAGCTGATTCTCCACTCTCTGTGTCTCTGTTTCCTCTACCACACACTGGTTTCTCTATTTACATCATAACCTCATTGTGCAGTGTAATTGTCTAGCACAATGGGGCCCTCAGTGGGAACCTCAAGGTATTTCCATCGTAAGAATAACAAACAACAGAAAGGAAGAAGAACAAAAGAAGAAACACCACGAATACAAGAATAGGTCCAAACTTCATCAGACTGAAGAATTTCAGAATTCAGGACTTTTCAAAACTGGAAACAGAAGCAAATGAGAGGCTCCAACACTGTCTTTTATCTAGAGCTGCAATGTGTATCTACAAAGAATCATGGCATGCATTGTATGCATTGCTCCTATTGTTAGAACATATCAAGTGACAGTACAGTGAAATTCTAGAAATTGTACGATGTCTAGCATCGTCACAACCACACATTACGTTTTGCTTTGTGGTCTTCTTCCCAATACTAGTGTTTTAAAAATCCAGTTAGGAGCTTTTGCTCCTTTCCTACAAATGATTTATTTTGTTTTCTTGGAACAATAGGTCACATTGTTTTTCTCCTTCAGAGCTTTCACTTTGATGTGTCGGCTTTGACTGCTAGAGGAAATGTTGTGGACCAGAAAAGGAGCCTTGCTGTGGTCCAACTTCACTGTAAACAGCAGGTGCAGCAGCTGCTGCAGGAAAACCGCTCGTTTTCCTGCTCCTTTTCAGGGATGAAAGAGGGGGATGTAGCAACTTATTTTTCTGGAAAATCTGAGACATAGGAAACAAAAATAAAGACACGGTTTGAAGTGTTTCCTTTATTTGTCAAAAGTCTCGACATGCAAAATGAAGAACATGTAAATACTGTACTTGAATATGTAAATACTGCATGCAAGTATGCAAATATTGCACTTGGATATGATAGTCTTGGTGGTATCTATAAATCTGAGCATACGAGGCCAAACACTCAGCTGAGCTATAATTTGAACTGCCTCCTCAGCAGAGCCAAACCAGTTTCCACCAACAGTTATGTAGCAGCTTCTGACAGTGACATGCAGAAGTATACCAATAATTGCTCTTCTATACAAATTTAAAGGAAAGGATGTAGAAGAAACTGTGCTTGCAAATATGAGTGTTTCCCATGTTCAGAACATACTGTTAATTAATAAGCACTTAAGTGTACATGTTCCTCATAAAGATGGCTGGGGCAAGCTGTAAAGTGTGTGCAGTTCCCTGTGTCTTCATACTTTCCCTTGATCTGAAGCCACAGAAAACCATTCTCCTTGCACTCTGGACAGGGTGGGCTATGGCTTACCATGCTTCTCACAAGTCCACAGCACTCCAATTTCAAAGAGGATCTACTTAAAGCACAAGGTTTTCCAGAACTTGTAAGGCAGTGTCAAACTTCTGTGTTGTCCCATCATTTCCAACAGCTGAGTTTAGCAGCAGAGTTGGTCTTTAAGAAATCAGTCAGTCACTGAGGTACTTTGAGTCAAGGCCATTTAACTTCCATGCCCATAACTATGGAAGGCATGAGAAAATTTTGTGCAGGAGCTTATCCCTGAGTTCGGCTACAATCCTGCTTCAAACAAATCTTGTATTTCCTTCATGAAAACAGTTTCACAAACAACACAACTGGGATTTACATCTGTGCTGAACATCACCTTGCTCACCTATGCTTGAGAAAGCAGAGCTATATTTCTGTAAATAACTTCATTCCTTGCTGATAAGTGCTCTCACTTGCAGAATATGTAGTAAAGAGGAGATAGGCAGTTTTCTCTACTGTATTTAATGAGTATTTGGCAGGGCTGCTAAAGCTATGGTGCTGCTTTGTTTCATGAGGTGAAGCACTGAAGCCACAGTGAACAAAGTGGGGATGGAAATGCTATGTGACAGTCACACAGACCCTTCTTCTTGCGCTCTTTCCCTCTGCTCTGGACAGCCAAAATCCTGGCTCCATCAGACATACCAAGAATACATTTTAAACAGGATGTTAATCCCGCTCAGAGCAGGATTAGCTGCCCCTGAAGCCTCTGAATGCCAACCAGATGTTGCTATGCAGCTGGCAAAATGCCCAAAGCAGCTTTTAAATTCCTTTTTCTCTTTTAAGATGGAGGTCCCTTTTACCGGTAAGCAACATGCTCTGGGAATCTCAAGGGATTAACAGGGCCATCACAGTAGATGGCTCATTTTCACCCACTCATAGTCCACTGAGGCCAATCAAAAGACTCTTAGGCTATATCTGTATTAATAAACTAAGGAGGTGTACTGGCACAGGACTATCCCACATATTTTTAGCATGCTCCACAGTCTGGTTCTGGATCTCCCTGACACTGTCCAGGCAGCATTCAAGGGTCAGACCCATGGGTTGTCACTCCCAATGGCAATTTGGCTGTGGCTACACTGTTCTTCTGGAAGAAGAAGAAAGCTGAGCAATAGGGACATAAGCTGTGCCACACCGCTTGGCATCAGAGCTAGAGAATAGTCCTTGGTTTATTTTATTTACTACAGTAGATGTAGCCCCATTGCTTTCAGTGAGCATTGGATTATACATAGAAAAAGACATATGATAGATTTTAAATGTTAAAGACACTCAGCCCAGAAAATTAAATTGAAGCTAATTAGATACCAACAAGAGCATGCTGTGCTCCATGCCCACCGCAATTTTTATATCATCTCTTGAAACCTTGATTCTCCAAAGGAATGCCTGCAGCATTGTAAGCATAACTAAATGAAGGTTCATAAGTAACAGGTCGATTTTCCCCACCTTCCAGGCCTCTTCCTGTTGTAAGAGGAGATGCGTCTCAAAAACAGATTTTGAAATGGAACTTGGTGGTCGATGATTTCTTGCCAGGTAGTTTTTCTTCTCAAATGACTTAGACGTGATCTTGTAGCCATCTCAGTACTCTAGTCTCTTCTAAACAAACTATTTTACAGCACACTTCTAGCTGAACTTATGCCATCTAAGCACGGGTTATATGTGACAGGAAAAAGACAGGTTTCCCCTATTTAACCATGTAAACAAAGAGCCATATTTCTTAGCTAATTACCACAGACCTCACCTTATTTTCCCAAGCGCTCTCAATCACTCAACGTACCCTCTTCTATCTTCTTTTATTTCTCCACCTATCACTCATTCATCCATGACTTGCAGTCTTTTCGATCCTTTCCAAATCACTGCTTTTTGCTGACACAGCAGCTTACTTAGATAATGAAAATCAAATTTCTGTAATAAGATAATGCCATGCTTTTCACTAAGAACAAATAGAAGCAGAACTTAGAAGAAATCTGGAGGATTAGGAGCAGGGACGTTATTATTGGTTAACTCCAAATGCCTGAGACAATCTGCCAAATCTTCTGAATGTGCCTCACGTGGTTATATTATCCAGAGATACTTTGTGCTCAAAGAAGTTAGCAGAGTAGCCTCAGGTAAAGAAGTGTCTTTCAGCACATACAGAAAAAGCCCTGAAGAGCCCTTGATGTAAGGAGAGAGTGTTGAAACACACAGCTTGGGCCAAATAATGTATCTGTAAAACAGAAACAAACCTAATAATAATTCTATATCTAAGATACTTGCAGAATTTTTTACAGCATTATTTTTAGGTGTCTTTAAACCACTGATTTGTAGTGAAGGATCATAAATATTTGAAGTCCTGCAGTAATCAAGTGCAGACTTTAGAAATCCTTAGCAGTTGTTCAAATTCCTTTGTAGGGCTGGATAGCAGCTCTTGATATGAAGTGGTGTTATCTTTGACTGCTTATGTACCTCTTGTCTATACTTAGTGTGTTCAAGACTGCAGATGATCCTCCTTCTCAGACATGTTAAGAACCCTGGTGGTATTCAGGCTCTTTGCGGAGCTTTCAAAGCTTTCAATTCTCCTACCATTTGCAAAAGCAAATCTATGCTGCTAAATTACAGAGGCGATTTCCCATTCTGACTGGTCACCAAGCAAGACTGCTGAGAAATGTCTGTCCAGGGTCACACTTCAATGCTCTTGCTGATTTTGCACACATTATTCAAACTTGCACTGTTGACTGCACTGCTGATGCATTTGTGTTGGGGAATGAAAATATGGTTGCTGACTAAAGTGCAATAGTGTACATACTATTCCATTAAACAGTGGCTTTTGTCTTTTCTAGACATGTAGACTTGTTCTCAGACCACTCATCATGTTGAATAAAATGGAGCAATATGGCACTTAACTTCAAGAAAGTAATGAGGCATTCCTAGAGTAGAGTCGAGTCTACTACTCTGGAGGCATGTAACACAGTCCATAGAAATAAGACAGGGTTGTATTCAGACTGCTTACTGAAGGGGTTTTATTTATCTCATCTCAGTTTAAATATCTCAAAGTGAGCTGCTTACTCTAACCCTACTTGTGTAATAGTCAACGGGAAGAGAGAGGAGCCTCCAGGGGGCAATTCACCCCAATTATTTTAAATATTAGGCAGCCTGGATAATCACTTCTGATTTAAACAGCTAAAGATGTCTAAAGTTGGGCAGGTGACTCCCATCCTAAGCAGATATCTAGGAGATAGCTGGAATGACTCATCCTCCAGGTGGAAGGATTGACCCTGTGACTACTTTTCCCTGTTGACCGGGCTGGAGAGGCCTGCATATTATTTGTCTCTTGAACTTAGACTCCATGGAGTCATGGCTGATACAGGACTTTTAAGGTAAATCATATTCTCACCTTCAAGCACTGTGGAGGGCTCCTTCTACAGTAAAGACACACAGTCTGGAAAGGTAGCATAAGAAAGCATGTCCAAGCCTTCCTCAACAACCCAGCAAACGGGGTCTCTCAAGGCTGTGATTATACAAAGATTGTTTGTAAGGTGAGAAACAGGTCAGAGGTGGAGCAAGGGCATTGTGCTGCTAAAGAAATATATAAGCTATTGTCCCAGAAAACAGGCACAGGAGTCTGGTGAGCAATTATTATCTCCCAGGTTTCGTCCACTGATCTGGGAAACCCTTCTCAGCAGTTTCAGTAGGAAGCCTTATAGTTCAGCCCAGCTACTCTGATATGTCTATTATTCCAAGAATATTTTCCTTGCCATAAAGGGAATCCTAACATGTCCAAAAGGATAATCCTCTATCTGCTTCAAATGTGAGTGTATCTGTGAATAGGAGGCAGACAGTGTTAATTTTGTAGAGCATACTTTTTCAATGAAATTATTTTAAATCATTTCATCAATGTGGAGTCTGGTTTTCACTTTCTAAAACACATTTCTAGTAAGTTACAAACCTCAGTGAATTCTTTCCCTTCCCCCTACCAGCTAAAAGGATTGGCTATTTTACATCAAATACACCTAATATAACTAATTCTGTTACTCATGCTTATGTGATGAAAAACAAATTGGAACCACAGACACGTGTATGAGAAACATATTTGGGGACTCCACAATATCTCAATCCCTTTAAGAATAGGAGAGTTTTTTAGCTTTATCACAGAGCTTCCCAAATGCTGAGAAAGGAATACAGGCCACACGACCTGCTAGGTTTGCAGGGGAACAACAAAAAGCTGGTAAAACTACAACTGTATGTGGGGAAAATGCTCACAGAATTGTGAAGGAACTGCTGGAGCAAAACGAGACCTCTCCTCTGACTCTGAGGTTGGCTCTCTCGGGTCTCCTTCCTCTGGATGACTCTGTTTCTTTTCACCAACAGAAAATTCTGGCTATTCACTTTCCATGTGCTGCTCTAAGTGTATTACAAGGCAACAGAAATCAGAAAAGGTCCCCATGGTACATGATGGATTTCAGAATTCTCACAGCTGTCACCAGCCAAAGACTGCTTTACAGATTAAGAAAGAAAAGCAAGCTATTAAAAAAAGGAATGTTTTGGCTAGGGTCAAAAGTATGAAATCAGTATCACCCACCTCTGTGGCCCTGATCCTGCACAGACTTACGCACATGCTTCATTTCTTATACTGTGGGTGCTCCTGTTCGCTGTCATGCACAAAGAAAAGCACATGAATCAGTGTTCGCAGGGTCACAGTCAATTGTTTGTGAAATGAAAGTTCTAGTGAAGTCTAGTTAAAAACCTTACAACTCATCTAGCGTATTCACTAAATAAATATTACATAAAATGTAGTCAATATTGGAGCCTGATATCATGATCTCTCACACAGACCAAAGCCCTGCCTAAGGCTCACATACATTTTTCCAGCCCACGGCTGCCTCTTGCAGCCTCTCCACCCTATCTGGAGCCCTCTTCCCAAGCCAGGGTGTCAGCAATGGTTCCCTGCTAAAAATACAGTCCAGCGGAAACCAGGTATTCACAGTACAGTCCAAAATTTGCACTGTTTTAATTATATTTTTCCCCAAGCACAAATAGAGACTAAGTTTTAAAAACTGGTATTTATTGTGAACCAATGCACTGAGCTTTATACATGCCTTGGTTACTTAATTAAAAGCCTCTGAAAATAGGCATTTGTAGCTCAAAAGTAACGCATTAGAAGTACAGAGGGGCAGAGGAATGACATGCCTCAGGTGAGCTCCTTTGCTGATTAAATCTGTACATTTGAGTTTATATGTATATAAGTATCAGCAGCTCTGCTCTGGTTAGAGCCTTTGTGGTTAGACACTGATGTCAGCATAGAGCTCAGACAAATGTTAACAGTAAGCAAGAATTCAAATCAAAACCTGAGGAAATACTTGAAACTCAAATTCACTTTTCTTTTGTTCAAAAATGCAATCACCTACTACATTATTACTCTCTGAATAACAAAGGAAATAATTAATTTATAAAGGTTTTCATCTTGAAAACCTGGTTAGTAAGACTACTGTACATATAAACAAGATTTAAGGTAGGCTCCTTTATAAATTAAGTTTAAAAATGTGTCTTTTATTTCAAAATAAGGAGACTAAAACATTCTGGGTGAAACCCTGGCCTTTTGAAGCCACTAGCAAAATTCACATTGATCACAGCAGGTACAGGATTTCATTCCATGTACTTTCTGTATGCCTAGATTTTAATAACATTTTTTAGTTTTACCAGTAAGGCAAAGACATAGTGGTTTCTTATCAAATGGCTGCTCCACCATGCTAAATTGGTACCAAGCCACCAGAGCTGAAGAGCAGCCAAGAGGCTTCCACACTACGGTGTCTGCTGGAATGTACTGGTGACTGTTTGACAGCTTCACCTATCTGGTTCCTTGCAAAGCCTGGTGTGATCTAGCGCTCCTAGCTCTGCTTCTCATCATCAGCTGGTATTTCTCATCACAATAAGTTTAGAACACTGTGTGGCATTAAAATTTGAACAAATACCCCACAGTAAGTATTGAATTTATGAAACCATATGTCTTATTGTAATGAAGTCAACTGTTCACATCATGAAATCATTACCTGTCCTTGAAAAAGACATTGGCTTTATGTACACGTATATACTTGTATATTTGTCATACGTATATATTTACTTCTTTCTTAGCCTTATTTAATTTTTGCACATCCAGGATTCTGTCATGGCTTTTCGCACTTATAAAGCGTATTTCTTTCCATCTTGTGTCTTTTACAATAAAAGTTCAGTCTCTGCCCAGATTTTTGCTGGTAAGAATGCCAGTTGTCTAAGAAAAAGTCTTAAAACACAAAGAATGGGAGTTTTACTGCTCTCAGTCCAAGAAAACCCAAACTAAGGCTTGCCTAAGATAAAAAATACAAGTTATGGCACTATAAAAATATTAATGACAAGGGATACACTTTTTCTAAATGAAACAAACATTATCTGTATCAAACCATTCATGATTATGTAATTTAGTCATATATAAAATATAATAATTCCATAGAGGAGAACCATACAAATATTATTCATTAAGTATATCATAAAATTACCAATGTAGTAAAGAACAATTGGAAAAGGTAGGTGATATTGAAAGTTATGCTTGTATTGAAGGTGGATTTGCAATGTCTGTTAGACAACATACTGGAGAAATTAAAAAGGGAAGGAGGCAGAAGACATAGCCATTTTGCACGTGAGGAGCAGAAGAATCGGCTTGCAACCAGGGATACGGGAGGGAACTGAGAGCTCCGGATCCTCTCACTTGTAATCATAAGGCTATACCTCTTCAGACCTCCTCTCTAGCACCTTCCTGAGAAAGCAGCTTACCGGCATGAAGGGCAGCTGCAAGGATTTGGAGAGAAGAGGCGTGCCTGAGATTTTCAAGCTGCAGAGGTGCATTTCCCAATACATTCACTGGAACTGTATGCTGTAGCTTGCCCTGTGGAATGCAGCCAGGGAGTCTGGCTTGGTGTCTTGTCTGCAGTTGCTTCAGAAACAACTAATTTAATAGTAATGATGATAATAGTATATCTGAACAGGACAGAGGTTAATTTAATTCTGTGAAGAGGGATGTATACCTTAGCACAATGAAACCATTATGAGAACCAGTTTTCCCCAAATCAAGATAAGAGCAGATTGGAATGAGAATCTTGCAGCCACATGGGTAGGAAAAACAGTCCACTAAAAATGCGGGAATGGGAGGTAACATGGCCCTTTCATCTCCCACTCACTAATTATGCATGACTATAAGCCCAGGCCAGTTTTCACTGCAGGCAATGAAAAGTATCCTATTAACTTCAGTGGCCTTGGAGCAGAACTCTTGGAGCAAAGTAATCCACATGATGGCTTGAATCTGTTGGTGACTCCACCCTTTACTAGGGTGAGGTTTAATGTTTTGAACCCACAATTGAGACAAAGATTTTCAATCAGAGAGAGGAAAGGAGGTAGACTGAGTTCTTCTCGGTTGGAAGCTATTGCTCACATACAGAAGCAGTAAAAAGTGAAATAAAGCGGCTGTGAAGGAAGGAGAGGAAAGACTCAGATATTATATACCTGAGTTGTGATTGCTTTGTGCTGGAACCTTGTTTAACACGTTACACAGTGCTTTCAGAAGGATGCAGAGATGTGATGAAACAGATGCAGCAGATGCAGGAAATATAGCACTTCTCGCAGGACAGACTTTTGGGGGTAATTCAGTTTATTAATGGCATGTATTATGGAATAACAAGTTGCAGATGATCATTAAAACTTATCCTTAACAGACATTCCTTGTGCATTCATCTTTTGTTGTTTCCATAGCAGGGATGAGAGAAATTTGTCTAGCCTGAGACTTCTGAGTTCCCAGGGCTCACATTTGCATTTTTGACTTGTGATTTAAAAGCAAGGATTATTTTTAAGGACGGTTTAATTAAAAAATAATAATGAAAGAATTCTGTCACAAGAAAAGCTTGTGATATGATATATTCCAAGGACAGATTTGGCTCCAGGAATCTCATCCTCCTGTTCCCCTCATTTTCTCAACAGCTCTAGCAAAAGCAATGACAAATTTCCACTCCCATTAGAGATTCATTGCTCTCCTTAGAGCAAACACTGCAGCTTTTAATCTTTGCCTTCTAGTCCATCCAGCCTCAGCGCTGGCGTTTTAGGAGGCGATCCAGTGGCTCTCCTGGTGAGCTCACTTGCTCCTTCTGATCCTGTCAGGAAGCTCCATAGTGCCTGTGATCAGAGACAGCCAGAGCGCAGATAAAAGCCTACCAGAGGAGCAACAGTAGCTGCAATATGGCATAAAAAGCAATACTTTATTCCCAATCTGTGTGCAATGCGGTCAGAATCAGGGAACATATGCCATGACCAATGAAAGGACAAACCTGAGAATATGAGATGTATAAAGGGAGGGATAAAGGCCATGAATTTGCAAGCAGAAGAAAAATGCTGGCCACATTCTGGAACAAAGGCACAAATGACCACAGGGTGAACATGCCTGTATCAGTTAAACTTCATGTCTAAATCCTGGAATGCAGGATGATGGCCTTTGGTGATGCCTAAGCAAAACTCCAGATTGGAGCTTAAAATGACAGAGAAGTTAGCAAAAAAGTGAGGAATTCTTTGGGGAAGGAGGGAGAGAGATGGATCATTATATTTCCTTTTCTGTCAGATTTATCAGCAGCTGACTGTGAAGTCACGTGCTATGTCTCAAAGGACAAGTTACATTTCCAGCCAAAGCTTACAGAAAACATTCTCATGTACAGAGTGAAAAATATTGCCTAGGGGGATTTTGGATTTGCTGTCACTGAGAGCTTTTAAGAGTAGCTTAGACTTTTTAAAGACTAGATTAGACAAATGTCTGTCCAGACTAGCTTATGTTGTGGCTATACTTCGAGCAGGGGACAAACTAAGCCACTAATGTGGTCTTCAGACCACTTGGGGTCTCTTACAGACCTGTTCTTCAGTTATCCGGTGCCATGCAAGTGCTATGCAGGACAAGATGATGTAGGTCCAGGCAGAACTGGGGAGGTGGCATTTGTAAAGAGAATACAAATGATGGAGGGTTGATACACTAGCTGAATGCCATGTTGTTAATGCCATGTGTGTGTCACGAAGTCCACTGCTGGTAACATTCAGTGCCAGGCATCCCTGATGCTAACAAATGAAATGTGTGCAGCCAAGGAGGTGGCTTTGCAGACAGAGTAAACAACAACAACAAATGTGATCGAGGCAAAAAGTAAATATAACGGTAACCACTGTCAGTGCCATACTACATATGTGACAGATGTGAAACACTGTAAGTGCTAAATGTACCCAAAATAAAAAGACACAGATGTCCTGACAGCAGGCAATCTGTGTGTTTCTTCTCTGTGCCAATTCCATATAGCACTTTGTAGTCCCCAGCTGTGAGCCCACACAGATAGCTCCAGACTCAAAAGTTAAAACTTAATCAGCCCCAAGCTTCTGTGCCCCAACAGGCAGCAGTGATGTCACTCCGAGTGCCAGTGCCCGCCGGCACGGCGTTCATGGGTTGCTGTGACTTGGGGCTGCTTGACCCAGAGGAGAGGAAAGGAGAGAAATGCGGAGTAATCTCGATAAGCAATCAAAAGACATGTTGCTGATCATGCTACAGTATGTGAAGGCCAACGCATCTATCAGAGAAGATGAGAGGAGGCCAAGCACTGCAATGATGTGCAGAATTCCTTTATCAGCTCAGTCATCACCTGGCAAGACACCAGAGTAGAGATAAAGCATAATCTATTAATTAGTGCTGTCAGGACCCTTCTCACTGTGTCGGGTACCTTTGCCAAAGAGGTTCATAAGAGTATGGACTGCGCGCGACAGCATCCAGCCTCGTTAAGTTCAAGCAGGATTATAAGCCTCATTTTCAATACCCACTAGAGGTAAATATTTGCCTTTACAGATAGGAAGAAATAAAGCAGGGAATACAGCATAAACAGTGTGTGCCATGCCGAAGAGTATCTGCTTGCAAAGCAATGATCCAGGACATCAGAACAACCACCACTTCTGCATAATCAAGAGGGGAGGAGACAAAATGAAATTTGTGGTGGTTACAGGCTTCCTCAGGTTTAGCTAATGATATCTCAATGCAAAAGTGTAGCAGACAGGTTTCTGAGCAAAAGAAGAAAGTCACGACTGCAGGCAAAGCCTCAGCCACCATGAGACCATTTGATCTCTAAAGATGCAGTGGGATGCTGCATATCCCATATTTACAACATGGTGTATCCAAATGTAGTTGATTAGTATTACAGGCCACAGCACCATGTGTAATAAAAAGGAGTTTGAAGCCTTCTGTGCCTTCAAAGGCAGAGAGGGCACAATCCAATTAATACCAGGTGACAAAGGCCTACACATAAACAGCATAAACATCCTGACAGACATTGGAAATGAACCATTGTCCCACAGAGCCTGAACTGTTGGCACCCAGAGCCAGGAAAGCACTGGCAAGGAAAAGTTGATTTCCAAATATGAGAGCACTCTCGGTGAAGACCACTGCCCAACACACACATGGAAACAGCTAGGGCCCCAAGGAATACTCAAAAATGGGCAGCTGATAAAGAGATATGTGAAAAAGCTGTGTGAATATGGTGTTACTGTCACCCAATACAGCATGTAACCACTCTGGTATGTGGTTTATATAGCACTCACGCATAGTACTCATGTAATATTCCAAGTCCTATGCGTGCTGCTCCAGCAGTACCACACATGCACACAATACCACAATCAAAAACACATCTTCCTGGCAAATTTTGACAACCTATATACCATGTATTGCAACCACCCGCACACATATGACGTGATGATAACAGCTGCCATTGCATCACTAGCAAATACTTCAATGGACCAGCACACATTTTCTCAGAGAGAGAGAATCTTCACACAGTCTCTGAACAACCTACAAGCAGATGGCAAACTGTGCACATGAGGAAAAGCTTGATGAAGCACCCAACACAAAGGCAGTACAAGCAAATATGCTGATGATGAATCTGGCTAATTGAATGTTTCATGAAGTAAACACATCAGTAAAAGCTATCCCACCCATTAAAAACAGACTGCATGGCAAAGAGATTCAGAGCACTTAATAGTTGGTGGGTTGCCACTTGTGCATATTGCTGGTGGGCAGTCCAGTCCAGGACATGCTGCAAATATTGCCACTAGTAGAAAACCATGGCCCAGCACAATACATAGCATATAGCATTCTTCCTTCCTTCTCTACAGGCCTCTTGGATGTGACACAGGCAAGAGAAACTTGCCATATCACTAACAGATGTAGCTCAGAGGAAGTCTTGATATGCTGAAAATGGGTTCCACTCTTCTGGCAAATATATACTAGTCCTAGGTGTGATGATTTTGGTCATAAGCTGTAGAGGACTAAGGGTTCAGGGGTTTTTTACCCAGAAACCAAGCAAATGAGTGAAACAATCCTAGAGTATTTAACAAAGAGAAATGAGATGTTTAAGAGAGTTAAAACAATTGCCTTATGATGGAGGGGCTGAGCTAGAAGCCGGGGGTGACTGCAAGGAAACTGGTGTAGATACATGAATTTCCAGCTAGTTCGATAACTGCCCATGGTGTGTGTGCTGAGGAAGTTTGGCCTGTGTTTTGCTTTATGGCACTGTGTGTGTATAGTCACAACAGTGTTGCCACAGGACAACCTGTGCTCACAGCAAGGCTTTCATCTCATCCCACAATCGTTTCTATTCTTACGTGCCAGGCAGCAGAGCCACACACCTGTCTTTACTTAGCTGGCTGCATTCTTTCTCATTTCTCCAGAACGCGTCCTAATCTACAGAAGATTTAGCTTGTGAGTGTTGCCTGGACAGCAATGCTCTGAGCATTTTCATGTTGTGCTTAGCATAGTAATTCCAGGAATCTGGCATTTCTGTGCCAGGCTGTGCTGCGTTGCAGACTGCAAGCAGCAGTGGCTCACAGGACCCACATCGCACCCATGGGACTCCCGGAGCCAGAAAGCTCCATCTCTCCTCGAGGACACCCCTCCACCTCTTTTGGCATGGGCTTTCTCACAAGCCTGAGTGAGTCTGGCCACTGGCACACCACTCCCCTTGCAGCAGCGAGGGGCAGGGCAGCAGGGAGCAAGCTGAAGTGGGGTGCAAAGCTGTCCCCACTGGCTCTGCCCCACGAGTAGGGCCAGGCAGGGCCGGGTTCCTGTTGGCGGCGGTGTGCGGATGGCGGGCGGTGTTAACGAGCCCGGCTGTGCCGTGTGTGCAGCTCTTCTGGAATTCTGTTCAGAAACACCATGAGAAACTCAGAGCATGTACTATTTACGCTGGTTATTAGAAACAGATGCTAATGTTTCTTTGCTGCGATCTCCCAAGTATCCTGTCCTTTTATGATGTGTGGCATGTGTTTGCAGTGTGTATGTCTCTATATCACATGCAAATAAAAGGTTACTTTCACCATTTGTGTTGTGTTCATTGATAATGAGGACCTTACAACCTCTTTCTGTGGTCTTGCCCCTGCAGATGTTGACTGTGGAGCTGAGGTAAGCATCTGTAGTAATGTGTAGGGCTGCTGTATGGTGTACATGTGTGGATGTTTGGCATGAGCAATGGATGAAGTATAAGTCAGGGCAATAACAGTGCTCTGAGCTGCCTCCTGGCACTGCGTAGCACAAGGGCACCAGGATGTCTTACCTGTATACATACACTTCAGTGTTTGAGAATGGCAGGCCCAAAGCAGTGCAACGTTCACATTTTCTCTCTCTTTCTCTCTTTTATACATTTGTAGATATGTATATGTGTATGCACATATATATACATATGCATAGAGTTCTTTCCCATCAAACGCCTCCTACAATCAGTCTACAAACAGTACTCTACATACAAAAGTTTATCTGGAAAATGATACTTACATATATAAAGCAAATACTGTTTGCCTGGGTATTTCTTAGTATAATTTAACTAACAGCATAGCTGAATTCACTGTGTAAGTGAACTATTTAATAACTAGAAGATTTGTTCACATAACTCAATTGTCCTTTAGCAGCAGAATACCAATAATTCGATGCCTGTATCAAACAGATAGGGCCTAAAGTGATAATGCCATAAATCCGAGTCTTGTCAAGCTTTCTTAATCCTGTTCTCCTGGGGTGACTAGGCTCTGTTTTGATGGATCCACATACTTTAAGTTTCTATTTCTAATTTCATGTTTTCAAGCCTTACCTTTTACATGAAGGAACAGGGCATGCTTAGAAGATTTCTTAGGTTTCCTTTAGAACTACCAGCCCAAATTTGTGAGTTTTCAAGACAATGAGCAAATCTACTCTTCCCAGAGATTTCCTCCACAGTCAAGTAACACCTCAGCCAAGATGTATCCACTTTCATCTGTGTTTATATGACATTCTGGATAAGTTTTGACTTAAAAGTAAAATGCACAGTTATGTCATTCCTACCTGCCAGGTTGACACCGGTGTAGTATCATGCTATAATGCCCCATGTTGGGAAGCTTTCATTATATGCCACAATTCTTTTTTCTTCCTGAACTTATGCCACCCTTGAGATACAAAGCTAAAATACCATATCCTAAACCACTCCTGCTCTACTAGTCAGTGTCTTGTCTACACATTCACAAAACTCCTACGAATAGTTAATGACTTGCTTTTGTAACAAAGACTTAAATCTGTGTCATAACAAATACGAGGAGCCATAAGTAATCATATGGGGGGGGGGCATGCAAAGAGAGAGAGTCACTCTGCTAACTGGGTGTTTTGGATGTGAGCAGGCCTAAACATTGGCTTGGTAAGCAATTGGGAAAGAGATTGGTCACGTCCCTCAGGTGAACACAGTCTGGAGACAAGATATGCATGGTTGTATCCTCCAAGGACAAACACGTCTTTCTGAAGAAAGAGAAAGACTGGATGTGATTTAGATTGAAGGTTCCCAAACTTTAGTACATGAACCACTTCAGAACAGAACCTAGGCTGTTCAGTGTCATGGATGCAACTCTATATAAAAGAAAGAGAAGGGGGAGCTACACAGTTCTGGGAGCTACTGCTATTGCTGCCTTCAAGTGGGAAAAAGAAATAGGGTAGAAGTACAGAGAGTTGAGAGTTGGCTGCTCCCTACCTGCTGCTCATTAGCTGAAGATGGTCATCTTTGGTCCATCAGAAGAAACTATATAGATGGATCTGGATGGCTTCTACAGATAATGGCATTCCTGAATCATGCTCTGTAGGGAAACATAGAACAACCATTGCCAGCTCTTGCCATTATAGTTCATGTTTATCTGCTTTCTCCTTCTTCTCCATACTCCTCCAGGAGCCACTGTTTGCTTCGATTCTCAAGTCCTTGTCAGGGCAAGACTTCATCACTGAGGCCTTCATCTGACAGCCCTTGTCCCAGTGTTTGGAGGTACTCCTACCATAGTTTCCATACCAGCCTAGGTAGACAAGCTGGACCCATGTTAGTTCCTGAAGGAGGGGCATCTCTGCACCACACTCTCAACATTTTTGTCTTCACAGAGTGAAACAGAAAGACATCCAAAGCAGTCCCACATACACTCATTATGATTGCCAGAAGTGAGAGTAGT
This sequence comes from Harpia harpyja, assembly GCF_026419915.1. NCBI lineage: Eukaryota > Metazoa > Chordata > Aves > Accipitriformes > Accipitridae > Harpia > Harpia harpyja. The sequence continues at coordinate 11,540,885 of NC_068942.1, read as the reverse complement.
TTCTGTCACTGCATACCATGATACATACTGAGTTGGGAAAACCCTGCTCTAAATGGATTTTCCCTTCTTTTCACATCTGACTTCAGCTATCCACCAATAGCTTGGTGTTGGTTCAAATGTAGCATTATTGCATGTATAGTCTCTACAAAAAGATGTGACTATTTGTTTGAAGTTGTCCAGACTGACCTCATTCCTGATCACACCTACTTCTTCCTATTCCAAACCCTTGATTCAGTGACACTTTCAATGGGGAAATGTCCTTTAACATGTTCAAGAATTCTGTAGAAGATCTGAAAGAATTGAGACCACAGGTGTGCAATGGTGTAATTTTTAAATCTCTAATTGGAGGAGTCTCCCAAAGTTCAGTGATGTAAAAAGTTCAGTATAGCAATCCAGCTATCTTGCACCTTCATGAACTTCTTGCACTTAAAGCCCTATATTTAACTGATTATTCAATGTCTTCATAATTATTCTTATTACATGCAAATAACAGGAATGAAAGCTATATTTTCAGTCACCAGGCACATTTGTTTATGTAAAATTAGACACACAATTATTCATGTACCCTCAAATTTTAAAATGCCAAAGCTGTGTGTACATCTGAAAAACAATTTAAACCAAGCCCTGAGAGCATTAAAATGTGCATCTGGAATATGTGGATTTTTATGGTTACAAATTCTTTCATTCTAAAAGTCTAAAAATGTCTATATACATATTTGTATATGGAAAGAAGATTAACTGGCAATGTAGCCTGTTCGCAGGCTACAACTGATATGCCTAAAAGTTTTTTAAAGATACCATAAAGGCTATTTTTATATTGTACGTACTCACTTTTATTTGGTATTGTTTACAGCACATTGTAAGCTTGAAAAAAAATTTATGTAGCTTTTCTTCCCCTTTATATAGTAGAAGGTCTGACATTCTGTCTGTAGGACAGTCCTTCTCTCCTGATTGTCCCTGCTGGAAATGGCTGAAGCCTTAGCTTTAACAGAAACTAGAAGAGCCAACCACATAATGTTGGGTGAATCTCCATAACAGCAATGTGTTCCTTCAAAGCTCTGCCTACCCTTTATTTGCCAAACAAAGGCCATTCTTTGCACCTTAAGCCAGGGTGGAGTAATAAGGGGGAGGGAATGGCAATTATGTTCTAAGAGGATGGGGAAAAATACAGAGGACAAGCAAGGTGCAACTTGTAATGATCATTGTTTATAGTATGAAGCAGGACATGAAATGAGGAATGGGGCAGGCACTTTCCTGTGATTTGAGTATTAGGGCTGAGAGGTATTTCTCTTCCTTTTCAACATTCAGAGTGCTGGGAGGAGCAAAATGGGTGAAAAGCTTCTTTAACACCCCTTAACACCAGTACCATCAGGGAAACTGAGGGACTACGGATCAAACGAAGCCTGCCTTCCACAACCTCACTGAGCTGTGACCGCAGAAGAAGAAATCAAACACGTTGTCTCCACCCAATACTTAAGTCCTGCCCTGTTTTGGAGGCTGAGAGGGTCTGTCGGCGCAGATGCAGCCTGTCCCGTGCCAGCCGGCCGCCATGCTCAGGAACGTGCTCCTGCAGACGTGGCGTCCACGCGGTTATTGCAGCCACCAGCGGTGTGACTCCAACACCTGACTTTCTGAAACTGGCTGGGAAGATCACCCGAGGACTCGCCAAGAGGCTAAAGGGAGTCGCACTGGGACGAAAGCAAAGGGGAAATCCCAGCCTGCTTCTGATTTCCACCATCCAGTGGTTCGTGAGGTATCATCGTTACCCGAACGGATGGCGAGATCCTGACCTGAAGGAAAGCCCTCACCCATGAGGTTAGGTTACGGTGCAGGAGCCGGCCTGGCCTGGCGCGGCAGCCCCGGCCCGGCCACCGGCCCCTCCGGCAGGGTGAGCTCTCCAGAGGCTGGAAAGGACAAAACAACAACAAAACTACTTTCATTCAGGCGCTGGTGACTCAGGCCGCGGTCGGCGGCCAGGGGCTGCTGACGAGCGGGCACGGGCACTCCTAATGACACCCTGCTCTCGCAGGGGTGGAGCCGCCCTTGCCCGCTCCTGCAGCGCCATTGGGGCCCTGCGGGTCTCCCTGCAAGGCCGCAGTGCCTGTCCTGAGGGTCCCAGCCGCAGGCAGGGCGGTGGGGAGGGCGGTGGGGCTGGGGCAGAGGGCTCCCTCTCTCCCCTCTGACAAACCACCTCCTCGCCGCAGGAGGCACCGCGACATCCTCGGCCCACGCGCGCGGAGCTGGGGAGGAGAGTTCATGGCGGAGCTCAGGAAGAGACAGCTGGGGTGTCATCCAACAGCACTCACTCTTTCACTGGGTTGTGTAACGCACATTTAATCACCAGATGAGGATCTGGATGCAAATGTGCCCCTTATGCAATGGGGTGAGTAAGATTCTGTGCTGCCTGCAGCCTCTTTTCCAGGCAGTGAGGTTGCCTTCTCTGCATGATGAACTTGAATGTCAAATATTAATAACAAAACAAATTATCTCCACCCTATCATCAAGGTGTGTCACGGCTGATTCCTGTTTAACATCAAGGTTTCTACTGCTCAGGAATCCTTCTTGTAATCCTGGGCTCCGGCTGTATCGGTTCTATGAGTGATTAAGGAATGACAAAAATCCTGAAAAACTTCCTGGCGTCTGAGCTCATCTTGATCCTCTTCCATGGTTTGCTGGGATGAGAGTTAAAAAACGGAGCTCCAAAGATAGAATGGCTGGAGTAATTCTTGCAAAACTAGCCTAACCCAACCATCAAAGCACTTCCTTTAGGTAAGAATTAGCCCCCACCAGGCTCACAGTGCCTGAATAAAACTGTTTTTCAAAACAAAAACAGTGTCTCATACAATAGGATTTTGTATAGATCATAAATGACATTCCCATTGTCCTAGCCACAAGCTCTTTTGTGCATTCAGGTATTTAGTCTGATCAAAAAGCATCAGAAATGTTTTTTGGAATGTAGATCATTTGGACAATCACGAAGCAGCTGAAAACCCATTCATTAACAATGGTTAATTCTGGGACTTTTTAGTCCGTTGAGGTTACAATTAATTTATGGTTAATTTTTTGATTCCTCCACTTCGTGATAGCTCAGTAGTACCAGAGCACCATGCATCTTTTCAAGTGACTCTCCTTAGGAGACCGTGAACAACACTAACTGGTGGATATGCTGTCTTGCTTACAAGAAGTGCCATAGCTAGTTCCAGACCTCTGCAGTGATCTAAGTAGTTGTAGGCCTGATGTACAAGGAGAGGCTGAGGGGTGTTCGTCAGGCTTCAGAAGAGAAAGCAGAGGTGAGATCTTAAAGCTGTGTTCAACTACCTTACAGAAACATAGAGAGAAGAGGAGGCCAGAGTTCTTTCTGTAGGTGCACAGGGAAAGGACAAGAGGCAGCAGACACAAACTGCAACAAGGAAAATTTGATTAGATATCTGATTAGATATGAGGAAAAAAATTTTCTCAATAGAGGAGTCAAAGACTGGGACAGGTTGCCCAGAGAGCCTGTGTTTCCTTCAACATATTCAGCAGGACATGACCCTGAACAACCTGACCTAACTTCAAAGTTGGCTCTGCCTAAAACGGGAGCTGAAGCAGATCAGATGCCCTCCAGAGATGCCTTCCATCCTGTATTATTTGATTAATCTATGATACTATGGGAAGGAGTGGTAACTATGGATGGTGACAGTCTGTTACCTCATCATTATGTATTCAAATAATAAAAAGAAGAAAGGTAATTACAGTGAAAAGATGGGATTTTATAAAAGATAAAAAAATGTGAGAAAGACAAGGGAGAAGGAGAGAATAAAAACTACATGAGGAAAAAAGTCAACATGAAGGAGCACAGAAGTAAATAAAATAAATAGGAGCAGATTCTCATTCCTACCAGAACACCTTCAAAGCACGCTGGCCGTGCAAAGAAGAGGCAGATGATAGGTACACCCACTTCAAAGCACATTACTGCATATTAGTCTGAAAAGAGAGAAAATATGTCTATATGTAAATGTAAATTCAGTCTACTCTTTCTAAAGGACTGGTGGCTCAAAGATGAAGGTCCCTCTCAGAAATATATCCTCACTTTCATTTGACCAATAGATTTGCATGTAAAAAGTAGCCTTTTAAAAAGATTCCAGCAATGGAAATAGTAATTAGTACACTAGTAATAATAATTTCTGAACACTTCAGAAGTTTAGTCATAGGTTGTATAGTGGTTCATCTTACCACCAGTTAAAAGTTCAGCCTCAAGAGGTAATTAAAAAAAATACAGTAAGTGGTCTCTTTTTCTCTTTCTGCAAATTATCCACATGCAGATCATATTCTCGTCCCAACATCTGAGGGTTCCTGAGCTCTTTCTGAACTGCCTACAGGCAAACGTTTCTCTGAGCAATCAATCAGGCTTGAGGACTTTCATGTCAGATTTCCGTGCTTGGCTACCTGGTCACTCTGTATCAATTTTCCTTCCTGATGGTGAGGTGAACAAGTTAGCTGCAGGAAGTATCCTACAGAAATGCCATAAACCAAATGAAAAACAACCATTTGGAAAGGTAAACCAATGACTGAATGAAATGGGAAGCCACTAATCATTTTCCCTCCCTCCTCCTATCCTTAATGATAAGTATGAGTAGAAGCTTCGTCATCTGATGCTTGCATGATGCCCTCTTTGACTTGGGTTGGATGGTATCCATATTGCAAAAAATACCACAGGAACTGGAAATAATTGGTACCTCTTATAACATATGCAGATCCTGTGTGGAACACAGTGTCTCAGAGCAAAGTCTTTGATGTTTCTCAGTTATATAACCCCCAGGGAAGGAGGATGTTATTATTTGCAGAGCACATTCTCCCTACTTTCTGTATTGAAAAAAAAGAAAAAAAAACCAACAAAACCTTGAGATCTTCACTAAAAGAGCACCTAGAAATCAAACAGTTCTGTGATGGCTCCTTCTGTGTTATCTCATTCACTTCCCAGATCAGAAAATAGAGCTGAGTAAATCTGAATCCAGCTGTTGCGTTGTTCCTAGAAGATTAACTGGTTACAGTCACAGAAGTCAATGAAAACTCATGCCTGATGGAGAGGTGGGGGCTCCTTGCTATTTCGAGCAAGTGGGGGCTTTAGTGGTGGATGAGAGATTTTTACTTGGAAAAACTCAGCACTAGAGATGCTTTTCATTATGAAATACTTTACCTCCAGACAGCAGTTTGATGACCAGGAGAGAAATGGCAGTAATTATTAAAAGAGAGAACAGTGTAGAGGGTTTTGGATACATTCACAGTTCATCAGACAGGGCCTGAAACGGAAGTGACTGTTTTGTAATTCTTTCTCTGCTCTCTCATAAGGAGGGAGCACGTTAATACCTTGTAACTCTGGTTAACCAGCATAAAAGTACTACAGTAGATTAAATGTATTTGCAAAAGTGAAACCAGCAGCTAATCATCTTGTTCATACACGTTGATTTTTCCCCCTGACTAATTTCTCTTGTAGTGGGAGTAATTAACTTTATTAGTAACACTGACTACTCTGGTACCTTCGGGCAAGCACTGGTAGTGCTGCTTATTAGCAATCACATAGTTTCACTTACACTGTTATCCTGAGCATTTCCTACAGGGTGAAGCTCCTGTTGAATGTAAAGGGGGACCGATTAACTTCCTGCTTAAAAATAAATCATGATAATGTAATATTGGAAACGGGGGGGGGGAGAGGAAAAAATCCTAAATTTTTTGCTTGCTCGAATTCACTGTCACTTTCAGTTCACATTTTGCTTTTGCAAGGGGAGGATGACTGGAGTTGGGGTCCTCATCTCCCAGTTGTGTCTTCCCAGGTGGGCTCTCTGTGACATGTGCGCTTAGCCTGGCCTCGACCCAGGAGACCCCCCATGTGACTGGGAAATCTCCTACACAGCTTTGCCAACAGACCTCAGCCAAGATTTCCACCCAAAAGTGCAGAGGTGGCAGTGAGTTACTCAAGCGGCAGGCAAACCTGTGACACCTGCAGCATGGACAAACTGGCACTTTGCTGGAAGACAGGAGCCAGCCTGGTGCAATTATCTGGAAACACATTTGCAGGTGCCAGCTTTCCTGCTTGGAAAAGACCACACAACGAGGTGAGGAACACTGTACCTGTTCTGCCTCGCTGTTCCCAGGAAGACTTTCTCCAAAATCGACAGGCAACCTGGCAGGGAGCTGCATTGCTTGGGGGTTGTGAAACAGCTCTAGCGCCGAAAAGAAAGAAGGTCACGTACCCACTCATTAACTGGGCATTGCAGTACGGAGCGTGCAAAGCTGCACTGGCAGCCAGTCTGAGGGCTGTTTTCAGAGGTGGGGCAACTGGTAGCAAACTGTACTTAAATAAATCTGAATGGTCAGAAGGCAAGGTCACAGGAAGAAAAACATCCAAGGAGAGGGAGAAGAAAGGCTCCTCCTGCTCTGTCAGATCATTCATTGTTGCTTTTTCTACTATGACCTCAGCTGTCCATCCCCATAATGCATAAATTACACTTACAATGACTTAATGGGATTAGGACATAGCCCTTTTTCCCCATACCAGACCTAGTCCCTTAAGGTTCCCTTTGTGTCTGAGAAGAAAGTCAACAAAACACTTCTGTTTTACCTGTTTGAATCTATTTTATCCATTCTGTCACTAGTACATGGATATTTCAGGAGACATTGCTTAGAACAGTTTCACTCCCAGACTCATATACCCGTGCTAGAAATCACAAACTGTGGTTTGCTAAAGAGAGTGGTCTACCACTGAAATTGGAAGCCACTGAAGTCCTTATTATATAGGCCAGGTATGCTGGTCTTTTTTATTATTGTTATTTATTTAAGGAAAGGGAAGAAATGCTGGAGAAGGCAAGTTGCTGCACTTGCTGGCCCAGCTCCTGGCCCCTCCTGTGTTTGAATTCTGCTGCGAACAACTGCTCCCAGGCCCTGGTACAGTAGCGCAGGAAGGCGTGTGGAGTGAGCATGGCTGAATCATTTCTACAGTCTGCAACAACCCTGGGCTGGCAGATTGACCTGCACATTGCGGACAGTTGACAGCAGTTGGAGCAGAGCAGTTGGAGAGAGTAGATGCCACTTGCAGGCTCTGGTTGGCCCCAGGGCCGTGGCAGCTCTGGTGAATATGTCCTTGCAGTGTGGTCTTTGCCAAGCACGAGTGAAACAAACTTAGCACCATTATGCAGGTTAACAAAAGGAGAAAGGAAGAGGTGGAATTGTTGTGTGGGTGGAGTTTATATCACGTAAATAATTGGGAAATTACGACTTTACATTACTGAATTCTTTTTCTCACTGACCTGTTATTTTATGGGAGAGACTTATATACAAGCAGCCAAACAACACCACTTATCAGATAAAATTCATTTGCATGCTGAACAACTGGCTCTGGCTCTTTCTGCAGCACACTTCATTCACTGACACACTGAATGCCCAAGACACTTAAAAAAATATCCCTGGCTCCATCAAGCTTAAGAAAACAGGACTGCATTTTTAAAACATTTTATTGAAGTTTCCCAAACAGATCCCTTTCTAATCTGTCCTTTGTGCCATATACTCAGCATACATTTCTCAGAGAAAGAGATTGAATGGCTACTTGTACTAATCATCATCAAGTATATCCAGAGAGATGCTAGTGCCTTTGCACATAAGAGATGATACACTGAAACCGAAGAACAGAGCCATGTCACTGGAGCTGCCTGGGTCCCAGTGTACAGTACCCTACTGTCATCAGAAACCAGCACAATCATATCTGTGAGGGTATTAAGGTCCGATTTAAATTGAGGTGAAGTTTTGCACCTACACTTCCAGCTGAAAACTTGTTTCAAAACCTCACTCCCCTGATGGACTTCATCCAGAATCTATCATCTGTTGCGAGTTTATACGCAATTGTTTGACACCTTAATCTTAAAAGCTCCTCCTTCCCCTGTATTTACCCCCAGCTGTAATAATAGAGAGCAATCACATCCTCTGTCAGTCTTCCGTGCAAAGGAGCTAAGGTCTGGCTCAGATACAGGTGTGAATGCAACCCATCATTCAGTGGTTAATAAAGATCCCGTCCATCTACATTCACTTATTACATTTACGGTAGATAGGGTGAATAGGTATTTTCACCCTAAAAAATTTTAATTATGAAACTAAAAGTACAAGTTATATAATCAGCTTTCAACATCATCTGACATTCCAGTTCTGCTTACATTAATGTTCAGCTTCCAGTTATTAAAGGACAGATTTGCTCTTTGGTAAACAGAGCAAACGACTTTGCAAATTAAAATTATATCTGACCTGCCCTCAAATATGTTTAAAGTGGGCCAGATGTAATGGGATATTCTCACCACTGCCTCATTGAAACACATTTGCACTTAGCATTTAGGAGTAACGTTTCTTGCAATGATTAAATACATACTCCAGTCAGAGAAAGAACATTTGTTTGTGGTGCAGAAACCAGTCTCAGACCCAACCAAAGTCCATAGCACAGCCGTTCCACTCAGGAGACAATTGTGGGTAGCTACATCTCACTCACGATACCAGGGAGGAAATCCCACAAGCATTAGCAACAACAACATTTCAGTACAGAGACCAAACCTAAGGGCCACTCTGGCACGTATTCCTCTTTGACAGTTGCCCTTTCTGTCACACAATAGAGATCTGGCAAGAAGACCCCATAGTTTGGACCCACCAGCCAAAGCAGCTGGCAAGCCAGGCATTGCTATTTGTGCTGCCAATAGCTCCTTCCCCTCCACCCCGCTCCCCGCAAAGCCTCCCCAGACCACGCTCTTCTGGGATTTGCCTTCCTGTGAGGGTGGCAGTTGCCAGTTCAAGCCAAAAATCTCTTTCCATCATATGTTCAGATACCAAAACACTGAAAGGGAATTGTTTTACTCCCAGAAATAAGGAAAATAAACAGCTTCACAGCTTATTGTCATTTTCCTAAAACGTTTGTAAGATGAACCAATAGGTTTAAGTATCAAAAATTCTAGGAATGGGCAGCTTTCAACTTTTGACCTGAGACTTTATGCCAGCTCATTGCCTCTCATCCTGCCCTAGTTGACAGAAGGGCAGGATGAAAGTGTCTTGGCATAATGCAGCATTCAGTTACTTTCCTGGTCCCACCCATTCATGTTTTCCAGTTTCAGTCTCTAAGTCTCCCTGATTTCCTGGAGAAGATGCATAAAAAAATCTCTCCCTTCCTCTTGCTGGATATACACACAAACTTCTAGCGTAAGTGGGAGGGAATCGGGAAGAGTCAGGCATTTGTTACATGTGATGTTGCAAACATGACCCCTTGCTATTTGATAGAGTTGTCCACTCTAAAGCTGAGGGAAAACTGAATTTTTTAAGGTATTGCAAAAAATATGTTGTAGCTTTTAGTTCCCTAGCTCTCACAAATACTACTATTTCTTTTTTTAAGGGTTGACAGAACCAGAGATTGCATAAATCCTCCCTTAAATAAAGATTTCTGCTTTCCTAGAAGGCTAGTTAGGATATGTAATATTTAAATGGCAGCATTTCTCCATTTTGTGGGGAAAAAAAAAAAGATAATTTCAACCAAACCAGTATCAAGTTACTCTCATAAAGCACCCCTTCCACTTCAGATAAGACACTTACATATCATCATCAAATACTTACTAAATCAAGGTATGTCAGGATCATTTCTTTGACGTATATTACCAAAAATAAATATTCAGTCATTAATATCAAAGAGCTCCCTCAGTGCATTTGTTATCCTAATGCCTCTGGTATGTGAGCCCCAGACTTACCCCTCCTTAGTTTAGACACTTTATGGAGATGCCCAGCAGCCAAAGGGCTCTGCTTAAGTCTTGCCCAACTTTACACCTGCCCTGTATACTCCCTCTAGCAACCGTGAGTTGCCTCAATGGATAGGTGATGCCAGAGGGTCATCCAGCTCACTTGAGATCAGATGTCCAAGAGTGTTCCCTTGCTATATTAACTACAAAGCAGGTTTTAAACCTTGCCCAGGCCTCCCCAAGATCCCCAAAACATGGAGCTCTTAGGAGCTGTCCTCATCTCTGAGAGTTGTAGACATGGGGCCAGCACACTGATTCTTGCTGAGCGAGACTTTGTAGTATGTTATTAAACCATTGTAAAATTATCCAGACAAGCTTAGAAAAAATATATTCGGTAGTCCTGCTGTAGAGAGACCTAGAGTGTATGCCTGCCCACGCTGGTACCTCAGTTCAGAGTCTAAACTTAGGATTGGAATTAAGTAGCACTGGTGCATGCTATGTGGAACAAATGCATTTGCATTAATGTGGAACCCCTGCTCCTCTTTCTTCTGACATGGCAGTATGCTTTGGTAAATATTTGCAAGCACTAACTTGTCAGGAGAGCCTTACTCTACATAGGCAAATTTGAAAATTCCTTAGACATCAAGTAAAAGAGATCAGCTTAGGTGCATCTTCTTGTCAAAATGTAGTAGTAAGGCTTGTCTGCACAGAAAAACAGACTGAAATAGTTATTCTGCAATAACTATTCCACACACAGCATTCCACCATTGCTATTTTATAATAGTACCCCTAGGGACCCATGGCTGAGTTAAACCACAAAAAGGCACTCTTCAGGCAGAGTAAAACTGTCCCCCCCACAGTGAGTGTGGACTTGCTAACTCTGGCGAGCTCTTGGTTCACTCCCTGGTACACTTCCCATTCGCATCCACAGCTGACTGAGCTTTTATTGTCTTCAGGATTTTTAATCTGAAAAATTGATATCTAATGGAACCCTAGAAATTAGAATAAGACTTTCAGTAGCTGGCCATTTCTATCATGTTCCTGCCAATTATTTGCTGCCGTACAGGAACTTAAATGCTTTGTCCAGTTGAATTTTCATGCTTGCCAAACAGAAAGTTCTGACCCTGCCCTTTGGAGTCTAATCTAGAGCACAATCAAAATCATTATTAAGAAATATGCCTGATAATCATTCATAATTTGCATCTGCTTGGTTTTGTCCACTCCTTGTACTCCATTTCCCTTAGGAAAAGGCCCCTTTGCTATCTTTGCAGAATGGAGTTGACAATAAGGGCTTTGTGGCTACGCCTTTGAAAAAAACCAAGCAAATGGTCATAGTGATGTCAAGGAGTTCTATTGCCAACAAAAGCACATGAAGAATGGTCTGGGTGCCTGAAAGAGGCACTCGCTGGAACAACTTGGAGAATGACAAACCCTTACAACCCCTCAACTGGAGCCCTAAATCAGATTTGTTCATTATTCTAAGACAAGTGAAGCCAGGTTACCCAAACTGCTCTGTTGCTAAATATGAGACATGTAAATAGCCTGTTGTTTTCTTGCCAATACAATATACTACCTCCTCCCCCACCTCTCCTTACGTAACACTGTTAAATAAAGACTGAAGAACCCTGAACAGCACAAGTAAAAACAGGCCATGGATTTAAAAGAGGGGTGTGTGAATTGCTTCTGACAAACAGGTCTTCCTTTGCTGGAAGGGGACTCAAGGATTTTCATTAAGGAAAAAATCAGCACTTTTTGTCCTGATTGTTTCAGAACAACATTGCTGTAACAAGCACTTTCACCTGTAAGTGGAAAAATCCCAATTAAGAAACCTAGTAACAATCAAACAAAACCTCCTGCAGTGTTTTTCAATACAAGATTTATTCTCTTTGGTTCTGAGAACATTGCATAACCTTTGTAATATTATAGCTTATTGCATTGCCTCGTCATACTGCGTGAACTTGTGCTGTGACACGTCCACATTCAGATGCATCAGACACGCTGGCAACACCTATGACACAATAAACCTGAACTATGCTAATTCAAGCTTGATGGGACATGCGGCATTCCCACCTACTGGACTGGAACTCTTCTGCTGTATGTACACATTGGCCAGGCAGCCTCAGATCAACCTGTGTTATACGCTGTGGACCTAGGCACCAGTAGAAGGGGTTAATCACATTGAAAGTGAGCATGGGCAAGCAGGCACTGGCCAGTGGTACCTGTTCAGCCCACCATTTTGGGAGCAGATCATGGGAAGGTGAACTTTGGAAAGAGTCTCCGTTATTTGATATCCAAGTTGAAGGAAGAGTGAAAGGTCTGGGTTCCAGTTCTTAAATGATATTATTTTTAGCCTTCGTATTGCACAGCGGAACCCAAACTACACAAAACCCTAACTGTGCCCTCAAATACTCATTCATTTTCCCATTGCTATTAGTCACCTGTTTCTAAAGGAGGCATTTACATCTGCAGGACATTAGAATATCCTGCAGCATTCATGAGCAATGCAGTGAAGTGAAGAAAAGCTGAGAACAGTTACCTTGGGACTGAGGAATTATTTCATAGTCATAATCAGCTCTAAAACGCCAGTCTGACTGAAGCTGCAAAATACCCAGGAAGAGAGCCAACAGAGGTCTGTATGCCTTTTCAGTCATCCTGGTTCTCCTGTTCTTGCCAGCTCTGCCACTTTCTCAGCGACAGCCCTTCTTGTTTTGTGATTTTTTTCTGCCCTTCACTCCAACTACAGTTGATAGGATTTAATACATTTAATAGGGTTCAAAGCACAGCCACATTAATTCTGTAAATGACCCTAATAGCTTTCAAATGTTTCTATCAATGCTTTTACGTCTGCAGTAATAAGAATGTGGAAGTATTTGTAGTCTGTAAAATAAAAGGGAAAATTGGCTTCAGACATAAGTTTTACTGCCAATAAAACTGTATATAACCATTTGCCTATTTTTTAACAAAGATGAATTAGTAGTATGAATTCTAAAAATAGTCTGAAAAAAAGCTTAGTTTTGTCCTCTTGCCACCTTTGTCTCCTGTCACAATAAGGTGAGACTGAGAAATGCAACATCTTGCAGTCTTTCCGATCTCACTTTTCTGCTGCACCTCCCCGACAGGGAAGAATCACATTCTTCCATTCTTTTCACCACTGCTTCTCAGCAAATCAGTTCCAAACCATCTAACACAATTAGAAAAGCAGGAGGGCAACAGCTTTGAACTTACTTGAACTTACTTTTCTTTCTAATTTTAGGACGTATTATTTAGATTATTTAGTATGCAGATTCAAATTTTTCACCCTAACATTGCAACCTGATGGATTTTGTTTCTCTTCTGCTCTCAGAATATCTAAAATCACTGATGGTAATGACTCAGAAGTGTTCACTCAATACCTCTCTCACTGCACATGTTTTAAAATTGAGGATGAAAAAAAGCCTCACCTGAATACTTGATATGTATGAGTCAGGGTTGATGTTATTGTGGATGGTCAAATAAATCACTTGGAATTGTTTCTGTTGTCTGATAGGAGAAGAACACAAATAATTCCAGCATGATCTTTGTTGTGTACAAATGTATGAATGTGGCAATTTGATTTTAAGATTATCCTTACAGGTAACTTTTGGCAGACATCAGTCCCTGCAGTCAATTGCCTCAGTGTGGGTATCAGACTGACTAAAAAAATCTTTTAGAAACTGATGTATATCTCTACAAAACCTCCATGGGCATTTTTACTGGAGATTAAAAGGTTGTCTCAACTGACAATAAGTTAGTAGAAACAAAAATGCAAATAATTGAAAGCCCACCCTATATAAAGTGAAATGGGGTAGTTTCCAAAGAGAATATCTGCAAAAGGTTCTTGCACTGATTTAATAAATTCTACTAAATGGGTGCTCTACATGCCTGTGTAAATCCCAGCCCCAGAACGTAAGTGCTTCCCACTGATTCAATACAATAGAAGCTCAACATTGCTGAATTGAGTCCATGCAAACATTCAAATAAATATATAGGAAATTATTTTATGATTCTTTTCATTCAGCTCTAATTTAGAAATGTGGAAATTTCATGCTTCTTCTTGAAAACAGGATAGCAGTAGGGATAGGCCCAAATGCCTACTTTTGAATCTCAATTCAAATCTAATTTTTCCCAAGGTTGAAGTTTACTTTGGCTCCAATACATTGATTAAGATTCTTCCAGATGAGGAAAAAAATGTTGTTTCACAATGCACCAACCGAAACAGGAATGCAAGGCTCTCTTTTCTCATTTGTCTGGTCATGGAAAATGTTAGCACTGGTGCTGATTACCTCTAGCCAAGAAACATGCACGGATTTCAGCCTTTAGAAAAGCTCATATTATTAGTGACACTCTCATTTGAGAAGCTGAGCTTTCCTGGTTGGAGAAGAGTCCAGGACTCTTCTGAAAACAGGACATACGCACTGACTTGATTCTAATGAAATCTCATTGGCATGTGATTTTCCTCATACGTTTGTCTCATTTGCCAGAACAAGAAATCCACAGAAATTACTTTTCACTGAGATTAAACCAAAATCCAAATGACAGCTCTAACCCATTTTATGTAAATAATATGTAAACATCAACATCAGCATGAAGTAAAACCACTCATGGGACGTGTGCCACTTTGCTGCTTCTTCCCAAATTGAGCCTTTGCACTACAACATGGTTACTAGAGGCCTGAAGACAAGCAACTTCTGCTTCCAAAGGTTGAAGCCAGATCCTCAGCATGATCCTGTATTATACAAATCAAGGCATAATACCAGATAACTGAAAACCAGTTCTGTCTGTTAAACCATTGGAGAGTTTCCATACATTTAGGCTTGTTGTTCTCTATACATTTTCTATTGTTCTTTTTTTTAAAAAGTGAGAGCTACAATGTCCTTTTTTCCTCATCTTTCTTAGAAAAATCTTTTTTTCTCTCTTTTGAACTAGAGAATTCACCATTGTTCCTCTAGCAGTACACCTGGAAATAGTCTTATACCTGTGGGAGTGGGAGAGCTACACGGGCAATGAAAGTACCAGGGAAAGGCAGAAGGGAGGATTCACAGCTGGTGTTTCCATTTTGTTTCCTCTAACCAAGGCAAGTAAACCTGTTAACCTCTTTCATTGAAAAGCTCCCCTGACCTGAAAATATCTCACCTGGCAGTAGGTCTGCTTTGCTGAGTCTCATTCATTCTTATTTATTCAAGAAGACAACCCAAATTAGAGCAGGCCATCCTCAACTCCAGTCAAAGCAGGTTGGGAGTGCAAACTGGCTTTTACCAATCACAGCAAATAATAAATATCTGCTCTGGAAAATGGGTGGCGGAAGATAAAGACTATCTTGCTGTACACGTAGCAATTTTACAAAAAGGTTTTACCCAAGAACTGCATTATCAGATCCTCTGTTCTTTCTTGTGAAGTCTCAGGGTTGCTTTTCTTTCCCCTAAGAAATGGCTGTGCATGTTAAATGTTAACTTTATCTTAAACTTCCTTGTACAGGCATACAGACCTGAGAATCGTTCTGTTCTCCAAAGTCTGATTTGTTTAAAACTAATTGTAAGACAATAGTATTTCTCTCTTGACATTTGTTTTCCTGTTAAAGATAATGTTGGAACCCGTGACATGACCACATCCAGCTGCACCAGACACATCAAAATCAGTGACAGGATGAAACCAAATTACTAGGCCTTTTTGTGGCTGGGGCACCATGTGATGCATCACAATGCAAGATGACAATTGAAACATTTTAAACTGTAGTTCAAACCACAGCAAAGAAAACCTCAGGACTCAAGATCAGAGAGAGAGAGAAAGAGAGAGGTGTTTGCAAACTGTAACAGAGGAAGGGATTTAGCTCTTTGCTTCTTCACAGGTTCACCATCTCTGACTTGCTGCCAATTGCCCAAAGGGCTTTGACATCTGAAGGACATTATACAAATCTACAGCACTCAGGAATAACAGAGGAAGAAGGGAAGCATTTGGGTCGTATGTGAAGAGATCTAAGCATTCCTATCGCCCTCTCCACTGCTTCCATGGGCAGAAATAATCAAGCACTGAATGGGCCATGAGGCTGACAGGACCAGGAGAGGATGAGGCCACTGTCACAGGTATGAGAGGGAGAGAAGCTGGCCAAGGCTTTATCACAACAGTCACCCAGATGGCAACTAAAAGAGCAGACTTTTAGAGTAGGCTGGCTCTTTAAAATAGACATATGCAGAATATCAGAGATGGAAACTGTTCTGTGCTGTTGGGGTAGTAAATTCAATACAAATTCAATAGACAAAATAGTCGCATAGCAAATAGTTCACTCAGCTATGCTTTTCTGATTAACTGTCCAAAGTGATGAGGGGATCCCTTTCTGAGACTGTAACTTGTCATTTTTAAAAATATAAAGAAATAGCTTTCTTTTCTTTTTAATGTGCAGGTCTAAAATGTCAATTCTTTAGCACAAATTGACACAGTCAGAAAAATGCTGTTGTGCTTTCTGCATCTCTTTGATCTCCAAGAATAGCCATGGTCAGTTTATGTTTACAAAGTTGGGGGGTTTTAGGCCTCAGTGCTGCAAAAACATACTGCTCTGAAAGTCAAAGCCACGTTATTCCCAGCTGGAGAGTTATTGCCACCAACAAAGACTCCACGAGCAGATTCTGTGCAGACTTTGTGGCAAGTTCAAATTCTTTGTCCTTGTTTTCAAAATATGCCATCACTTAGCTGAATATTACCCTTGACTTAATCTTCTTCTACAAAGCCCTTCTTCTTCCATGTCAGTTCAGTGGTATCTCCTGGACATATAACAGCATCACTAAACATCCCACAGATTGGCCCTCTCACATCATGTATATTCTCTCACAATTTTTTACCTGCCTATGCGAAGAAAAGCATAACATTCCTACATTTCTGCCAGGGCCTAGGAACGTACCCCATCTTTGAGCTCTACAAAGTAGTCAACAGTTATTTTCCCATTCTGCCTTTGGTTACAGCTACCCTTATATTTTGCATTTAAGGCATAAACAACATTTCATTTCAGCCAGTTTATGGTAACTGTGATAGGTTTGGGACCTGGATTTGAAAGTTAGGCCTAGACTGGGTGGAGCTACTCCAATGCTGTAGAAGCCAGAAGATCTTTCATACCAATCAGCTGTGGTTGTGTGGGCCAAATGAAGCTGATGGGAATAAAAGATAAGATGTTCATTTTTTTGTCTAGCAGAGATCACTCAAGAGTGAAGAAGGCCTGTCAAGTATAGAGGTAGAGAAATAATTTTTCCAGTAGTGACATTTCAGCCTTCATTTTAAAATTTAGTTTTTAATTTTGCAACCACCTGTTTTAAGTATTCAAATCTCTGTGAACTATTAGATAATCACTCTGGAAAGAAACATCTATTCAACAGGTTTGTTTCAGAGTGTTGCTGGCACGGAACTTTGCTTCGTTCCACCTCCAAGACAGCAATGAAAGATTGGTCCCATATGTATGCAGCATACACAAGTCTTGGACCTCTGTGCATTCAAGATTTGCTGTGTAAAGTCATTATTTTTCCCCTTTTGCTCATCCTTAGAATGCATATCAGAAGTATTACCTCTTCCTGCAAGATGTTTGCAAGCAGTTTAAGTTGAACAGGAGAAAGTGAGCCTTCCCACTCATTATGTGTAATTTTCTTTTGATTGTTTTGATTTGTCTTAATGGGGATGGAACACCATGTAGGTGTGGGCATAGATGATGGGGTGGGTAAATTTTATGGAGAATGAGCTGAGCAAGCAAGTTTGAAACTACCTCTCAAAATGATTCTTAATACAAGCCTTGGGGAGGCAATCAGACACTTGTTTTAGAATCCCTTGACAAATCTTCATGCTCTGTTTCACAAAATTGTGGAAGCAAAGGATTGTGTAGCCAAAATTAAATGGTCATGTCAGCTCCTTCTGCACAGGAATTCGGTTTGTTACTATGAGGTCTGTTGTCAGCAAAACCATGTGTCTTGTAGCCCAGAAGACCACATACATCATGTATGTCTGCTCACGTCTAAGGTTGTTGTCTTACCTCAGTGAGGCAGCCATCTCATTCAGGGTTTCCCTAGGCTGGCCCAGAGCTCTCGAGGATGAGGGAGCTGTACAGAAAGAAAGGGTAGAAATTGTAGAACAAGTCTATGGGTAGAAGAGGGTTTTCATCCATCCCATCTGCCCATGGTCCCATAAGAAACTCAGCTAAATGTCAATAGGCAGCTCTAGCTTTTCCACAGTCCACAGTGTGGTAACCCAGAAGAGAGAAGGGGTTCAGAAAGAAGAGGTACAGGTAAATGTCCCAGCAGAATGACTCTGCTGAAATCACATGGCCACAAAGCTGAAGGGACTGGGGAACTGAAAGGAGGGGAAGAGATTTCTTATAAATAAGCAGATGTCTGGAAATTCCTGAGTGTATCAACAGGTTGTCACAAGTCCTGCAAATCCCACCCACTCAGCAGAAGAAACCTATAAAAATTCTGCAGGGGGAACTCAAGAGCTGCTTGCAGTGGAAGGAAGCAATCTGGCCTATAATTAAGTTTTCATCTCCTATTATTTATCCGACATCATAGCATCTCATCCAACATCTACCTTGCCGACGCTGTTTATTTAGTTAGTTCATTATATTTCTCTATAATTTGTTGCAGTTGAGCTGAACACAATGGCTTAGAAAAACACCATTCCAAACACTTTCATCATCACAACTTTCTAAATGTCCCAGCCCTGCTTGTTGCCAAGCAGAGGAAGAAGCATTACTGTTTCTGTCACAGTTGACTGCAGTCCTTTGCCCCTAAAAATGCACCCACACCTGCTCTGGGACCTGCTATTCATTCATCCTCCACCCTTCTTCAGAAGTGATGAATGTGGAGGGCAAAGGAAGACCTAAAGAGATGCTTAAACGCAGGATATAAAAGAGAAAGAGATGAGTGACAGAAAGATAGCAACCTGCATTTGGCACACCCTGCTTTTCTAGTCTGTAGTTTCACATTATTCTTTGTAAGCTGTATGTTATTTTCCTGACTGGGGCTGGGACCATCTTTTGTGTAATGTGGTAATACAGCTTCACTTACAACAGGTATGGGGCCATTAAGCAAGACTGCAAAGGGTCTCTGATCAGTTACAATCAACAAACCTTGAATGATTCTTAATTTACTGTGGATGAAACTGTGCCAGGATCTGCATCATGTATGTGCATCAGTTAGACATGCACAGACCTGTGACGGGCTTCTATACAGCAGTAAATACCATCCAAAAGGAATAAAGCCAGGGCGACCTGGTAGTTCAGGTCCTGTGTACCCTGTAGATGATTGGAGACAGCCATCTTGGTATGAAAAACAACAAAATAATGAGGATCAGCAGGTCTGATTCTGATTTCAATTATATTTATGTAACCCAGGAGTGACTCCACCAAGATGTGGAGCAGTAATGGTGGAAATGCAGTGGCAGGCCAAGAATCTGTCTTAGGTAAATAGGCTTCATCCATAACACTGCCAGGGCATTGTAGACGGTTCAGTAATCGGAGGTGTGACGGCAGCGCGGTCATGTTCTAGCTAGCTTCAAGAGTATGGCAGGGAATCTGCAGCTGCGCAGGCTGTGGAAGGAGGTCCATATGTGTTTTGGGAGGAGGGAATGAGAGCCATGAAGCTTAAACCACCATATCTTCCTGGGTATTATTAGTGCTAGATGAAAGCTGGTTTCGGTACCTCTCACATGCTGCAACTGCAGCTCTGACCATAGTGTAGGTACAGCATTGGAGGCTGGCAGACATAAGCTGTGCTTACTGTAAATCTTAGCAAAGAAATGCACTTCTTTAAGGCACACGCCATGTAGTTCCCAAGAAGTTTGAGGTATTGCAGATGAGAAAGTCTTTCCACAGACACAGAAGGACTTTTTTTTTCCTTCTTTTTTCCCATTTCTCTGGCAATCAGATGAACCAAGGGATGGTTTTGATTCAGAATCTGGAGCAGATACGGGGAGGATTGATTCATGATCCTTTTCTTTTTTTCTCTTTTAATGGGCTGACAGACTCTGCTCCAGGCCTGTGTTCCAAAGGCCTGATCCAAAACCCACTGAAGTCAATTCTTGTAGAGTGCAATGTGCTGTGAATTTGGCTGCAAAGTAGTACTCAACTACCACTCTGTAAAGAAACATAGACCATCAATTTTTTCTTAATTGCCACAACTATTAAACAATCCCTACAAAAATCTACCATGCCTTCTTCCTGCCAAAGCTTCCTGTCCCCTGTTCTGTACCTTACTTTTCAGCAGTTTGGCATTCCCCACTCACAGATAACCTGGCATCTGTCCTTGCCCTGTGGCAGGAATACCTGCCTGGCCCATGCTGTACTCTTCATCTCCTTTGTTCCCTTCACACTGCTCCCAGTCAAGCTCACGTGGGCCACTGAAATGAAAAGATTACACTGTGTAACAGAAAAGAAAAATGTAAGCAACCAAGACGTGCCTGTAGCAGGAACATTTTCTCTCATCTTCTCCTGTTGCAAAAATCTTTGGCATTTATATGCGCGCGCACACACACACACACCCCTGCCCGTCCTTTACTGTCCTCTTTGCTACAATGACTGCATAAGATTGAAAACTCCTGAGGTCAGGGTCCCAGTGTATGGCTTGCTCTCAAAAGCATTGTGCATGCCTGGGCTGTTGTTTTAATGATCAAGGTAAGGCTACCAGTCAACATACCACATTACTGCACTGAACAGGCATCTGGTCCTTACACTGTAAAGTCAGCCTCAAAAAGTCCTTTTGAAAATCCCACTTTGGCAGAACAGTAGAGGTGTTTGCGTACATTTAAACACGTAGCCCTAGGTCTGTGCAAATAATGAACTTTACCAAAATTGAGCTGCTGGGCTGAAAAATTGTGGGGTAGAAGCATCTCAGTTTGGATAGAAAAGGAATTAAAAGAATCTAATTGGTCTCACTGAAATGAAAACCTGTAAAATGTCATTTCATTCAACAGGAAATGTTTCATGTGACTGAAAATGAAATGCTTCACTTTGGGAAATTTTGAAAGGTCCAAAGGAACTGAAGAGGCCAGATCACAGAATCCCAGAATGGTTGAGGCTGGAAAGAACCTCTGGAGATCATCAGTCCACCACCCCTGCTCAAGCAAGGCCATGTAGAGACAGTTGCCCAGGACCATGTCCAGACAACTTTTTAATATCTCCAAGGATGGAGACTCTACAACATCTCTGGGCAACCTATGCTAGGTCTCAGTCACCCTCACAGTAAAAAAAGTTATTTCTTCGTGTTTAGATTCATAAATACCTTAGGGGTGGGGGTGCTCATATCCTTCTCACTTAAAATACCAGGACAAAAGCTGGGAGACAGGTTTTAATGCCCATCTCTCTCTCAGGGGTGAATAACCAAGCAAGCTATGAGGATACCCTGAGATCAGGATACTGCAGTCAGTTTTGTTACTTTGCACAGACAATTTGGACTTCACTGGAACAACACTGAAAACCATCTACTCCATTTCCCAGCAGGCTGGCCTCATCATCATGACTCTGAAGCCATTTTACTCTCTTGCTACATGACTGCATAAGTACTTTAATATAAACAGAGCAGCTCCTACAGGAGAGACACACCTCAATGCATTTATAACCTCATGGCTAACAGTGACTTGAGAGGTGGAATATGTTAGTGCAGGTCTAAAGTCTCCATTGGTTCAAGGCAGAGGTTTGCATGTGAGGACTTTAACCCAGGAGATGTTTTGCAGGTATTTTGCGGCAGATGCTGCTCAGTCTCATCCTCTTGGAGCTATCCCATTTCTTATAAAACATCCAGATGGTCATGGAGGAAGGGTGTGAAGAATGACTCTTGAAATGCTAGTTAAAATATTCTCTTGGAACGTGTGACATGCAGGACACTTAACCCTGCTCCAATTAATGTTTAATTATTTACACAAAGAGGACAGTGTAAACAGGAATGAGAGACCTGGCTGTCAGGCCCTGTCTCCTGCATTAACTGAGAGGCAGCAGGCTAAGAGAAGGAGGGGATGGAGGATCAGCTCCCCCAGCCCGGGCCACCATCTCCCATAGGTTGCATTTCTTCCTGTGAACTGTTGTTTAAACAGGGCACACTTCCTCCATCAGCCCTGTCCCAGCCCTCTACTCCTGGTGCTATTCATGGCAGTCAACCTCAACCCACAAGTAGTTTCGTGCTGACAAAAAATTGCCCAACACATTGAGTCTTCAAGAGAAAAAATTCATCAGTTCTGCAGGACCATTCACAGCCAGAATGGCTGCCTGTGCACCTCCGTCCTTCTGAGTCTCCTTCAGATTGCTGAAGCAGGCCAGGTAGCCTTATCTCCACACTCTTCTACGTGCTGCTGTCAGACTGCCAGGCATTTTAAGGCGCTTTGAGCGCAATGTCTAATTTACGCGCTAAGTGTTTGCACAATGCCGAGCACAATGGGGGCCTGACTCTGGCAGGGGTGCCCAGACACTGCTATCATTAACTGTAATTACGACTGATTACCAAAATCACAGTTCGCGTCATGGGGCAGACTCCTCCCCACGCGCAGAGGCCACAGGGGGGCCGCCTGAGCGCTGAGCCAGGGCACGGCACCCTGGGCCGCCAGCCCGGCCTCCCACGGCAGGGGCAGGAGGGCAGGCAGCAGGCTGACAGGCAGCTGGCAAGGTTGCCCGTACACTCGAGGGAGGAAGAGGAGGCTCGTGCTTCAGCCTCTACTTGGGGGCCTTGTGCGTCTAATGGCGGCTCTGCCAAAATATTCTTGCGCTCTTTCGCTCAGGGCTCCTTGCTAGCCAGCAGAAGTCTGCCAGGGCCTGTCCAGTTGCAGTGTGGCAACCCAAAGGCTGTTGCCAATGTCTGCAGCGCTCTTTTCCACGTGCGAGGGGGTCTCTGGGACTCGGGGACCATATATGCATCATGTCTTAGGACAAGCTTATTAAAATAAAGGGAGAACTATGAAATGCTGGTTACTTCCATCTACTAGGCCTTAATTTCGGCACATGCAAATTAGTAAGCACTGCATATTGGAGAAAGTATAGAGAAGAAAATGACAGCTGCTCATTTTCACATATTTAATTAGACTGATAATTACCACTCTGTATGTTTTAACTCTGCAACAACAACGTGTAGCCTGTGCACACATGGCAGCAAATAATTCAGAGACTGAGTCAGTTGATGTACATCAAGCTGTTCTACATATATTTATCTGGACTTCAAAATATGCTATTTTTCAAGGCACTCCGTGCACTTCACTGACATCTGCTTGTCCGATGTGATACTCCTGCCAGTGCTGGCCTTGTCTTTTCCACTGCACTGACAAGAACCAAAATTAAATAGAAAACATTGTCTAAAATGAAGTCGAGACTAGCAGACGTAACTCTCAAAGTCATATCTGTTTTAGGCTGGGATGATTCTCAAAGCATCACTCAACGACTTTACAAAGAAAGTTAAGCTTTATCTTCCAGCTGGAGAGACAGTGGCAGAGGACAGAGCTGGGAGCAGGACCTGGGCTCTGCAAGTTTTAGCATGGCAGACAAGCTTGTTCGGGAGAGAATCAGGCTCACAGTAAGACCTCACCTGTGCCTGGTATGGGAAGGTGTTGTCGTCCCCCAAATCCTACTGTATCATTCCTGTAACTCTCATCTGTCAAGTGTACGTATTTCAAAAGCCCTCGATTATACTTCCCATTAAGTTGTACAAGACTTTGCTGGTATTTTTGTTTTTCAAAATGCACCTTTTGAAATTTATATGAAATGGTGCTGTGTAATACTTTGAGCAGCAAGCTGTGAAACCAAAGCTGCACATCTGCGATTTCAATTCTGGTCGTGGGATGATGTATTTTGCCCTTAGACAAGGCCTGATTAGCTACAGTTGCTGTGGCACTGGGATATACCCAGCACTTCTTCCAACTGAGACCAAAGTGTTTTTAAAATAACCATTGCAAAAGTAGCACAATAGCACTGAAGATTTGAAATTTTAAAGTTCAGCAAAACCATTTTGACCTCTTTCCATGTGATTTTTCTATCATCTCATTTGTCAAATCAAAAATATTTTGCTGATATTGTGAATTTAGAATAACTCATTTCCAAATTCATGCCATGAGACTGTTTTACACTTGCCTCCCAGACATTCAGCTCACCACAAAACCAGGCCATTGGACTCCTTTTGCTTCGCGTATCGATCTAAGCAACTCTTACAGTCGTACCAATGTTGTTCACAAATACTTGCAAGATTTCATCTGCTTACTTTGTACACAGATAACATTGAACAAGAAATTTCCCTTTAAATGGTTTTGGATACTTTTTAATCAGAAAAATGTTTATTTTTAAACTCTTTGCATAGAAGAATTGGCCTGCCGAACAAGGAGACTTCATTTTCCAAAGTTGACAAAAGCCTTCCATTTGGACATTTGTAAAATGAGGCATTTATTTTCCATTTAGAAATTGCTCTCAATGTAGAATATTACACTAAAGAATAAAGTTTAAAGTAGAAAAATTTGAATTCATCTAGTCATCTTTTCAACTTCCCTTTAATGAAATGTCTATCTTGCTTGATGAAATGTCTTGCCTTGATCCATATTTTCCTGATTATCCTCCTGAGTTTCCTTCCAAGAGGACATCTTTTTGTCACAGGTTAGGCAAGGAAAAAATGTTGAAATTTCAAAATCTCTTTGTGGACAGGAAAGCTATTTCTCATCTTCCTCCACTGCTAAATATTCCATGATCCTTGGAGTGGGCAGTGATACACATAGGTGGCATTCCTGTGGTATACTCAGCGAGCAGCTGACTTTGCTAGCTTTGCTATGTGGAGGCAGACCTGAAACCTCCACTGGGCTCAGCCCCTCCACGCAATGGGTTAGGGTTAGCCACAGGGAGCAGAGGCTGTGCAGAAGCAGGGACTCTGGTCCCTGGGTGGTACCCAGGGATGTGGCTCACAGCATATGAACCGCTCAAATGTTTCTTCCAGTCCTACACTATTTGCTTTTTAGGCCAAAAAGGCAAGTTCTCCTGAACATGGCAAAATGTTGATAAATGAAATGTAGGTTTTGTGACAGAATTTGTTAATCTCCCAACCACCTCCCTTCAGTGGAGAGACCAGAATACCCTGAAAACCACCCTGAAGCTCTATCTACTGTGATAGAGGGGAAAGTTCAGCTACATCCTTCTGAGCTTCATGAATGGAAGACGTACCTTCCACCTTAAGAGGAGCAGCAGATGGGATATGTTGTCAGCCTCTTTGCCCTTGGCATTTAAACTCAAGGTCAGTTTTTGTTAGGTAACTCTTATTCATAGCAGAAGGCATCATATCCCAACTTTTCTCTGAACAAGAAAAGAATTGCCCCTCCTGAAGTAGTAATGCTCTTGGTAATTTGTTGTGTAATACTTTCAATATGCTTATATCCTTTCTAATTGCAAAAAATAAAATACATTAAAATAAAAATTTAAAAATTGCACCATACTGTCAAGAGCCATAAAATGACCTAACTTGATGGCATAGCTCTGCTCTCTGTTTTGATTTTCAAAGCCATGTTTTCTCAGCAAAGCCTCCAAACAGAAAAACATCCAGCATTACAGATGTTTACAATTATAGGCAACTGAATGAGAAAAGCAGGCTTCATTTATCAATCAGGATTTTGGTTTTGTTTTTATTTGATGTGATACCTACTTGTGGGCCCTTCCATGAAGTTGCACAATTGTAGCTTTTGAGGATTATATTTCATGGTCATAATAGAGGGGGGAAAAGTTTTAAATGTTTTCATAGTCTTATTATCTACTTAACCTTCCAGCATCATTACTCACCTAATTGAGAGCTTTAAAAAAAACCTCATGCGATATGTCCTGTTGTGAGTTCAGAACAGAAAACCTCTTAACAATTACTGGGATTACTCCAAACCAAACACTGACCTTGACAATCCCAACAGATGCCTGTTGCAGGCTATCAAACTATAAAGCCTGATGCTCTCTTCTAATAAAGAGATTCATCGCAAATTCCTTTTTCCTTCTGCATGTCCAGTGTGAGGGCCCCATGCTCCTCAGAGGTGGCTGAGTAACTCCAGAGAGCTGCAAACAGAGTCCTTTCTCATAAGTCAAGCAGCTTCCCCTGATTTAAAACCAAATGGTGGCTAATTCAAAGTACATGGTGACCCAGACAGTTATCTAGGTTAAAACAATGTCTTCCCACTAAAGCATCAAAAAGAGCTACGTCCATTTTCATCACATGTAACTCTGATCCAGAATCCAGAGCTGTTTGCTGTATTGCATAAAACCAGGCACGGTGGTTTGTGCTTTTGCTAAAACACAAAGTAGTTTTTTTAGAAGTCCTTGATCTCGCATCCTGAGATGCTTTTATGATTTTGTCTCTACCGCTGTCACGGGACACTGCTGTAAACACAGAAAACTGCTCCAGTCCTGCTCCAATGAGGAGAGTAACTCACATACTCTGCACCAGTAAAGTGCCGGGCATAGGGAAGAGCTAAGTTTCAGAGGCAATTGTGTTTACCTGGGCTTCCCGCCAGCCACAAATTTGGGGTTTGTTTTTTTTTTTTTTTTCCTCTTGCACAGCAAGCTAACCCAGAAAGACTAAAAAAGACTAAGTGTCTGTTGAGGCCAGATGAGACCAGGACAGGTTCGGCCTGGAAGACCTCCTCCTGCTTCCACAGCCAGACCAGTTGGGTCTCACAGGAGGTGAGAACTCAGTAATTGGTGCCCACCCCACATTCCATTAGGGACCACAGGTATTGCTGGACATACAGCATGGGCCTCACTCCCATTCTAGGAGGGCAGGACACATCTGGGATGCAGCCAGGCATGTGCCAGCAGCCCACACTCTCATACGCTGTCCCAGGGGAGGTAACAGATAAACAGGACAAGGCAGCCCAGGGTCCCTCCTTGCAGGCTGACTGGGCAAAGCTTGGGTGTCCTGTGCAGAGGCTGGACATATCCTCTTTCCCACCTGGAAATTTTGACTGGGAGAAAGAAGAAATTTCATCTTTTCTCCAAGAGTGCCAGAGCAGCCAAGCAAGCCCTGCTGCCCTCTTGTTGCCTGGGAGGCTCAGGCAAATGTCCCAAGCTCATGGACAGGTCAACGCACAGGGAGCCCGACCCTCCTCAGAGGCATCGGATCTACAGCACATGCACTCACAGTGGATCACCTGATACACAGGAGACCGGACAAACTCGCTAAGCACGTGTCAGCCATCTGTGTGCTACATGTGCAGCTGATACAGTGCATCCCAGCTGTGTCAGACTTGTGTGCGTATGTTATATAGTACCCAAACCCTTCTTTCTCCATGAGATTTTCCAGGAAGAACTTTGGGCATCCTACAATTAAAAACGCAGTCTGACTACAAAACAGTCTAAACTTGAAGAAGGTCTAGAAGAAGTCAGAGCATGTTAGAACAATGATGTTTTGATGTATTGTCTTCCTGCTGGAAACATGCCACAAGAATATACATGCAGAGACTGACAATCTTCCTTCATGAGAAACTGAAGTTGTTTCAGCATTTGAAAGTAGGATTGCATATCAGCATAGCAGCCATGCTTATCTTCCCTGTGTAGGAAGACTATTTGTCCTTTTCTAAACTAAAAATTAAAAGGCTTTGATTCTACTGTCATTTATGACATGATAAATCAGGTGTAACTGAAGAGCGGACAATGAGCGTAGTATATCATGCTCAAACAAACCTACTTGAGAAACCAACCTCATAGGGAGGCTTTCTATCTCTGGGACCGAAGGATCTCACAAGGAAGACCTGAGCTGTAAGAACAGTGGTAGCTGGGAAAGTACACAAGGAAAGTATTGCTACACACCTGTCCCCTTCTCACCTCATTTTAAAGCAGCCATCTAAAATGGACAGGTGAGTTATGCCCTAAAAGCATCCATTTCTCTCCATCTGTCTCACAAAGGGGCTCTAGCTGAAATGTAGTTCCCTACACTGTACATATTCCTATTCGGTCAAATCAGCATAGGCTGACTGTGAATCTCCATGGAAAGTTTTGCTTCCATGTCAGTGCAACCAGTATTCATCCCCTTGGAGACATTCAGACTTTGGTGAGGTGAATCTCCTCCCTTCCTTGTAGCCCAAGCACCCCCATTGTCAGTGGTTTATATAGATAATACAGAGCTCGGTGCCATGAGCAGCAGAGCAGAAGGGAGAAATCAACCTGTTGTAGACTGTCTTCTTTTATAATGTCCACAAATGATGTGTAAAGACTTGGCTGATTTAATGAAATGCATCTTACTATGGTCTGAAAGAGGAAGGATGTGAAAGTATTGCCCTTACAGTTTACTCACGGTGTGAAACATCTGTTATGAAAAAAATACATTTGGAGAAGAGTAGCTTCAGCTAACTTCAGGTGTGTAAAGCTAAGCATATAGTCCAGACCAGGCATGTTGGCTCCCAACATTTCTCACAGGGACACTTCCAGAGGGCAATTGCTCCCAACCTAAGAAGGTCTCAAATATTTCAGGTACAAAGAGGTTTTATGCTTCATCCTCTAGATTCTTACTATATGCGGGGAGAAAAGCAATCTTTCACTATCTTGCTTCTTCTAATGAGCTACAGAAATTACTAAGTTATTTAGTTATCATCATCTCTGTGCCTGAACAAGACCATTCTCCTCTTCCTCTGCCTCTTCACTATAAATATTCAAGACTGTTAAATGCAAATCTCTGGGCTATGACCAGTCAAATTAGCTGAAGGAGGTTCATGGTGCAATTTGTGTCTAACCTGTGTGTTCAGGTGCCCAGCACTGTGGCAGACTTGTGCCATTTGAGCACCTTTTTTAATCCTGCCAATCCAAGCAAGGCAGTGTTGGTAGCACTGTTACTTGCTGTATTACTCTGAGGCAGCGGAAGGACAGCATTAAGTTCTGCTGACTCTTTTCCTGGAGAGCTGCCAAAGGGAGCTGTGGAAAGGGCATGGGATCAGTTTGAGGGTGCACAGCCCTGGGTGAGGCTGGTGCACTTCATGGGTTGACATACAAACGCACAAACAGAAAACTGACACAAATCCTCCTCTGCACTGAGCCTGTAATAACTAGTTCTGCTTGAGAGTGGGGGCACATTGTAACTTCGAAAAAGAGGCAATTTAAAGCCTAGGGTCTTTAAAACATCACATTGTATCCTGCCTTTTTTATGGCATTCTTTAAAAAACAAACAAACACAATGAACAAGAGAGATGGGACTAGGATAGGCTTTCAGTGCACAACATGGCCAAAAGAACATGCTTCAGGAACTGTAACTTTTCAATTTCCTATTTTCTCTAACATTAAATTAACATCCGTTTTCTAAAATTTACTCAGTTTATTAAAAAAAAAAAGAAGAAGCTGTTTGCATGTATCTTCCAGGCAAAAATCCAGCACTAAGGCTGTGTTGGAAACAAGTACCATTGTTAGACTGCATGGCCTGTCACAGCCAGGCTCTCAAGATGCTCATAAAAATCTGGGACTCACTTTCATTATGATCAAGTGTGTGGATACATGCAAAGCACATTTGCATCACAGGGAGCAGTGAATGGTAGGCACGTAATAACATTTGAAGAGGATATACCGCACTGTAGCAAGAAACAGAGTCAGTTATGATTGATTACTTAATGAACAGACTGATGGTCTTCTACTTGACATGTGATTCTTTCTGCCTTAGCAAAAGTGACTTTAAAGCTTTCTTTTTTAACTGTCATGGGATTTGGGACATGTGTGTGTGCAGACCTCCAATAATTGAATAATGGACATGTCAGTAATGGAATAAAGAGAAAGGCAATTAGTTTTGATTAAAACATCCTAGTCTCTTTTAATGTCAGTGGTAGGAATGGCACAGGCCAACATGTGTCAACATCCAGCAACTGTTTTTTCTTTCCTTTTCTTTTTTTTCTAGAAAAGTGGATATACCATGCCAGATTACATCATTTTCACATACATTCCACATATGGCTTTTCCAAAAATTATAAACACAGATGCAGAACCATAGTTTGTTTGGCTCCTGCCCCTGAGAGTGACACCCTAAGAGTGACACTAGCTGCAAAAGAGCTGTGCTGCAAAACTGAGGTAATGTGTGTTCCAAGAGGAATTGTTTCCACTGGGAAGCAGAACTGAAGTGATTCCAGAGTTCTTGTTTCTTCGTGTACCTTGTCTACTAAAGACTGCAGAAGGTCGGCATAGATGGTGTCCTCCTGGACAAGTACCACTGGCCCAAGTAGCCATTGGATTCAATGGTCCTTGTGGCCATCAGAGGCTTTTGTGTGTCTTATTAAGAACTGTGGACGATTACAGCATTCCTGGAACTACATGAAACAGACTCTTTTTTTCCCACTTCCTTATCCAATAGGTGTATGAGATATTCCAAATACTTCAAAATGAAATAATGGCTACAGTCTTTTCATAGAATCCCAGAATGGTTGAGGTGGGCAGGGACCTCTGGAGGTCATCTGGTCCAACTCCTTCCTCAGGCAGGGCCATCTAGAGCAGGTTGCCCAGAAGCGTGTCCAGATAGCTTTTGAATATCTCCAAAGAGGGAGAATCCACAACCTCGGTGGACAACCTGGTCCAGGACTCAGTTACCCTGACAGTAACAAAGCATTTCCTGATGTTCAGATGGAGCCTCCTGTGTTTCAGTTTGTGCCTATTACCTCTGGTCCTGTCTCTGGGCACCACTGGAAAGAGCCTGGCCCCATCTTCTTTACACCCTCCCTTCAGGTATTTATATACATTGATAAGATCCCTCAGCCTTCTCTTCTCCAGGCTGAACAGTCCCAGCTCTCTCAGCCTTTCATCATAGGTGAGATGCTCCAGTCCCTGCTTTTGCAGAGAGATGTCTTTAGCAGCAGTAAAGGTGTGCTGTTTGAGCCTTTGCAATTTCTTGTGTATCTACAACATGTAAAACTCCATAAGCCCACTTTTTACTTCTACTGGCTACTCAGTTGTGCTTAGTTCTCATGTAGCATATCACAGAGCACAAGACGTGCATACACCTTTCTCATAGAGATTTTATTTCTAATATGTCGCATCTTCTTATCAAATATAAGATGTCCGAAGGGAAGTGTTTCATTGCTTTGCTTACAGGGTTTTAAAAAATACTGCAGTGATGAAGAAGAAAAGGTGACTGTCTGCTGTAGTCAGTTGATTATGGTTACTGCAACAGACCACTGTGTTTTGCCTAATGGAGACTTTTTGGGTGGGTTTTTTTTGACTCCACATTCTGAGTAAAATATTTTTGCAAGCTAACATGAACAAACGGGCAGATTTTTTAAATTATTTAGGAACCTATCTAATGTCATGGGCAGTTAGGTGTCTAAGTGTACTTAAATATCTGGGCCAGAAGAACAGCAAAGCCAGCTAAACCAGCTAGTAGGGCTATCACAGGGAATATGTGGTGTCTCTGAGCGGTTTAGAATTAGCATAGCCTAAACCAGATTGAAAGCAAGACCTGTCCTTTTAATAAGTGTTTGGCTAGTGACTCACATCATCAGGGCCCCCGCCTCTAACTGGACTTTTTCAGGCTGAAGCTGCTGGGGTGCTATTACTAATAATAGTATCAGGAGCCATACTGCAGAGGGGTAAATACATACCTGGCAGTCGCTGCAGCATAATAGGGTGTAGCCAGCTCCAAAGGGGCTCTGGACAAGTTCCACCTCGATGATAGAGCTTGGGCTGCTCTCCACGGCTCTTTCAGATTGCATCTAAACACTCCTCCCTGGAACAAAGTCCTCAGGCACTTCTCTGCTTCAAAGCCCGCCTGGGATAATAAGAATGAACAAATGTTTTGTCGTATATGTTGGAAGAAAGAAGGAAGACGCGTTTCTTAAGTATGAGGCTCCTTGTAAATACAAGATCTTCCCTGAATATTTCAGCTGTGTCCAGTCTTCCCGCAGTTATTGCTTGGCTATTCTTTGCAGCAGCTGTCTTGGCTGTAGCAGACCCGTGGTTATATTGCTATTAACTCACTTTGGACCCACAGTGCAATTCCACCTGCAAAGTGACTAGATCTGCCTATGCCAAGTCTTCCTAGCCTTGCTCCGCCAGTGCATGGAGCAGGATAGGCACTTGAAAGCAACATTAAAACTGCATGGTGTGCCCTGTAATCTGGGAATAGGCGCAGCTCTGACAGCTCACAAACTGCTCTATAATTTCTTCCTCCCAGGGTCTGGGGAGACTCTTTAGATACACCTTCATCTTTCTTTCCCCCTTAGCCTGACCAAGTGCAGTGACTGCAGTAAGAGGTGTGATGGTAGCTAGTAAGCGAAACAAAGTAAAGGGGGTTTTCCTTATGAGCTTCCATGCACTCTTGGTTAGGTCCCCAGGAGAGGGGGAGAAACCAAGTACACCACGTTGTTTCTGCACCCTCCTGAAGCCATTCTGGCAGTCCTGAGAGAAAAGGAAAATAAGTCCCCCTTGTTTTCTCACTAATGTTCATTTCTCTCATGTCAGACAACAGCTTAAGAAAAATGTTTGCCAACAAAATTGCCAGCTTGTAAGAGGGAAGTGAGAAGTCTGCATTTGGGATGCTGCCACCACAAGCCAAACCATCACCCTTTCTGGTTGTAGCTGGGCTGCAGTGGGCAACGCAGAAAAGGGGAGAAAGGGAGTAACTAAGCAAGGAGGCTTTATGGAGTAGAAAACAAACAGACAATGAAAGGGTGTGTTCCTGAAATCCTTCAAAGGGTGTTAACTCTTTCATAACAAGACTAATGACTCCCCCTTAAGCTGGTAGTTTCCTCTGTGCCTCATTAAGGTTAATTCAGCGGGCCAGATTCATCCCAGGAGTCCTTTCATTGAAATCACTGGAGCGATACCACTAATAACCACAGCAAAACAATGAGCCAAATACTGTGTAGACAAGAAAAATAGTTGTGCTGAAACTTTTTGTGAAACTTGGTTATGGCCCTGCCAAACTCTCCTGCAAAATTTCTTGCGTGTGTGAATGGAAAGGAAACATGTCAAAAGGAATTTAGGGAACTGCACTCTAGCCTAATGTCGGATTTGCAATACGGTCCAGCAAAATCAGCCTAGTCAAATAGCTGGGAATGGCTTTTATCTGAGAATGGTTCAGACACAGCTCATGAAAGGACTGGAACGTGGCCTTCACAGCTGGAACCATACATAGTTGCATGCTGCTTCCTGAACACTTTCTTTCCAACAAATGAACTTCACAAGCTGTGCTATGCAGCTCGGCACCTTCACCAGGACTGAGGGCACATCCCTGCCTCTGCTCCAGCGATGGTCTGTTAGCCAGACAGACACACTTGTGCAGTCTCCATCCCTCCTCAAGGCTGAGGAGGGCACAGATGCTATGTCTCCCTCTTGCCCGGCTGATGCTAAAACCCGCTAAGATACATGAAAGGTGGCTGTCAGAGCTGCAATCATTTTCTCCTCAAGGCTGTCTTTTGAAGTCTGTGCCTTGTCTGGCCGTTTCGCAGGGGCCCAGCCAGACTGCAGGTGGACAGGGTGCATCCATGGGCGGCCCTGACTCACGCACTGCCGCTCTGCACTGCAGGCACCTCCGGTACCTCCCCACCACCGCTGCGGCCTGTCAGCCAGCTCTCGGTGGCTTCCTGCTCAGCACGCGGGATCTTTGCATCATCCTGCTGAGGTGCCATGGGGTGCTGCTGTCCCTTGGGGTGCAGTACTCCATCTATTTTTTTTGGCAGCAAAACAGGCTTGCGAGAGTCCTGCTCTCCCCCGCATTTTATTTCCGCCCTCCCAGTTGCAGCATGCCACCCCCTCAGCTGTGCCGACACAACTGCTTACGAAGCCACCCCGCTCAGCCAGGTTGCTGAAATGCCCTGCAGTGAACTGGGGCACAAGGAAGGAAAGGAGCTGGAGGAAATGGGCTGAGTGGAGCATGTGGGAACGGCTGCAGCCAGCCTTGCTGCTGAGCAAAATGACTGTGGAGTTGTACCTCAGCAGTCTACAAAGACAAAAGAAGGGCTTCAGCCACTCGCTCCTCTGTGTTTGCACTCTGCAGGTCAGAGGTCTGGAGCAGAAGGGTTGCAGCACCCACCTTTCAGTGCTTTCACCTTTTACTCTGAGCCTTACTTTTCTTTCCTGTCTCCAAAACTGATTTACTGCTCTTGAAGCTAGGAGAAGATCAAGCAGGACAGGACAGCAGGAATGAGACATTGTCTAGCTGGGAGTTACAGCTGAGGTAAAGACAATGCTTAAAAACCTGGAGATATGCTATTGTCCATGAGTTTTAACAGGGCATTTACATCCTGCTCCAAGTCATCAGCATCTGCCTTTCCTAAGAACAAGCAAGGCAGAAGGAAGGAAGGAAGGAAGGAAGGAAGGAAGGAAGGAAGGAAGGAAGGAAGGAAGGAAGGAAGGAAGGAAGGAAGGAAGGAAGGAAGGAAGGAAGGAAGGAAGGAAGGAAGGAAGGAAGGAAGGAAGGAAGGAAGGTTGGTGTTGTGCTTTTGATGCTGCCTTCTGAGTTCAGGGCTGATTTTCAGATAGGAACACATCTTTTCTCTTGTTCTCTCAGCAGGTCATCCAAATGTTGCCAAGCACCAGATGTTTGAAGTGGCAAATTATTTGGAGATTTAAATTTGTTGGATGCTGATCTGCTTCTGATAGGGCTTTTACTGTTTTTCTTTTTCTTTATTTTTAAGACTTTTCTTCCCCTAAGCAAAAGCTCAAGTTCAGCTGAAAAACTGTCCTGTGAAAGTGGGAGTGAGTGTCTGTAAGGGGGAGGAAAACAGCAAGGAAAGACCTTCTCTGCAGTTGTGTCCTTGATTTCCAGAGGTTCTTGCACTCTGAGGACTGAGAGTTGGTTCAAGTTTCTCTGTCTGTCTGCTGGCTCATGTCCTCTCCTGCAAGGAAGAGGCAGAGAGGGTAAGACTGGTCTCTGAGCATGGACTTCTTTCTCATGGCTTCCACAATCTTGAGCCCATTGAGTTTTCCTATGTCTTCACAAACTTCCTGATATGTTAGTGTTCCCTGGGTTGATTCTACAGGACAGTTGTGTTTCCCAGTCCCATTAACCCCCTGAGACCTATATAAAAGCAGCATTATTTTTTCAGTTGAAAACCTTAAAAGAATCTCAGCAGTGATTTCTCATTAAATTGAAAGTTATGCTAAAAGGGCTACTTAAAACATGTATGACATATCATGACACGTGATGAAATGTTGTGACATGTAGTGGTGGAATGAGTAGGATTTTATTTCGCCTATCTTTTAGCTACCTTTCAGTTTCTGCAGAGTCCATCTGTGCCCAGAGGTATTGTTGTTGCAGCTTGTTACAAAGGAAATATTCACCGACCACAAACTTGAATAAACATATTCCACCCTCACCAACTTTCTTAGTCTAAAATAGGCATTTATTCTTCAAGTCTGGAGGCAACAAAAAGACTTTGACAAATATCCTAACGGAATTTATTATTTATTTGAGAATATCTCTCAGGTTTGGGATGGGGAATGTGGAAAGAAAATTAGTTCTATTATTGAAAAATTATCTACACTGTAAGCAAAGTAATCATGCCAGAATATTTTTTTTTTTTGCTTCAGAACTGAGTGACAACAGAGGGATCTGATCTGGAGACACCACAAAACAGCTTAACCCACAATAACTGTGCCAGCCAGCTTCTCTGTGGAGGCATTTCTTACCAGTCTTGTCTGGCTTAGGAAAATGAAATATGCTTAGTAAATGCATTACATAACACATATTGATTACTGTATTTTTAAGTGTCACATGAGCAAAGAAGGTTTCAATGTTTTAAAAAGAATGCATCTAGAAACAGTTTGACATCTCTTAAAAGGTTTCAGTTCATTACTGGGAACTCAGGTCTTCCCAGGTTCGGTCACTGCCAGCTAACATGTTTTTCCCTGGCAATTTCTAGTCAACAGTCAAGGCTGTTTAAAATCGTTAGCCACTGTGTTACCAAAAACCCCTTTCTCTTAGTGCAGAGTACACTTCAGATTAATAGGTCGCGTACTTCTGTCTTTGCCTATTCATTTTTAACTCACCATTGCATTCAGAAGTGCTTACTAGAGAAGAGGAGATAGCAATCAGTTACATGCAACTTTAGGAAGTATGCAGTAATGTGAGCCTTTGGGAGTCCAGACTTTGTGTGCTAAGGGGGTTTTGTTTGGTTTTTCAGTCCACAGCTACAATGAAAAAAAATGACATGGGTGTT
The DNA here is from genome assembly GCF_026419915.1 of Harpia harpyja. Lineage (NCBI taxonomy): Eukaryota > Metazoa > Chordata > Aves > Accipitriformes > Accipitridae > Harpia > Harpia harpyja. The sequence goes on along the minus strand of NC_068942.1, from coordinate 11,505,057 downwards.
TTGTGATTTTACCATCAATAGTTCCAGCCTTTTACACGCTGCTTCGTAGTCATTTTAGACCGTGCAAAGTGAGTTAAAAGTGGGTGTACCAATCAGACTGATAGTATTTTACTCCCACTCTGCAGGGACGATAGTGACTATGCATGGTTGCAGGTAATGGAGAATCATGGTCTCTGTTTTTCCACGTAAGGGACTAGATTCTACCCCTCCTACTCAGGCTGAAGTCCTAATTTTACAATACGGGAACTTCAGCAGAAACACCGGTGTAAGGGGTTCGTGTTTGCCACCCCTGCCTTCAACCGCATCTTTCCAGGTATCAGCACACTGCCCCTACATTAGCAAGCTCAGCTGGGTTTAAAAATACCCCCCCCATTTCTGAAGGTTGTTTTTCTCTTCAGTGGTTCACGGAGGAGGCGGCGTGCACTCTGGGGGCGAGAGCAGGCTTGCCGAGGCAGGCAGGAGCGCCTTCCGACAGCGCCGGCCCTGGTGCCTGGGTAGCCTGCCACGGCAGCCGAAAGCATTTCATCCCTACCTGAACCACGGGCAGCTCGGAGTCTTTGGGGTCTCCCCGTGCACAGTCCTGCCTTCTCCCACCACAGCAATGACATGCTGTTAAAGAATGGGCTCTGTTTCCCTTTTGCATTCCCATCTGACTGGTGGATCTTCTGGCACTCTTGATCCCTTTTCTTCTGATAACCCTGCCAGCGTGTCAGGAGCGTGCCTTCTCAAAGGTCATGCCCTTTCTCGATAATTGTCATGGGCCTAGGTAACACCGAGGCTCGATACAGGGGCAACTACAGCAAGAAAGGAAGAATTTAATATGTAGAAAGCTAAACTAGATGATCCAACAGTTTCTCAAGTCCTTATTCAGACTCTATGGGTCCAATGTGAGAATTTGCAAGTAAAGAGTTAATCCTCCAAATGCTTCCCCAAGTGAGGCCACTTGCTGATAACAGTAGATCTTGTGTACAAGAACTTCATTCACAAGGAGACTTAGACACTGACAGAGCAGTGGCTTTTGCACCTAAGGAGTTGTTAGGATGGTGCTGTTATTTTCTATAAATTATTCTTTTATTCTTCCTGAAAAGTCCAAAACAATGATCCAAATTTTCACTCAGACACAGTCAAAATACCTCCCCATAAGCCAGGACTTCCAGTATATAAAGCACTTCTCAGACATCCATTAATCCTCAAAACAGCCTGTGAGGTAGGAAATTGTAAGTGTTATTATCCCCACTTCACAGGTGGGGACTCTGAGGCAGGGAGATTATGTGATTTGCCACAGGCTACACAGCAAATCCATGCCAGACCCAGGATTAAAATTCAGCAGCACCTGACATCTGGGCAAATACTCAAGCCCTGGTCTCTGCTGCCTCTAGAATATGTGTTTACTTGTGCACATGCCTATCTTAAGCAGGTCTCCTGATGAGCATTCATAATCAACAACTGTATGTCCCTGTGTAGTACAAGGGTGTACACACATACCAAGAATGTACAAATCTAAGCAAAGCACAGGCTAAAACATGTCATTTTGAAGAAATATCCCCAGAAGTCTAAAGGAAGATCTGCAAAGCAAGCTTTTGAAAGTTGTATATTGCTAGTCAACTTCAAACAAAGCAGTGAAGTCTGGAGCATGAAGTGTTTTGTGTTATGCCAGCAGACATAAAGGATATTATTTAAATCAGTGTTTTCCTGTCCATTTGCTTTCTGAAGAAAATGCATAGACTGGCCTATGTTCAAGAGCAGACAAAACTTCTGATTTCCTTGTGCTGGGAAACACAGATCGGATCTCTGAATTTAAAAAAAAAAAACCACAAATTTTCATGTAAGAAGTGAATCTTTCTGATAAGTTTACTTTGCTCTCAAAGAGGTAGATAAAATGCACCATTCATTGCTCTAGTAGCGTGCAGGATATTTTTGTCTCTTTTCATACTACTGAGTTCTGTTTGTCAGTTCGTTATGCAAAACCCTGATCACAGAATTTTAATGTTTTTGTTTTTCCACAGTGGAAAGTACTTTTTTGCTGTAGTTGTCCTGTCAGCCCTTGCCAAATCGTGTCGTTGTTTCCATCTCAAAGACTGTTATGAAAAGATTAATTTCTAACCTCGAGAGAAAGAAAACTTTTTTTCTGTTTTCTTCACAGCTTGTGCGCGAGTTATTTCTAATGAACACTGAAAAAGGCAGAATAATAAAAAAAGTGGCAATGAATGGGAAGGTTTGGGATCAGATTTCTTCTCTGGCACCAGCAGACCCTCCCTTTCTGTCTTCTCATCATACTCCGCACCAAGAGTCTGTGAACTAAGTTTGCATAATAATACCCCATCAGACCCTTTCTCCTCTTCGATTTCTAACCTGAATCAATACAGAACAGCTACTCATTCACCCATATCTTCAATAACACAACTCACTTTCCCTGGTTCCTCCAAACCTTCTTCCTGACCACAGCTCTGCCTTCTTCAGTTTTGCCCACTCACTTCTCACTCATCTGCTTCCTTTCATTGCAGCCTTAGAGATACCCAGAAGGTATTAGAAGCAGAGTGAGAGATGGAGAGGGGAAGGCTGAGAAAATAAAATGTAAGACGTTCTTTCATGGGGAAAAAAAAATTTAGAATAATAACAATTTTCTGCATTTTAGAAGCTTTAAAGGTATGTCCAAATATTCCTACACAACAATTTTATTTACTTAAATAATCTTGCACTGCTGAGTGTATTCTGTCCAAAATAAAAAAATGCAGTATGATAGTCAAATCTTAATGGCATTCAGATATTTCCTGCAAAGCATGTTGCAACACTGATAGGAAAACTTTTTGGAATCCTGCACTGCTAAAGGAAGCATACCTAAAAGCCAGCAGCAACTCATCTGTCCCCATTAAAGCAGATTATCTATGCTATTAACCAATGTGTCCTTCCCAACCCACTCAGTATATATACCACTTGCTCTCTTCTAAATACATTTTTTTTATTTTGCTGCCCATACAACATACAGCAACACAACCATTCCAATCACTTTGATTTACTCTTACAACTTTTTTCTTTTCTCTGCTTGCTTTATTTCTTTTGCTCCCCCCCTACCCCCCCCTTCTTTCCTTTAGCCAGTATATATTTTGCTTCTTGTTTTTATCAGTGTGTTTTATGCCCCATCCCTTTACACCCAGTGGCAACTTGCTGCCATGGAGATCCTTGTGAAGACACATCACATTTCATTCATAACTGTAATGAAATTATTCTTCTGCAAAGGTATTTATTCAGTGGTTGCCTATGTCATACTTGGGTTTGGTTTTAAATGCAATATTTAAAACTGCTTCTTGAGCTTATGTCACTGAGCTGTGCAGTTCAAGTCTAGCTCAGATATTAATTCCTTGTAAACAGATACATTGTCCTTTTTGAAGCACAGGGAAGAGCAGGAGACCAGTAAAAATACAGTCCAGGTTGCTCCACTTGAGTGTGGAGAGACGAGTTGCTCACCATATGCTTGAGAGCCAGGTAAGAACTACTTGGGTCCCCAAAGTCCAGTTCCCTCAAGAGCTGTATCAGCCCTTGACACCTGATATGATAACACATAGTAAGAGTCATTTTAGAGATAAGCGATGCTTTTAGTTAGTTAGACTGCAAGGACCAGAACTAATATGCAACACTAGTTCCTGCTGGGACTCTTCTGTCTCATCTTAGTCATACAGATCAGAGGTAAAATAGCAATGATAATATTAGAAATATTGCTTAAAGTTTATTTTCTTTGCTTTCTTCATTTAAAGATAAGAATGCCCATTATTTTTAAATCACTCATCTGTACTGGATAAATGTTACAGTTTGTGGGTGTGCCAATTAAAGTTAATTATTACTTGACTGATCTGACTTAGCATTAAAATGTCTGGTAGAACTGGCTCTGATCTTGCAAAGGGGACTTTTTCTTCTGTATTCCTGTGTGATTGGGAAGCTTGTTGTTTTGGGATCTGGATTTCCTGATCATGTGTGCAAAAAGACAAGCTGCTTAATGAATGCCAAAATCATTCCATATAATATAATATAATATAATATAATATAATATAATATAATACAATATAATACAATACAACATAACATAACATAATATAATAAATATATTAAGCTGCATTGGGCCTGACCTCCATTTCCTTGGAAAGATGTAATTGGTGCAATTCACCCCATTCGGCTTAGCATGAGTTGTACAAATCTAAGTGGTGCCACTGGTCTCTTTTTACGGCCAAAGGAAAGAAATAGGAACTTCTGAGCCATCCCATCCTGAAAAGGTACTGGAGAGAGCTGATGTGATGCATGTTCTGAGAACTGTTTCCTTCATGTTGTTGGCTGTAAAAGAAACTTACACGGACTAGTTCAGGTTTAGACAGCAGAACCTTAGATGCTGAAATTAAATTAGATAAATCCCATTCATTTTCATCCAATGGCTGACCACGACTATTGGATCAGTGGTGGTTAGATTATCTGCATCAGAATATATCTTTCCTTTTCCAACTTACTTGTGTGGTTTCAATTACAGCTTTCAAAATTTCAGTTTTCAGTTCTTTCAAGAAAAAAAATTATTTTTGTTTGTTTTGGTTTAGTCTGAAACTACATTTTTTAATAGGCAATACAACAATAACAAGACAACAAAAATGTTTACTATTGACTGAAGCTTTTCATTCAACTCAGAATGGATTGTTTTGTTTTCAGTTTGGTGATTTTTAGCTGTTCCTTGGATTTTCTTATCCCTTTAAAAATTAACATTAAATGCAGACAAACTTTGAAATGAACTATTGCCTCAAAACAAAAACTCAGAACACTTATTTCAGAAAATATTAAGAGGAAATGATGCAAAGCTCAAACAAAACTATCCATAAAATCATGCCAAATCCTGTTTCAGATCTTCTGACATTCTATATTTTGGAAAAATAAATCACTTATAAGAAAAAATGTTGTTCAGTTCTAGTTTTCTTATAAGTTATTTCAAATCAACAGCCCTAAACAAAGCAGCTCTTTCTTTAATGTGCCTCCAAGTGCATAAAAATAGACATTCAAAGGCTACATATATACGGAAGAGAAAATTAATAAATTTAATCATCTAAGTGAGAAAAAAACAAAGGCCAAGAATAGAGATGGAAGTGGAAGGAAATTTGATCTCATTTCTGAAATAATTTAAGCATGTGCTCTGCTGCACTGTAGTCTGTTAAATGTTTTGCTGAATTGCAGCTCTGAACTTGTCAACCGAGAGATGTGGAAACATATTAGAGCTTATATTTCTAGTAAGGTAAAAAAAAAATAAGAAAAATGCACATGCCAAATGAATGCACACTGCCCTTTCTTGAGACTAGCATTGTCACTGTCTAGTAGGTGTATGATGAAATAGGTAGGTGGGACTGGTCTTCGGGGTGCTCTTGGTACTAGAGGCCATTGAGAAAAGCTGGGGGACATTTAAGACACAAACACCCACTCACTCCTTTCTTCTGTATGCTGCATTGTGCTGTCCCCACCTTACCATTCACAGATCCTGTTTTCCTTCTAGTCCTCACCTCCATGTTATTTCTTTCTTCTTTTTGTCTGTCGGGAGGCTGTGGGAGGGAGGCCCTCAAGTACCTTTTCCTCATCGTTTCATTCCCAAATTAAAAGAAAGAAAGAGACTCTGGGTTCCTTTCAAGTATTACTCATACCTTTCTAAGGTGCTGAGATCCAGATTCATCTTCAGAATAAGCTCCATTAATTGCACAAAACTCCTAGAGAAGACGTTGATTTTTGCCTCTTATCAACATGTGTGAAAATAAATATAAAGCAGCTGAAAAAGAAATCCAAGTCAGCAAGCAGAGTTATAATAGCACCTCTTTAATCTGTCTGGGTATTATTGTGGCATTTATTTCTTTAAAAAATTCTTCCTGATCTGTTTCATTACCACTGACTACTCTGCTTTGTACATATAAAAAAGGTAAGTTAATATATTTCTTAGAATTGTTCATGCTTCCAGAGAGAGAAGAGACAAGTATAGGCCTGGGGGAAGTTCTAGGTCCCAATCCTGAGAGGAAAACACACCTCTTGGATCCCTTATATTGTCAAACATTGCCCTATAGTTCTCACTTAGCTGGTGGAATAAGGGTACAAAGAAGTATTTCTTGGAATGGAATTTGGAGCGGGTGAATTACTCCTACTGAGGCTCAGACACGTGGTGTGCAGGATCAGACACTACAGAAGGATCCAGGTGTTCCCTTGTCTTTTACTTACTCAACAAATTTTACAACCATTTGGGTTCATGTTATACTGTGCATACATATGTCATCGTAGCCAGGGCATATTGAAGAGGTAAAGCAATAGCCATTGAGCACACTCTGCAATTCTGTGCCAAAAGATATTGTCACATGCTCTCCATATCGTAACCAGAGCTGTGCCTCTTTCCCTTGTGCTTGGCACAGCTTACTGACCATGAGATCATAGCAGATGGGAGTCTGGACATGATAATGCACTCGTTAGGAACTGAAGCTGCTGCTGGTAGTGTCATTAAAATTTTTTTAAAAGAATCCTCAAAGCCAACCTTGGAAACTCCCTCATCTCATCTTACTCCGATTACTAGCAGCATTATAAACATGGCATTCCTGAGAGAGTGTGGAGGCTATGCTATAAGTGAACCCAGAGCAGAGCCATCTAATTGCAGCAACACAAAGCAATGGAGTGTTGTGCAAGAATAACAATGAATATTTGTCTGGAAACACATCGGGGGGTAGCGGCAAAAATTCAGCAAAAGCAAGAAGAGAGTATGTCCCGATTACGCAGCTGCCCTGCCAGCTCCTGGAATGGCAGGAAGATGGTTGAAACCCTGGACTGATACAGCCTTACTGAGGTAGTCCTGCCTGCCAGTTGTTGAAACCTGTTAGCCAGCTTCAGTTAAGTCATCAGAGAAATTAGTTTCAGTGATGCGTTATGAGGATAGGCACTACAATGTAAGAGGTATCTACATCTTTCTTTCTTTTTTTTTTCCTCAGAAGAAAGAGTAACCCACTCAGAAAACAATTACTGAATTACTGACAGAACACTGTAGGAGGGAATATTACATCAGCAGGGAACATTAATGCAGCCGTTTACAATAGCTCGCATTCTGACTTCTCTTCCACTTATTGTCAAGTACAAAGGGATGGTCAGGAACTGTGTGGAATGAGAACCAACCAAAGAGTACGCTAACAAAAGAAGGAAATAGTGCAGATGCAGTCACTCATCCACTCTTCCTGCGCCAGTATCTCTTCACTACCACCCAGATGTAAGGACATTCAGCTTTCTTGGTTGAAGCCACTTTGCCCCATGGCTAGGCTGGAGCGTATAGAAACCCTCAGCAGACACTGAAGGATGTCAGCTCAGTATCATCCTTAAAAGGAGATGTTTTATCATGTGTTCTGCCTGTATTTTGTGGTGCTGTTCCCCTCCAGCCTTCTGCCTTTTTATTTCCCTCCTGAAAACTGTCTTCCTCTTTCCTTCCTAAGCTCATGTATCTATTGACATGCTGAGGTCTTGATTTCTCAGGGCACATAAATTCCCCACCTCCCATCGGGCATTACCTAATTTATGTCAGCATTACTTCACTACCCAGGATGGCAAGGTAAAAGTGGAGTGCAACTCTGTCCACCTAGCCCCCAGGCAGGCTCACACGGATACAAGGTGTGGGGCATGACAGAGGGCTAGGAGATGGAATAGGTGGGGTGACAATCTGGCCCAGAGGTTGGGGACCTAGTAGAGACATGGTACTCCCATTACTGCCTGTTGAAAAGATGACTTCAAATATTATTCCTTTAATCCAGTCCACTGACAATGGAGTTGTATCTCTGAAAACCCCAGAAAGATGTTATGCTTGCTTTTAACAAGAAATGTGTTATTTCTTCTCAAATGATGGGAGTTGTTTCCTAAAAGATGAGCAGCTGAAGAAGTTGGTGGAAGAAGCAGAACTATTAATAACATTACACTAGAGAAATACACATAGGATATAAAATATGTGGTATCAAACAGTTTTCTCAGGATCAAAGGTTCAAACCATTTCCTCAAAGGACCTTTTAATGGGTAATGATCAGGAGTGAGTGCTTCCGTGCTGGCCAGGATGCATGATAAGGTATGGCTTCAAGGAAACTCTTTGTAATTTCATGGAAAGATAAAGTAAAAGGACCTTGCTTTCTTAAAATAACAGGAAAATATCCCGTATGATACACTGCCAAATCTATCCATCTAAGGAAAGAATGAGTTGGAATTCAGTCACACTACTGAGAATTTGTAAAAGCCAGATCTGAGTTCATCCTTATACATCCTGAAAGCACATTGTCTGAAACTGTAATGAGGGCTGTACACACATATCTATGCATGCACCCACACAATTGCTTTTAAAATGCTGCTTCTGTAAAATACAGCTGTAGTGTATGCCTAGAGACATGGTGACTTTGGTGGTGACTCAGCTAGCTGATGCTGATAATTAAGACATTTCTTTAAGGTAGATTAGGAGAGTTTCCAAATCTGTTTTCTCACCCTCAAAGAGAGCTAAGACATAAAAAATGATTTTGTAAACAAAAAAGGTTCTCAGTATACCAATGATGTGGCTGCATTGCACAATTAAGAGACGTGTTTAGGAGTAGCAGACTTGAACACCAAGGGACTCTAGGCTAAAGCTCTTTGCCTGCAATTTTTAATAGACCTTTCTCCTTTGAGAGACAGCCACTGGTGACTGCAGAGCAGCTCAAGTGAGGCCACCATCTGCTAGTCACTGTACTTTAGGTATCCCTTCATGGTATTTGCTCTACAGAGGGCATGAGTTCATTGCAGGCCATAGCCACAGGGTATGCATCTTTTGAACAGGGCTATAAATGTTTCTGCTTTTAGCTGTGGAAATCTTTGGTTTGGTCAAGTGCTGTCTGAGATGCTACTACCAGCACAGTAGCTAGGGGAAGGTAGTTGTGAAGATATGGGAGTAAGGCTTCATCTTCCTGAGTAAGAACACAGGACTTCCAGCAACCACAAGCACATCTGGAGACTCCTGCCACACTCTTCAATAGCTCTGTTATCCAGCCTGGTTCAGACAGAAACTGTACCCCTGGGCCCCTATCACAGTGTGGGCTCTGCCAGCAAAGTTTTGGAAGCAGAGCAAATAGGCAAGCGTCACAGCAAAGCGAGTGTGCACGTTGGGCTCTGGAGACTCTCCCATTCCCAGTGGAAATAATAACAGAGCACCTGAACCTTGAGCCAGCACAGAGACCAAGAGCCCATGAGCCTTTCTGTTCCCCTCCAAGAAAGCAGCGTGCTAAACGTTCTGTGTGTGCTGAAGTGCTCTGCTCTCCTGCAGCCCAAGCATGCCACCGAGGTCACTCCTTATGCAGAGAAGGAAGGTACCGCTGCTTGTCAGAGTAGACTGAGCTATAGAGGCCGAACATCTGCTGGTTTTCCTGCAGGTTTCAGACCTTTTCCCTATTAGTAATGCCCCATGTAATGGTAGCTTGCCAAACAAATTACAGAAGTTTCAGGCTTAATAAATACCACAAGATCTACGAGTTCAAGAGTTTGATTCTGCTTTAGTTTTGCGTGCTACAACATGAAATTAATCTACTAGTGGATCTTCCAGTGCTTTCCAAATAAGTCTACTGTTTGTTGCACACTTCTCTATGTTTACAGAAAAAAAGCCATTATTTCTCTAGGTGCTCCTCTTTCTATAGCCCTAAGTTATTGTCTTATAGTGGGTTTTGAAACTGTGAGAAACAATTTGCATTGACTTCACAGCTATAATTTATAAGGAACATAATGAGTCATTGTCACAGGCTGTTTGCCTTTGTTCTCTTCTACTTCCTTCTTTCTAAAGGGAATTTTCTTAGAAAAAAAAAATTCATTTTGATAGATAGCTTCAGGACTCTTAAAAAAAATAGCAACATTTCTGGAAAGTAGCATGAGTCAAAAACAAAGTTTGACCAAAGAACAAACACATGAGACAATGTGTTGTATTTAGTGCTAAAACTTAAAAGAAGATTTTTGTAAAGGGTGTTATCCATTCTTTACAAACGCAGCCACCCATATACTCATACACTTACACCTATTGCCTAACAATAGCTTGGCTATTGCAGCAGTGAAAGTAGCAGAAAACTCTAGCTCACAGAAATGTTTGCACTTTGCATCACTTAGGGTTTGGTCAGTCAACTGGATTTAAGGGCAGGTTTAATAAGCAATTTTATCTCCCTGAAATAAGACTCTCTTTCACTTGAAGATTTCTAATCTGATTTCCAAACATAAACATTACTGAGTGTGGAGGAATAGTATGTTCTGTCTGGTTTTGAACCTCTTTGAAAAACAATAAGGTAAGATAAAATGTGGACAACTAGGGCCATCATGTTTGTAACCCAGTAATTATTTAGATTGCTTAAAGCCCATAAAGTGACATGTGAAAACACACCCAGCACAAATATCTTTTGCTCCTTTCTAATTTCACACAGGGACAAATTATTTCATTTTCCTCTCTCCCTCAGGCTTTCATAAATCCCTGCTTTTGCCCTTGTTGCAGATGTGCAGTGACTGATGGAGCAGCCCCACTGGCTCCCCAGCAGCTCTCACCTTTCACCAGTCCGACCAAAGCGGCAGAAGAGCCTGGTTTGCTTTCACGGTCTAGAAAGTGGGACTTCTCACAAGTAGCCTTAATGGACAAATGTTTCATAAACCCCTTCCGAATAAGGGATACCCATTTGCCATAGCTGCCAATCACCTTCTGCTGACAACTTCCCTAGATATAGATGCCAAACTCTGCTTACGTTTCCATATTGAATATGGTATTTCTGTTTCAAGTGTTTAAAGAAAACCTTGGGCTTCACTATATGTAGACAGAGGTGAAGCTCTTGAGTGAGGCTGACAGCAGTGCTGAGCTGGTCTTTCAACAGATTTCAATATGGGTAGAAATAAATTCTTGCAACTCTGTTCAGAAAAGCACATAAGTGCTGTTAGACTTAAGCAGCTCCTTAGAATTACTACCTGCATTTTAAAGATCTCCCCTGAACAGGGTCTTACAGACTAATTTGTGTAGTGCATGAGAGATGCTGCATTCTTCTCTACTTCTAATATGAGTGGTCATACATAAATATGTATATTTATATAAATACACTCACATATATATACACAACAATCATGGGTTTATGATTAGCTGATGCTGACTATCTAAGATGACACTAGGGTGAATCACTACCGCACCAAATTTGCTCAAGGTCAGACTTGTTTTCTGTTTTCTTTTGCCTTCATAATATGGCTTTTGTTCAAGGTGACCCATTTAAAACATGAAAAAAACCCAAGAAGTGTCTTTGAAAATGGTTGTGGTTTATTTGCATAAGTAAATCTTTTGGAGGAAAAGAATACGCACATTATATTTATCTGGTGGCATCTTTTTACCCCTTTACTTTTTTTCCAGCCACATTTAGGATTCAACTTTCTCATGTGAAACCAGTGAGGTCTTTTTTCTGCTGTAGACATAACACAAATGACCTGTCAGACGCTCACTATGTGACTCATGTGCCATAATGTGGAGAGATCTAGAATACACAGTCTGGAAAAAGTGGCAAAAAAAGTCTTTACAGTCAGGATCTCCTCATGTAAGTCAGGACCAGCTTTGAAAATCAGCAGTTATGTACACGTAAAACAGCATCAGGTCTCACGTTCAGCAGCTGCAAGGTTACGATGTACAAACCATGGAGATTAAGTGGAGTGGGTTTTGAATTAGGAAAAAAAGAGCAAATGTAAATACTTTCCTCCAACCAGACAATCAGAGAAACGTCCTGAGAAAAAAAGATGTCTAGTGTGGCTGGCTCTGAAGTAAAACCAGCACATCCCTGTCACATTAGCATGAGATCAGAATCAAGTCCAGAAAACTCAGAAAAAATGTCTTTCAAATGACACTGCTAAGAAGTTTTCCAGACAGCTGATGCCATTTCCTACAGTCTCCTTAAAAGCATACCTACCATCAGTTGTATAGAGGCCCTGAAGGCCCTAGGGTTAAGCCAGCCCTGCACCCACCACTGAAACCGAGGAGGACATTTGGCGAGATGATACAAAAAGAATTTCCTGCCTTCTCAAAACTCCCACCTAGCTCTAGTCTGGAAAGCTGCTTTTTTCCCAGGCAAGCCATGGCAGTCAGCTGCCAGTTTGTTTCTTCATACGCACAGCTGACGAATGTGACGACGCATGGAGCTGAAGCATGGGTGAAGCCGGTCCAGGAGATGCAGTGGAGACTAAGGAGGTGCAACGAGCGACAAGGGGCAGAGGCTGCCTTGCGCTGTGGACTGGAGCCTGCAAGCTCCTTCCAGCTGTGCCACTGGCCCGTTGCTTGATCCGCAGCAAGTCCGTCACCTCTCTGCCTTCCTGCCTCTCTTCTCATGCCCCCCACCTCACACAGTTGTATTGTGAGCCACCTGAGCCACACAGGGACCGTACTCAGTCCCCGAGAGCTCTGCCCTGGCTGGTGCCTGCTGGTTTCCTGGTGACAGGGTGGGTGGCCCTGGCAGCAGGCAGAGGTGGGGAGAGGCAGCAAGCCTCTCTCTGCCTGGCACACATGAGCCCAGGGTTCCCGGTCCAGAGGTGCTCTGCCCTGCACCCAGGCTTCTGTATGTCTGGGCAAGGCAAATGGCTGGAGCAGAGCCCTGCCTCTGCCCACGGGGAGGGAAGAGATGATTAGCTGAGTGCACTGTGCATGGCCACCTCATCAATCCTCTGGTTCGTGATTTCCAGATAGAAGAAAGAGGTGGACCTGTAGCAGAGACATGCTGCAGGCTGGCAGTCCTGGGGACTGGCTCTCACTCATCACAAGGTACCATTACAGCCTGGCATAACTCATCCCTGTGTTGCTGGCGCTCTGACACATATCCCCAACAATTAACATGCCTCGCTGCGGGATTTCACCCTGTAGGGAGGAGAAACATTGGCTTTTTCATCTCTGACCACAACATAATCTGGTGTCACATGTGGAATTACATCACTGTGTAAAATGCAACAACCTAGCTGGTGATATTCCAGCACCACGACTTCAAAATATGTGACACCAGGGTGAAACACAGGGACACTACTGTGATATTGAGGTATCTGCAATATTAGTCTTGTACCCTGCACGTCTGTGCCTCCACCATGAATGCATCTCCTTCTCCTGCTGCAGAGGCAGGCTGGTGCTGCTGGCAGGACTACATGCCCTAGCCACGGCAGACAAGCAGCATTGTCCCATCCCTGCTGACGGTGCCGTTCCCTCCCCAGGGCAGTGATGGCACCAGGCAGATTGCCCAATTTCGGGGGTCTGCAGGATCCAGGAATGGGGCTGTACTGAGCTAGTAGGCCCCATATCTCCAGGGAGAGCAGGAACGAGTAAGGGTGCCAGGGCAGCTGTGCGTTATCAGTTCCTCTCTAAGATGAAATCCGTGTTAGCAAGTCCCAGACCAAGTAGCGATTTTCAAAAAGCTGCAGTACAGGAGGCTAGCGAGAAGGGAAAGAAAAGATCAGTACTTCCACCAGCACCCACCCATGTCCTTCCTGTCCTCCTGTCCAAGGGTTTGCGATACCACAGAAATCGGTGATAATGGGATTCCTTCTGGTATTAGTAAAGGGAGACATTAAAATCGCACTGCCTGCCACTAAACCCTGCCTGAACCAAACACAACCAGGTGAGTGTAAGGGGCAGAACCCCTTGGTCTTTTGTATATTAAGTACAGCTCATGAAGAATTTCTTTATGGAATACATTCTTCTGAGCAGACTTGTTTCCTGTAGAGGTTTTCTTGGACCCAGGATAGAACTTCTCACAGGATCGAAGAGAAAATGAAACTAGCAAACAGCCTGGGATCTGTGAATTTTGCCACCATCTGGAAAGCACAATGTAACATGTCTAGCATGTCCCGTGCAGGACAGGAAATTTGAAAATCACAGTCTTCCTCATCTCCTGGGAATGCCATGACTTCCAGTCTCATGGCTATTCCATGCTCTCGGTCTCCTCCCTCAAGTTTCAAAATTTCGATGGTGTAATCCCAAGACCAGGAAATTCTAGGAAAAAGCAAGAACAATGAATTTTTTCAGCTAACAAAATTATATCTATGCTATTAATATACCTTAATTTTTCAGAACAGGTACAGGTTTTTGTGGCTGCAAGCTCGATTCTTAGCTTAACAATAGAACAAATAAACCTGATGCAACTGTAATAGTGCCAGCACCAATATTCTGAGTTTACTTTGGTATCAGTGCAGAAGTTTCCAAGTCAAAAAACAGTTAGATGACCAAATCAATGAAAAAGAACCCCTTTCTTTCTGTTTATTCTAGCCCCTGCTCATCATGTATTTTCTTACTCTTTCAACCAGGCTTCATTTAAGCAGGCTGGTCCCATGCAGACAAGCTACATTTCTGTGATCCTGCAAGGTGCTGAGCATTCTTCCTTTGATCCAAGAGAGATCAGAAGCATTAACTTACCTTCAGGTCTTTGGGACTATCTCTGCATGGGAGCACATGCTTTAGCTCCTTGTGGGATTAGGGCCAGCAGGTCAGCACTTTGTGAGGCATGGAGCATTTTCATACTTTGGTTCTCAGCATTGACGGCTTGGACAACACTATGTGCTCCAAAACACAAAACGGTTGTAACCCGTACTGTCCACCCCAAGTAGCTGTACACCAATGTGAAAAAAAAGGTTGTGTTAAATTCTACCTGATAGGAAACACGGCTGCTTGGCTGAGTTTTCTTAGATGGATAACCCAATGGAATGCATTTTTATGCCTGAGGATTTAACTTGCAAATGTACACAGTCTTCAACGAGCTCTCTTAAAAACAGAACTCCTTTTTAACTGCAGAACTCTTTTTTAACTGAAACTGCCTTCAACAAAAAAAGGATAATAATTGCTGATATATTTCTTAAGACTGCCTTTGTTCCCAAATTTTTATTTAATTTGTTGAAGCTGCTAAAAGTGTATTTCTGCTTAAGACTCCTGAGACAAATCAAAATACACAGGGGTAAAGAGAGTGCTTAACTCAGACTGATATTGCTTTTGAATTACATATGCTACATGTTGCAGTATGGCTGTAAAACCTTATGCAAATGAGTCATTTTGCACAGCTGAGTTGTCCTTGCTGAGCTAATTTTTATCAATTGCATACAATCCAGCAGACCAATGAAATGCCTAATGCTTATTCATGTCCGTAAATCTTCTTAACTCTAGGGCTTTGTTTTCTTCCAGACAACCTCAAAACTGTAAAAGATGCCAGAGAATAATATTAGCAGAAAGAGAGAGAAGATAAGTCAAGGGAGAAAAAAGAATATGTATATATCCAGGTAAGACCAAAAAGAGATGGAAAGACAACTGCAGAGTTGACATAAATAGAAAATTAGGCTGCATTTCAATAACTCCGCCAGTCACAGAGCATGTCAGCCAAATCCTGAACTCTGATCTTACTCAGGAGACTGTTCCCTAGTAAAACTATAATAGCATTAGAGTTAGAAATCTCAAATACTGTAAAAGTAACAGAATTCCAGGGCAGTAAAAAGGGAGGGAATTCCAGACAGTAGGACTAGTAGCCTAGGGGCAAAAAAGGGTTTTGGCAGATTCTGGTCTTAGCTATGTGAGGTTTTTACATACACATTTCCAAGACTTCACTTACTTCATGGTTAGCCTGGCGCAAATGAGATCAGACTAATATGTGCCTCTGATTTCCCTTGTAAAATTACCATAGACTACAATGTGATGATAATCCCCCACCCCAAATCTTAATGTAATTTCCATTCATGAGGGAATCATAAAAGTGTAAAAGGTATCAGGCTTTTTAACTTTTTTAACATGGCAAAATAACAGCTCAGTAAAGCAGTTTGTCTCACTGGGAAAAGGAGTGAAAAGGGCTTTTGCCAAAGTTCGTTAGGACATGAGGTCAGCCGAGCTAATTAGAGTCCCGGAAAATGTATTATGTGATTCTTAGTTATAACCAACCCTGTTTGAAACTCAAAATGCACAGTGAAAAGCAGCTTCAAAATTATTTAAGGCATTTAGAAAGTGAAATACTACATGTTCTACTTCTATGACTATTTAACTGTTGCAGAAAAATAAACATCCAACTCACTGCATGTTTGCAGATGCAACTCCGACTTCAGCAAGGAGCACTTTATGGCCCATGGGAAATATTCGTCATAGCTGTCTCACCAGGAGCTCTTCCATCAACCTTCAGCAAAGCCATGCACCAACACAGCTTTCTGTAAGTCAGTAACAGCAGTTATCACCTCCACATGCCTAGGGAAATGTTACACTTCCACAAGAGATTATATAAAAATACTTTGTGACCAACCAAACCATAACCTCTTTGAAGCACTTGTTGAAAGCTTTGCTCCATACCAGATTAGGTGTTAGGAGCTTGATGAGTGACGGCACATGGTGTCTTCTTATTATTATTTGGGGAATAGGTTTCCTTCCAACCACCTCAAAGAATCTGACAATTTCTCCCACACTGGTTCACTAGCTGCCGATTAATTTAAACATAAAACTCCAGGCACTCATAAAGGTCGATGGATTGCAACTATATTGGAGGTCTGTAGGCTCAATTAAAGTGATTGTTTAACTTAAAGGATAAGAGACTGTCTGAAACGAGAACTGGACATAGCAAAAATCCTTCTTTTTGAAAAATGACACTGCAGTGGGTTACCTATTTAAGTGACTGTTGGCTCAGTCAGTATTTAAAACTGAATGGTGTTAAGATATTTCAGTAAGCAGTGTTAAGAGTAAGCATGTTTAATATAGTATCACCAAGAATTAACTGGAAATGGGCTCCCCATTGTTCTAGATACCATACAAAGGGGAAGTGGAAGATAGTCACTGTACTGAACAGCTTGAATCTAGACGGCTAAAATGGACACAGAGCAAGTGCAACAGAATCATGTAAAAATAATAATGGGTTTGGAGAAAGATGGGCAAACACAGACCGTACTGCCCCCATTCCCAAGGGTGTCTTGTTCCTGTGTCATGCTCAGTTTCCAGGAATCCTCGGGGCCAAACACGGTGATGGTGTTCACGGAAAGGTTGCAAGGCATTTCTTTCTTATAATACAAGACTTACAAAGCATTGTGACAAACGATGGAGGTTGTTTACAACAGTGTAAATGCACTTGCTGAATTAGCTGAACAAAGCTTGGACTGTGACGGTTAAGTCAGATCTCAGGAGACAAAGAAGTAAAAACCATTTTGCTCCCTTTATATCACAGAAGGAGTGAAGGAGAAGTCTAATAACAACAGGTATGTAAGCCATCCTGAGAATGAACCTAGGATACAGGTCCGTTCTGCTGGCTGGAGTCTCCACGAGTTCCTCTCTCATCTCCTCGTGCAGAGATGCCGAGTCTGGAGGAAATCACCATGCTGTTCCTCATGTCTCCATCACTGCAGGGTCTCCCCTGCATGGCTGCAGCTCTGCCATGTTCCTGGGGCAGAGAGGATGGGGCCATG